>NC_083096.1:60498972-61241187 GCF_949774975.1 Lagenorhynchus albirostris | reverse complement strand
GTGGGATCCTCCCAGACCAGGGCTCGAACCCGTGTCCCCTGCATTAGCAGGCAGATTCTCAACCACTGCACCACCAGGGAAGCCCTCTAAGCAATTCTTGCCATCCAGAAGCCTTTGAGTAAATGCCAGTCCTCTGGGGAGAATGACCCCAAGGAATTATTTCAAGAGCTTTCCCTCCATTAGATGTTTACAGTAAGTCAGGAGTCAGAAGATTCTTCCAGTTATCTGAAAATATCTGTAAAAATGCTTTTGGAGGAACAAGGTGCTCTAAAATTTTGTTGTATATTTTAAACTATAGTCAGTTACAGATGACTTAGAAGCATGTGTCCTCCTTTTACTGTTTTGTGGCATTGTTGTCTCTTGCGTATGTGACTGTAAGTGGGTAAAAATCTAAACTTCGGGCGATTCTGCCAGCCACTCAGTAAGTGATAGAGTATCCAGAGATTTTGAAACATGTGGGTTTTTTTTTTTTAAATAAAGAAGAAGGTTAGGGGAAAATCTTGAAATACACCAACATTTTGATAATCTGCAGAGGCTTATCTGGCCACTGGAAAGTAAGCAAAGAGAAGGCCAAGGGACAGCTAAGATTAATATGGCAAAGTCCATTCCTTCTAGGTCCTGAGTCTTAATTGTAACACAGTTCTTTTTTTTAATTAAAAAAATTTTTTTATTGAAGTATAGTTGATTTACAGCATTGTGCCAATCTCTGCTGTACAGCAAAGTGACTCAAGTTTTACACATACATACTTCTAAAATTTTTTTAAATGTTTATTTATTTGGCTGCGTCGGATCTTTCGTTGCGGCACGTGGGCTCTTTGTTGCGGCGGTGTGTGGGCTTCTCTTTGTGGTGCACGAGCTCAAGAGCACACAGGCTTAGTTGCCCTGCAGCCTGTGGGATCTTAGTTCCCCCACCAGGGATCAAACCTGCATCCCTTGCATTGGCAGACAGATTCTTAACCACTGGACCACCAGGGAAGTCCCTACATTCCTTTTTAATATTCTTTTCCATTATGGTTTATCCCAGGAGATTGGATATAGTTCCCTGTACTATACAGTAGGACCTTGTTGTTTATCCATTCCAAATATAATAGTTTGCGTCTACCAACCCCAAATTCCCAGTCCATCCCTCTCCCTCCCCCCTCCCACCTCCCCTTTGGCAGCCACAAGTCTGATCTCAGTGTAACACAGTTTTTTATTAAGAGACTGTTTCCTCTTATTTATACACTGACCAAATTAGCATGATGTCACAAAAAGAACTTTGGAATTGTTCAAATCCTTTTTCTGTTCTTGATGATAATGGATACCTTCAATAAGTTACTTACCCTTTCTGGATTAGAGTCTTTTCATCTGTAAAATAAACATGAACGAGATGAGTTTCCAAGCCCATAATAGATTAGAGCAATTAATTAGGAGGTGGAATAGAGGATGCTGAAGGCAAACTGCCATCAGCAATGCTGACAACTGATTACCTGATTGGAATGGTAATTGTAAGAAAATGAAAAGCATTTACAAAAGTTCAGAAATAATCATGGCCGGAGACAGCTAGGTAGGGGCAAATAGCCCTACATATCTGAGTGTCCCCAGAAGGTATCACTAAATTATATTATGTTCTTGATGTCCACACAAGTCCTGAGTTACCAAAGAGTTAGCCAAAAATTCAACAAAATAGTATATTATTTCTTTTCCATTTTTATTTTGATATAATTTTAGACCTACAGAAAGGTGGCAAAAGAATGCAAAGAATACCATCTACCCTTCAACCAGATTTCTCAAATGTTAACATTTTATTACATTTTCTTAATCCTCATGTGTGTATCTCTCAACTATGTGAGAGCAGAAGAAATGCTGGTCCTTTATCCTTAAATACTGTGTGTGTGTGTGTGTGTGTGTGTGTGTGTGCGTGTGTGTGCGCGCCCGTGCACACACCTGCCTTTATCCTTAAATACTTTAATGTGTATTTCTTAAAGACTAAGGACAAGGGAACTCCCTGGCAGTCCAGTGGTTAGGACTTGGCACTTTCACTGCTGTGGGCCAGGGTTCAATTCCTGGTCGGGGAACCAAGATCCCACAAGCTATGCCTTGCGGCCAAAAGAAAGAAAGAAAGACTAAGGACGTCCTCTTATATAACCACAGTGTAATTACCTGACTTTATTCGGGTGTTGCCAGTTGCCCCAATAATGTCCACCGTAGCAGAAGAAAATTGAGAATGGTGTGTTTCGTCCAGTTGTCGTGTCTCTTTAGTCACCTTTAGTCTGCAGCACTTCCTGAGTCTTTTTGCCCTTAATTTAAATTAGCATTCTTGAAGAGTACAAACCAGTTACGTAGTAGAATGTCCTTCCATCAGGTTTGTCTGATGATTCAGGTTATGCACATTTGGCAGGAATACTGCAGAAGTAATGTTCTGTTCTTCTCAGTACATCGTATAAAGAGACGTTCGTTACCAATGGGTTGCATTATTAGTGACATTAACTTTGATCCTCAGTTAAGATGGTGTCTGCCATATTTCTCCACTGTAAAGGAGCTATCTTTTCCCTTTGTAATTAATAACTATCTTGTGGAGGAATGCTTCAAAACTACGTAAATATTGTTCCTCTGCAAATCTTCACTCACTGTATTATTGTTTTATGAAGACAGAAGAAAAATAATACATTTTAGCAAGATTTTCATCAAAATGGTTGTGGTGGTAAAAAAATAACTTCAAAGAACTTGTGGCAACCATATGACAAATACGATCATGTAGAATTCCTTATTATTAATTATTTAAAAGAAATTAGATATATGCAGTACTTAGTTTTTAAAAATATCCCTCACATATCTAAAGTCAATTTGTAGGTTTATAAATGTAAAAGTAATTTGGTTTCTTAGTAGTATTATTGCTTTTGAAAGATTTAGGGATGAGTCATTCTCGGAAGTTTTTCTCCTTTGTCCAGTGTTAGGGGCAGAATGAACCAAACAAAAATTGTTTGAGGAAAAACATCTTCTAAATGCCTCTCCTTTCCCTCCTTTTTCTGTGTTTCTTCACATCTCTGCCAAGAAGCCCACTTTTACCTTATTGCCCAGCTTAAAAACATTCACTGGTGCCCATTTCCCCACAGGATCGAGTTCCAACTTCTCAGCCTACCTTTTCAACTTTAAAGTTTTCTTCTACTCCAGCCAAAGTAATCTACACAATCCATTTGGAAACAGCATCTCATGTTTTTGTCTCTGCAAAATGCTCATCCTATCTTGATTCTTCTCAGCATTCCAGATAAAATTCAACTGTATTTCCCCTAAAACACTCCCTGACCTCTTCATTTTTCAAACTTCAACATTAATTAACTACATGTAGTCTATTTGCTACTTTACGGAGATGCTTTAGTAGGAACTTTTTTAGGGACGATAAGGTGGTATAAACAAGAAATAAAATAAAGACTGGGTAGCCTGTAAGCCTCGTTTGGAAGGCTGTTCTCCCGCGTCCTCCCTTGTGCCCAGACCCTGCATACAGTAGGCACTCAGTGTTTGCTGTATACATTCTTGCGTGCGTGTGTGTGTGTGTGTATGTTCATGCATAGTATCTAAGGAGACTGCATCCCCCCTAGAATGTAGCACTTATTTGCTATTCAATGAATGAATGATTTGGACTTCCCTGGCGGTCCAGTGGTTAAGACTCCACGCTTCCAATGCAGGGGGCGCGGGTTCAATCCCTGGTCGGGGAACTAAGATCCCACATGCCGTGCAGCGTGGCCAAAAAAAAAAAAAGAGTTATTTAATTGATATAATTGTCTTTTTTTGTTTTATTCTAACAAAGCCTGCACCTCAACAGAAAAGAGGGCACACATTTCCATTCTTGTCTCATGTTCTACTTCTGTCCAAAGGAGAGCATTTACACTTTGAACTCTTTCGGGCATTGATAAGTTGGCACTGATTAATCTGGACTCTCTTGCCAGAGTTTTCTAAGAGCCAGAGAGAGTTTGACTGAGTAGGATTAGGTTTCCATTTAAGGGCAACTTGGTTTCTTTCTTTATTTTTTTAAAGGTGCTTATACATTTCATTAACCAAAGCTTCACGTTATAGGAATCCTAAAAACACAGCTGTTATCGGTCTGTTTACTCTTTAAATGCTCCTTGAGAACTTTCTGGTCACCAGGAATTGTCTTATGTGTTCGACGCACACAGGCCAAATAAGATGAGGTTCCATCCCTCAGAGTCTCAAGTGAGAGTGGAGTTCAAGACAATTGCAGGGCTAAATACCAAAAAGCTTTGGCTTCTCCCTTGTAGCTTCAGTAGACTGCAGCCTACTGAAGAGGCTTACGAGAAACATTGAGTAGTGGGGTGCAAGAGGTGGTCAGATCAGGGAGGGTTTTCCTGAAGTTCTGTTTAGGTGGAGTCGAGATTCTGTAGGATTTCAGAGGTGGCCTCATTCCAAACTGTGCCCAGAGGTATGCCAACTGCGTAGCATGTTGAAGGAAGCAAGAGCAAGCTGATACCAGCTCACCAGCAGTAGCCCCCGCCAAACGTAAAGCGGGAAAGGGGAGATGTTACTCTGAAAAGCTTGGAAGCAATAAGGGAGCCTTTAAACTGGGTTTTAAATAAGAAATTAGAAATTTGCATTTAATTAAGAACCTGTCCAAAGAATTACCAGGTTGAAGATCAGCTCTGACAGTACCTATGGACCTAAAAAGGTTGAAGTATTTCCTCCCTCATTTAATTCACTTCCCCCTTGTGGTTAAAATGTGGTTAGTCTGTTTGTCCAATTTCAGGTTGCTATGGCAGCAGAGGCTGGTTTTACACACTTACAGTAAACCTGAACTTCTCAAAAACCAAGCGGAGAAGTGGTTTTCAAGCTCTCTTCAGTAGACTTCTAGGGGATTTCAGGAACAGTGCTTTAGAATTTCCAAATGTTTGATGTACATTTTGTTTCAAAAGTATATATATATATATTTTTAAAATAAATTTATTTTATTTATTTATTTATGGCTGTGTTGGGTTTTCGTTGCTGCGCGTGGGCTTTCTCTCGTTGAGACGGGCGGGGGCTACTCTTCGTTGCGGTGCGCAGGCTTCTCATTGCGGTGGCTTCTCTTGTTGCGGAGCACGTCTAGGAGCGCGGGCTTCAGTAGTTGTGGCACACGGGCTCTATAGTGCAGGCTCAGTAGTTGTGGTGCACGGGCTTAGTTGCTCCGCGGCATGTGGGATCTTCCCAGACCAGGGCTCCGAACCTGTGTCCCCTGCATTGGCAGACGGATTCTTAACCACTGAGCCACCAGGGAAGTCCTCTAAAGTATATTTTTAACCATTAAAATAATAATAAGGAACAATGTGCCAGACATGAAGTTATATTCATGATTTGGGGACTTTGGAGAACACCACCATGTTAACTCTGGCAGCCAATGCATTCTTCAGAATAAAGCACGTTTTTGTAATTTCTATGTATACATTTAAACTTGTAAGTGTGCGTTTGATTAAGAGGGTAGTAGACCATCGCCCCAGTCTTTTGAAAAATTCAGGTCCACACGTGTGCACTAACTTATATTTTACAAGTCAGCATACCTATATCTACATTCAATCAAATGCCAGGCAAGGCTTGGCTCATCTGCTTCAGGCATGGTCTTTTTTATTATAGTATCATAAGTAGAGTTCAGCATCTCATTGGTGTGCTGGATAGTGGTTACAAGTGTAGAATCAGCTGAGAGCCTTTTAAAAATCCTGATGCCTAGGCCACACCCCATACTAATTAAATCAGAATCCCTAGGAATAGGGGCAGGACCTAGGCATCAGTATTTTTTTTAATAAATTTATTTATTTATTGGTTTTTATTTTTGGCTGTGTTGGGTCTTTCTTGCTGTGCGCGGGCTTTCCCTAGTTGCAGCGAGCGGGGACTACTCTTCGTTGCAGTGGCTTCTCTTGTTGCAGAGCACGCTCTAGGCACACGGGCTTCAGTAGTTATGGCACGTGGGCTCAGTAGTTGTGGCACACAGGCTTAGTTGCTCTGCAGCATATGGGATCTTCCTGGACCAGGGCTCGAACCCATGTGCCCTGCATTGGCAGGCAGATTCTTAACCACTGCGCCACCAGGGAAGCCCAGTATTTTTTTTTAGTTTTAGTGCTTTTTTGGCTGCGTTGGGCCTCCGTTGTGGTGCGCAGGCTTCTCATTGCGGTGGTTTCTCTTGTTGCGGAGCATGGGTTCTAGGCACGTGGGCTTCAGTAGTTGTGGTGCATAGGCTTAGCTGCTCCGTGGCATGTGGGATCTTCCCGGACCAGGGCTTGAACCTGTGTCCCTTGCATTGGCAGGTGGATTTGTAACCACTGCGCCACCAGGGAAGTCCAGTATTTTTTTTAAATAGACTTTATTTTTCACAGAAAGATTGGGAGGTCATATAGCCATACACCCATATTCCTTCTGCTCCCCACACATGCATAACCTCCCTCATTACCAACATCCCCTACCAGAGTGGTACACTTATTACAATGGGTAAATCTACATTGACACCTCATAATCACTCGAAGTCCATCGTTTACATTCTTGGTGTTGTACACTCTTGGTATTGTACATTTTGTGGGTTTGGACAAATGTATAATGACATATACCCATCAGTACACAGTACCATACAGAGTAGTTTCAGTAGCCATCACTAATTTTCAAAGCTCTCGAGGTGATTCCAAAATATAACCAAGGTTGAGAACCATTGTGCTGTTATCTACTTCTGGGGCTTTATTATTGTAAGTTTTGAGTACTTCTTGTCTGACTTGTATATGAAAACTACCTCTATCTCCATTATATATTGGGTTCCCCATAAGATTTTGTTTGAATAAAGGACTCTGTTAAAGGTTGGTAATCAGCATAGTGAACAGAGCTAGGCTTTGGAGTCTGAGGGTCCTAGATTCAACTTCTGGCTTCACAGCTGCTGAATAAGTCACTTGGGCAAGTTCCTTAACCTCTCTGAGCTTCCATCCAATAGGTAATACCCAACAGTGAAGCTGAAAAATAATAAATGTGCCATAGTTTAATAATGTTTAACCCATGGTAAGCACTTAATAAGTGATGGTTTGTCCATTGCTTCTTTACCTTTTGTCCTATTTTGGAGACAAGAAGTACCCTTCTTGCCATTGAACATAGGCACATACCTTACCATCTTTTGTTTTGATGTTCCTGTAATGTTTTGTATTAGCCTCTTCTGGTTTGGATTACATTTTTATTCAAATATCTTCTAACATACTGTAGGCCTTCCGATAAAATAAATTTGAGAGCTCGGCAATACAGATTCACAGTACAGTGGTCTTTTGCTTGAGTAGAAATTTTGATATGCCATTTCAGCTCCCGGGAAGCATAAAGCACGTGAGAATGTTATTCTGTTATCCGTGGGTACGCCCCCAGAGCTTTCAACGTGTTCTTTATGCTGAACATTTTAGTCCACTATAATCTGTCAGAAGTAAAATGATCTGATTTCTTCCCAAAAGTGTCTTCTTTTCATCTCCTTGCTAAGAACTGAGAAATGTTTGGACAGTTTGGGACAAACATTTGGACACAGATGATACAACTCAGGTTGACTACAACTGTGGCGTTTATGTTCACTGCTTGATTGGAGACTTTGGTCTTTAGTGGAAACTGTGCCCTGTCTCTGCACCAGCCCGGGTGCATCCCAGGGGCCAGGCACTGCACTGTAGATGTTTGTTCATTTGTCTCCACGAGACTGTCAGTCCATTAAGGGCAGAAGCCGAGTCCCAGCATGGTTTGAAAGGATAATGGCTGATTGAAAGAAGGAAAGCCGTAGCAGAAAAGAAAGATGAACAGTACATACATAGAGGAGGGCGAACAAGAAATACCAGGGCTTTAGGGAGTCAAGTGATCAGTTCAGTGACTAGCCTGATTCATGACCTTTTGAATATCTCTCATTTGAGAAACAGAAAGATCTTTGCTGGTACAAAAAGGTTAAGGATAAAGATGTGGCCAGCTGGCCATCAATCCTGAGTAGAAGGAATCAGCTCTGAGAGGAATTTGGTAATCCTGTGTGTTAGTAAAAGTACATAACTTTTTTTTTTTTAATTTTAATTGAACATTTCAAAAGATGAGTTGCCTTTGGGATTTTTTCTCATCAAAATAGGAAGGTGACTCTTGGAGGAAACCTATCTAAACTTCCTCTGAGATGATGTCAGCATTCAAACTGGATCCTGAGTAATCTCTGAAATTCCTTCTGCGTTGGGCATTATGCTGAAGCCATTGGTTGTGAAGCAAGTATAATTTTTTATGGCTGAGCGTAAATGAGTTGTGGTTGGTCTCTTTTATTCTTCTGTCCTTCTTTCATTCATTCATTTTTTTCCAACTTTCAGACAAATGTTTGTCGAGCACACTGACAGGGGCAGGCATTTACGAGGTAAAGAGGTTGGTTTGGTGAACAAGGTGGACACAACCACTGGCCCTCCCCTGGTTCCGGGCAGCAGGTCCCTCCCGTAGAGTGTGAAGGGTGCCTTGACGGGAAAGGCAGGATGTAAAGGGGCACAGGGTGAGGGATGTGGGGCAGACACTGGGAGGAAGTCATTTTTAGACTGTGGCCTGAAGCATAACTTTAGACAAAGCGTACGGAAGAGCGTGTTCCTGACAAATGAAAAGCTTAATTTATTAATATTTATGGCTCGTTGAATAGAGTATATTTTTTTAGCCTCCCCTTACTTTGTGCCGCCCAACTGAAGCAGGTCCAGAATAGCCCTGATGCGTGGCAGAAAGCAGCCCCCTTCAGCTGCAGGGTGGCCTGATGCTGAGGCGGGCGTGAGGCCTCTCACTAGACACCGGCATTTTTTCCACCGACACGCACCGTCCATTGGCTTCCCTTTATTCAGCCTGTTTATAGGAGTCACAGCTCTGCTCCCAGGAGGGAATCATGTGCTGGATGCTTTCACTGGAGCATTCGGGAATTAAAGAAGTAAATCTCTTAACACCTACTGATGTCTTCCTTTCTCTCTTTAAAAAATATCAGTTTTTATTATGAAAAATAAAATATATACAAAAGAAAGAGAGTGGGCGAGTGTGTGCGCACACACGTCGATACACTTTGCAGGGTACACATTAAAAAACAAGCTCCCATGTCCTCACTACCTAGCCTAGGAAATTAAACACGACCAACAGTGTGTGCTGCACACATCCCGCGCCATAAGCCCCGTTCCAATCAGAACCACTAGTCTGAATTTTGTGTTCAGTGTTCTTTTGTCCCTCTCTTTTACTATGTTTTAAAAGGTCATATTTACGCTTGCACTAGGTGATATTACAATATCAGATTATCACAGTGTACCAACAGCAAACAAGAAATAGCCTGGAAAACTGTTTGAATAAATTGCTTGATTGTACTCTTTAGAGGAGAATATACTGGTAACATCAAAGTACGTAAAAAAAAAAAAGTCAAAACAAAAGCCTTTCAATTTCAAGGAAAAACCTTAACAGGGTTTGTTAAAAGGGTAAGGTTTTTACAAACCAGGGTGTATTACACATGGACCCAGAAGTAACACGGCAAGGAACTGCTTTAACAATAACAATGAAAACACTGTTATTTTAAACTATGCCATGGAAGTGTTTGTTCATTCGTAATAATGCCACTCCAGTATATTTTAAATGATTTTGTGGTATCAGAGTTTGAATTTACTGGCGTAAAGGTCATCCTGACATGTACTAACAAGAGACATGATTGACATTGGGAGACATGATTGACATTGTATTACTTCAATAATTCAAAATATTGAAATAGATCATGTCAGGAAATAGCCCGTTGGGCAAACCATTCTTGAATTTGCTTTTTTTGTGCTTGTGATGGATGTTTGTATTCTGTATTTGCACCCTACCCCCCCCTTTTTCCCCTAAACTGTTCACATTTCCATCCAAAATGGAAAAATATCAAGTTTGGGGTATCATATTTGACTACTGTAGAAATGACCCTTAGTGAGTTGATTGCACAAACTTTTTGATACTTGTCAAATGATTTTGCAGGCTTTTTCATTTGAATTGATCTCCTACTTTGAGGGTCATTATCACTCCACTGCTAAATGATACTTTTGGGCAACAAAAGTGGTGCATTTTAGAAATTTGTTTCCCAGAGCACATCAGAAGAAGAGTTGTTTTTGTTTATATGTTTTCTTGCCCTTTGAACTGTAGTGTAACTTAGCAAGTTTCCTTCCCCAGGAAGAAAGTAAGCTCAGCTCCTGTTACCATTCTGAAGTTTATCTGTAAGTTAATATGTAACTCAGAATCCAAAGTTGGCCGGTTGTAAAAACATGTGTATATCGTTTAATCTTTTAATTTCATTTCATTTCTGTGTTTTTATTCCTGAGGCAATTGGTTTTTCCAAGATTCAACAGGAGACTTTTTCCCCCCCATCAATGAGTTTTTTGTGTTTTTTTTTTCGCGGTACGCAGGTCTCTCACTGTTGTGGCCTCTCCCATTGCGGAGCACAGGCTCCGGACGCGCAGGCTCAGCGGCCATGGCTCACGGGCCCAGCCGCTCCGCGGCATGTGGGATCCTCCCGGACTGGGGCACGAACCCGTATCCCCTGCATCGGCAGGCGGACTGTCAACCACTGCGCCACCAGGGAAGCCCCATCAATGAGTTTTTAAACTAAAGTTTTCATACTTTTCACAGTGATTTTTGCCACTATACCATAATTGTAAATCTGAGGCTTAAAGAAAAACCTATGTAATATCTTATTCAGACTGGGAGTCCAGTCTGCAGTGACATGGGATGACATGGATTAGAACAATAGTTCTCTACATCTCAGTGCTCTTTATATTTGCGTTCTTTAGCCATTTTAACTAGCCCCTTAAAACTCTCTTTTATGACTCTGAAGACAAGCCGTCTGAATTTCACAATAATTTTAGTATGTACTTCCATAATACCCCTAGTCACTTAAAAAAAAAGAAAAGGCTGACAAAGCAAACCATTCCCAATTGTTTAAGAAACCAGTGAATTCATCCCTGGCTTGGGCTGCATGGAATGTAGTCTGAGGGGGAGATCTATGCTTTCCTTCTCTTTCCCCACATAGGAGAAACTTTGCTGGCGTTCATGCTCATCGCAGTTGATCAGAAACTGCTGTAAGCACTTAGGGCTTCTATGATGTGCATGGTAACCACATGCAGTTTTAAGTACAGGTCTCTGCTGAAACTTCTCCCTGAGATCAGCTGTGCAGAGCACCTGACTCCCAGCAGTTCTCTTGGTTGAATGCCCTTCTCTCAGCTCTCATGTCATCATGACTTCCCGTCTCCTTGTCCATAGCACTCTCTGTCCTGGGGGCTCTCATCACAGGCAGAGGAGCAACAAGGTGACAGGGTGGCTGCTCAGCATGTTTAGGGAGGAGGCGTAGGAGATGAAGTCTGAGAGGTGGCCGGGGGGGGCTAGCTTACATCAGGCTCTGTGGGTCACTGTGAGGACCTAGACCTGATCCTGGCTGATGTGGGGAACTTGGAGGGTTTTGAGCAGAGGAGTGATAAGATCTGACTTGCATTTTACCGAGATCTCTCTGGCCTCTCCGTGGATTGGCTGCAGTTAAGTGGATGAGGTGGAAGAGAGAACCAGCTTAGGAAGTCACGGAAATAACCTGAGTGAAAGGTGATGGTGGCCTGAACCAAGATGGTAGCACTGAAAGAGCATGGAGAGATCAACTTCTATATATGTTTTTTGTAGAGACACATGTTTTGTGACGGCTTAGACGTAAGTTGTGAGAAAGAGAGTTGTCCAGAGCTTTGACCTCAGCCACTGGATGTCTGGAGTTGTCCTTTACTGAAATGGAGAAGCCCATGGAAGGACAGGTTTGGGGGTGGGAATCAGGGGTTCAATCTTGACATTGTTAACTTTAAGATGCCAGTTAGATCCAAGTGACATTGCTGGATAAACGTTTGAATACGTATGCACACACACGTGTGTGTGTGTGTGTGTGTGTGTGTGTGTGTGTGTGTGTACAGGGGTCATTGGCATTTAGGAGGTATTTAAAGCCCTGAAACTAGATGAGGTTACCAACTTCCCTGGCGGTCCAGTGGTTAGGACTCTGGTTTCTCACTGCAAGGGGTGCAGGTTCCATCCCTGGTTGGGGAACTAAGATCTTGCATGCCGCATGGTGCAGCCCAAATAGATAGATATATAGATGAGGTCATCAAGAGAATGATGGATAAGAGGTCAGAGGGATGATCTGGGACTGTCCAGCATGTAGAGGTCAGGGGGACGAGAAAAGGAGCAGGTAATGAGATGAGAGAATCAAAAGGGGGTAATGTTTCAGAGGCCAAACTGGAAAAAAAGGAGGGAGTGATCAATTGTATCAAATGCAGGCAGATCAATAAGATGAGATTTGAGAATTAACTGTTGGTTTAGCCACATGGAGGTCGTTGGATTCCTTAACAAGAACAGTTTTAGTGGAGTACTGGGGATGAAAGCCTGAATTGGGTTTCTTCAGGAGATAGTGGGAGGAGGGAGACTGTGCACAGTGACTGCAGACAATTCTTTCAAGATTTACAAGTTAGAGGAGGGCAAAGGGATCTTAGCTGTGGGGCAATGCAGGGTCAAGATTTTTTCCCCCTAAAGTTGGGATATAAATGTATATAATTCTATGGCTGATGGCAGTAGCTCAGTAGAGAATGAAATATTCAGGAGAAAAAGGGAGACTTTCTGGATCAGTGTCCCTAGGTGCGTGAGAGCAGATGAGATCCAGTGCACAGTGGAGAGTAGTGCAGACATTTCCCACATAGGAAGACAGGGCACAGATGCAGAAGGTGGCGGTAGGATGTGGTTGGGGACACAGAGAAGTTCTCTTGTGATTGCTTCTGTTTTCTTAGGGAAACAGGAAGCACAGTCATCAGCTGAGCAAGAGAAGCAGGGGGAGGTCCACAGTTGAGGTTAGAGAGGAACGTATAAAATAGTCATTTAGGAGAGTGGAGCCTAGATGGAGTAGAGAAATGTGGGAGGATTGCTGGGCACCATTAAGAGTCCTCTTTGGAGTTAGCGGTCATCAATTTAAGGTAATACCAGTCAGTGGGGTTGTGTGCTTTTCTCCAGCTATGGTCAGCCACCCTGGTAGAGATGCAGAATGGATAGAGAAGTGGACTTAACCAGAGTTGAGGTCTGGCCGGGCGAATGTGCTGACGGGAGAGAGAGGCAGGGGAGCTGACGGTGCAGCCAGGGAATGAGTCTTGTGCTGCACCGTGGATCTAATCCGAGCGGGACAAGTGGAGATGCTGGGGATGAGACAGTAAAAGGATTGGAGAACTGATGGATTCTGGGTTCTAATGTGGCTGAAGGATTGATAAAATCAGGGTATTGGAGGAAATGTCCTGGAAAGTCAGAAGTGGTCAATCAGAGGGCAGAGAGCCTGAAAATTAAGATTGTGGAGGGGGAACAGGTATTAATGATAGGGTCTCAGGCAGCGGTTCTCGACCAGGAGCAATATGCCCCTGAGGAGGGGACATTTGCAATTGCCTAAGGACACTTTTGGTTGTCACAGCTGGAATGAGAAAAGCCGCTGCGGACACCTGGTAGAGGTCAGGGGTGCTGCTAAACATCCTATAACACACAGGCAAGCCCCACAGCAAAGACTAATCTGGCCCGATTGTCAACAGTGCCAGGGTTGAGAAACCCTGGGCTAGGGTATGATTATGGGAATTAGCAGCTGGGATAGGCCTGAGGATAAGATCGTTGGAGAAGATAAGATAAACAAAGAGATCAGGGTTTTGGAAGGTTCTTCCTATGACTAATGGAAGCTCCAAGAATTATGACAAGAGTAGGAGAAAGAGCCAAGGATAAGAGAAAGTTAACTAGCTATGTATGGAGTTATTTTTCTGCAACTGGCTGATTGGCTGGAGTCGGAATTCATTTTCCTGGCTCTAAGAGCTGCATGTCCAAATTAGCCAAAGAGTGATGGTATGTTGTTGTTTTTAAAAGCCACTTGTTTATTAACCAGCTTTGGCATAATTAAATTGTCTGTCTTAAATAGATTGTCTAAAAGCCCATTTAGGCATTTGGTTGGTCTTTTTGGTCAAAATTCCATGACTGTAAACTTGGGCACTTGGCCTAGTTGCATCATTAAATAACATCTCAGGGTAACAGTTCTTGCAGCCAGGCCTTGTGGCAGGGATCTGGTTTGAGAATATCCTTGAGAAACTTTATCTGTTGACTTTAAAGACTGTGGCTTTCCATGCAGTGCTCATCCCAGTGGAGAAAACTAGTCAAAATCACACAGAGTAAATAAGGGTTACAAACCAGTGCTTCTCCCTGGAATAAACTGGTCAAATTGTCCAGTTTTATGCTTTGTCCTTCATTTTGAACTCAAGTGCCCTGGGGCTGCTTTTCTGCCTACCCACAATAGCAAGGAACTGTCTTTTGTTTGCTTCTTGGTTAAAAGAAGGGCTTGTTTTGAGGTTTGGACCACGAAGAATAATCCATTGTTCCCTATAATAATAATCCACCCTCTTTAGCAGAAAAAAATCTGCTTGATGCAGTGTGGCTATCAGTTTATTTAGAAGAATGGCCAAAAGTGCCCATTGTGTCGTGAGGATAAACATTTGGAAGATGGTTGGGAGGAATGGGGGAGTACTCTTGTTCTCCTTAGCCTGGAGTCATAGTTAAGACCTCAGGAAGAAAAAATTCTGAATATGACCGTCAGTCCTGGGTGACAATACCCTTCCTTATTCTGCTTGTCTGTTACATTCTAAGAATAATTGGAACACTGCAGATAGGGATTCTCTCCTGACTATTTCTGGAAAAAAACCTTATTTTGAAAATGGGTGTTTTTAATCTCTTCTATATTAGCTCTAATTGTTTCCACTTTTAGGCCAAATAAGTTTCTTTCTAACCTTCTTTAGTCCATGAAAGGGTCTCTTTTTGCGTGAAGATTATTTTATTTTAGCAGGAATCCTTAATAATTCTTGCAGTTGCCTCTGATTATAGATCTCGGAAAAAGAGCTATTTTTATATGCCAAGTGATAGACATTTTAATTACTACTTCCTGGGCTTAGGCTAACTGAAAAAACTCAGTGAGTAAATGAATATGTGACCCAGTGTGGTCAGTTATTTCTTGAGTACACGTGTATCTAGCACGTGTAGGTAGGTAAGATTTCACTAATGAAAGCAAGATATGTTATTTTTGCCTTAAATACCTTATAGGAAAAGGGTTAGTTAAATAATAAACATGGCTTTAAAATAAAGTGATTTCTTACCTAAAACAGTTTTAATTGCTTTATATATGGAAGATGAGAAAAGATCAACTTGATATAAATTGAAATGTAGCAGGTGAATATGAGAACTATTTAAAGAAGTAAAACTATGGCCTCCGCATCATTAAAAACAGACCATCAGAGAAGCATGATGAGATGTCCTTCAGTAGATGAATGGATAAACTGTAGTACGTCCGTACAAAGGATATTATTCAGCAATAAAATGAAATGGGCTTTCATGCCACAAAATGACATGGAGGAAGCTTAAATTAATATTAATAAGCTTAATATATTAATATTAAGCTTAAATTAATATAAGTGAGAGAAGCCAATCTGAAAAGGCTACATTTACTGAGTGATTCCAAATATAGAATATTCTCAACGTTAGTGCTACACGAATGCAAGATGTTAATAATAGGGGAAACTGGGGCTTGGGGGAAGCGAGAGGGAATATATGGGAACTCCCTACTTTCTGCAAACCTCAAACTGCTCTGATAAATAGTCTGTTAGTTCAAAAGAAAACATAAATATTAGGTATAACTGAACCAGTAAAAATGTCTTCTTATTAGAAAGCAAAAATCCCAGACTCTCAGTGGTTTAGTTTGTAGGAAGTACCTGGCTATATAACATTCTGCGAGAAATGTATAGTACACAGTGGTGATGGATTACTGTATACATCTTGTAACGTTCTTGTATCTTTTCTTTGTCCTCTGATAAACATGCACAGTGGTATTCATGCTAAATCCTACTCTTAAGCTTTCCTTGTTCCTTTCTCTCCAGTGACTGCTGGTGTATCGGCCCTGGAGGTGTATACACCAAAAGAAATCTTCGTGGCAAATGGGACACAAGGGAAGCTGACATGCAAGTTCAAGTCTACTAACACGACCGGCACGTTGACCTCAGTCTCCTGGAGCTTCCAGCCAGAGGGGACTGACACCACTGTGTCGGTAGGAATGCTTGTCTGCTGTCCGCTGGTCATACCTCACGGGGTTCTTTACTGCTCTAGTGTGATTAACGATCCAGCCTTCTGATTGCACACTTGCAAAATGAGTGAGTTTGTTATCAGGGACTTCAAGGCCCTTCTTTTGCTTCAGACTCTCCAAAAAAATAAATTCAGCATCTCTTAAATGCAGCTTCTTATCTATATTGATACTGATATTGATATCTCTATCTACCTATCTGTCTGTGTACTGGGTTGGAATGTATGCCTGATTTCCAAATGTTTGAGTGGACCTGTGTCCCTCAGGATTTATAAAAAGGAAGGCCCCTTGGGTGTTGTGTCTGAATAGGAAGGAAAGGTGAGGTAAAGTCAGAGATTACAAATTTATATGACTTCCTCACTGGGTCCAATTGGGTATGGTTCTGGGTAAAAGAGTCCCAGAGTGAGTGAGAGCAGGAAACCATGCAAATGTCATGGGGAAGCAGAGTCAGAGGCATTCTTTTGCTTCCCATAAATATGGCATCAACATGGAACACGTATCCTATAGATGCAAAATTAAACACACAGATTTACCCAGGAGAGTCCAAAGAATTATTTAAATTTGTGAAGATTTCCCACTGACATCTTTTGCCAGACTAGAAGTGAGGGACATTGTTTTATCTATAGAAAGTAAAGCATCATCAGGAAGACACCCAGATGCTCTTTCCTTCAAAGAGCAGTTTTACTTATGCTCAAAACATTCTTGTCATGTGGGTCAAAGCAGGTTTACATACCCCAAGCCTTAATATTAAGAACATGCTGTATTTCTTTTTTTTAATAAATTTATTTATTTATTTACTTATTTATTTTTGGCCATGTTGGGTCTTCGTTGCTGCGCGCAGGCTTTCTCTAGTTGCGGCGAGCGGGGGGCTACTCTTCGTTGCGGTGCACGGGTTTCTCATTGCGGTGGCTTCTCTTGTTGTGGAGCATCGGCTCTAGGCACGTGGGCTTCAGTATTTGTGGCACATGGGCTCAGTAGTTGTGGCTCACGGGCTCTAGGGCACAGGCCCAGTAGTTGTGGCGCACGGGCTTAGTTGCTCTGTGGCATGTGGGATCTTCCCAGACCAGGGCTCGAACCTGTGTCCCCTGCGCTGGCAGGCAGATTCTTAACTACTGTGCCACCAGGGAAGTCCAAACATGCCGTATTTCTGATTAATGTTTTTAGCTAATCAATTTATACTTACACACCAGTCTGATTATGGTTCATTCCAGAATGTTCAGTCACTGATACAGGATCCTTTACCTCCCAAATGTCAGGGCATAGTTAATAAGATGAGCAGGACACTCTTCGTTTTTATAGATTTTCAGGAGAAGTAAAATCAAGCCCAGCATACCAGATATGGGTTTTCTGGTCCATGGAATTAGGGTCCACATGTCTAAAACAGAGCTCATCTTTTCTCCCCTCTGTTTCCCTTCTGTGCTAGTTCTTTTTGGGTATTTATGTTCTTCTAGGGACCTGATTTTTTTTTTTAATTTAGTTCTTTTTGGGTATTTATGTTCTTCTAGGGACCTGATTTTTTTTTTAAATCTCGAGCTTTGTAGAGGGGGTGGTTGTCCTTCCTTCCCCATCCACTACCTCTTCCCTTCTATTCCTCACACCCACCCTGAGAAATAAGGACGTTTGCTGGCTCTTCCTACTTTGTTTCTGGCATCTAGCTTTTTGTCAGCCTTCCTGCTTCTCCCCTCTCCATTAAGTGATAAAAACTGTGTGCCGCGACTTGTGCGGCAACCCCCTTGGTTATTCCCCGACTTCAAATTATCCATCTTTCAACCCAGTCCTGCAGTCTATCAGGTGCCTTGTCTTAAAACAGTTCTTTTTTTTTTTTTTTTGCGGTACACGGGCCTCTCACTGTTGTGGCCTCTCCCGTTGAGGAGCACAGGCTCCGGACATGCAGGCCCAGCAGCCATGGCTCACGGGCCCAGCCGCTCCATGGCATGTGGGGTCCTCCCGGACCGGGGCACGAACCCGTGTCCCCTGCATCGGCAGGCGGACTCTCAACCACTGCGCCACCAGGGAAGCCCCTTAAAACAGTTCTTTCACCTCACCACTGCCCTAGTCAGAGTCCTCAGAGTTTCCCATTGCAAACAGTGCTTGTTTGTTCTAGCCCCACTTCTATTCTCTCACGTGATCTCCTTCAGTCTCGTAAAAAGTGCTTTATTGCTTTGTTTTTCCACTTCTGAACTCTTGCCATTTAAGTTGTATCCCATCTTCACGTTGTGATCCCTCCATAAGACCTCTTTTGATCTTTTTAGCTCTTCTTAAAAACTCCCTGCCCATGTTATCTGGGCCACTCCCTTGCTATGACAGTTTTTCTCTTCTTTATCTTGAATGTAAGCATTTTGAGGGTAGAGATCTATCTTACACCTTTGGCGTCCCTCATGGTTTTAACACTGTGGCTTTTACTTAATAAATGTTGGTTGATAAGGAGATCTAGTCCCTTTTTGTGTGTGAGTTTTTTTACTGTTTCATTTCTCTCTTTCTTACTGGTTTGACCAAAGCGTTATTAATCAGTGCGGTTCAGCAAACACGTACAGTTCGTGTGATGTGCTAAGTGTGGAGGAGCACAGAGAGAAATACAGCTTGTACCCTGCCTTCAGAGAGCACCCAGTCTGATGAGGGAGAGGTTTGCGGAGACCCAAAGGTGGGAAAGAGTGTAGTGTAGGTCTATGTTGCTGCTTCAGAGGATGTTTGTAGATGAGGTAGGAAGGAAAGCAGAGACCAGATGACAGAAGGACTTGTTTGCTAAGCTAAGAGTTTATGGTTTATTTCCTGGTTAAGAAGAGAGGTGAAGGGTTTGGGGCAGGCGAGATATAATCAGACATGAGAGGCATTAAATAATGAAAATAGCTTAAGCTTTGAATTCTGTCTCGGAGACCTGTGACCTTGAGTAAGTCACTAATGTTTTCTGAGCCTCTTTCCTCACTTGCCAAATATCTGGCAAGGTGAATCTCACCTTGCAGCGTGGTTATGAGTGTCAGAGTGTTATTTTTCATGGTACTTCACATTTCTGCCCATCTTACAAGCGGAGGCCCTGGCTGCCTTTCTTGTTCAGTGACTAGCTTTGGAAGGCAGAGACGGTGTCTCCCTCTGGAGCAGAGGACATGTTTGCTTACTGTCCAAGATAGTAATATGTCTCCCTTTGGGGCCATTATAAAAGACTTGGGTTTCCTAAGCTTGGGGCTCCTCAGCTGTGATACCGAGCCTCTGCACGCACAGCATCCACCCAAGCCCCTCCATGCCGTCCCTGTGGGCCTTGGGGGGCAGGGGCCACAGATAAAAACATGCTGCTGGCTGTTTGTAAGTAAGAGGGTCCTTTGTCTCCAAGTCTTCTTCATGAGAACAAAGACTTCCCAGGAGTCTTGTGTCTTCTGCCGGCATCTGTGAACCTGTGGCAGACTTGCAGGGAGGGTAGAACCTCAGAGCCTTCATAGTTCCTAACAAGCATTAGTTATAGTAAACACAGGGTATATATTTGATAAACGGTTTTTAATTTTTTTTCTCCCAATAATCATTCAGGCCTTGTGGAGGATGGATTAGAGGAGCTTGAGACCAGTTAAGAGGTCATAGCCCAAGATGCTGAGGACATGAACATCAGGTATTATCAGTGGGAATTAAATAGAAAAGAGAAACTTAGGAGGTGGAATTGACAGGATTGGGGATTTTTTTTTTCTTTAATGATTTATTTATTTTTGGCTGCGTCAGGTCTTAGTTGCGGCATGCAGGATCCTCGTTGAGGTATGCAGGATCTTTTGTTGTGGTGCACGGGCTTCTCTCTAGTTGTGGCCTGTGGGTTTTCTCTTCTCTAGTTGTGGCGTGCAGGCTCCAGGGTGTGTGTGCTCTGTAGTTTGCGGCATGCGGGCTCTAGTGGAGGCACGCGAGCTCAGTAGTTGTGGAGCGCGGGCTTAGTTGCCCCACAGCATGCGAGAGGCTAGTTCCCCGACCAGGGATGGAACCCGCATCCCCTGCATTGGAAGGTGGATTCTTCACCACTGGACCACCAGGGAAGTCCCAGGATCGGGAAATTAATTGGATAGGAAGGAAGACAGAGGAATTAACGATAACTCCAAAATTTATGGTTTGGGAGACTGGCATGTAGCCATCAGTCAAGATGAGAGACACAGGTAGAAGATGGAGTTGATAGGAGAAGGTGGCAGCCTTGGAGGGTGGAGGCAGCTGCGTGAGTAGGCAGTTGGATTAGGGGTCTAGAGCTCCAGGAAGCACTATGCGTGAGAGAGGTTTGCACGTTAACAAAATGTAGATGGCCATTAAATCATAGGAATGGGTGAGATTGCACAGGGGTTTTCAGCTTCCACAAAAGGTTCTGAAAATGTTGTGCTTGGATTGCCAGTGCAGCTCAGTGGTTGACTAATGCTCATTTCCACCACCCTCCCCAACCCCACTATCGCCCCACCTGTGAATATGAACAGACATCCAGCCTCTAGCAGAGGTGCTTGGATTGAAGCCGCATATCAGGATAGATCCCCACCCACCAGGCCTGATCTTACTTCCAGGGGGCTGGGTTTGACAAAGTTACTTTGAGAAATGAGTTCCTTTGCTGAAAGCAGGTCTGAGGAGAGAGTGAGAGTGGAAAGAGGAAGGGGCTAAAGGCTGAACCTGCAAAGGCGGACGAGAACATTTTGGGTTGTCTGGGCTGTGTTCCTTTCACACGTCCATGACTTTTCTGTAGGAAACCAATAAGTAAGACTGGGTAACCCATCAGATTAACTGATCTGTGATATTTGGGCTTCTTTTTCTTGATGACTTTGCATATCTTAATGGTAAGCTTTGTGAGTTAAGGCTGAAACCTTTGGATTCACTGGGCTCAATTGTGGTGCCCATCAGAGCACTGGCTTTGAAGTCAGGTGGTCCTGACTTTAACTCTGGATCCACCACCTATTGTCATTGTGACATTGGGCAAATGGTTTCTTTGAGTCTCCATTTCCTTATTATAAAAATATGGGTGGTAATTGCTACACCACTGGGCTATTGAGAGGTTTAGAGAGAACGTACACATTTATTTCTCCAACTGAAACAGGGTTGAACTCCATGATTTCTAAATCCCTGTCTGGCTTAGGTTCTAAAGCTTGAGACTTGTAATATGATGTGGCATTTCTTTCTGGATGAAGTCTTTTTTTCACATCCTTCTACTCCACCATCTTGATTGGAGCTCCTCGGATGACGTCTTTTTTTAAAAAAACCCTTCACAGCATGCCTATAATAGAGTTTAGAACTTCTACCTTTGAGAATAGCTCATGTGTTCTTTTTTTCTAATTGCAGTTTTTCCACTACTCCCAAGGGCAAGTGTATGCCGGGAATTACCCACCATTTAAGGACAGAATCAGCTGGGCTGGAGACCTCGACAAGAAAGATGCGTCAATCAACATAGAAAATATGCAGTTTATACACAACGGCACCTACATCTGTGATGTCAAAAATCCGCCTGACATTGTTGTCCAGCCAGGACACATTAGGCTTTATGTCGTAGAGAAAGGTACTTCCTTGAGTATTTTTGCAGTAATGATTCAGTCCCCTTTATCTCATGCTTAGTTAGAGAACAAGAGTTACATTTCAGGGTGTGTTTGAAAGGGGTATTTCTGCCGTACAGTTACGCTCCCTGTTTCCATCGACCTGTGGCTCTACCGAACACGCCTGGGGGTCAGGGAGCTCATTCCCACTGGAGTGGCTGATTTCTCCATTTATAAACCTGCTGCCTAGGGCATATTGATCAGATTAAAGGAGTATGAATTTTTCACTGTTAATTAGAAGTAAGACCAGATTCATTATAGTTGGATGGGGTGAGTATTGGGAAAGAAGGAGATTAATATTGTTTTAATATTCTCCAGGAGAAAGCTTTAACATTGGCAGAAACAGTATAGCTATTTCTTCACCTTTTTTGGAGAATAAGCAGGAAATGCAGGTTCTGCTCTCTCATTTCGAGACAAAGTCTGCTTTGTTGGAGAATAGATTGAGGTAAATTCACATCCCCAGCTTTTCTCTGATTTTAGAGCACTGAGAGGGATTATGTATATAGAAATGTTTTTAGTTCTAAAGCTCATTCTTTATCAGCTAATGTTCCTATGTCATCAATTAGGTACTAGGAGCTCATAATTTGGATAATAAAATAGGGTATGGTAATCGCTAAAGGAAGACACTTGTTTATTAACTTAATACAGTTCCATTTCTTCTCTCTGTCGCAGTGTACCTTAAACCTGTTTTGTTCTTTCTCTCTAGAGATTTTGCCTGCGTTTCCCGTTTGGGTGGTGGTGGGTATAGTTACTGCTGTGGTCCTAGGTCTCACGCTGCTCGTCACCATGATTCTGGCTGTCCTCTATAGAAGGAAAAACTCTAAACGGGATTACACCGGGTAAGAAGCTCTGCTTCTGGGGGGAAGGGTGGAGGGAAGGAATCAGAGTTTATGAAAACTTCTGTATGCTTTATGGGAAAAGAATTGTGAAGAATTAGCTACCGTTAGCTTTCATGTCGGAATCGAGCCATCTTCCTAGAAGATGTTCTGACACGGGCAAGCAGAAATCAGTGGTCTGCTGTTAAACGTAGACTATGACACTAATCCCTTTTTCAGTTTCTTTCTTAGGTTTGGTGAAATGGACTGCTCAGTAGTCTGTGCTCTGTGTTTCAGTATCATCCACTCTGCAATTAGCATTATTAAGCCACAGATATCACTTACTTAATATGAGTTTAACTTGATCTCTAGGTAATAATCTCATAAGGTTCTTCTTTTCAGTTAGGTAAACATAATAATGATAAGAGGAGTATGCTGATAAATGACCCCCCCCATGTGATGATGCAGGGCTTTTCCTGTTTGTAGTCTGGTAAGGTTTATTGCTTTGACCATTCTCGACTGCATGGCTGGACTCATCCAAGCTGAGTTAATAAGAGTTGAACAGCAAAATATACCAGCAATAAAGAAAAGGAGACTTTCGTTGTGTTTGCGGCTTCTCAAAGAGAACACGTTTGAGCATAGGGTGTGTGTCTAATTGAAGGACCCTCTCTTTCTGCCACTCCAGCTGGAAAGCTAGCCTGTATAAGCTTGGTAGAACTCGTGTGGTAAGACTGAGAGTGAGGCTGGGTTTCAGTTGATGTAGCACGAGCTGCGTCCCCGGTGCACGGAAGGGACTGTGGTTGAGGGTTGCATGCCCTGGACTCCCTGGCTGGTGGATGGTGGGGACCTCTCGCTTTGGGCTGTGCCGCTCTACTTTTTAGGAGTGCTGTGCTTTAAGGAGTTTTAAGTGTTCAAATTCAGATATCATTTGCTTGGAATGTTTCTATTCTGCTGACTGTACCTGCCCCCTTGCATGGTGAGTGGTTTATGATGAAATGTAACCGAAGCATTGGTTTTCGACATGAAACTAATCCAGGGTGGTGACACGCCAGTCTCTGTAGTTCACGCTTTTTGGGTTAATAAAGGCACAGAAAAGTGTGCCTTAGAATTCTGCATGGCATCGTGAATGCTGCTATTCTTCTTACTTTGGTTTTTTTTTCCCCCTCCCCTGCCTTTTCTACCTTGGTGTGCCGGGATCAGATCCTGCCTATCTTCCACTTCTTAAGAAAAGCTGACATAGACGACACATTGGGACTATAACAGGGCTGGGTCTCCTCTTCCACTCCCACTAGACACATGGTAACTAATCACATTGGCCGTTGCTGTTAATATTCATGTGTATGTATTCAGCCCATCTCCCTTGTTGACAACTAACTAGCCAGCTCTGAGCTAACCCAACAGCTATCATGGTTTGTCCACAAATATGTCATGTGTCTGTGTTAGAAACATGTTGAGTGTACCATCCCAATGAAATTGGGTTGTCAGGTTTTATGGTCATCTGAACATATATGTTCTTCATGTAAAACGCCTTTGTGTGTGTGTGTGTTCTAGTTTTTTTATACTTGAATTGTATTATTACTGAGTTAGACTCTCTGTGTTACAATACTCAAACCATTTTGGTTTGCGGCATATAGCCTCCCGGTTCAGAGAAGGCACAGTTTGCAGAATGCTTTGTACGCTTTGGTCTTAGTAACGACACTTTAAATGTGATTCTCTCCACACTCCTAAGATTTTTTAAAAGTACGTTATAAGGGATTGAAGCTCTGCTGAAGACACATCCCATTAGGGAATCCCTAATGAGTTTACCTCCTGGCATTCACTTTCCCTGGTTTATTTATGAGATAGGGCTTGCTGTTGAAGACCCTGATGCCCCTGAAAAAGTTCAGGCCGTGTGATGTGGCATTCCACAGTTTCTTATCATCCATGACTTCCTGGATTTTCTTGGGTTTGGTTGTGGAATTGATGGGGAAACAAACCATGGGGACCTAGGGGATGGAAGGAATGAGATAAGCCAAGACTATGAGCCTGGATCAGTGTCTGTCATTTTGGAAGCACATTCAGAAGAGGTTTGCCTTTGATGATCACAAAAGCGAATTGCTATCAAGAAGGTATAGCTTGCTCCTTTAAACCTGTATCCCAAAGGAGGATTTATGGTAGGGGAAAAAGCCAAAGAAGCAAAAGGATAAATGTACATTGTAGCCAGAATCCCATCCAGCAGATATCATTGTTATAAACTGGGGCAAAGAGATTGCACCACATTGGATTCTTGTTCCTCCCCTGGAGTAGCTTCACTGACTTGGAAGAATTAGTGTCAGGGATAAAAAAATAGTTTCAAGATAGGTGATTGTTTTGATACTCATTGTTTTGTTGAGTTTTGTTTTTATACATCTTCTACTTCATTTTGTCATCACTTGCATTTCTATATTTTTTGTTTCCATTTATTTTAATTCCTTTATTATTTTTTTTTTTTTTTACATTCTCCAAATTGCCAACTCATCAGCTGCAATACATCAGAGAATGTGTCACCGGTTAAGCAGGCTCCACGGAAGTCCCCCTCCGACACAGAGGGTCTAGTAAAGAGCCTACCTTCTGGATCTCACCAGGTAATGGCTGATTGCAGTTCCGCCCACCATGCCATGCTCTGCAGTTTGGTGCTCTGTCACATTGTGGGGTGTGGGAAAGAACACTGAGCTGTGAGAAACGGACAGAAAGAGAGCAAGAGAAACAGAGGGGAACGTAAGGGCTGGTTTCGGAGGACCACAAGAAGGTATGTAGGGAAGAATCTGACTTGAGTAAAGGTTTCCACCAAACCACCACTAACAGATTGGCCCAAGCAAAATTAGGAAATGACTTTGTCAGATGTAAATACTTCTTCTTTCGTTGCTCAAAGAAATAAAGCTAGTGAACTAGATTCTATACTGAGGTGTTCTTTAAGCCATGGAATTCACAGGAAAAAGTTGATTTTGGTGTTGGTAATAGAACAGAAAAGTTATTTTGCATGAATTCTTTAGGAGAAATTGAAAGTAAACATTTATCTGAATAATTAGTAGGCTCGATGAACAAGGAAAGGCTTTAGTTTCTGCTTCTTGTAGAAAGTACAGAGAAGAAATAACTTTCATTTGGAATTTAGCAGGAATCTGGCATTGAGGTTAATATTGTGTTTTGGCCATGCTGGCGTAACTATAAATGGCAGAAATTCCAGAGCTTAGTACCAATTCTGGTCTTCTGGGGTAGAAAGCATTAGAAGGAATGTGGCCAGTTATAACTTTGCCCTGAGGAGGCGGGATTGAGGGTGTAGTGGGGCGGGTGGATTTAAGAGGAAGTAAAGGATAACAGTGTTTTGTGGAAGAAGTATTCCACAGTCTTAGTTCACAGTTGTCCTACATGGTGAGGAAACTGAGGCATTGCGATGTTAAATTACTAAAAGCACAGACCCAGTTAGCAACAGAATTGGGGCGAGAACCTAGATTTCTATGCATTGTCCTTCACAACATCAGGTTGAAATTGGGTTGTTCCTAATCTGTCTGTCCTTACTTGTTCCTAATCTGTCTGTCCATCTCTCTCATTCTGTTTGTCTCTCCGACTGTCTTCTCTCGGATTATGTAGTATACCTCAGTTCACTAATTTGGATTGTGAATGGGAATAGGGTTGTGAATAAAGGCGTTAGAGTTACAGGTAGGCATAATACCTAAAGAAGCCTTGGAAACTTTTTCTTCTGTCCTTGAAATGCCATGGGCGTTGTTCTCCTGTTGAAAACAGACTGGGAGGAAAAAAAAAAAGAAACAATGGACTTTGGACACTGGAAAACAGGTTGTGCAGCACCATGATTCCTAAGAGAAGGGAAACAAATAAGGAGAGCCCTGTGATCGTCCCAGCTTACTCCTCAAGGCATTTTCCAGGCTGCAGCGCTGAGGGGAAAACAAACAGCTCACCTGTCTCACTGAATTGAGGAGGCGGACATCAGAGTTTGGGGAGGCCTCCTTAATCTTCTTGAGAAAGGATGCACAGCAGATACAAATTTTGAGGCTTCGTATGGTAGGCAGAATAATGACCTCCAAAAGATGCCCACATCCTAATCCCTGGAACCTATGGGATATGTTACCTTACCTGTCAAAAGAGACTTTGCAGCTGTGATTACAGATCTTGAGATGGGGAGATTTTCCTGGATTATCCATGTGGGCCGAATGTAATCATAAGGGTTCTTTTTTTTTGCGATACGCAGGCCTCTCACTGCTGCAGCCTCTCCCGCTGCGGAGCACAGGCTCAGCGGCCATGGCTCACAGGCCCAGCCGCTCCGCAGCACATGGGATCTTCCCGGACCGGGGCACGAACCCGCGTCCCCTGCATCGGCAGGCGGACTCTCAACCACTGCGCCACCAGGGAAGCCCCATAAAGGTTCTTATAAGAGGAAGGCAGGAGGGTGAGAGCCAGAGATTTGAAGATGCTATTCTACTGGCTTTGAAGATGAAGGAAGGGGTCACAAGCCAAGGAATGCAGGCATTTTCCATAAGCTGGAAAAAGCAAGGAAGCAGATTCTCCCTAGAGCCCCCAGAAGGAATGCAGCCCTGCTGATACCTTGATTTAGCCCAGTGAATCACATTTCAGACTTTTGACCTCCAAAACTGTAAGATAATACATTTGTTTTTAGCAGGTCTAAAATTGTTTTTATTCTCCTCCCTCAAGCTTGACTGATCATCTGGTTGGGTAGGATTCCAGGTTGGAAATCATTTTCCTACAGCATATTGAGGCATTGCTGATTTTTGTAGCTTCCAATGCTAAGAAGTTGATACAGTTCTGATTCCTCCTCCTTAGGGTGGGACCAGTTTTATTCCCCTTCCCTTAGAATCTTTTTTATCCCTCATGCTCTGAAATTTTATAAAATTGTGGGCCTTTTTTGTTCATTGTACTGGCTACTCAGTGGGCTTTTTCAGTCTGAAAACTCTGCCCTTCAGTTTTAGGGTATTGTCTTCCATTATTCTTTGGAAAATTTCCTCCTTCCATTTTCTATCCTCTCTTTTGGAAATTCCTGTTAGCAGTTAGATCATCTAGAGCAGTCCTTTCGTTTTCTTAATTTTTTCTGTTTTGCAGTTTCTTCTAGAAAATTTCTGTAACTTTATCTTCCAACTTTTATTAAATATTTAATTTCTGCTATCTTTTTATTAATTTTCAAGAGCCATTGCTTATTCTGGTTCTGATAACCCGTACTTTTCATGGATGCATTGTCTTATCTCTCTGAGCATATCATTTTTTCTTGTTTCATGATTTTTAAACAATGTTTTCTTCTGTTACTAGATTTTGCTGTTTCTTTTGAATTCCCTTTTTTCTTTTATAATTTTTGTCTGTCACGTTAAAAGCTTTCCTCAAAGGCTCAGCGATCCTTGGTTATCTGTTTGTATTGAAGGCACTCAGATCTGATCACGAGCTCTTTGTGCAGAGACAGAGCTTACTGGCTAGTAGGCTTCACTGTTTGGATAAAGTGCTGGCTGGCTTTCACTGGGGGACCCCTAAGTATCAGTTGCTAAGGTCTTTTCTCTTGGGTTAGTCGATTTCTCCAGAAAGAAATCCTCTGATTCCATGCTTGGGAATGGAGCAGAGGAAGGAGAGAGGAGGGCTCCCTGTTCAGTAAGTGGATTTGCCCGCCCTGTTTTCAGCACCAAGACCCTACCCTGCAGTGACTGCTGTCCCTGAGTCAGAGATGGGCTCAGCTCTCCTGTGAGTAAACCCCCAGGGTTCTGCCCAGGCCTGACTCTGCGGCATTTTCTGGAGGCTAGTGAGAAGCAGTTCAAGCACTGTGTCAATCTATATGATCATTTTTCAGCATTTGCAGTATGACACCAGGTCAGCTTTGAGAGGAAACCCGCAGCATGCCTCACAGTTGATTCCTAGGTTATTTCCTTTGCGCTCAGTACAGGCCCCTGAAGGCCTCTTCTCTAACATGTTGCAAATCAGGGTTTCTGTTCAGTGACACGTCCCTGGAGCACCCTTTGTCTTACTTGGTTATTTTTCATCAAGTCGTACTGTACCTTTTATTTTACAGTTACACAACTTGTTAAAGACATTTTCTGCCTTACCTGTTTCTGGGACTTATAAAGCCTTTGTCGGTCCACACAAGGCTTGGAAGTGGACTGCGTGATTCCCCTGGAGACTTAGCTTCCAATTTTTGTTTTATTTCGGTTTGCATTCAATGGTCAACTTGGAACAGGGGCTGCTATCCTGGGGTTAAAACGTTTGCTTCAGATACTCCACAAAATTCCTAAGCGCTCCAGGGCCTTAGGTGACGCTGGCGTGTGCTCTTACTTTGCCAACACACGCCGTCTTCAGTATGTGTATCAGAAACACCTCTGTGTCAGAGCACCAGAGGTGTTTGTAGAAGTTGTTCTTACCAGGATCCTTTTGATACACTCCATCTTCAGTTGTTCAAACCAAGGCAGAAAAGGTTTCACGGTTTAGGAAAAACTGGCTTGACCTGATATGTTCATCTTATTAGGTAATTTATGAGATTAAGTACTTTTTGTAAGTTGCGCACAAGCAAAGGTAGCAATTGTTTTGAAAATTCAGTCATTCCGTTGCACGTTCTCTTTGATCACTTCCACACGCATCTGAGTGCTCAGCATACTTACAGCGTAAACTGGACGTGGGAAATGCAGGCATGAGTATCACCCAGTCCCTGCCCTCCAGAACCTCAGAGTCTCCTGGGTTGTTCAGGTCATTTTCAGGCTTTTCTATGATATGGAGAATTTTTTTATGTAAATATCCTGACAAAACAGCCTTGAGGAAATCTTCATATTTAGATAGACGTCTTAGTGTTTTAAGGGTTAGTGATGTGTTACAAACTAGTATTGACTCTGGGGTCCAGCTCATCGTGTTAACTTGTGGGGCATTATTTAACTTCATCATCTGTTCCCTTATCTTTGAAATGATGGGTTGGGGCAAGTTGGTCTTTAAGCCCCTTCTCATTTTTCCATTGCTAATTGTAAGAGTCCATGGTACACTGTGCCTTATAAGGAGAGGTTTAGGCAGTTGCTGCCCACATATTGCAATCAGATCTGGGAAATGGGTGCATGGTAGGGATGTTTGCAAACTACCCCTTGGGACTTTCTTCCAAGGGTTCTATCATGACATGCTCCCTGATTATCAGAACCTTCCATTTTCTACCTGCAGGCATCATCTGAGAGTCTAATAGCGTTAGTCATTACTATTTGGATGAATCAATAACTCAAAGTTATTTTATCAGAAGAGAAAGAATACTAGTGCTCCAGGAAGGAAATTTACAAAAGATGAAACGTAATACCCAGGCAGGGCATTAAGTGCACTATATTCCTCTCTGTCTTTGGCCACTATTTTTGTTATAATTGGAAGACTAGTAACAGAAGACTTGACTAAAAGTACCTTTAACAGTAGGAAGTTTATTAACTCACAAGAGGCCCAGCAATGTCATGAAGACTCAGGTTCTTTCCATTTTATTCCTTCCTCCTCTGCATATTGTCTTTGTTCTCAGGCTCCTTCCCTCAGCCTCAGAATGGCTGCCGTGGTTTCAGGCAGCTCATGAGAAAAGGCCCCTGAGCTGAATTCCTAGCGCTGAATCTCCTCCCAGGTGGCTTTTATTATGGAGGAAAATCTTTACCTGGGGCTCCCCAGCAAACTTTTCCTAGTCCCCTTGGCAGAGTGGGTCACACGCTGATGCCCCTTCCAGTCATCTGCAGGGGGACAGATCGGCTTCACCCCTGGGGGCAGGGGAGAGTGGGGTCGTTTACCTGAGCGGAGGAAAGGTGCACACCAGAACCAAATTAGGGCTCTTCCCGCAAACAGAGAGGGAGGTTGAGTTGGGAAGGGTGTTAGGTAGGTGCTACCTAGAGTCTGGAGTATTCTGGCATTAGAGAAAAGATAAGTACAAATCTTTCTTTGTAACGCTTAGCTTTGAAGGACATGGGTTTCAAATAATTTTTGTGAATATATCTTACGAACAGTTGGTTTTCTAGATCCTTTTCTGGAAATGGTTAATGCTTTGTATACAGAAGGCAAGCGGGAATTCCCTGGCGGTCCAGTGGTTAGGACGCCATGCCTCCAGTGCAGGGGATATGGGTTTGATCCCTGATTGGGGAACTAAGATCTCGCATACCGTGTGGTACAGTCAGAAAAAAAAGGGGGGGGCAAGTATTTATGGAGGACAGTGAGGGAACAGTTATGTATTTGTCAACTACAGTCTCTAGATATGTGATGTCTCCAGAAGTACAGCATGTGCATTCGTTTACTTAGTCCTCACAGCAGCCCTACGAGGCAGGTTCTTTTACTGTCCCTATTGTACACGTGAAGAAACTGAGGCTTAGTTAGGTTGGGTCACTTGCTCAAGGTCAGTAGTTAGTGGCAGAGCTGGTATTAGACCCCCGATCTGTGTGGGGCTCTAAGGCATGTATTTGTTCTACCCTGCCTGTCCAGTTCTTTTCAACTTCCTTTTGATAACCAGTTTCATTTATCTCAAAGAATGTCACAAGACACATCTGTTTCACATCTATATTTGGTGATGTGAAATAAATACTGAAAATGTGTTTTGTGAACAGTCAATGAGCATGTGGTAAAAACAGATGTTCTCTCTTAGTGATACTTGTGCTAGCTTGTCAGGTGTGAGTCCCCTAATGCCTGAAGGACCAGATTCAGATTCTAAAGGGCTACAGAGACCATGGAAAGTGTACTTCAGGACATAATAGCTTCCGAGAAATTAATATCTGTTCAGAGATAGGTCTCCTTGCTCTTCCATAACCCTCTTTTCCTGGACCCTCTTCCCACACCTTCACCAGTATGTTTTTATATTGGGATAAATTTCATGCAAGTAGAGTTCAGGGGTAATTTCATCTCTAACTGAAACTAAAAGAATAGACCTAGGTCAAGCAATTAGTCTCTTGAAACATTTTCAATAGTAAAGACTATTTGTATAATAAGTAGTTGGGGAAAATATATATGTACAGAGCAATTTTTCACTCGGTTATGGTAATTCTTTGTGAAAACGCCAAAAAAAAAAAAAATGGAGGATGAGGGAAAGTGAGTGAGTGTCAAGATGTACAGTAAAAACAACTCCATTAAGGGACTTCCCTGGTGGTGCAGTGGTTAAGAATCCGCCTGCCAATGCTGGGGACACGGGTTCGAGCCCTGGTCTGGGAAGATCCCACATTCCGTGGAGCAACTAAGCCCGTGTGCCACAACTACTGAGCCTGTGCTCTAGAGCCTGTGAGCCACAACTACTGAAGCCCATGCACCTAGAGCCCGTGCTCAGCAGCAAGAGAAGCCACAGCAACGAGAAGCCCACGCACCGCAATGAAGAGTAACCCCCGCTCGCCGCAACTAGAGAAAGCCTGCGCACAGCAAGACTCAATGCAGACAAAAAAAAAAAAAAAAAAAAACAGCTCAGTTAATGTAGGTGTTATCGTTGATATTGTTTTAACTCTCAACACCCCAAAGTAAATATCTTAGCGATGGCAGGTACATTTCCAAGATGATCTTGGTTCACTGACCCCTCCTGAAGTCCTCAGTGGTCTTCTTGGCCCTCAAAGTGTTAAAGTCCTGAGGCATGTCCCACAGAGACCCAGGGTACCTACAGCTGCCAAGTCAACCTCGGAACCCAACTTTAGAGAGCTGTGTTAGATAGAGCTAGATTCGTCAGCAGATTCCTGAGCTCCAATTCTGGTGAGAATTCCTTTAGATCCATTCTTTCATCCACCCCTTCATCCAACACCTACAGTCTGCCAAAGACTGTTCTAGGCATTTAACAAAGCCCCTGACCTGAGGGCCTTATTACATTCTAAGGGGGAAAGGGAGTGAGGACATTAGATAGTGGGAAGCAATTTGAAGAAACTAAATCCATCAGAAGGAAGGAGTTCCTTTTATCCCTCAGTGTTTTCCCAGTTACTTTCAGCAAATCGTTGCGTTCTCTTGCCATGAAGGACAATACTGTCTCACATGAAAGACCTCACTGGTGTTTTAACATTTACTGACCAATTCAGAGATTATTCTGTTATTTTTCTTTGTTGCTTTCTCTGTGCTCTGTCTCTTCCACTCGCACAGTTTATCAGTTATCTATTACTATGTAACAAACCAGTTTAAAAGACAGTGGCTTAGAACCACCACCAGTTATTTGGCTCCCACTTCTGTGGGTTGGTTGGGCAGGTCTTCTGGTCTAGGGCAGTTCAGCTGACCTCTGCTGGCTCGCTCGTGCATCTGCAGTTGGCTGGACAGCCGGCAGGGGTCTCACTCATAGGCTGACAATTGGCAGGCAGTTGGCGGGCCAGAGAGACACAGGACAACTGGGCTGTGTGTCTCCCATCAGCCAGCAGTAGCTTGGGCTTCTTCACATGGTGGTGGTGGCTCTGTGGGTTCCAAGATCAAGGAGACAGTGGAAGCTGCAAGGCCTGTTGAGGTCTAGGTATGGAACTTACACGTTACTTCTGCCACATTCTGTGGGTCAAAGCAAGTGATAAGACCAGCCCAGGTTCAAGGGGTTAAGAAGCAGGTTCTGACTCTTGGTGGGAGGAGCTGCAGCATTATATTGTAAGGGTGTAGATGCAACAAGGGAAAGAATTTGTAACCATCTATCACACGGTGTAAACTCCTTCCCCCATGAATACACCCTAAGCCTCCTAATGGATGAGGTCTTATTGTCTAGGAAGTTACATAATTTAATTTCAGGATCTGTTCTGTTGGAAATGGCTGTTACCAAGGATCCATTAACTTACTAGAAAACACTTTTTTCATTGTTTTCCTGGAAGTAGAAAATAGTTAACTTTAACTTTTTATTCTGTAGAATCACATTTAACTTGCCGCTTTTTGAGATGAATATAGAGGGTTTCAGTTTGATTCAGTATTAACAGCGTGATCTGTTGTGTTACCCGTGACAGGAATGAGAGTATCACACACTGACTAAAGACAAACACACTGACTTTGACTGCTTGATTTACTTGACTGGTGACCTCGGTATATTTTCAAGTGTATTTGTATAACAATATGTTCATGAGAATAATGATTAATATGTACTGAGTGCTGCCAGACGCCGCTTAAGTTATTTGTAGATATCATCTCATTTAATTCTCACAACCATCTTAATACGTATAATACTATTGTTAGTGCCATTTCAGAGATAAAGAAACTAATGCTTGGGGGTTTTAAAATACGCCTTTTGTAGAAGTTGGGGGGCCTGAACTCCACAGGATCCCACGTTACACACTAAAAGATGCAGGTTGTGGGACTCCTAGATGGGAGTGAGGATGTTTGTTTTTTTTTCCATTTTTTTCTTCTTTTTATTAGTAGACTTTATTTCTTAGAGCAGTGTTAGGTTTATAGAAAAATCGAACAGAAAGTAAAGAGAGGTCCTATGTACTCCTTCCTCTCCAAAGTTTCCCTGATTATTAACAACTTGCATTGTTGTGGTACATTTGTTACAGTTGATGAATTAATATAGAAAACATTATTATTAACTAAAGTCTGTGGTTTATGTTCAGGTTCACTCTTTGTGTTGTACATTTCTATGGGTTTCACCAAATGCATATGTCACGTATCCACCATTACAGATGCATACAGAACAGCTTCAAGGATGTTTATTTTAAACCACATACTTTGGCTCCTGAGCTTATGATTTCAAAGTTGAAAGCTTGAGCACAGTAGTAGACTATTCAAAGAGAGAATCCCTGGATTGGGAGAGAAGTCGACTTTGGGTTATATTAACTTTTCTTTACCCGTGAAACAGGCCTATTTTGTTGTTGCTGTTGACAATTTTAGAATCTCTGGGTTGGAAGGGACTTTTAAGGGCTGTGAAGCACAGCCACCTGTCTGATATTTGAACCTTCGGCCTTCCCTCCTTCCCCAAGAGTCAGAGGACTCGCTCTGGCCCAGGCAACTTCCTAAGAAGGAACATATGTACCTGAAGACATTCAAAAGAGGGAACTCTTCGCTCTGGAACCTTAACAATATTCCCTTTAATCATTGCTTCTGTCCCTGCACCTAATGGGGCCACCAGTTTTTCCAAACCTCTAATTCTACTTCTCTTCTCCAGGGCCCAGTCATATATGCGCAGCTAGACCACTCTGGCGGACATCACAGCGACAAGATTAACAAGTCAGAGTCTGTGGTGTACGCGGACATCCGGAAAAATTGAGAAGACCCCAGTCATATCCTAAGCAAGAAACAAATCCAAACTGGACTCGTGTGCAGAAAATGTAGCTCATAACCATGTGTGGCCTTGGAAACCTGGACACGGACAAGCACATGTTTATTCATAGAGGGAGAAAAAGAAGTGTATAAAGAATATGTATAAATATTCTATTTAATCTTCCTGATGCGAGGAGCCACTATTGCATGATGAAGAGATGGTATGATTCTACGTATACGTAAATTGTCTGTTTTTGTACTTCCCTTCAGGGTCATTTACAGTTGAGAAAATTCAGACACATTCCTATCAATCACCATCATTTAGATGTGGTTTGCCTTAATGGAGATGGTAGCAGATCTTTTAGTATTCTAATAGACATGGCCTTTTCATGTAAGGGCTTAACCCGCCTTCGCGTTTATTGTACTTGGAGAGTGGAGATGCTATGATGGAAGCATGTTCAGGGTGGCATTTAGCCCAGGGTGTACCACCTGCTTGGCGGTTGTTTTTAGAAAGCATCCATTTGCTATGCCACTCGGAGACAGTGTGAGAGATTTTGTTGCTATTTTGCTCTCTAAAATACAGGGCAGTTTTTAGCTTTCAGTGTTGTGTAGACTATAACATCACACCCTGTAAGCATATTGTCTCAATTTGTGGATTCATCATAGCAAGATTGGCAAAGGATCAGTGCCGGAAGTCACTTCCTTCCAGGTACTTTTAGATCAATACCATAATCAATATATAATTGAAGTAGAGAACCCAGGCCTGGCTTGAGGAGTACTGTACCATTGGGAGAGCAAAAGGTGTGTTACATTCTTTGCTGAAGTCCTTCGTACTTGTAATAAGAGTCCCCATACACCTGAAGGAGCTGAGTTTCATTTCCTTTTAAGTAGGCAGAAATGGAATAATTAGACTGCCAGTCTCTAGCATCGCAGAGTGCTTTCTAGAGAATCTTCTATATAAAGCTTCAGTCATGCTTCCAGCAGGGGCAGCATCAGTCATGGCTTCTGTAATAGATTCATGATGCCTCCGAGGCCTTTGAGGCTAAAAAGGGTCTAGATTTTTAAAATCAGCCAACAAGGTTAGTACTTCTACGTTGGGAATCTCTTCTGTTTCTGGGTTTTTGTTCTTTTGATAAACAATGAGATGAGGAGAAATCTAGACAATTTGGGCATCCTTCTCAATTTATTTTCTCCCATTGACCACCGCCCCCAACACCCCATCTCAAACCTATGTGATTTTTTTAACTCAGACTGAAAAGCATGGTGAAAATCATTAAACACCTATATTGTCATTCCCCCATTTTCTGGATTTTTTTTTTTAAATAATTTTTTTCGTTTAAAATTGAAAGCCCACAGTTAGAGGAAGAATACTGACAATAGGGTCCCAGGATGTGTTCAGGTAAGTAGGGATGACAGGTAATGTTAGTTTTTCTCTCATTTACTTTGAGGACCCCTAAGAGCTGCCATCTCCCCCCACCCCATCTTGTCATCTTTGTGAGGGAGTTTGAAGGCTGAGTTTTAAGGAAACAAAGAAGGATTTAGATTTAAAGGTGTGCACGAAGTGGTTACCTAGAGAAAGGGTGTGTGAGCTACAAAACGAACTCTGCCCCATACGTGCGGTCTTTTATTTGCTGAGGGACTATTTGTTGTTATTCACATGATGCTCCAACTTACATTCCGTTGATATGTACGTGAGCGGGGAGCGGGCTGCGTCATCACACATACCGGCCATCTCCGAAGCTGGTGCGTCTGGCGTGTGTTGCGGCGTGGGAGGAAAACCTGCCGGCTCTGCTGCGTCTGCCTGTTCTGTGCTCACAGGTCCCGCGCAGGACACAGGGACGCGGAGCGCTCTACCCGAGACAGTTCTGCAAAGTGGTCAACTTTGCCTTGCGCCCTGGGGCTTCTCTGCCTCCACGGTGAAAACTCCAGGAACCTTTAGGAGACATTTTTGTGTGTTGGGAAGGCGGGGGTTGGTGTTGGGATGTCACCCTTCAGGCTGATGCCAGGATGACGATACTCTCGGTGAGCCCTCCCACTGTGAGAATTGTACAGCCATCCGGGACTTCAGGGGGAAAGAAGACAGGTTGTGGTGAGACCAAGTGTGTGCACTGATAAGTGTAACTTCCTTACGGTCGTTTTTGGCAGGGAAAGGGGGATCCTCCTTAACCTTTCGCAGAGGTCCAGTGAATCTACTATACGTACTTCCTCACACCTCCTGATAGCAAGAGCCCTGATTTCTCTGCATGTTTGTGAAGCTGCCACCCAGAGCACCAGCCCTCACTTTCACTAACCACAGCCGTGGGCCTTCCCTCCCCTGCCTCCCCGTGGCCTCCTCTGCAGGGCAAGGGTGGTCAGCTGCCAGCTTCTTACTCTGGGTCTGTGGCTGATTTGTCTGAGAGAAGCCGCTCACACCTGGGTGGAGCACCTCAGTGTTGGGGCTTTTTCCAAAACTCCTCACACCAACTCCTGTGGCTCTTTTGACCCTTTCTCCTGTGTCCCAGCATCCTCGTCCCTGGACACAGATGACAACAGCAGGGTTGCTTCCAAATGGCAGGGCTGTCCTTTCCATGTCTGATTATTGGCAGAATGAGACCTCTTAAAACTACACATGATTTTTCTAAGGGGGCACCTAAAGGATTACTTGAGATTAAAATTTCAATCTATCTGTAGTTTTTCAATGGAAATGTATTCAGCTAGGTAAAAAAAAAAAAAAAACATCAAGTTCATTAATTTTTCTTTTTCAATTGTTGTATTTTTGTGAATATTTTAATACATTTTTTTCAATTACTGGACTGTGTTGTGTGCTCATTTTTAATCAAGTGAAGAAGATATCAAAGCCCTTTCTTTAATTTATCCTGCTCCAGCCACACAGGCTTCTCATTCTTCAGAAACACCACACTTGTGCCTGCCTCACGTCCTTTGCACCTGCCGTTCCCTCGGCCTGGAACACACATTCTGCACATTTGTACGGTTTGCTCCCTCACTTCCTTTAAGTGTCTACCCACATGTCACCTTCTCAGAGAGACCTTCCGTGATATGTGAAAGAACAAATTCACCCATCCCTGGCTCTTCCTAAACCCCTTAACCTGGCTCTTTTTTCTCCCTGTCGAACTATGTATGTGCGTGTCTGTTTTCCCTCCTAGAAAATAAGCACTGAGAGGCCAGACCTTTGCTGTTTTGTTCACTGATCCATCTTTAGAACAGTGCCTGGCAATTAGCAGTTGTTCAATAAATGTTGACTAGATGGCCGATGGATAGGTGGATTTATCTGTCAACAAATCTATATTTGAGAACTATCCTATGTCAGGCACTGTGCTAAGCATAAGGAAGACACAGCTCCTCAAGGAGTTTGCCACACTAGAAGTGAGAGGAGGTGGCATAACCGTGATAATAGCTACTAAGTACTTGCTGTGTGCCAGACACTTTGCACTTCTTATTCTGTATAGCGCTATGAGTTAATGCTAGTTGTACTAATCTTAAACCCACTTTTAGAAAGACAGTGTCAGTAAATCACAGCAGTATTTTTTTGGATATGTCTTCTAGAGTAATAGAAACAAAATAAAAAATAAACAAATGGGACCTAATTAAACTTATAAGCTTTTGCACAAGAAAGGAAACCATAAACAAAACAAAAAGACCACCTACGGAATGGGAGAAAGTAATTGCAAACAATGCGACTGACGAGGACTTAATTTCCAAAATATATAAACAGCTCATTCAGCTCAATATCAAAAAACAAACCAATCAAAAAATGGGCAGAAGACATAAATAGACATTTCTCCAAAGAAGACATACAGATGTCTAACAGGCACATGAAATGATGCTCCACATCGCTAATTATTAGAGAAATGCAAATCAAAACTACAATGAAAGGGCTTCCCTGGTGGCGCAGTGGTTGAGAGTGCGCCTGCCGATGCAAGGGACACGGGTTCGTGCCCCGGTCTGGGAAGATCCCACATGCTGCGGAGCGGCTGGGCCCGTGAGCCATGGCCACTGAGCCTGCGCGTCCGGAGCCTGTGCTCCGCAACGGGAGAGGCCACGAGAGTCAGAGGCCCGCATACCGCAAAAAAAAAAAAAAAACTACAATGAGGTATCACCTCACACCAGTCAGAATGGCCATCATTAAAAAGTCTACGAATAATGCTAGAGAGGATGTGGAGAAAAGGGAACCCTCCTACACTACTGGTGGGAATGTAAATTGGTGCAACCACTATGCAGAACCATATGGGTGGTCCTTAAAAACTAAAAGTAGAGTTGCCATGTGATCTAGCAATCCCATTCCTGGGCATATATCTGTAAAAGATGAAAACTAATTTGAAAAGATACATGCACCTCCATGTTCACTGCAGCATTATTTCAGTAGCCAAGACATGGAAGCAACCTAAATGTCCATTGACAGATGAATGGAAAAAGAAGATGTGGAATGGGCTTCCCTGGTGGCGCAGTGGTTGAGAGTCCACCTACCGATGCAGGGGACACAGGTTCGTGCCCCAGTCCGGGAAGATGCCACATGCCGTGGAGCGGCTAGGCCTGTGAGCCATGGCCGCTGAGCCTGCGTGTCCGGAGCCTGTGCTCCTCAACGGGAGAGGCCACAACAGTGAAAGGCCCGTGTACCGCAGGAAAAAAAAAAGATGTGGAACAAATATACAATGGAATATGACTCAGCCATAAAAAGGAATGCAACAACATGGATGGACCTAGAGATTATCATACTAAGTGAAATAAGTCAGAGAAAGACAAATGTATGATATCACTTATATGTGGAATCTAAAAATGATACAAATGAACCTATTTACAAAACAGAAATAGACTCAGACATAGAAAACAAACTTATGGTTACCAAAGAGGAAAGGTGAAGGGAGGGATTAATTAGGAGTTCTGGATTAATATTATATATAAAATAGATAACAAAGACCTACTGTATAGCACAGGGAGTTATATTCAACATCTTGTAACAACCTATAATGGAGAAGAATCTGAAAAAGAATATATGTATCTATATAACTGAATCACTTTGCTTTATACCTGAAACTAAATACAACATTGTAAATTGACTATACTTCAATAAAAATAATTTTTTTTAATTAAAAAGGAAGAAAGGCAAGGACTTCCCTGGTCCAGGAAGATCCCACATGCTGTAGAGCAACTAAGCCCGTGTGCCACAACTACTGAGCCTGTGCTCTAGAGCCCACGAGCCACAACTACTGAGCCCACATGCTGCAACTACTGAAGCCCCCACTCCTAGAGCCTGTGCTCCGCAACAAGAGAAGCCACTGCAATGAGAAGCCTGCACAACGCAACAAAGAGTAACTCCCACTCACCACAATTAGAGAAAGCCTGCACGCAGAAACGAAGACCCAACACAGCCAAAAAATAAATAAATAAAATTAATTAATTTTTAAAAAGACAAATGTGGTCCCTACCAAATTACCCATGACATTTTCCACAAAACTAGAACAAATAATCCTAAAATTGATATGGAACCATAAAAGACCTAAAACTGCCAAAGCAATCCTGAGGAAAAAGAACAAAGCAGGAGGCATTACCCTCCCAGAGTTCAGACAATATTACAAATCTACAGTAATCAAAACAGTGTGGCATTGGCACAAAAACAGACATATGTATCGATGGAACAGAATAAAGAGCCCAGAAATAAACCCACACACCTATGGTCAATTAATCTTCAACTAAGGAGGCAAGAATATATGATGGGAAACAGTCTCTTCAGCAAGTGGTGTTGGGAAAGTTGGACAGCTGCATGCAAATCAATGAAAGAACACACCACACACAAAAATAAACTCAAAATGGTTTAAACACTTAAATATGACATGACACCATAAAACTCCTAGAACATAGGCAAAACATTCTGACATAAATCGTACCAATGTTTTAAGTCAGTCTCCCAAGGCAATAGAAATAAAAGCAAAACAAAACAAATGGAACCTAATGAAACTTACAAGCCTTTGCACAGCTAAGGAAACCATAAACAAAACGAAAAGACAACCTATAGAATGGGAGAAAACATTTGCAAACCATGCAACTGACAAGAGCTTAATTTCCAAAATATAAAAAGAGCTCATAAAACTCAACAGCAACAAAAAACAACCCATTTGAAAAATGGGCAGAAGACCTAAATAGACATTTCTACAAAGAAGATGTACAGATAGCCAATAAGTACCTGAAAAGTTGCTCAATATCGCTAATTACTAGAGAAATACAAATCAAAACTACAATGAGATACCATCTCACACCAGTCAGAATGGCCATCATTAAAAAGTCTACAAATAACAAATGCTGGAGAGGGTGTGGAGAAAGGGAACCCTCCTACACTGTTGGTGGGAATGTAAATTGGTGCAGCCACTATGGAGAAGAGTATGGAGGTTCCTCAGAAAACTAGAGCTGCCATATTATCCAGCAGTCCCACTCCTGGGCATATATTTGGACAAAACTATAATTCAAAAAGATACATGCACCCCTATGTTCATAGCAGCAGTGTTCACAATAGCCAAGACATGGAACAACCTAAATGTCCATTGAGAGATGAATGGACAAAGAAGATGTGGTACAAATATACAATGGAATACTAATAAGTAATAAAACAATGCCATTTGCATCAACATGGATGGACCTAGACATTATCATACTAATTGAAGTATGTCAGAAAGAGAAAGACAAATACCATATGATATCACTTATATGTGGAATCTAAAATATGACACAAATGAACTTATCTATGAAACAGAAACAGACTCACATATATAGAGAAGAGACATTGTAGCTGCCTGTGGGAGTGTATGTCCTGTGAACCGCGTCATGTGTGATGTGGCAGAAAAAGAAAAGAGACACTTCCCCCAGCCCACAAGGGCAGCAGTAATGAAATCAGGTTCTCTTGGTTCCTCCCAAATTAGAATTAAGTATTGGGGAGTTTCCTCCTTCTGCTGGGACTCTGACTTCCAAGCTGCACAAGAAACATACCAACCAAACACATACGTATTTCTGAGGGTGACTACAGCCCCAAGGGAGCTGGCTTAGTGTTTAAAAGGGAACTTTGGGTACTCTTTTGCCCCTTACAGCCACAGGCCCCCTTCTGACTTCTCTAGGTGATTACATTGCTAACCAGATTTCAGAACAAATGGCAGGGCAACAGTCTTGGCTACCAGGGGAGAGGGAGGATATCAGTTATAGGGGGAACTGACATCAGGTTTGCTCATTGGTTATGAGGGAGACCAGCAGAGGAGCAGGTCCCTCCTAGCCCTCAGGTTAAGGCTGTCCTGGGCAGGTGTTTCCCTTTGATAAACTAGCAGGGTGGAGCTGTTCTGGCCTAAGGATTAGAACAATCACGAGCTCGGGGCAGGGGTTGGAGGGCAAGCACATGGGCAGTTACTGTTCAGTTTCCATGATTAAGAGGGAGTCAGGTGAGTTAGGGCGTAGGTAAGGCAGGGACTGGTTGAACGGGAGATGTACAGAGAGCAAGAGAGCAGCCATCTTGAGTGGCCTGATCATACACTCCACCCCTACATACACTGCTTGACCCTCACAATCTTGGCCCTCCCCTCTTCTGTGATATCCCTGGGGTCAGGTATGCAGAGGTGCCCTGCAACTAGATGCCACAAATACAATACAGACAACAGCAGCTAAAGGAGATTAAGAGTAAGACACCTAGTATGCTAAGGACAGTAACTGTCTAGGATGTGCACAAAGTATGGAGCCAGGAGATTATCCGGTCAATGAAGAGGAAGTCAAGGGCAGCAGCATCCTGTCCAGGCATAAGGAAAGGTCACCTCTGGCTTCTACAAACCCAGAGCCATGGGGTGGGGGGCAAGACCCCAGCTTTAAAGGAAACATTCTGGTGGCCCAGCCAAGTGTCAGCAGTCACAGTACAGGTCTGCCACCCCATGTTGTGTTGGGTGCCATTAGGGGCGGGCCCATTAGGTCTTTCCAAACAAAAAGCAGTTAATCCCACTAGTTGGACCTGTGTGGCCAGGAGCCAGCCTATTCTGCTACACACAACATAGCCCGGGGGCATTCATAGGCCGTAATCCTGGCAAAGTGTAAAATGTGTTTTACAGTAACGTTTACCAATGACAGTCCTTCTGACCTATTGGCATGCAGGACAGGAAGAGGGTGAGAGTCTTTTCCCCACACTGCCAGCTGTCCCCACATGGTTGCATTAGCCAGGTCCATTTTCCGTGAAAGTCCAGAGGACACCAACAGCATCTCGCTGTAGACCCAGCAATTAGACTCATTTTGCAGTGAGACCATCGTTGCTGCCCAGTTCCTCTGCTCAGGCTAAGGATGAAATGTAAGGCATCTAACAGGCACAACACAGGGGAGATCATGACCATCAAGCAAAATACAAGCCGTAACCACATTCTGAGATGATCCCACTCCTGCCTGTGTTTTTTTGTCCTGGTTTGTAATACAGTTCGAATACCTCAAGTTTTCAGGAATACAGGAATGTGTCTAAAATCACATCTATGTGGCCATCCTGTTTTATTTTGGATGCCTGAGCCATAGTTAATTTTGATTTTTGATTTTGTGTGTGTGTGTGCAGTGGCTTTGAGATATACTTATTAAAAAGGAAGGAAGGAAGGAAGGAAAGAAAAAAAGAAAGAAAGAAAGAGGAAAAAAAAGGAGGGAGGAAAAATCAGGAAACTTGGATACAATCTGAAATTTAAAAATACAATTTTGGGGCTTCCCTGGTGGCACAGTGGTTGAGAGTCCGCCTGCCGATGCAGGGGACGCGGGTTCGTGCCCCAGTCCGGGAAGATCCCACATGCCGCGGAGCGGCTGGGCCCGTGAGCCATGGCCGCTGAGCCTGTGCGTCTGGAGCCTGTGCTCTGCAACGGGAGAGGCCGCGGCAGTGAGAGGCCCGCGTACCGCAAAAAAAAAAAAAAAAAAATTAGTAGAATGGGTCTTAACAGGCCTGGTCCAGATTTTTGTGTCAGTTGCCTACCACTGTCATCTTTTTCTTGGTGTGGATTTCATTTGGGGTTAGCAGTCTTTTCTGTAGACCAGTCCAATGTAGAGGCCCTTCTTAAGTGGGAAGTATGATTACCAGAGTTAATTTCCTTCAGTTCTATTGTGTCCTTAAGAATATCTGATAAGCGTCCTTTTGAGAAAGACTCTGTTACTTGTTTTATCCTTTTTTTTAATTTTATAAATTTATTTATTTATGGCTGCGTTGGGTCTTCATTGCTGCACGCAGGCTTTCTCTAGTTGTGGCGAGCAGGGGCTACTCTTTATTGCGGTGCGGAGGCTTCTCATTGTGGTGCCTTCTCTTGTTGCGGAGCACGGGCTCTAGGCACACAGGCTTCAGTAGCTGTGGCACGTGGGCTCAGTAGTTGTGGCTTGTGGGCTCTAGAGCACAGGCTCAGTAGCTGTGGCGCACGGGCTTAGTTGCTCCGCAGCATGTGCGATCTTCCCGGACCAGGGCTCAAACCCATGTCCCCTGCATTGGCAGGCGGATTCTTAACCACTGTGCCACCAGGGAAGTCCCCTGTTTTATCATTTGCACTCATAGGAAATATTCCCCCACTCTAGTTTGTAAGGTGAGACCTGCTATCACATCCATTGTAAGTATCAATATATATTCTGGGATTGGAACTATGAACACTTCATATTTGGTGGGGGGGTAACTGCCCAGTTTGTAACATCAGTGACATCTTTTTGCTCCTACCATTCCACCGCCATACCCAGGGCTCTCTGTCATACAGAGAGTGGGCCACAGGGCCAGCTGACATTTGCTTATATTAATGTCCATTCAGCCCTGGTGTCCACCAGGGCTAAGATAGTTTGTCTGTTCTTTAGGGACCAATAAATGGTTAATTCTACATGAGGCCTCCGGTTCCCTGAAACCTGCATTACTGTGGCCCAGGATCTTTCCCTGAAACCTACATTACTGTGACCTGGGACCTTCTGGGACCTTGGCTATACCCCTAATCTAGTGGCCTTGGGGGCTGACACATTCCTTCCACCTCCCATGGTAGGGCCTCTTCCTCTGGAGGAGTGGAAGGAGTGTCTTGGGTTTCTCTTATTCGGTAAACTGTTGTTCAGACTTTAGCTTCTGCCATAGCTCCACTAACATAGCATCGGGCTGCTTATCTATCTTGGTTATAGGGTTCCCCACCACCACTAGGTCCTGCCCCATCTGTTTTCTAGTTACTCGGGTGAGTCCCCGGAAGGAACAAGGAGGAGCCGTACTTCCTTCTCCCACGTCTTTGGGATTAGTGGTTCTGATCCCCTGGTGCCGTATCTTTTCCATTTCTCCCAACTCTGCTATTGTTTGCACCACCCAAGCAAGTGGGTGCCCTACGAAGGGACTCAGGGTGCAAACTAGAGCCCCACACCATTGCCCAGGAGCCGACTGGAGGATCGTGTTCTTCATGCCTGCTGTAAATAACTCATCGTCCGGGCCCCAATAGTGCTGGGCATATATGGTGGGTTTCACGCCTAGTTCTCTTAATACATCTTGTAGTTTTTCCATGGTTTGCCAATGGAGAGGAGGAGTAGGTACATCCCCTTCATTGGGCCAGGTGGCGCAGCAGGCGGCCATTATCCAAGAGAGCAAGGAAATCACTTTGCCCTCATTGATGGCCCCATATAAATGCTCCCAGAGGGCTGGGTGCCTAGCCACAGAGGCCATCTTTGACATATCCAGGCCAGTTAACATCATGCCTTCCCCACCAACATCCCAGATATGCAGCAACCAAGCCACGACTGATTCCCTGCCTCTTGTCACCCAGTTCAACTGGTTCAGTCTGGGTGCAGTGTCTGAGGGTGGCCAGTTAGCCCCACTCTGGGGGAGGGAGCAGATCGTCATCTGCACTCTGTGGTCTAAGCCGCTATTTGTATTTGGTGGTCATCACAGGGCCAGCCACTGGCCTCACTGAGGCAGGGAGTCCTATGACCTCATCCCAATTTTCCTCATCAGTGCTCTTGTAGGGTCCCATACTTTGGGGTCCCAATTTGGACAGACCATGACCATTCGGACTGTCAGGGAAGCTGCCTCCCCTTTAGCTGGGCCACGCAGCAGGCTAATGTCTCTAATGTCCCATCTTGTTCCCTCAATCTAGCCACTAATGTGTCTGTAGTTTCAGTTTGGGCCAGCTTAGTGTTTTCTCTCGTTTGTTTTTCTTTTTAATTTATTTAATTAATTTATTTATTTTTGGCTGCGTTGGATCTTCGTTGCTGTGCGCGGGCTTTCTCTAGTTGCGGTGCGCGGGCTTCTCATTGCGGTGGCTTCTCTTGTTGCAGAGCACGGGCTCTAGGCGCCCCGGCTTCAGTAGTTGTGGCTCGTGAGCTCTAGAGCACAGGCTCAGTAGTTGTGGCACACGGGCTTAGTTGCTCCAAGGCATGTGGGATCTTCCCGGACCAGGGCTCAAAACGGTGTCCCCTGCATTGGCCGACAGATTCTTAACCACCGCGACACCAGGGAAGTCCTTCTCTCAAGTTTTTTTTTTTTTTTTTTGCGGTACGCGGGCCTCTCACTGTCGTGGCCTCTCCCGTTGCGGAGCACAGGCTCCGGACGCGCAGGCTCAGCGGCCATGGCTCACGGGCCCAGCCGCTCCGCGGCACGTGGGATCTTCCCGGACCGGGGCACGAACCCGGGTCCCCTGCATCGGCAGGCGGACTCTCAACCACTGCGCCACCAGGGAAGCCCCTCGCAAGTTTTAATTCCTCCTCTAGACGCCTAACCTCAGCCTTGTCTGATAGTTCACCATCCATGGCCTTTCTTAACGCAGCAAGCAACGGCCAGCCCACAGCTGCAGCCACTACCTTATTGTCTAACTTCTTTTCTCCCACTGTAATGGAGGCCAATAGCTCTGCAATACCCTTAGGGGTATCTATGAGTTCTCCGTACTCTCTTGGCGGCCCCCATTTATCAAGAACAGCCGCCAGAGGGTCCCACATGCTAGCGCACAGCCACCCTGGGATTTTCCTGGTAACTTTCCATTCCCCGTTCTTATTTCCCGACATCTCAGCACTCACGGGAGTTTCCCCGGCCTCCTGGCTGTCTAGACAATTGCTGGGTGCACCTCACAGGCCTGCAAAGCTTGTAGTTGCCCAGCCACAAGACCAAAGAAAGAGCCTGGAGGCACCGACAGAGACGTCAGTGATTTATGGGAGCGGGGAGCTTACACGTCCGAAGCAAGGTCCTGGAGCAGCTCTGCACCGTGGAAGGCTGACAGCAGGCAGGCTGAGGCAGCAGTCTTGTACCAGGGGGAGGGGGAAGCTACCAAGTTATAGGGGGAATTGACATCAGGTTGGCTCATTGGTTACCAGGGAAAACAGGGAGGAGCAAGTCATAGCCTCCTGGGGCAGATGTTTCCCTTAGATAAATTACCTGGATGGAGCCCGTTCTGGCCTAATTAGAACAATCACAAGCTGGGGGTGGGGGAGAGGAAGAGTAGGTGGGTGTCAAGCACATGGGCAGTTACCAATTAGGCTCTATGATTAAGAGGTAAGGTCAGTCGCATATAGAGTCAGGGACTGGGAGTAGGGGAAGCGCAGAGGGTGAGAGAACAGCAATCCTGAGTGGCCTGATCATACAGCAGGTTCCCCCCTGCATGTTTTTCCTGTATATTCAAGATATTTTATTAAGAAGAATTTCAAATGTTGCAGGAAAGAAAGTGGGGCACAAGAGGATGGTCACATCCCAGGTCTCAGGCTGGTCCCCGGGACAGCCACCAAGTGTGGGTTCTTGACATTGTGCAGGAAAGAGTTCAAGAGCGAGACATAGTAAAGTGAAAGAAGGTTTATTCAGGGAGATACACACTCCAATAGACAGTGTGTGGGCCATCTCAGAAGGCGAGAGGCACCAGGGTACGGGGTTGTCAGTTTTTATAGGGTTGGATAATTTCATAGGCTAATGAGTGGGAGGAGTATTCCAACTACTTGGGGGAAGGGGCGGGGATTTCCAGGAATTTGACAACTCCCCACTTTTTGGCCTTTTATGGTCGGCCTTGGAACTATCATGGCGCCTGTGGGTGGGTCATTTATCATATGCTGATATATTACAGTGAGCGGACACTGAGGCTCAAGGTCTAGTGGAAGTCAGTTATCTGCCATTTGGGACCTAGTTGGTTCTATGGTTCTAACCAGTTTATGTCATGTCCTCAATGGCTGTCATTCTTTTAAAGGTTGTGCCCTGCTCCCTTCCTGTCTCACAAACATGCACAAAAGAAGAAAGAATAGTAAAATCAACCTCCATCCTCAGTAATTACTTCATCCATCCCTTTTATCTTTTTCCTTTTTCTGAATTATTTTAAAACAAATCTCCAAATCATATCAGTGCACCTCTACATCCTTTGGCGTGCATCTTTAAAAAACATGGACATTTTCTTACATAACCATAATCGTCCTGTCACATTTGATGGAAACATTTTTAAAAAACACGTTTAAATGAACAATTCCTTGATTTCATCTAATACCCCGTTCATACTCAAATTTCCCCTTGTCTCAAAAATGGCCCTTTTCCAAATGGTTTCTTCTAATCAGGATAGAGATATGGTTCCACTAAAGATGTCTTGCCTGTTTTAAAAAGAAAAATGGGTCAGTGGTGCTCTTCTGTTTGCTTTCACCCCTTGACATTGTGTCTGAGAAGCCTCCGTGTAAGGAAAGAACTAGGTCATTATTATTAACACCTGCAGGGCCTTCTCTTGTATAGATGTGTAAACAGATAGGTTAGGGGGTCCCCAGAGAAAGAGAACCAGGAATGGCTTTCTTGCCATAAGAGAAGCCTCTTTGGCCTAGGCCATTTTGTGATCTAAGCCTGGCCACAGTGCTTGCCCTTGAACAGGTCTCAGTAATTAATGATCTTTAGGGAACAGAGGAATGCAGGAACAGAGAAAAGGCAGTCAAGCACCAGTGCAGTGATAAAGCAGAGTCCTAGTTCCTCTTAGTTCCTTCCCCTACTTAATAATGTATCTTTGAGTTCTGCAGGAACTAAGGCCCCCACCCAGGTGGAGGGTGGGGTGATGTTGACACGCCTGATTTCAATCAGCTAAAGCTTGGACTCTGTCGACCTTTGCCCCAATTCTATGCTGAATTCTCCTCTGCTCAAGCCCCTTTATAAATACGCAGGTATCGTTAGCTTAAAACTTCCCCAATTCTGCTGTTCGGGGAGATACAGCTTTGAGAAGAATCCCCGGTATTCTCCTTACTTGCCGCAAGTAATAATAAATCCTTTCTCCTCCTGATCTTTGGCTTGGTTGTATCTATTGGCTCTACACCCAACAAGAGGTGAACCCAGTTTCTGTGTAATAGATGTGTCATCAAGTTGTAGACCATTTCTGGATATTTAGGTTGTTTCCAGTTGTCTTGTGTTGGGACTTCCCTGGCGGTCCAGTGGTTAAGACTCCACGCTTCCACTGCAGGGAACGTGGGTTTAATCCCTGGTTGGGGAACTAAGATCCCACATGCTGCGCAGCCACAAAAAAAAAAAAGTCCTACAAGCAGGTGTTTTGTTTTGTCTATCACAAGTGGTACTGTAGTTGTGGTCCGTCCATATGAACTATTAAAGAAAAAAAAGCCAAATTCAAATCTCTTGCAGCCACGGAAAAGCAGCTCAGGATGAAAGACAAGTCCTCCTGGACCTGGAAATGGGACCTAAGTCTGAAGGCGATGATGGCGGCAATCAAGCTCCCCTCCCCTCCTCCCATCCTGACGAAAGGCTGCTCTCAAGTTGGACTGAGTCAGGTTGTAAGAAAAACAACTGGGGCGGAAGGCAGGAGGGAGCTCTAGAACCTCCAGGACACCCGGCTGTGTTTACAAGAAGGAAGCACAAATCTTTCAAGCTCGGAGAGTCCCAGGGGAACAGCTGCTTCCAGCGTCTGTTTCCTCCTGCAAACAGGATGTTAAACTATTGTCCCTTCTCGGCTCAGGGTTTGCGTTTAATTGTCCATCCTTTCCTTCGCTGTGGGCTTTATGGATCTGACCTTTCTTATTCCAGAATGTAAGGAAGGTCTGGGATTTTTTTTTTTTTTAATCTCCCAACATCTGGGAAGAGGAAGTTTAACAGGTTTAGTATTCTCACATTTGCTTCCGAACGCTGCCATCGAGTGCTGTGTGGCTAACACATTTGTGGTCGCTTTGTCCTTTGGGGCATTAAGTAATTTCAGGCATGTGTACCTAATCACTGCTCTGCTGTGGGCACGGGGGACATGGCAAGGCTAAGGGCCAGCTTGCTTAAGGTCTGAGGTTTCTCTTCCCCCAATAAGAACACCCTGGGGACTGAGTTTTGAATCTAGATTCAATCTAGGTTCTTTCTCTTGCTTTGAATAGAATTGGGTGTGTGTGTGTTGGGGGGGGGTTGGCTTGTTGTTTTGTTTTGTTTTCTTAAATTACAGAGTCTCTTTCAACTAGACAAAAGAAACAGAAAATCTAAACTTATTTTGTAGGGAATCTCTTAGAATGTACAATGGACCCAGAGGAATATGGATCATTTTGCAAAACCCTGTCATTGATCTTGCTGGCCCAGCAGAACCCTAGGGGCTTTGTTTATAACATGTCTGGGTGTTCCTACAAGCCATTCCTTAAGGAAGTGGGTCTGGCAGAGGGGGAAATGGCTCTGAAAAGCGTATTCAAGGATCTTGGTCCCAAAGAATGTAAAACTTCTGTGGACCACAGGGGCGCTGGCAGCCAGCAAGTACCACGCTGCTCTGTGTCCTTTAGCTGAGGCAGCTAAACCGAGCTCCCGGGTTAAAGGATAAGAACCAGCACCGTATCATCGGGAAGGAGCACACAGTGCAGAGGGCACGGGGTGAATCCTCTGACACAGGACACCTCAAGACACGCCAGGCTCAGACAGGAGGCTAAGCTCATGATTGAATGTTGGCTAATTGAGGTTGAGCAAGAGAGAAAAAAGCCCAAGGGAGAAAAGTGAAATAAACTGAGGAGGAGAGCTAGCACTAGGATGGAAATAACTGGCCTCCTTCCATGACCTCTCTCAAAAATACCATAAGAGAAAGTGAAAGATTTGGGTTCATTGTAAATTTTCTGTCTATTTCAATTAATTTCAAGCTTTTAGATTATGACTCTTCCAGAGCCGCCCTTCAGGCCTCTTCCTCCCTGGGAGCCGGCATGCATTAAAGTCATTGCAAAATGCAATCCCTTCCTGTGGAGGCAAAGGCCTGGTAAAGCAACCTCACCGCTGTATGACCTGGGCATTAGACTAACATCTGATCCATTATTAAGCACTAGTTTGGCATCCTGGAATCACATTAATTGGAGAAATACATATCGATAAGAGGTTTAGCCTAACTGGCCTGATACATTTTCTCCTATGTATTAATAATTCCCCTCTGATCCAAGCTGGTATTATTCTCTGACCAGCCCCTAGATAGTTAAGAAACATATCTATGGAAAAATTTCAAAGAGCCCAGATTCTTGCATCTTCCCATACATAAAAGAGCACTAAAATCATTAATTTGAGATGTCTGTTCTTTGTGATTAGCAGTAATCTTTTTATGTTCAACTACATGTTTTGGGTTTTTTTCCAGCAAAAAAACTCATATATATCCTGGCTCCTCCCCTACTTCTATGGAACAGTTTCTCAGACATCTGAGAGGCTGTCTCCTGCGATATCGTCCTCAGTAAGACACTGAATAAACTCAGCTCACAGCTCTTAGGTTGTCCATGTTTTTTTTAAAAATAGACATCTGTAACCGCTGTGCGGACCATTTCTTATTCATCATTGTAACCCGAGTACAGAGTCTGGCTAGCAGAGTTGATGATACGTAATTTTTGTTGATTTCCCTGAAAGTCCATATAGTTTACTTATTCAATAAATACTAGGTTCCTACTTCTAAGAGTGCTTGTAAGAATTAACTTAAGATGATCAAATGAAAATGTGGTTAAATCACTAATTCATATTTCCTAAGCACTGACTATATATCCAGGCACTGAGCATAGCGCTTGGAGATAGGGAATGAGGACAGAGCCTCTGCCCTCTAGGAACTCATAGACTTGGGGAAGAGAGTTCACAGGCTAATGAGAAGGAAGGAAAGAAAGGGGAAAGAAAGAAGAAAGCAAGCAAGCAAGCAGGAAGGAAGGAAAGAAAGAAACAAAGAAAGAGGGAGAGAGAAAGAAAGAAAGAGGGAGAGAGAAAGAGAGAGAAGAAGAGAGAGAGAAAGGGAGGAAGGAGGAAAGAAAAGATAGGGCTTCACTTCTCCGTTACTCTCTGTTCCTGAAATCTTCATCAATTATCTGCCTTCTCCTAAAAAGAATTCTAGCCAGAATCTACCTTCTCAAGTGATGTTCCTGAGAACCTTATGCTGGAAGCTCCCTGTAGATAATGAGGGGAGCTACCGTGGGAGCTGACCTGGTTCTAACTGTTCAGGGCTGAGGCTGTGTAGCTGAAGACAAAAGCTTGGAGCTTGACCAGAAACTGTTCCTTGGGCCGTGGCCAGAGTAAAGAGCTGGTGCTGCCATCTGCTGGCCACGGAGAAAGTAGACCCACACCCCGCCTGTTGGTAGGAGGAGGGAATGGCTACCTGATGGGGAGGGATGGGAACCTGTCACAACCTGTTTAGTTTAGAGGTGAGGAAACTGACGAAAAGGTCACATAACTGGTTTGTGGTGTAGCTGGGGCCAGAAAGCAAGTTCAGGATTCCTGTAAAGCCTGAAGCCGGCTCCTCCGGATTCAGACACGTGGAATGTAAACTCTCTAAATTGCAGTTTGGCCGTTTCCTACTTCTTCCTCTGTTTTCACTTTCTTGGATCAGTCCTTAGGGAATTACCTCATTGTTACTTCTAGTAACAGGCTGCCCTCCCCCTGTGGACCTCCTCCAGTCTTTGCTTTGGCTTGGTCAGAGGCCAATAAAATAAAGAGAAAGAAGTTTTGAAAATCTTGGAGGATGAAGGATTGTGGGCACAGCCCAGCCCCCAGCTTCTCCCTGGAGGACTTCATCTGGGAGGTGCTGGTAATGTAAATGAAAGGTTCTGCCCCAGGAGGGGGCGTGTAGGGGGGGTTGGAAGGACAGCACTTCACTTCCAGGACAGCCTCTGCAGAACAGACCCCCAGATGCTTGGCCGAGGACATCTCCTATAAGCTCCACGTCAAACACCTCTCTGCTATAGGCCAAGCGTTGCTCTCACTTTTCTCCTCATGTGCACCCACTCTCCCTTACACACTCACCTATCTTCACCCACACTTGCCCTCCACCCTCACCTGGAAGGCACAGGGTAATCAAAATGACTTCCTGTCAGAGGCAGTTCAGCTAAGTCTTCAGAGATGTCTGGGTTTTGTGTGTGCTACTCTCTCCACCATGCTGTTTGCTGTGTACACACCTCTAGTATAATTACAGTGAAATATGGGCTAAGTGAGGTTGACTTGTGTGTCTGTTTCCTCTACAGGACCTATGAGCTTACCAAGGTCAAGGATTGTGTCTTTTATGTCTTTGTGTCTTAATCTCTGGTACTTAATCAATGCCTGATGCATGGTGATCAGTTAAAAAAAATGTTAGTTGGATAAGTAAATAAGTAAATGATTAAGATGAATGTTATATAAAATAATGAAGGCAATTAGAAAGCAAGGAATTTTTATGTAGCACATGGGACAAGTGTGCAACTCTCAGGATGACAGCTTTGAAGGGGACAATATTTATGCAAAGTTCATATCTGATAAATTTGTTTAAAATCAGTCATCTGTCTAATACTAACTTTCTGCTTGTATGGCACAGTGTAATTTTTCAATTCCTTTTTACAACTTTATTATCTTACATGATACCCACACCCAGTGCTGAAATAGGGTGGTTAGGTGATGAGGCCCCAGGAATATGCTTGTGGCAGGGCTCATGTTAGAACCTAATGCTCTGATCTCCTAGCCAGCTGTCCTTACCACAATGTCAGGGCCCAGGCCCCTGTGACTAACCTCCTGGTATCAACTGGGATTATCCAGCCTCCTTAGTAGAACTCAGTTATATTACCAGGAGGAAAAACACAGCTTTGCCTTTTGCAGAAGGACAATGAAATACAGGCCTATGAAAGAACGCACCCACATGGGGCACTGCCTGCGGAAATCACTAGGAGAATTTGAGGTGTACGTTAAAGTTGGACACGTCGATGTCCATCAGAAGAACCTCTTTCAAGGATCAAAAGGTGACTAGAGTCAACAGAATAGAAATCCTGGGGCACCTGCTTGAGGAGGCCACCTGGGTCTGTGAAATGAGTGAACAGGAGGGAGCTGCAGCAACGCAGAGAGGGGTGAATCTACACGTGTTCCACATGAACCATCAGAGGCACAAAGTGCCTATGAGAAATGTTCTGTCTGCCAACAAAGAGAGACAGTGACCACAGATGGCTCTAGGGCAGCTTCTCCACCATCTGGGCAATGAAGTTGAATGCTATGACTTTGCTAAATATAGAAATATATCAACTCTAAGCATGTAAAAGATACATCAAAATTGCTCATCTTTCCATTTAAAAATTTATTTCCAGGAGTTCCCTGGTGGCCTAGTGGTTAGGATTCTGGGCTTTCACGGCGGTGGCCTGGGTTCAATCACTGGCCGGGGAACTGAGATCCCACAAGCCGTGCAGCCAAAAAAAAGAAAAGTATTTCCACAGATATTTGATCCACGTGGTTAGAGGGGCTTTGGAGGCTGCAGTCACGCACAACAAAGAGGTGTCTTATCAAATCTTGCCCTTACAGACCATGAGGAGAATTTGCTATTTGTCATCCTGGGCTATATACAAAAGATTAAACAACTGGACATTTAAAAATAACCATTTTCAGTTTAATAGATTAACTAGAAGTGTATCTGTTGCAACATGTACCATTTTGATATTAAAATTTTTTGATCTGATACAATTTTGCATGGGCTGAAAATAAACAGATCAAGCTAAAACAACATGAAAGGCAAAGGGAATTTGGTTAAAGCTGGGAGAGAGGAAAGCATGACACTACCGACCCTTTCTAACCCTCCAGACAGAGGAGAAACCCACAGGTCTCGTTCTGTGTCTGGAACAGAAGGGAATATGCAGGAACCTGGATGGTGCTGCCTATAAAGAAAGGTTAATAATGGATAATCACAAGAGAATGAGTCTTACTCAAACCTTTGCTCTCTTCACGAAATGTTAGAAAGGATTGTCCAGGATATTAACTCTCATCAGGAATTTGTTTTTCTGAATATCCTGCATGTTTACCTTGCCTGATACAACTTTTTCCCATGGTGGGAGACTCAAGAGTGTCTGAAGCCACTGGTCTTCCGTTAACTCAGAGCTTGAGTACCACCGTTCCTGAGAGGAGACAAAGAGAACACAGAATTCATCAGTGCTCCTCAGCTTGTGTGGTCAAGAGTGGGGTAATCCCAAAATGGTCAAATGTCCCCGAGCTTTTAAAACCAGGCGAACCCACAGGCAAACAATGAATTTTGCTGCCCAAACTAGGATACTAACACATGACCCTTTAAATAAACATGTAGAAGCGTACATCCATTCACTTATTCAACAAATATCGAGTATAAGGCACTATGCTAGGGACCCAGTGGTTTTTGCATTCTAAGAGTTCACATTTTTGAAGGGAGGCAAGACATGGAACACAAAGTGGAATGTGGTGAGACCTACGAGAAGGTGGAGATCTTGCTAAAGGGGATCTGCAGGAGGGGAAGATCCCATGAGAACTCAAAGGGGAAGAGGAGGTGCAAATACCTGACCTATGGACGTGTCACCCCTTTCAGTAAGCCTCTGATGGCCTTTCACACCTGGTGAAACCCAGCCGGGCAGTGGGCTTCTGGGGCTCCTTCGCATCCCCTGTGAGCATTCCCTTTCCCAACTTGCTAGCTGATGCTACATACTTTGCTCATGTTCAGCCAGCATTTCTCCAGCACATTCCCTTGTGTTTCACAGAGCTGTAAGGCTGTGTTCAGGAAGAGGTTGCAGTTCTGGCCATCTCCCATTAGTATACAGACATAGGCCATCAGGTGGTAGAGCCTCGGGTAGAAGACAGGCCCAGTGGTATTTTGAGCCACCAGATTCTCCAAGTTCTAGAGAAAAAAAGCAACATTCAGCATCAGACACGGGTCCTTGACTGGAAAGATTTTTCCTTCTCAGATGATTTGGGATCATTTCAAGGGTATAAGCAAAAAAGCATATTACAGAGACATACACAGAAAGTAGTGGAGATTAGATGATAACTGCCAGGTGGAGTAGCCCCAGTGGCCTACCCAGACCAAGAATGTGATATGGGTGGGCGCAATAACCCTTTTTGCCAACCATTTTTTAAAAATGAAACTAGGTCCCCCTGAAATTCAGTTCCCCCACTGAGTTTATTATTAACCTCTCTATCTAAAACTTTATTCTCTCTCTTGTCCTGCCTCCCTGTTCCCCCCAGGATTGAGGAGTATCAAAGAAAGGGGGTGACTGAAACTAAGCAGGACCCTGCAGGGCTCTCCCACATAAAAAAGCCCTTCTGTGTCCCCTGTTTCCTGTTTGTAGAAAAGAGCTTTGGTCTTCTAGGCCTTCCCTGAGTTCCAAAGGGCAGACTCAAGCAGTTACTAATTAGGGAAGTGAGGGGATGCAGAAAAACAGTCAAGAAACAATAGTTCAGTGATAAAACAGAGTCCTAGCTCCTCCCCAAGGGATATACATCACAAACTGATACATATCTTTGAGTTCTTCTGCAGGAACTAAGACCCCCACCCAGGTAGAGGATTGTGACTACATGCTGACTACAAGATACAGACTCAGACTGATTGGAACCAGAAAGCTGATGATTAAGATTCCTGAAACACCACCCTATTACATCACCACCAGCCAATCAGGATAAAGTCATGTACCCTGCAGCTCTCACCCCAAAATGTTGCCTTTGAAGGACTTCCCTGGTGGTCCAGTGGTTAAGAATCCACCTACCAGTGCGGGGGACATGGGTTTGATCCCTGGTCAGGGAACTAAGATCCCACGTGCTGCAGGGCAACTAAGCCTGTGCACTCTAGAGCCTGTGCACCACAACTAGAGAGCCTGCGTGCTGCAACTAATGAGCCTGCGCACTCTAGAACCTGCATGCCACAACGAAGATCCCATGTGCCGCAACTAAGACCTGATGCAACCAAATAAATAAATAAATATTAAAAAAAAATAAAAATAAAAACCCTTCCCTGAAAATCTTTGGGGAGTTTGGGTCTTTTGAACATGAGCCACCCATTCTCCTTGCTGGGCCTGACAATAAATGCTGTACTTTCCGTCACCACTACCTGGTGTCAGTAAATTGGCTTTGCTGTGTGGTGGGCAAGCAGACCCAAGTTCAGTTCAGTAACAACAACAACAAAACGACAATATTTTCTTTTGATTACCAAAGCAATATAAGTTAATTTTCAAAATTTAGAGAATTATACCTCAATTGAAAAATAATGTAGACATTGGAGAGGGGGGAAAAAAGGGAAAAACGAAAAAACAACTCAGAATTTAGGGGAAAAATGAGGACAGAAAAAAAAATCACTCGTAACCGTAACACCTAAAAAGAAATATTTTCACATTTGGATACATACTCTCCCGTTTTGTTATTTCTTTGCTGTGGACAGGGAATGTTGCCCACCATCGCAGTTCTACAAGAATCAAGCCATTAGCCACTGCAGCCACCCACCAATGGTGGGGCCTGAGAAAAACAGGAAGCATTTTGTGTTTTGGATACTGGCCATAGATAGTTAAGATGCATATCTAAGGAATAATTTCAGTGAACCCAGATCCTTGCATCTTCCGTACACAGAAAAGTGCTAAAGTCATTAACTTGAGATATGTGTTCTTTGTGACTAGCAGTAATCTTCTGATGTTCTTCCCAGGAAAAAATTCCTATATATGCTGTCTCCTTCCTTACTTCTTCAGAGCAGTTACTCAGAAGCTATCTGAGAGGCCATCCTCCAGGTTACAGCTATAGTCCTCAGTAAGATCCCTGAAGAAAATTTAACTTGCAACTTTTACATTGTGTGTTTTTCTTCAGTCGACACTGCCTATCACTTACACACACACACACACGTACACACACACTCATACCCACCACAACTGGGATCATACTGAAACAGGAGGGAAGGGGGCAGGGAACAATCTTTGAAAGAATAACATAGCCCGAGGACAGGACATAAACCAAATGGGTCCAAGGTGGTGGACAAGTCGACTTTCACTAGACCTTGAGACTCAGTATACACTCACTGTAATACATCAGCAAGCTAAATGACAAGCTAAATGACACACCCACAGGTACCATAACAGTTCCAAGAATCCATAAGGATCAAAAAGTGGGCAGTGGCCGAATTCCTGGAAATCCCCACCCCTTCCCTGAAATAGCTGGAATACTCCTCCCACTCACTAGCCTATGAAATTAGCCAGCCCTATAAAAACTGACAACCCCCATACCCTGGTGCCATTCTCACCTTCTGAAATGGCCCACACTCTGTCTGTGGAGTGTGTTTCTCTCTAAATAAATCCACTTCTTACCTATTACTTTGTCTCTCACTGAATTCTTTCTGCGATTAGACATCAAAAACCTGAGCTTCAGTAATCCCTGAAACCAGGTGTGTGATCTCAGTTGTAAGACTATGGGTTTTGGCCAGGTTCGGGTCCCGGCACGTGGGTTCTAGTCCCAATCTGAGGTGCATAGTTTCAAAATTAATCACCAATACAGTAACATTTTTTTCTCATTTAGCACCACGTTATGAATATTTTCCAATGACATGATTCTTTTTTTTTCTTTTCTTTTTAAAACATCTTTATTGAGGTATAATTGCTTTACATTGCTGTGTTAGTTGCCACTGTATAACAAAGTGAATCAGCTATATGTATACATATATCCCCATATACCCTCCCTCTTGGGTCTCCCTCCCACCCTCTGTATCCCACCCCTCTAGGTGGTCACAAAGCACCGAGCTGATCTCCCTGTGCTATGCAGCTGCTTCCCACTAGCTATCTATTTTACATTTGGTAGTGTATATCTGTCCACGCCACTCTCTCACTTCATCCCAGCGGACCCTTCCCCCTCCCCATGTCCTCAAGTCCATTCTCTACGTCTGTGTCTTTATTCCAGTCCTGCCCTTAGGTTCATCAGAATCATTTTTTTTTTAGATTCCATATATATGTGTTAGCATATGGTATTTGTTTTTCTCTTTCTGACTTACTTCACTCTGTATGACAGACTCTAGGTCCATCCACCTCATTACAAATAACTCACTTTTGTTTCTTTTTATGGCTGAGTAATATTCCATTGTATATATGTGCCACATCTTTATCCATTCATCTGTCGATGGACACTTAGGTTGCTTCCATGTCCTGGCTATTGTAAATAGTGCTGCAATGAACATTGTGGTACATGACTCTTTTTGAATCATGGTTTTCTCAGGGTATATGCCCAGTAGTGGGACTGCTGGTCGTTAGTTCTATTTTTAGTTTTTTAAGAAACCTCCATACTGTTCCCCATAGTGGCTGTATCAATTTACATTCCCACCAACAGTGCAACAGGGTTCCCTTTTCTCCACACCCTCTCCAGCATTTATTGTTTGTAGATTTTTTGATGATGGCCATTCTGACCGGTGTGAGGTGATACCTCACTGTAGTTTTGATTTGCGTTTCTCTAATGATTAGTGATGTTGAGCATCCTTTCATGTGTTTGTTGATAATCTGTATACCTTCTTGGAAGAAATGTCTATTTAGGTCTTCTGCCCATTTTTGGATTGGGTTGTTTGTTTTTTTGATATTGAACTGCGTGAGCTGCTTGTATATTTTGGAGATTAATCCTTTGTCAGTTGCTTTGTTTGCAAATATTTTCTCCTGTTCTGAGGGTTGTCTTTTTGTCTTGTTTATGGTTTCCTTTGCTGTGCAAAAGCTTTGAAGGTTCATTAGGCCCCATTTGTTTATTTTTGTTTCTATTTCCATTTCTCTAGGAGGTGGGTCAAAAAGGATCTTGCTGTGATTTATGTCATAGAGTGTTCTGCCTGTGTTTTCCTCTAAGAGTTTGATAGTTTCTGGTCTTACATTTAGGTCTTTAATCCATTTTGAATTTATTTTTGTGTATGGTGTTAGGAAGTGTTCTAATTTCATTCTTTAAATGTAGCTGTCCAGTTTTCTCAGCACCATTTATTGAAGAGGCTGTCGTTTCTCCATTGTATATTCTTGCCTCCTTTGTCAAAGATAAGGTGACCATATGTGTGTGGGTTTATCTCTGGGCTTTCTATCCTGATCTGTATTTCTGTTTCTGTGCCAGTACCATACTGTCTTGATTACTGTAGCTTTGCAATATAGTCTGAAGTCAGGGAGCCTGATTCCTCCAGCTCTGTTTTTCTTTCTCAAGATTACTTTGGCAATTTGGGGTCTTTGGTGTTTCCATACAAATTGTGAAATTTTTTGTTCTAGTTCTGTGAAAAATGCCATTGGTAGTTTGATAGGAGTTGCATTGAATCTGTAGAGTGCTTTGGGTAGTATAGTCATTTTCACAATGTTGATTCTTCCAGTCCAAGAACATGGTATATCTTTCCATCTGTATCACCTTTAATTTCTTTCATCAGTGTCTTATAGGTTTCTGCATACAGGTGTTTTGTCTCCTTAGGTAGCTTTATTCCTAGGTATTTTATTCTTTCTGTTGTAATGGTAAATGGGAGTGTTTCATTAATTTCTCTTTCAGATATTTTGTCATTAGTGTATAGGAATGAAAGAGATTTCTGTGCATTAATTTTGTATCCTGCTACTTTACCAAATTCATTGATTAGCTCTAGTAGTTTTCTGGTAGCATCTTTAGGATCCTCTATGTATAGTATCATATCATGTGCAAACAGTGACAGTTTTACTTCTTCTTTTCTGATTTGGATTCCTTTTATTTCTTTTTCTTCTCTAATTGCTGTGGCCAAAACGTCCAAAACTATGTTGAATAATAGTGGTGAGAGTGGGCAACCTTGTCTTGTTCCTGATCTTAGTGGAAATGGTTTCAATTTTTCACCATTGAGAATTATGATCCCTGGATCATTATGTAGTGTCCTCCTTTGTCTCTTGTAATAGTCTTTATTTTAAAGTCTATTTTGTCTGATATGAGAATTGCTACCCCAGCTTTCTTTTGATTTCCATTAGCATGGAATATCTTTTTCCATCCCCTCACTTTCAGTCTGTATGTGTCTCTAGGTCTGAAGTCAGTCTGTTGTAGACAGCATATATACGGGTCTTGTTTTTGTGTCCATTCAGCCAGTGTATGTCTTTTAGTTGGAGCATTTAATCCATTTACATTTAAGGTAATTATCCATATGTATGTTCCTATTACCATTTTCTTAATTGTTTTGTTATTGTAGATCTTTTCCTTCTTTTGTGTTTCCTGCCTAGAGAAGTTCCTTTATCATTTGCTGTAAAGCTGGTTTGGTGGTGCTGAATTCTCTTAGCTTTTGCTTGTCTGTAAAGGTTTTAATTTCTCCTTTGAATCTGAATGAGATCCTTGCTGGGTAGAGTAATCTTGGTTGTAGGGTTTTCCCTTTCACACTTTAAATATGCCCTGCCACTCCCTTCTGGCTTACAGAGTTTCTGCTGAAAGATCAGCTGTTAAACTTATGGGGATTCCCTTGTATATTATTTGTTGCTTTTCCCTTCCTGCTTTTAATATTTTTTCTTTGTATTTAAATTTTGATGGTTTGATTAATATGTGTCTTGGCTTGTTTCTCCTTGGATTTATCCTGTTTGGGACTCTCTGTGCTTCCTGGACTTGATTGACTGTTTCCTTTCCCGTATTAGGTGATTTATTCTGACCAAGACACCATCCCTTGAGCACTGGCTAAGGGAGTATTCAAATAAGCAGTTAAAATGTGATGGGGAAGTTTTCAACTATAATCTCTTCAAAGATTTTCTCAGTCCCTTTCTTTTTCTCTTCTTCTTCTGGGACCCCTATAATTCAAATATTGGTGTGTTTAATGTTGTACCAGGGGTCTCTGAGACTGTCCTCAATCCTTTTCATTCTTTTCTCTTTACTCTGCTTGTGTTTGTTATTTCCGCTATTTTATCTTCCAGGTTACTTATCCATTCTTCTGCCTCAGTTATTCTGCTATTGATTCCTTCTGGAGAATTTTAAATTCCATTTATTGTGTTGTTCATCATCATTTGTTTGCTCTTTAGTTCTTCTAGGTCCTTGTTAAACATTTCTTGTATTTTCTCCATTCTGTTTCCAAGATTTTGGATCATCTTTATTATCATTACTCTGAATTCTTTTTCAGGTAGGCTGCCATTTTCTCTTCATTTGTTTGGTCTGTTGGGTTTTTACCTTGCTCCTTCATCTGCTGTGTATTTCTCTATCTTCTCATTTTGCTTAACTTCCTGTGTTTGGGGTCTCCTTTTCGCAGGCTGCAGGTTCGTAGTTCCTGTTGTTTTTGGTGTCTGCCCCCAATGGGTAAATTTGGTTCAGTGTGTTGTGTAGGCTTCCCGGTGGAGGGGACTGGTGCTGTATTCTGGTGGATGAAGCTGGATCTTGTCTTTCTGGTGGGCAGGACCATGTCTGGTGGTGTGTTTTGGGGTGTCTGTGAACTTAGTATGATTTTAGGCAGCCTCTCTGCTAAGGGGTGGGGTTGTGTTCCTGTCTTGCTAGTTGTTTGGCATGGGGTGTCCAGCACTGGAGCTTGATGGTCATTGAGTGGAGCTGGGTCTTAGTGTTGAGACGGAGATCACTGGGAGAGCTCTCGCTGATTGATATTACGTGGGGCCAGGAGGTCTCTGGTGGTCCAATGTCCTGAACTCGGCTCTCCCACCTCAGAGGCTCAGGCCTGACACTTGCTGGAACACCAGGACCCTGTCAGCCACACGGCGTAGACAACTGTGGTAAAAATCTGGCTGGTGTCTTGGATTTTTCTTTGCTGGGCGATTTATCCTGAGCAAGACCCCATCCCTTGAGCACCAGCTAAGGGAGTATTCAAATAAGCAGTTAAAATGCAGTGCAGGCAACATGGGAATGAGGATCCTCAGGGAGAACACAAAGCAGGAACTTCTTAATTTCTCCTGGAAGATGTGGAAGGGATGTGAGATCTGAAGGAAGAAGACATGGCCAGACAAACAATGTTGAAAGAAAGCAGATTATACATATAAAGGCGCCAGACAAGGGTGGATGGTTGTTGCAAGAATTAAAAATATTTCTGAAAGTTTGAAGAGTAGATTTGGGTAAAGGGAGTTAAAGAAAATCTGGAGATGAAGCTGAAGTGACATGCAGATGTTCTATCTTGAAGGGCTCTTTTAAACGACATGATTCTTTTACATCAGATCTCACAAATTCAAATGCTGACAGAGCTGGGCAAGAAACATAAATAAGAGGCTGAATGTAGCAAGATAAGAAGCAGAGGGGATTATGTCATACTGAAGAGGGTATGCCCTAAATGTCACCCCTCATCAATTCCAGCCAGTAGCTGCCCTTTAGGATTGGGGCCTAGAGTCATCAGATACTCCAATTTTTAAAAGAAGAGTAAGAAATTCAGATTTTTTTTTTAATGTGAAAGTATCCCAGGGACTTCCCTGGTGGTCCAGTGGGAAAGAATCCACCTTACAATGCAGGGGATACGGGTTCGATCCCTGGTCAGGGAACTAAGATCCCACATGCTGTGGGGCAAATAAGCCCATGCGCCACAACTACTGAGCTCACATGCCTCACCTAGAGAGCCTGCGTGCCACAAACTACAGAGCCCATGTGCTCTGGAGCCTGAGCGCCACAACTAGAGAGAGAAGAACCCTCATGCCACAACTAGAGAGAAGCCCGTGTGCTGCAACGAAGAGCCCATGCACCGCAACGAAAAGATCCCACATGCTGCAACTAAGACCCAACGCAGCCAAAAATAAATAAAATATCTTTAAAAGAAAAGAAAAATAAATCCCAATGTTTAAATACACCATTTCTGACTTAACCAGTATTTTTGAAAGGCATATGCTTTTTATTTTCCCCTAGTTTTTTAAATACTATAAACCTGAGATCAACATCTTTATAGATAAATCTTTGTTTGCCATCTGATTATTTCCTTAGGTTAGTTCCTAGGAGGACAATTAAATGATGTGCATATTTTAAAGATATTCATGCATTTTGCCAGAATGCTCTCTAGAAAGTTTATGAGAGTCCTTCAGAGTATGAATGTGTCTTCTCTCATGTCTTTGCTAACTTGATGGTCAACAGTACAATGTCTTTTTCTTTTATTGCATTTACTTCAATTTCATAGAAATGGATTGAAACATTGAGTTTTCCTGACTAACCTGTTACATGTTTATTCTGTCTATCAATTATTTATTCACGAAATTATACATCTGCTGTGTGTAACCAAGCAGGACCCTATGGGGCCTTCTCAGAACAGACCGCTCCCACCATGTCCTCTGCCTTCCTCTTGTCTGTAGAAAAGCTGTAGTCTCCCAGGCCCCCCCTGAGTCACAGAAGCCTGGCTCAAGAATAAATGATTGAAAGGATATGACCATGTAGTGACAAAAATGGCAGTTGGGCCAGGAGCACTAGTAACAATTTAAACAGTACATCAGCCATATGGCAGTCACAGAATCTTTAGTTCCTCCATGAAGTAACTAGATAACACTACGTGTTGCACATTTCCTGAGTTGTTTTATAGATGTTAGAAGCTAACTACTTAATGACCATGAGATATAGCCCCCAGACCTACTGGAGCCTGAGGATTGATGACGTTAACCCCTGTGACACTGCCCTGTTACCTCAACATCAATCAGTCAGAGAAATGTGTACAAGCTGATCACATACCCTGTGAGTCTCCTCCCTCACCTTGCCTTTAAAAATGCTTCCCTGAAACCTTTTGGGGAGTTTGGGTTTTTTGAGCATTAGCTGCCCCAGACTCCTTGTCTGGCACCTTACAGTAAATGCTGCACTTTCCTTCACCACACCTGGTGTCAGTAGATTAGCTTTGCTGCATGTGGGAGAACGAGCCCAAGTTTGGTTCAGTAACGTGTAAAAGGCATTGCTCTGTGTACTGTGGGAGATACTAAGTTTGATTTTGTGTTCTTTTGTGTTCTTGTGTTCTTTCTACTCCCCACCTCTACCACTCCCTCTCATTCCTGGGCTTCCCAGCCCCATCCCCTTCTGGAACTCAAAGCACAAACTCCTTGAGTACAAAGACAACATTTTACACATCTTTGTTGTAATCCCAATAGCACCTATTGTGTTTTTAACCTGTACTGTCTTTGGGATAGGTGAGTTTTATACTTTACTACTCATTAAATAAAGATGTGCTTTCTTTTAACCAACTGCTAATTTATCTACCTGGATTTCCATATATCAGGTTGGCCAAAATTTTGGTAACCCTTTATTAGCACTGAATATTTAAAAGTGGTAATGACAGTCAACCCATATGTCATACATAATGTGCCTGGTATTTGAAAGGAAAAAGAGAATGTTGGAATAAATTAAATCATATTTAAGATGGTAAAAATCTATTTTTTTAAAACAACATGAAGTTAAGCATGTTTTAAATCCCCCACAAGTAATTTTCTTAAGGAAAGACATTTGCTCCATCAAATTACGTGAAATAAATTACATAATACAATAATAATTACATAAGTCATATGTAATACATAATAATTACATAAAACAAAATGTTTTGTATCACCAATTTCCATATACTGTGTGAGAACCAGAAAAATGTTTTATGAATCAGAAATATAAATACATGTTCTATGTCAAAGAGTACATACCTCCAAGCAGTGATGACAGTGAACTTGTGTGTTTTTGGAGGCGGCGATTTAGTCAGCTGGTGTGAACAAATTGCAGGAAGAGATGCTGAGGTTGAGTGTGCTATGAGAGTGGTAGGGAGTGGGCTCCCACCTGGGCAAATTCAAGACTTTTCTATCCAGCAGCAGTGAAGAAGACCCAGCCCATAACAACGCCTCCGAAGATTAAATGAGCTACTATTCTTCACTGGTCTCAAGATGCCTTGTTTTGAAACATTTTAACATCTCTGAAATAGGGATGTGCCTTAAAATTGTCAGCATCTAGATTCTGCCAACAACCTGAAGGAACCTGCAAGCAGGTTCTTCCCCAGATGAGAAAATACCTCAGCCAACACCTCGATTTTAGCCTTTAAGACCCTCAGCAGAGAACCCAGCCAAGCTCGTCCAGACGTTTTTTTTTTTTTTTTTTTTTTTTTGCGGTACGCAGGCCTCTCACTGTTGTGGCCTCTCCCGTTGTGGAGCACAAGCTCCGAACACGCAGGGGCCCACCCGCTCCGCGGCATGTGGGATCCTCCCGGACCGGGGCACGAACCCGTGTCCCCTGCATCGGCAGGCGGACTCTCAACCACTGCGCCACCAGGGAAGCCCTCGTCCAGACTTTTGACTGCTAAGCCCGGAGATGAGAAAAGAAGTGCTGTCATTTAAGCTGTTGAGGTTGTGTACTTGGAGACCTAGCAGTAGAAAAGGAATTCACCTGCATTCAGTTTCTAAGAGAACAAGGCAAACACTTGTTAAGACGACCCTGGAGGTTCAGCCCTTCATTCTCTTAGGGAGGCTTGCCCATGCTGGGCTGTAGACTCTGGGAGGCAGGCGCCAGGTTTAATTTGCTCACTCTTGTACCCCAACACATAGTACCAGGTCCTTACTACGTATAAGCTGAATGTTTTAAATTGCTGTCTGCAAAGATTTATCTACCAAGGTGTTTATCACAGCAACAGCAATAAAGTACTACAGAAAAATTCTATCTAAGAATAGTTTGGCAATATCATCTAATAGTATATCTATAAGATAAAATACTAGGCTTCCTTTTAACTAGTGGTGCAGAAAACAATTTAACGGCAGGGAATTATTCATAAATATATCTTATTTAGTAGTTTAAAAAATGGAAATGCATGCACACACATGGAAGAAAACTTGGAAAGTGATATCTCAATATGTATAAAGTGATTATCTCTGAGTAGTAAGGTTGTGGGCAATTTATATTCTAATTACGGGGAGGGAGTGGCCTTCAAAAACTTAAACTATGAAACACGTGTAACTTCTGTAATCAGAGAAAATAATTATCACAGGAGGTAGAGAAAAATCCATTTAAGGCATGACTTACCGGGGAAACCAGAGAAGAGGCCTTACCTTGAGTAGGTCAACTCCACTGTCCTGAGCATTCTCTGATTGTTCTTCAATTTGCTTTTGAAGGTAGAGAACTTGCCCTTCCATGTACCTACTGAGGCCTATGTAGTAAAGAGCTGCTGGGGTTCTTCTTGACACTAGACTTTTGGCTCTGTTGGAAAATATGTGAAAGTTGTCCCACTCCTGAAGTCTGGCATACCTGTATCACAACAGAAGGATAAGAAAAATCCCCATCACCCTTGGAATGGGCTGGTTTCCTGAAATGGGTCTCTCTAGAGGTGTAGCTCCTAGTACATTGGTCTCTGGAAGCCTGCCACTGGCCTATTCAGGGAAAATTATGTGATATGCAGCAAGGACAGAATAGAATTTTTTGATCATTTCAAATGAATATAATTGGGGGGAATACTTGGGCAATATTAGCTACCATTTAATTCTTTGGACTCTTTAAAGTGAGGGAATTTCCTGGAAGTCCAGTGATTAGGACTCCCCACTTTTACTACCAGGGGCCCGGGGTTCAGTCCCTAGCCAGGGGACTAAGATCCCACAGGCTGCTCGGTGTGGCCAGGAAAAAAATGAAACAGATCAGGCACTTGGAGCTATAAATTCTGGGGCTTGAAGAAATTGCTCTGATTTCAGAGAGAGACAGCCTGGGCTGATACTATTCAAGGTGTGAGCCACAGACAGGCATCATCAGTACCATCTGAGTGCTCCTTAGAAATGCAAGCTCTCTGGTCCAACCCAGATCTACCGAATCAGACAGCCTCTGGGGATGGGGCCAGAAATCTGAGTTAACAAACTCTCCAGATGATTCCCATGCCCATAAAGTGGGAGCAGTATTGGCCTAAGCTACAGCTGTTGCAAGAACGCTTCAGGTGAGGTAGCGTAGAATATGAAATTAGGGTGATTTTTGGACTTTAGATTCCTTGAACTTTAAGTCACAAAGGCAAATAAATTTGACTTTGAACTTTCACTTCTTCAGACTTTAGCTGGCCAGGGTAATTGATGTTTTGGATTTTAATTTCTCCCAATGAGTTTTATAATAAGAGGAGATTTCTATTCAGATTTGAAACTGCTCTAGTTTGTGGCACTTTACATAGGAATGTCTTCGTATTATCATTTAAATCTCATCACAGAATCTTTAGATACTGGACCACATGACTGCATATATAACTTGAGATGGGAAGTGGAATAGGGAATGACTTTCAGTCTTGGGGATGACTGTGGAAGTAAGTTATTTAATGTTCTGGAGCCTTACTGTCCATCTACTTCCTTGAAGCTAAAGCCATAGCTACAGGCTTATTGAGTTTAAAAAATGTAATGGGTTAAAGAGATTAAGCCTCATGCTCAATGGGTTAATGGAGATACAGGAAGCCTGCTTCTTCCACCCTCCTGAAGTTTCCTTCCACGTGAGGGAGCTCCCCTGGTGCAAAGCTCCACATTTCTTTCCCTGCCTCACTCACTCCTCCAATGACAAGGGGTGACTTAGTAGGCTGGTGACTTTGGGACAGAAATTAGGCAGGTGTAGCTCTCTTCCATCTTGAGAGCCAGTGAGACCCACGGGGAGCATGGTACTTCCTGCCTCAATGGGGTGGGGAGGGGGTGGAGTTTTCTAGAACTGCCTGCTGCTGATGGGTAAGTCTAATCCTGGGGTTCAATATTAGGAAGCTCACTTGCCTGCAGGCACAAGCCATATCCTCCAACATCGGCTCTATTAACAATGATTATGATTCCATCTTGGGGGTGGGGAGGGGGTAAGTAGTGCTATTTATTAGTCTCCCTCAAACCCCCAACACTTCTCAGAAGCAAGTACGCTTTTCTTATTCATCTCTGTATTAATACTGCATGCTATGTACGCAATAAATGCTTGTTGCATTGAGTACAATTGAAGTGGCATCGCTTTACTGGCCTCAGTTGAGTAGGATGAACTAGGTGATCCCCAAGGTGTTTTTCAGTATAAATCTGCCCTGTCACTTTCAATCTGTCTTGGGTATAAATTAAAAGTACTTTCTCTTTCTTTTCTTTCCTTTTGTCAAATCTCATAGAACTCTTCCAGGATTCAACATTTTCAAATTTGGGAATTTAGTGGTATGCAACACATTGTTACCAGATAGCTATACATGAGTAAAGTCCCAGGAGGATTCCATTTTGGAACTTCAGTATTCTGTTGTCTTCGTTTTGGTGTATGAATTCCAAACATTCTTCAAATGACCTATAAACAAAGCCTAAAAAAGAGAGAAACAGGAGAGCTTGGCTGGTAGATTAGGGGTGGAGGGGTATCGTCTTTCTGGCCTAACAGCTCCCAGGAGAATTTCCCACTGTGAGGACAGGCCTCGGTCTCTGATTATTTTATGAATCCAAAGGGTCCCACGGATTACAACAACCAGGTGGCTGCACTGCCCTGTTTGCTGAGCCCCTGCTTTTGTGGAAGTTTATGTGTATAAGACACAAGTTCATAATATCAACTAGGCAGGAGTGGGGTTTAAACCAACCCTCCCTGCTTGAGCCCAAGGAATCAGCCTCAGTGCAGCCTGGGACTTCTCAGTCTTCGCGTTCACACTTCCCTTGCTGGCAGCAATATCCACATCCCTCGGTGAAAACATGGCTGGGAAAAAGAATGCCCAGTTTGGCCCCTCTGGTTTAGTATGTACACTGAGGCCTGCCTACCTGGTGTAACATGAAGACTATCAGGAAAGAACTTGTTTTCCAAATCACTAACAGCTGCCAGTGCCTGGAACCCTCACCTCACCATTAGCAGCCCTACCCTTCATTTTCAAGCAGGAAGTCTCTAAGTCTATCCTGCTAAAAATTAAATGCCCTAGTAGAAGCCACATAGTAAGATACTGTCAGTCTCTATCACTTGTGTGACAAATGATCTGACGCTTTAACTGGCAGCTTAAATTCTAAATTCTCTTGCTTGTTGGTCCCTTGCAATCCTCGCATCTTCTAGCCAGAAACCCAGTGGTCTCAAAGCCCTAGCCCTGTCACCTGCCACACCACACCAACGCAAGTGTTATTCCCCCAGTTTCTTATAAATTCCAAGGCCATGCTCACCAGAATAAAGCATGATGTCCAGGCAGACAAAGTAGAAAAATGCCTTGCTGAAGATATGCTCTTCTGCTACAGAAAGATCCCACAGCCACCCCAGCACCTGGATCAGTTGCTTGTATCTATGGATAAGAAAAGGTGGTAGGATTAAAAAATAGTGTGTGCGGAGAGAAGGAAGTTCAGTCCTAGTCTCAGTCCTGCCCAGCCATTCAGGACCAAATACGATTCTTCAACAGACTTCAAACCCACTCCTAAATCTCAAGTTGGCTCTCTGTTCTAACTGTTCTTTCCTGGACCTCTCTATCGGGTGGCCAGAGTCAGGCCAAGTTGGCCTGTGCCTCTGGTCCTGGTTTGGAAAATGCCTTGAGATAAATACCTGTTTTTCAAGAAGAGGGATTTACAAAGCCAGCAGAGGACCAGATAGTGTTTGTTGGGATTATGAAGCAATGACCACATCTTGTGGGCTCGAGAGCCTGGGAAGAAAACAATTCCAGTATATTTCTGGGCATTACCTGTATCTGCAAGTTCTTTCTTGACCAACCAGGGCTTACCTAAGTCAATGGCCAAGTCCAAGTGACCCATTAGGAGCTTGATATAGCCAAGTGTATCGGCCACGTAGGTCATGATTTCAACGCCCTCGCGTTTCAGGGGGAGGTTGAAGATGTGCTCCATGGTCATGACCTCATATTTGAACCACACGCCCTGGTAGCCGGCTAGATGGTGGTACAGTGAATAGTCCAGGTAGGCCTTAATGATCTGAAATGGCAGCAGTGGAGGAGAAGAGGAGAGACCGGGCAAGACTGGGATGGAACCCAAAGCAGAAAGCCCAAGATATCACCAATCATCTGCCAGTAAACATGGATTTATTAAGCTTGGGAATGGTGCTGGACATTTGGCAAAACCATAGGCTTAGATACAGAAATTAAGCTGAGTTTCTGCCACCTATTTAATGCATGATCCAGGACAAGCTCAATGGCCCCTTTTGCCTACACAGGATCCTTAAACAAAATATATGAATTTTAACTTTTGTGAAAAATAAAAGCAATAGCTTATATGTGTGGATATATGACTGCATACCAAAAAGCCTGGAAGGATTCATTCCAAACTACCAAACGGGTTAACTGTAAAAAGCAGTTACCTATTTGTTGCAGTTGGAGTAGAGATTTGAGGGACTTTTTACTTTATGCATTTCTGTGAGGTTTAATTTATTGTTATAACAAGCACGTATTGCTTTTGTTGTTTAACAATAAAGGAAGGTTGGTTTGGTTTTGTTTGCTTTCAAAAATAATGTTAAGGACTCTAGTTCTAAACTTAACAGGGAGATTGAAGAGAAGTTGGTTACTCTTTAAACAACTCTTCAATCTGGTGATGCTGTCATCGTTGATATGGTTCCTGGCAAACCCATGTGTGTTAAGAGTTTCTCTGACTATCCTCCTCTGGGCCGTTTTGCTGCTCGTGACATGAGACAGACAGTTGCTGTGGGTGTCATTAAAGCAGTGGACAAGAAGGCAGCTGGGGTTGGCAAGGTCACCAAGTCTGCCCAGAAAGCCCAGAAGGCTAAATGAATGTTATCCCCAATACCTGCCACCCCAGTCTTAACCAGTGGTGGAAGAACAGTCTTAAAACTGTTTGTTTCAACTGGCCATTTAAGTTTAATAGCAAAAGACTGGTTAATGATAACAATGCATGGTAAAACCTTCAGAAAGAAGGGAGAATGTTTTGTGGACCATTTGTTTTGTGTGTAGCAGTTTTTCAGGAAAAACAGTGAAAGAACTTGAAATGGGCCAAAACAAAAAAATTCAGTGGGTGTCCTGTCTAGCTCACTCATCAAGGTTATATCTCTGCCTTTCACTGCCTTTGGGAAACTGGTAATAATGTAAATGATTCTTTTTCATAGAAATAGAAATGTTCAGTGGAATACAAGTGATTCTATTCTTGCCCTGTGACTAGACTAGTTTTGTATACATTCATAAATTAAATTCCCCCGGGGAACCAGTTGTAACATCTTACTAGTTCTCTCACTAACTTTAATGAGCTCAATAACATCTTTGATGGGTGTTCTTCTACTTTTACTTTTTTTTGGCCATGCTGTGCAGCTTGTGGGATTTTAGTTCCCTGACCAGGGATTGAACTCGGGCCCTCGGCGGTGAGAGCACAGAGTCCTAACCTCTGGACCGCCAGGGAATGATTTTATCTTTTTAAAAGAATTATCCTGTTACATTTTCCTTTTTCACCCTCATTCTCTTACAAGTACAATGTGGAGTTTTCCAAGGGAGAGTTATGTGACATTACAAGGAAGTGAAAGGAGAAGCAGATTGAGAATCTAGCTGTCTCTGTGAAGTCAGACATTAAGGTATTTGCAAAAATGTAATACATGCCATTCTTCTCACAAAATTTTTTGTTTGGGGAAATAAAGTTTTTTCAGTGAAAATGTTAATTATGTTCATATGTCATGGGTTTATTTTCTCTAAAAAATATTTTTGAAGTATCTCAGTTTTTGTTTCTTATATGACAGTATCAATAGATATACCCCATAAAAATATATGATCCCATATAAAAAATATAAATATATAAACCCATATAAAAAGCTATTTGAGGTCCTCAATTATTAGGAGTATAAGGGGATCCTGGGACCAAAGTGTTTGACAACTGCTAGCCTCAGCGGAACAATCTAGTCTGGAAGGTTTTTATTAAATCTTCATGATTTTGAATTTTGATTGGCTTTCACTAGGCTTTTCTCTCCAAATGAGATTCAGAAACGTAAAAAGCAGCTACAAAAATACCCTACCTGGAAATCATCTTGAGTTTCCAGGGCAGTATTCACTTGCATCAGAGCTGCCAGGTGGCAATAATACTTGTAGTGAAAAAAATAATTTAAGCTATAGATCTGCCACAGTAAGGAGAAGCAAGTGGTTTGCTGGTAAAGTTGCGCCAGCCTCTTCTTCCTATTAGATAAAGTACACACATGGGACATAAGAAGAAGGTATCGCCACCAGCATGCCTGAGGGAAGCGCAGGGGCAGAGTCCTCACTACTGGCTTGGGGGTCAAAACAGACTTGAGTTTGAGGCCTGTTTCCTTTACGTGGAAATTAACATACACGTTAATTGTCTTTTTTTTTTCAGTTTCAGCACAAAGTATTTTTTTATCGACACATAGTTGATTTACAATGTTGTGTTAATTTCTGCTGTACAGCAAAGTGATTCCGTTATACATATGTATATGGATACATTAGTTTTTAAAAATATTCTTTTCCATTATGGTTTATCACAGGATATTGAATATAGTTCCTCCTGCTATACAGTAGGATCTTCTTGTACATGTGCATGAATCTTTATGAAGCACAATTTTTCCACCGGACAATGGGGACCATAATACCTACTTTGTGATGATTAATTAAGGTAATTGATGTAACTCACCTGTCCCCTGTCAGTTCACTGCCATTTAAATGAAATTATTTAAAAAGCACATTTATATCATTTTATCACATTTGAGACTGATGACAACCCCGTAAGAAAGGAAGGAATAATTAACCCCATTTTACATGAGCGGAAGGTGAGACTCAGACAGGTTAAGTAATTAAGTCAAAGTCACATAGCTAGAATGTGATGGTGCCAGGACTCCAGCCTTGGCCACCTCCAGCCCGGCCAGTCCAGTGTGTCATTTCCTCTGTTACACATGGTTGTCAGGAACTAGGTCTCAGCTCAACAAAGGAAATGAGCCTTTTAAACAATCCCATTCTGCTGTGGTCTGAATGCATCCCCCAAAATTCATAAGTTGAATTCTAACTCCCCAAAGTGACGGTAATAGTAGGTGGGGTCTTTAGGACATGATAAGGTCATGAGGGTGGAGCCTTCATGATTAGAGCTCTTATAAAAGAGACTCCACAGAGTTCCCGGCCCCTTTCCACCATGTGAGGATACGAGAAGAAGCCTGTGACCCTGAAGAGGGCCCTGGCCCAGCCACGCTGGCACTAGGACCTCAGACTTCCAGCCTCCAGAACTGTGAGCAATAAACTTCTGCTGTTAATAAGCCACCCGGCCTGTGGTAATTTGTCACAGCAGTCCAAACAGACTAAAACACATTCTGACAACGGAGTGGAATGTCACAGGAGATGGTGAACTTCCTGTGCTGGAATTATTCAAGGGAAGGATGGCTGACCACATACCGAGAATGTTTGGGGTCTCAGCCACAGCATCCACAAGTCATTTAACTGGTAAAGTAGCCCCCAATCTTCTCTATTTGTGATAAAAATGGGATCCTAAATTGGCTGCAATATTAGTAATTTAACAAAGCCAAGAAAACAAAATATAACTAGAAATAACTATCAAAAAGCAGATTTTAGGGCTTCCTTGGTGGCGCAGTGGTTGAGAGTCCGCCTGCCGATGCAAGGGACATGGGCTCGTGCCCCGGTCAGGGAAGATCCCACATGCCGCGGAGCGGCTGGGCCCGTGAGCCATGGCCACTGAGCCTGCGCGTCCAGAGCCTGTGCTCCACAACGGGAGAGGCCACAACAGTGAGAGGCCCGTGTACCGCAAAAAAAAAAAAAAAAAAAAAAAAGCAGATTTTAAATAAAGATGAGAAGAAAGGAAGATATCCTACTAGAGATTCTTAAAGAAGAATTCCAGGTACTTTCACTTTAGACATTGATGACATTCATTCTGTTGTGGAAACTATTTTTTAAAGTTTCTAAGGAAACATGGAGAAGGTAAAATCCCTTATAACATAGGGAGTTCATGAAGCTGTAGAAATTCTGACATTAAATATTGTTTCTTTTTTTCTTCTTTTTTTTTTGCGGTACACAGGCCTCTCACTCTTGTGGCCTCTCCCGTTGCGGAGCACAGGCTCCAGACGCGCAGGCTCAGCAGCCATGGTTCACGGGCCCAGCCGCTCCGCGGCACATGCGATCCTCCTGGACCGGGGCACAAACCCGTGTCCCCAGCATCGGCAGGCGGACTCTCAACCACTGCGCCACCAGGGAAGCCCCTAAATATTGTTTCTTAACGTCCTTATTTTTGAGATGAGAACCTTTTGACTGGACACCATTTTAAGCCAATTGTTCTGTAGTTTCTTCCTGATCATCACTTTTTCACCTTCTCCTCTTGTGCAGGTACTTCTTATTCCTTTTACAAAATGTGGCTGTACATTAGGCTTGTCAGATTTAGGGAATGAAAATATGGGATGCCAAGTTAAATCTGAATTTCAAAACAATTTTTTAGAATGCATATGTCCTAAATATCTTGTGTGATATAAGGTGTACTAAAAAAAATCATTTATTATTGATCTGAACTTTAAATTCAACTAGGCATCCTTTATTTCATCTGGCAACCCTCTGTGTGAACCCAAACTCCAATTCTCTCTTACCTCTCCGAGAGATCTCTGCTGAACTTCTCCCCGCCCCTCCCCCTCCTAGTGTCTCCTGAAGCAGCAGGCTTAGATTCTCAGAAGCCTGTCCCCAGCCTGCAAAGGAGCTCAGCTGCGCCTCATTTCCACCCCAGCCTCCCCCATAGTCAAGGGAACACTTTCAGGAAACTGGGGAAGGCAGTTTTTGGTGGGATTGCCAAAGAATTGCAGCAATTTGCCCATAGAAATAGATACTTGTATCTCAGGCAGAACCTGTGGGAATATTGCAGCTGGCCTCTCCCAAGATGGAAGAGATCTACTGCCAGCTCTCCAGATCCCCAACTAGGTGGCATTTCTCTTGGTATGAATTGCTAGGTAGGGGGAATACATTTTTAAAACTTTTATTGTGGAACATTTCAAACATGCACACACAGTAAAACAGGAAACTATAATGAGCCACATGTACCCAGCATCCAGCTTCAGCAACTATCAACATGCTTATTACATCTGTCCTTCTACTCTGTTTCCTTCTCCTACCCCACCTCATTATTTTTTGTAGTTCTTTTATAGATAAAATTTACGTACATTGAAATGTACATATCTTAATGGTATAATCTTGACTGATGGATACCCCATGTAACCCACGTATCTATATAGAGTTAAAAAATGGGTGGGCTGTTTTGTCTTTTGGCAGATGTCTTCAGGACCTGCCATTTTTGGGGGGGCAGGGACAATACCCACGGTTTTAGCACTGAATTGGAAGAGGACTTGTGACTGAGGCACTAGGAACAGGTGGTGCAGATTCCCATTGGAACATGGATGACCAGAGGGGTTAGTGGGTAAGATGAGTGGGGAGGGGCACTGGAGCTCACCTTGCAAAGGACTCCCTTAAGGTTTTGTCACCTGAACTCCCTTTGGCAAAAGCTGCCTGTTAAGTTGTTCTGAGGCAACCCAGCCCTGGCCTGAGAGCCCCGCTCCCACACATCCCCTCCCACACCAGCGAGACACCAGGACTCCTTGCGCCCGCTAGAGGCCCAGGCTTTGGGGGCTGACTGTTGGACTATGTGTAGGTCTCTCTCCTCTGGGGAGTGAGATGAGACACCCAGCTCTCCCCAGCTCCTTCCTTACCCTGGAGGTGAACTCTCTTGGGCCTGCTGATTCTGATTCACATAATGAAAGTGTCTGTTTTTTTCAACATGAATCTGGAGAAACAAGGAGATTAAGTTGTAAGGAAAGATTCGATTGAGGAGCTTCAAGGCCTTCCTCAGCATTTTCTTGGCAAGCACCATCTGGCCCATGTTGAAACAGACCTACAAGGAGAAGAAAGGGGAAGAAAGGAAAAGAAGAAAAGCAGTGATTCTAGGCTTGGTTGGTATGTTCCAAAAACACATAGTTAAGGAATCTTATCCAAAAAAGGTCATTTAAGGCCCAGGAACAAGATCTCCCAGGGCCTGGCACAATCGGAAATGTTTCTTGGATGTATCTGTGGAAGGATGGTTGAATAACTAGGACTTTGCATCCTCATTGTTCATCATCTACCTCTGAGAAAATGTTTACCCATTCCTGTCCATTTTGGGAGGTTGTTAGATAAACATTTCATAAAGCTGTCAACCGAGAGGCTAAAGAAGATCTTGCTGCAGACAAGTGATGGTGAGGAGGTTTGAGGCCTGGGGCTTGGGGTTCTGGAATCTTGGGAAAGATCTGTGGCAGAGGATGGGAGGAGGATGTAGAAAGTATAGGGATGACTTCTACTACTTCTTCTACGTAAAGCCGCAGTGATAAAGAACAGATGAACTGCGTTTCTAATGGTTTCTTACCTGACCTTTGAGGGTAAAAAAGGTAGTCCACTCAAAAGTCTTACTCCAAGATTTTTCCTTCTTGAGAATTTTCAGCAACCTCTCTCCCTCATTCAAATATATGTAAGCCTGCAACCAGCACAAGGAGTAGAAGGTATTGAGTCATCAGGGATTGGGACCAAGGAGGGGCCATTGCCCCAGACTCTACTGAAGGAAGAGAAACAGGACCACCCAGCTCCCACCTCCATCTCTTCCTTCAGCTCCTGACCAGAGTCCTTCAAACTCTAGACAGAAAGGGTGGGGAAAGTTCCTGCTGAAGATATGGGTCACCTTCATGTTCCTCTTGATTTACTGAATCTCATTCTAGAGGATGAATCTAGAAACCTCCTCCTTTCCTCATGTTGTCATGTAAGTCACCTTACCTGAAGTTTTCCCCAGGGCAATTTCCCTCTTTGAGTAATTCCATCGCCAACCTCCCTATTTCCAATAGTGTACTCATGGCTCCTGAGAGCATCCTCACATCTATGACAAGCCAGTCTCTACTTTTGGAATGAGTTAGGAGCCACTCCCATTTCTTTTGCCAGGGCCATCGTTGGGAAGTGGAAGAGGAAGGTAAGGCCCTGAGCAAGCTTCCTCCCTTCATCTTCAACGTCCTATGAAATCGTGAAGAGAGTCTTGGCACTTGTAAACACCAAGGCAAGGTCAGACTTGAAGAGTAAAATAAAGTGGGGCACTGTCCCCAAGTCTCATGCAGCCTAAGGCGTAGGTGTTGGATGCAGAAAGAGGGAGACAAGGTTTCTTTGCTGGGAGATGGGGAAGCAAATGTCACATTTTGGGACCCTGCACTGGGGCTCTGCTTCCAGTCATTGTTTTCCTGAGCATTTGTCACTCCCTGGATAATGAGATGAGGGTGAGCACAGGTTTAGCAAGTTAGCCCCCAAGGCTGCCTAAACCTTCTCTTCCTGGTACTCACTGGCCGCATCACTGCCTTCTTCACCTATGTGTATAAAATATGCACAGGAGCCTTTTGTTCATAAATATTTGAGAGAACCACAGCTTACTGACATTTTTAATGGTGTAATTTTAAAATTTTATATAAATCTAAGGTGTGGAGTTTAATTAGGCCACAAATATAAAATCTGAAACAGTCCACAAGTGCAGGCATAAAGGGTGGCAGCCATGGCTACTCGGGTGTGGGAGGCTCTGCCCAGAAAGGCATTTCCTCAAGTGAGTTCGTGGAAGCTTCGTCAGCCAGCTGCTCTATGAAAAGTGGTCTAAGGTCAAATAAGTTTGAGAGAAAAAATACGTCTCAGTCCTAGCCCAACCCTCTGGGAGATTTCTATGGATCTTAGTGTATTAAGACCCTGAAATATTGTAGTACAAAAATCTATTTAGCTTTATTCAGCTCAGCGCTTCCCAACTTACTTAACAATAAATTCTTTTATTTCATCATATGTATCAAATCCCCACATTTCTAAGGGCATATTGCCCTGGAAGGTTATTTACAATTATCCTAGAGAAATAGTCACTAGGGCTTTGGTGGCCTAAAGGTATGTATGATAATTTAGCACAAGTTACATGAAGACCAAAGTGAGCGAGCCCCTTCAGGGATCACAAGACTAAAACTAGATTTCTGCTTATTCAAAGACCTACAGGTATTTGTGCTGACAGATACTTGGGGAAGACGGAGAGCAAATGCGGCTGGGACATTACTGAGGAAGACACTACTGAAACTGAAGAGTTGAAACCAGGGTCTCATGTAGGTAGACAATTCATAGCAAGTTTCTAATGACGGCAGTATTTTAAATGATGTATAATGGTAGTTGTGGTTTGTTCTGACTTTTTCACAATCTCAGCTCATTTCCTTTCTGAGCAATTTGATTTTCAAAGAAGGGGGTGCTGCTCAGAATCAAGAACATGAAGTAATAATAATAAAAAAAAAAAAGCACTAGAGCTTTCTTTCTGGTCCTGTGGGCTGTAGGTCCGTCTCAAAGGTGGAGGGGATCTGGGCAGAAACACCTTACCATATAATTATCACCCAAGATGAGATAAGCAGACGCAAGTTCTAGGAAGTAATATAAGGCTTTGTTGTTTTCTCCCAAAGCCAGAAAATGGTGAGCCAGAGGCATGATGACAATCTCTAAGATTTCCTCACACTGGCAAGATTCCAGAGGGATGATGTCATTCTCAGATGTCCTCATCTTTGATATAATGATGTCAAAGAAACTCAAGATCTTTTCTCTTATTTCTTCAGAACTGTCCAAATGCAGAAATAAATAGGAGTAATAATTTGTAGATATAGTATAGTGTTTGAGATGAAGAGATCTTCAAAAACAAAACAGCAAGATAAGAAAATCTAATGTAGATTTCTTCCACTTGGTGGTGGTTTTAGCATCTGTAAAACAACTCAGGAAGTGTGCATCAGATACTATTATCTAGGTACTTCAAAGAGGAGCTACAGGGACTTCCCTGATGGCACAGTGGTTAAGACTCTGCACTCCTAATGCAGGGGGTCCGGTTTCGATCCCTGACCAGGAAGCTAGATCCCACATGCATGCATGCTGCAACTAAGGAGCTGGTGAGCCATAACTAAGGAGCCCACCTGTCACAACTAAGGAGCCTATATGTGGCAACTACTGAGCCCATGTGCTCTGGAGCCTGTGTGCCACAACTAGAGAGAAGCCCGCACACCACAACAAAGAGCCTGCTTGCCGCAACAAAAGATCCCACATGCCACAACTGAGGAGCCCGCCTGCCATAACTAAGACCCAGCGCAACGAAATATGTAAATAAATATTTAAAACAAAACAAAACAAAAAAACCCAAAGAGGAGCTACAGCAGAGGATATGGGGGAGGGGGTCTGTCCTGGGAAGGGCCCATAGGTTCCCGCTCCATTACATAACTACTGACCAAACTCACCACACACACCCTCTGATTTGTGCCTAAAAGACCCAGAGTACTGGCCAGACAAGTGATTCTAACAGTGTTCTGAATTTAATGCCAGTTGTTCAGCTCTACCTCCTAAACAATTACAGAAGCCTGTACCTGAGATTTTCAGAAAATATTGCAGATCTCTTAGAAGTCTCTATTCTGGAAAATGTGATCTCTTCTTCAGCTGGAAAATAAACAAACAAGTGAGTTGTATGGGTCATTGAAATGTTCATGTGGCAGAGATGTCCGGTGTCCGCTGAAGCTTCCTGTTCCCCTTCCACGACAAAGTTGTTGTTGCCCAGCCAGGATCTACATTTTCCAGTCCCCAGTGCATCTTAAGTGAACACATGTGTTTACTTTGAAAATGGGATTCCATCAGAAGTAATATATGTCACCTCTGAATTGAGATGGTTAGATATCTTCACTACCTTCTCCTTCCACAGGAAAACAAATTAACTGTGGGGATCTAAGGGATAGCAAATCTACAACATAGTCAGGGAGGCTGGGTCCCTGACTGACTGTGTTCAAGGCTATTGGACAACATTCTCATTGGATCATTACCTGGGCAGAAAAAAACCTGTCATTCAACGGTGTTAACCCACTGAAATGCTGGGGTTTGTTTTAGATGATAACATTATCCTAACTAATTTACCCTGCAGTAATTCAAACTATGAATTAATGATGCTGAAGAAAGCGATGTCAGCTTCTAATGGAGAAATACAGACAATTAATGGAATACCCCAAAGGGCTAACTTAAGGGCTGAGAGCCTTGAATTTGAAACCTTCAGTCTATCTAGACTTCAATAGGTTAGAAAATTCCATAATGATCTTAAAACAGAAAACAAATGAGGATTGTTGAAATCTAGCCACTTCTCCATTCAGGGAGAAGGAAGAATCCTAAAGAGGGGAAGGGACTTGTCTCAGATCATATATCTGTTCGTGATGGAAGTCTCCTGACTCCAAGGTGAATGCATGACTCCACAGATCTTTTAATTTACAAAATTCAGTTTCAGCATCTATTGATACTTATCACCTTCTTCTGAAAGCTTTCTGTGCCCTTGCCCCATAGAATTAGTGCCTCAACTTGTGTGTGCCCATTGACCCCATGCAGACCTCTATCATCATCCTTTATCACACTGTATAAGGATTAATTTGCCCACCTCTCCTAGTCTGCTGTCTAGTTTATCTCTAGTAGACTAGAGGCTGAATAAATTGAATTATGCCTTTATCCTCCTATTCCTCTAAAACTTTCTTGTCAGGGTTACCAGTGACAACCAAGTTGCCAAATCCAAAGGTTACATCTTTGTCTGCATCTTATTACACCTCTTGGCAGCATTTTCGATAATTGACCACTTCCTTTTTTTCACCGGCTTTCATAATACCCATTCCCTTGTTTCCCTCCCTCATTGGCTGCTCGCTTTACTGGCTTCTACTCCTCTATCAATGTTCCAAATTTTGGTAAGCCTCAGTTTGACCGTGGGCTCTTTTCTCCATCCAAATTTCTCCCTAGATAATTTCACCTGCCCATGACTTTAAATTCTACCCATATGACAATGACTTTTGGTTTTCCATCTTTAAGACCTGACATCAACCCTTACCTACCGACTCATACATCCAAGTGTCTCCTTGGCAGCTACCACGTGGATGCCTAATTGCAAAATTAAAATGATCTAAACAGAACTCTTGAATCTCTTTTCCATAAACCTACATCCACCAACGTTTCGCCTGTCTTAGAAAGCATCACTGTCGTATTCATTTCTCAAGGCATCACTGCCATATTCATCTCCTCAAGGCAAAAACCTAGACAACGTCCTTGATTCTTTTCTTTCCCTCACCCCTATCCCCATTCAGTCCATCAGAAAGTCCCATTATGTCTACTCCAATACATATCTGAATCCATCTTCTTCTGTCAATCTTCTCTAGAGCACCACCCTAGTCCATCACCAAATTTCATCTAGACAAGTGTGAAAAACTGATCTCCCTCCTATTCCTATCCTCTTCAATCTGTTTTCTAAAATGAAGGCAAAGTAAGTTTTTAAAAACATGATTCAGGACTTCCCTGGCAGTGCAGTAATTAAGAATCCACCTGCCAATGCAGGGGACACGGGTTCGACCCCTGGTCCAGGAAGATCCTACATGCCGTAGAGCAACTAAACTCATGTGTCACAACTACTGAGCCTGAGCTCTAGACCCCATGCTCCACAACAAGAGAAGCCACCGCAATGAGAGAGGCCACTGCAATGAGAAGCCCACGCACCGCAATGAAGAGTAGTCCCCCTCGCCACAACTAGAAACAAACAAACAAAAAAGCCCATGCACAGCAATGAAGACCCAACGCAGCCAAAAATAAATAAATGAAATAATAATTTTAAAAAAATGATTCAGATCTCAGTGGCAGAAACTGCTTGTTTCCTATCTCAACTTCCATTGTCCCTTTTCTCCTTAGTAATAGAACTCAATTTTACTTGGGGAAGCTACATTTTCCAACCTCCCTTGCAACTGGATATATAGCCATGTGACGTATTGTATTGTATTGTATTGGTCCTTGAGATATAAGAGGAGTATTGGGTAGGAAGAATTCTAGAAAACTACTGAAAAAGGAAGGGGCATCCCTTTCATTTTTTGGTTTCTTTTCTCCTCCTTCTAGTGTTAAATGTGAACATGATGGCTGGAACTCCAGCTACTATTTTGAACCAAGGATCTCTGATGATCATGAAGCCTCCATACCAGTCCCAGTGATGAGACAAGCATTTTACATAGAGAGAAATACATTTAATAATAAATTTAAGCCACTCTAGCTGGGTCCTTGTTATATGCAGCCAATACTAATTCTAATCAATACTTTTCTAATGTGTTCTAATCCATTTGGAATAAAATTCAGAATATTTCTCAAGGCCTCCAAGTCCCCCTGATGCTTCTATTAATTAATTCGTTTATTGTCTATCAGCCTCTATTAAAATTCAATATATGAGAATAGACTCGTCTGCCATTTTCACCACTATATCCCCAATGCCTAGATCACTGCCTGACACATAATAGATACTCAATAAATGCGTGTTTTTTGGGGAAAAAAATCAATGATTAAAAATAAAATGCTGGGCTTCCCTGGTGGCGCAGTGGTTGAGAGTCCGCCTGCCGATGCAGGGGACACGGGTCCGGGAAGATCCCACATGCCGCGGAGCAGCTGGGCCTGTGAGCCATGGCCACGGGGCCTGTGCGTCCGGAGCCTGTGCTCCACAGCGGGAGAGGCCACAACAGTGAGAGGCCCACATACCGCAAAAAAAATAAATAAATAAAAAATAAAATGCTATTCCTTCTTCAACATCCTATATGTTTTGTTTTATATTTCAAATTGTAATAGTGATAGAATGAGATGTGGCAAAAAGCAATATTGGCTAAATAAAGCAAATAAAGTCAGGATATATAAGATATGATTTTTGTCATATCATTCAACCCTTGGGTGAATCATATTATTTTTAGGTCTCAATTTTCTTCATTTATGAAGGAAATATATTAAAAGTTCCCTACTTCAAAGAGGATCTGTAAAAATCAAAAGAAAAGAAATATATGGAATGCTTGTAGGTTCTCAGAAGAAAGGAGAAAAGCAAAGATAGTACTTGCTCACCTGTGGTTTCAAAGACTCAGAAATAAGACTTCAAGTTCAAGATGAAAAACTGACCTCTTTTATTTATCTCCTGACCTCCAGGTCCAGCACATTTTACCCCATTAAAACAAGAATAAAATAATTTTTAAAAGCATAAACTCACAATATACAGAATGGAAGGGGTCAATTCCTATCTTAGGGCCATTACCCTGGCCCTCCCCTCTGCCTAGAATGCTCTTCCCCAGCCATCCATACAATAAAATCCCTCACTTCCTTTGCCTTTCCATGAATCTTACCTCTCACTGAGGGCTACCCTAACGACTCTGCACTCCTCATCTCCCTTGCCCTACCCAACATTCTTTTCTGGTTTTCTCCTTGGGATCACTTATACATACTACAGAATTTACTTCTTTGTTAATGTTTTCTCTCCATTGTCTGCTTCTCCCCAATAGAATGCTGTTTTGTTCCCTGATGCATCTAAGGTGCCTAGAGCACTGTCTGACACATATCAGAAACCCCATAAGTATTTGATGAATGAGTAAATGAAACATTAAATGAGATTTCAGCACATGTCAAGAAGATCAAGGAATGAGAGGAGTGCTCCCTGAAGAATTAGATGGAGCAAGTGGAACGAAAGAGCCCAGGAGGGAGCCCATGGGCTGTTGATCCTTGGAATGGATCAAGAGTCAGATAAGTTTTTAGGAAGGACATGAGGATTGATAGAGAATTGAAAAGAAAATCAACTTCCTCACTATCTGATTCATAGCTAATGCTGTGTCCTTGAACCTCTTATGATATGTCCTTCTCCAACCTTTTTTTTTTTTGTGGTATGCGGGCCTCTCACTGTTGTGGCCTCTCCCGTTGCAGAGCACAGGCTCTGAATGCGCAGGCTCAGCGGCCATGGCTCACAGGTCTAACCACTCTGCAGCATGTGGGATCTTCCTGGACTGGGGCACGAACCCGTGTCCCCTGCATCGGCAGGCAGACTCTCAACCACTGCGCCACGAGGGAAGCCCCTCCAGCATTTCTTAAAAGCATACCTCATGGACTTCCCTGGTGGTACAGTGGTTAAGAATCTGCCTGCCAATGCAGGGGACAAGGGTTTGAGCCCTGGTCCAGGAAGATCCCACACGCCGTAGAGCAACTAAGCCTGTGAGCCACAACTACTGAGCCTGCACTCTAGAGCCAGTGCTCCGCAACAAGAGAAGCCACCACAATGAGAAACCAATGCACTGCAACAAAGAGTAGACCCACTCGCCGCAACTAGAGAAGGCCTGCATGCAGCAACAAAGACCCAATGCAGCCAAAAATAAAATAAAATAAAATAAAAATAATTATTAAAATAAAAGCATACCTCACACTTTGGGAGATTCAGGGGTAATGGACAGACTGTCCAGCCAAGATTGAAGCAGGATATTATAAAGAAGACATGGCAAACAAAAAGTTTCCTAGAAACTCTAGGAAAAATAAACTTCTGTTAAGAAATCTATTCACGAAGAGGAACCAAGATGGTGGAGTAGAAGGACATGCTCTCACTCCCTCTTGTGAGAACACCAGAATCACAACTAACTGCTGGACAATCATCGACAGGAAGACACTGGAACTCAGCAGAAAACACACCCCACCATCCAAAGACAAGGAGGAGCCACAATGAGATGGTAGGAGGGGCGCACTCACAGTAAAATCAAATCCCATAACTGCTCGGTGGGCGACTCACAGACTGGAGAACACTTATACCACAGAAGTTCACCCACTGGAGTGAAGGTTCTGAGCCCCACGTCAGGCTTCCCAACCTGGGGGTCTGGCAACGGGAGGAGGAATTCCTAGAGAATCAGACTTTGAAGCCTTGTGGGATTTGATTTCAGGACTTTGACAGGACTGGGGGAAACAGAGACCCCACTCTTGGAGGGCACACACAAAGTAGTGTGTGCATTGGGACCCAGAGGAAGGAGCAGTGACCCCATAGGAGACTGAACCAGACCTACCTGCTAGTGTTGGAGGGTCTCCTGCAGAGGCGGCGGGTGGCTGTGGCTCACTGTGGGGACAAGGGCACTGGCAGCAGAAGTTCTGGGAAGTACTCCTTGGTGTGAGCCCTCCCAGAGTCTGCCATTACCCCCACCAAAGAGCCCAGGTAGGCTCCAGTGTTGGGTTGCCTCAGGCCAAACAACCAACAGGGAGGGAACCCAGCCCCACCCATCAGCAGTCAAGTGGATTAAAGATTTACTGAGCTCTGCCCACCGGAGAAACAGTCAGCTCTCCCCACCACCAGTTCCTCCCATCAGGAAACTTGCACAAGGTTCTTAGATAGCCTCATCCACCAGAGGGCAGACAGCAGAAGCAAGAAGAACTACAATCCTGCACCCTGTGGAACAAAAACCACATTCACAGAAAGATAGACAAGATGAAAAGGCAAAGGGCTATGTACCAGATGAAGGAACAAGATAAAACCCCAGAAAAACAACTAAATGAAGTGGAGATAGGCAACCTTCCAGAAAAACAATTCAGAATAATGATAGTGAAGATGATCCAGGACCTCGGAAAAAGATTGGAGGCAAAGATCCAGAATATGCAAGAAATGTTTAACAAAGACCTAGAAGAATTAAAGAACAAACAAACAGATAAACACTACAATAACTGAAATGAAAACTACACTAGAAGGAATCAACAGCAGAATAACTGAGGCAGAAGAATGGATAAGTGACCTGGAGGACAAAAAGGTGGAATTCACTGCTGCGGAACAGAATAAAGAAAAAAGAATGAAAAGAAATGAAGACAGGCTAACAGACCTCTGGGACAACATTAAACGCAACAACATTCGCATTATAAGGGTCCCAGAAAGAGAAGAGAGAGAGAAAGGACCCGAGAAAATATTTGAAGAGATTATAGTCGAAAACTTCCCTAACATGGGAAAGGAAATAGACACCCAAGTCCAGGAAGCGCAGCGAGTCCCATACAGAATAAACCCAAGGAGAAACACACCAAGACACACAGTAATCAAATTGGCAAAAATTAAAGACAAAGAAAAATTATTGAAAACAGCAAAGGAAAGACGAAAAATAACATACAAGGGAACTCCCACCAAGTTAACAGCTGATTTCTCAGCAGAAACTCTACAAGCCAGAAGGGAGAGGCATGGCATACTTAAAGTGATGAAAGGGAAGAACTTACAACCAAGATTACTCTACCTGGCAAGGATCTCATTCAGATTCGATGGAGAAATCAAAAGCTTTACAGACAAGCAAAAGCTAAGAGAATTCAACACCACCAAACCAGCTCTACAACAAATGCAAAAGGAACTTCTCTAAGTGGGAAACACAAGAGAAGAAAAGGACCTACAAAAACAAACCCAAAACAATTAAGAAAATGGTCATAGGAACATACATATCGATAATTACCTTAAACGTGAATGGATTAAATGCTCCAACCAAAAGACACAGGCTTGCTGAATGGATACAGAAACAAGACCCATATATATGCTGTCTACAAGAGACCCACTTCAGACCTAGGGACACATACAGACTGAAAGTGAGGGGATGGAAAAAGATATTCCATGCCAATGGAAATCAAAAGAAAGTTGGAGTAGCAACACTCCTATCAGATAAAATAAACTTTAAAATATAGAATGTTACAAGAGACAAGGAAGAAACTACATGATGATCAAGGGATCAATCCAAGAAGAAGATATAACAATTGTAAATATTTATGCACCCAACATAGGAGCACCTTAGTACATAAAGCAAATGCTAACAGCCATAAAAGGGGAAATCAACAGTAACACAATAATAGTAGGAGACTTTAACATCTCACTTACACCAATGGACAGATCATCCAAAATGAAAATAAATAAGGAAACAGAAGCTTTAAATGACACAATACACCAGATAGATTTAATTGATATTTATAGGACATTCCATCCAAAAACAGCAGATTACACTTTCTTCTCAAGTGCGCATGGAACATTCTCTAGGATAGATCACATCTTGGGTCACAAATCAAGCCTCAGTAAATTTAAGAAAATTGAAATCATATCAAGCATCTTTTCTGACCACAATGCTATGAGATTAGAAATGAATTACAGGGGAAAAAACCGTAAAAAACACAGACACTTGGAGGCTAAACAATACGTTACTAAATAACCAAGAGATCACTGAAGAAATCAGAGAGGAAATCAAAAAATACCTAGAGACAAATGACAATGAAAACACAACGATCCAAAACCTATGGGATGCAGCAAAAGCAGTTCTAAGAGGGAAGTTTATAGCTATACAAGCCTACCTCAAGAAACAAGGAAAATCTCAAATAAACAATCTAACCTTACACCTCAAGGAACTAGATAAAGAAGAACAAACAAAACCCAAAGTTAGCAGAAGGAAAGAAATCATAAAGGTCAGAGAAGAAATAAATGAAATAGAAACAAAGAAAACAATAGCAAAGATCAATAAAACTAAAAGCTGGTTCTTTGAGAAGATAAACAAAATTGATAAACCATTAGCCAGACTCATCAAGAAAAAGAGGGAGAGGGCTCAAATCAATAAAATTAAAAATGAAGAAGGAGAAGTTACAACAGACACTGCAGAAATACAAAGCATCCTAAGAGACTACTACAAGCAACTCTATGCCAATAAAATGGACAACCTGGAAGAAATGGACAAATTCTTAGAAAGCTATAACCTTCCAAGACTGAACCAGGAAGAAACAGAAAATATGAAGAGACCAATAACAAGTAATGAAATTGAAACTGTGATTAAAAATCTTCCAACAAACAAAAGTCCAGGACCAGACGGCTTCACAGATGAATTCTATCAAACATTTAGAGAAGAGCTAACACCCATCCTTCTTAAACTCTTCCCAAAAATTGCAGAGGAAGGAACACTCCCAAACTCATTCTGTGAGGCCACCATTACCCTGATACCAAAACCAGACAAAGATACTACAAAAAAAGAAAATTACAGACCAATATAACTGATGAAGAGAGATGCAAAATTCCTCAACAAAATACTAGCAAACAGAATGCAACAACACAATAAAAGGATCATACACCATGATCAAGTGGGATTTATCCCAGGGATGCAAGGATTCTTCAATATATGCAAATCAATCAATGTGATACACCATATTAGCAAACTGAAGAATAAAAACCATATGATCATCTCAATAGATGTAGAAAAAGCTTTTGACAAAACTCAACACCCATTTATGATAAAAACTCTCCAGAAAGTGGGCACAGAGGGAACCTACCTCAACATAATAAAGGCCATATAAGACAAATCCACAGCAAACATCATTCTCAATGGTGAAAAACTGAAAGCATCTCCTCTAAGATCACGAATGAGACAAGGATGTCCACTCTCACCACTATTATTCAACATAGTTTTGGAAGTCCTAGCCACAGCAATCAGAGAAGAAAAGGAAATAAAAGGAATCCAAATTGGAAAGGAAGAAGTAAAACTGATACTGTTTGCAGATAACATGATACTATACATAGAGAATCCTAAAAATGCCACCAGAAAACTACTAGAGCTAACCAATGAATTTGGTAAAGTTGCAGGATACAAAACTAATGCACAGAAATCTCTTGCATTCCTAGACACTAATGATGAAAAATCTGAAAGAGAAATTAAGGAAACACCCCTATTTACCATTGCAACAAAAAGAATAAAATACCTAGGAATAAACCTACCTAGGGAGACGAAAGATCTGTATGCTGAAAACTATAAGACACTGATGAAAGAAATTAAAGATGATACAAACAGATGGAGAAATATGCCATGTTCTTGGATTGGAAGAATCAATACTGTGAAAATGACTATACTACCCAAAGCAATCTACAGATTCAATGCAATCCCTATCAAATTACCAATGGCATTTTTTATGGAACTAGAACAAAAACTCTTAAAATTTGTATGGAAACACAAAAGACCCTGAATAGCCAAAGCAGTCTTGAGGGAAAAAAATAGACCAGGAAGAATCAGACTCCTTGACTTCAGACTATACTACAAAGCTACAATAATCAGGACAATATGGTACTGGCACAAAAACAGAAACATAGATCAATGGAACAAGATAGAAATCCCAGAGATAAACCCACACACCTATGGTCAAATAATCTATGACAAAGGAAGCAAGGATATGCAATGGAGAAAAGACAGTCTCTTCAATAAGTGGTGCTGGGAAAACTGGACAGCTACATGTAAAAGAATGAAGTTAGAACACTCCCTAACACCATACACAAAAATAAACTCAAAATGGATTTGAGGCCTAAATGTAAGACCAGACACTATAAATCTCTTAGAGGAAAACACAGGAAGAACACTCTTTGGCATAAATCACAGCAAGATATTTTTTAATCTATCTCCTAGAGTAATGGAAATAAAAACAAAAATAAAGAAATGGGACCTAATGAAAATTCAAAGCTTTTACACAGCAAAGGAAACCATAAACAAGATGAAAAGACAACACTCTGAATGGGAGAAAATATTTGCAAACAAATCAGTGGACAAAGGATTAATCTCCAAAATATATAAACAGCTCATGCAGCTCAATATTAAAGAAACAAACAATCCAATCCAAAAATGGGCAGAAGACCTAAATAGACATTTCTCCAAAGAAGACATACAGATGGCCAAGAAGTACATGAAAAGCTGCTCAACATCACTAATTATTAGAGAAATGCAAATCAAAACTACAATGAGGTATCATCTCACACCAGTTAGAATGGGCATCATCAGAAAATCTACAAACAACAAGTGCTGGAGAGGGTGTGGAGAAAAGGGACCCCTCTTGCACTGTTGGTGGGAATGTAAATTGATACAGCCACTATGGAGAACAGTATGGAGGTTCCTTAGAAAACTAAAAATAGAACTACCATACGACCCAGCAATCCCACTACTGGGCATATACCCAGAGAAAACCATAATTCAAAAAGATGCATGCATCCCAATGTTCACTGCAGCACTTTTTACAATAGCCAGGTCATGGCAGCAACCTAACACCCATCGAAGATGAATGGATAAAGAAGTTGTGGTACATATATACAATGGAATATTACTCAGCCATAAAAAGGAACGAAATTGGGTCATTTGTTGAGACGTGAATGGATCTAGAGACTGTCATACAGAGTGAAATAAGTCAGAAAGAGAAAAACAAATATTGTATATTAACGCACGTATGTGGAACCTAGAAAAATGGTACCAGTGAACCGGTTTGCAGGGCAGAAGTTGAGACACAGATGTAGAGAACAAACATATGGACACCAAGGGGGGAAAGCCGTAGGTGGCTGGGGATGGTGGTGTGATGAATTGGGCGATTGGAATTGACATGTATACACTGATGTGTATAAAATTGATGACTAATAAGAATCTGCTGTATAAAAAATAAATAAAATTAAATTTAAAAATTAAAAAAAGAGATCTATTCACAGTATATTACTACTTAGTTCTCTAATGGACAGCATTTTCATAGTCTTAATAATGTAAATACTTGATTGATTTATCTAATGATAATTCTATAACAATATTGGAGGAGAGGTGCCCAAGAGTGGCTTAATAGAGTTTAAATCCTTACCTACCATAGCAAGACTAAAACAGATGATGTCAAATTTGATTTTTAAAAAAGCAGCATTGGGCTTCCCTGGTGGCGCAGTGGTTGAGAGTCTGCCTGCCGATGCAGGGGACACGGGTTCGTGCCCCGGTCCGGGAAGATCTCACATGCCGCGGAGCGGCTAGGCCCGTGAGCCATGGCCGCTAAGCCTGCGCGTCCGGAGCCTGTGCTCCGCAACGGGAGAGGCCACAACAGTGAGAGGCCCGCGTACCGGGAAAAAAAAAAAAAAAAAAAAAGCACCATTAACATACCACTTAGTATATGGAAGTAATGACTAGAGGGAACAGCTAAGTTAAAAATGTTTGCCCCTGAGAAGAAATATTGAACATACATATGCAGGGCAGTAGTAGGTCATGGGACTATTGCTTTTACGGTAAAACTTTCAGGAAATCTAAAAAATGTCTTTATTTAAAGATGTCTAGTTGATACTCTTTTAAATAGGTGAAAAATTATAAGGGAAATAGTCAAACCCTGGCCTCACTCAGGTGGAGGTTCTGTTGAAAGGACATCAGTAGATATGACTCAGAGATATCTGGTAACATATGCTCCAAGGTCAAACGGTTAAGGAACATTGGAGAACCTGAAATAACTGGAGTTGTTTCCTTTGGTGGCCCCAGCCAGCCTGCTTAAGACCAACGAACTACTCAGGCTAAACTGTCTGCTAGCTGCCAGCTGATTCTACCCCTCACCAAATAAATAATTAAAACATACATATATAATATATGTAGTTTATATATAATTTGTTTATATATATAACGTGTATATAAAATAAGACTCACTGATCCCACAGAGTCTGGAATACAGTAGGTCCCCTACATACAAATGAGTTCCGTTCTGGGAACACGTTCATCAAGTCCAATTTGTTCGTAAGTCCAACAAAGTTAGCCTTGGTACCCAACTAACACAATCATCTGTATAGTACTGTACTATAATAAGTTTATAATACTTTTCACACAAATAATACATAAAAAACAAACACAAAAGTAAAGCATTTTTAATCTCACAGTACAGTACCTTGAAAAGTACAGTAGAACCAGCTACATCACTGCTGCTTTTATGCCTGCTTCTGGACATCCTGGGCTTGTAATAAAGATACTGTACTACTGTACTCTATACAGTACTGTACAGTAAAGTACACAAAAGCACCACCACTTGTAGAGGATGCACACACCTGACAATGTACGCCAGACACATAAACTAACTTACATGACTGGACATGCGAGCGCACGTTCACATCTTTGAAAGTTCGCAACTTGAAGGTTCCTATATAGGGGACTTAACTGTATTCTTTCCCTTTTCTCTTATCTCTGTCAGTTGACTCTCTCCTATTAATGCTTTCATTGGTGCTTTGACTATGGCCCTGTGTTGGGATCCTTCACTGAAGATCCCCTGATCCAGTCATGCATCCTCTTCAGCTCTCCATCACCTGCCCTCTAGGTGCCTGTTTTATTCTAGCAGCCCACTACTAGGGGTCTTCTCACACTCCTAGGGGTACTCTTGGGAACAACTTAAAATGATGCCAGGCTGGCTTTTTCTCCCAGGTGAGTTATATCTGATTTATAGGAAACCCTCACACATCGTCTCCCAAACTCTGGGAGGGCAGGTTGATCCTGGTGCAGCCACAGGCCACTCTGCCCTCATTAGGTGTGAGGTCTTCTGTGTCATCTAACTGATTCCAAGGAAGACATCTTCCTAGCACTGACGCTCATACATTTTTTCCACTGGAACCTTGTTTCAAACTAGACAGAGAGCAACAACATTTTATCTGCCAAGAAACACCACTCCCTCTCGGATCTTGCTCTCCCCCCCGACTTCATGTCAGACCCTGCTCCCTACCAGCTACCCTCCTTGGATTCCATCCCTTGGTGCGAAGGAAGCTGGGTCTGTTTTATTCCTTTGGACATTTTAATTTGGGCTCTGGTCACACCCTATTTTGCCAGAGTCCTTACCCCCGAATCCTTCCTGACAGTCTCACAGTGAGATTGGTTCTGCCAACTCAGCTACATGTATACTCCCCAACTTCCTGCCCTGCTGACCTACACTGCTCATGTCTCATCATTCATGGTGCCTGAGCCTGCAGAGGACTTGAAATCCTCATGGTCCAGACCCACTTCTTCTAGGTCTTGTCTCCACGTCCCCCAGTTATAGTTAGGACTAATTAGGAACGAAGAAAGTTTACTTTGAAATCCATGGGACTTAGCCATCTTCCTAATGGTATCCAAGTCCAAAGTGTTGAGCCGGATGTCCACTGCAAAGTGGTGAAAGGGGACGAAGTCTCCACTTCGGCAGTGGTCACACCTGTGGGCGTTTTCTTCCAGAAAGCGGGCACATTTCAAGTGCATGGCTTTCTTCTGGTCTTTCAGCCACAGCTCATAGGCTGTTTTCTGCATCATCGGGCTGCAGAAGCGAATGATGTGGCACTCAATCACCTCACTTTCCAGCTCACAGAGCTCTTCCTCTTCACCATGGGCTAGAGAGGACAGAAAGGCAGTGGGCCATAAGTCAGCCCCTGCTACAAAATACAGATCAGTTCTTTGAGCAAGATGTGCCTTAAACTAAAGGAAATATGGGTCACTTCCAGGCTCTACTTACCCATTCCTTCAGAGGGTGGCTGCAGAGAGAGGGAACGATAATTCACCTCAAACGAGGCCGCGTTCTGTTTTAGGGCTATTCGTAGCTCCCTGCCATTCCGGAAACAGTCAAAGACGTTGGATTTCACGAGGGTTGCCAGGGCAGTGATCATCATCTTCATGTTCCAACAAGGGAGAATCTCATACAACAGTTCTGTAGTGAAGGTCAGGCCAATGATGGCTGCACATCTCACCAACATCTGGCGGGACAGGCTCATGCTATCCAGCTGGACCAGAGAGATTTCTGCAGGTGGAAAGCCACACAATAGGGAACTAGTCATCTGTCTTTATCAAATACATTCTAGAGATGGACAACTGTCCTGTTCTCTAGTTCTTGTTCAATAGAACTACACCCAGCTGAGCTAGGCCAAAAGAAGTATTTGCTTAGTACCTATTTCACAGATAGCACTTGTGTCAGGAGTATAAAAGATGGAGATGCTATGACCTAAAAATATGCATGTCCCATTGGCCATGACAATAAGATGGATTTCAAGGTGTTCTGATTTTGTGTTAAAGTGTGACAAGGGTGTGTGAGGAGAGCAGAGGTCATGCTGAAAAGTGGTCAGAAGGAGAAGGGCCTGCCATCCGTGTTCTGTGTTGACTTCTCCAGCTGCTCATTCTCTGTCTTCTTCACTGGCTGCCCTTTCTCCTGGAACTTCCCAGCAATAAGCTTTCTCTCTATCTGCCTCAGGGATTCAGTTATTCTTGTGACAACCCATTACCATCTCTATGCTCATGACCAAATGTCAGAGAGCTCCTAGCTCCAATTCCATCTTCTCATCTAAGTTCGCGTATCATAGCTCACATGGCTTCTTGGACATCTTGACCAGGATGTCCTTCTATTACATCACCCTCCTCAGGGACAAAATATGAACTTCTCAATATGTCCACAGAACATTGTAGAAACCGAGCTAGTCCAGATATAAGTAGGGTTAGCAGATGTAAGCTTTTATATGTAGAACAGATAAACAAAGGCTACTGTATAGCACAGAGAACTATATTCAGTATCCTATAATAAACCATAATAGAAAAAAATATTTTAAAAAAAAAGAATGTGGGAATTCCCTGGTCGCCTAGTGGTTAGGATTCCAGGCTTTCACTGCCATGGCCTGGGTTCAATCCCGGGTCAGGGAACTGAGATCCTGCAAGCTGCATGGTGTGGCCAAAAAAAAAAAAAAAGAATATATATATATATATATATATATGTATGTATAACTGAATCATTTGGCTGTACAGCAGAAATTAACACAACATTGTAAATCAACTACACTTCAATAAAAAAAATATTGATTAAAAGAAACCAAGCTAATCCACCTTGCTATTTTAGTAGACATAGTGAATGAAACACAAATGATGCTCTTTTGGAGATAGAGAACTTGAGGTCTCATCCTTGTACTAAACATTTGAAGTTGAACATTTTATAGATGGCATGGATTGGAGCTGAATGCATGCTAGAACACTGCTTGAAATTCATTTTTCTTGAAATAAATAACAGTACATCCCTGATATAAATTCACTTGTTTGTCATTTCTTATGGAAGTAGATAGCAGGAAAAGTATCACTGTTAGATCTTCTCTCTCACTATTTGATTTCTGTTTAATTGAAAATGTACTATACCTCATTCTTTTATGCAGACGAATAAAACTTTGTTCAAATCAGACTCCAGCGTATGCACAGGGGGAAGGTGGCTCCTGTTTAGAAGCAGAAAAGCCAAGCTTGTAATGGAACCTTCCCATTGCCTGGGCAACACACAATAAAAACAAAGCCAGTCTTCTATCTTCCTTTCTCCTTTGTTGGAGGCATCCTAGAGAAAGCAAGAGGGGAATCTAGGTCCTGGAAAATGAACGCCAGGTCAAATTTTCTTTACCTTTTAATGATGCTGGCAGTGACAAGTTTTTCAATCTGACACCACTAGCGAGGTTACAGACTTCTTCATTTCCCTCCTCAAGACCAAAAGTAAATTTTTTTAAGTCCTCTGTTGGCTTAGCAAAATTCTCTACAGAGAGGTAGAAGGGAAGAAAAGTTGAGAGTCATTGTCCTATTATTATCTGGATTTTCCAATAAACTTCGAGATGGGTCTCACATGAGAAAGAGCAGGCAGAGATGTGTGTTGGTTTGTAAAGTATTCTGGAATACTGTGTTTTAAGTAAAACTGATATATGAAAATCAAAATTTACTCAAAACATGTTTTTCCTCCCCTCCCCCCAAGAAAAAAGGACTGGTAATAACTACAGGATGTCTTCCATAAGACATGCAGTTTTACAAATATAGCTTATATTATACACTTATATATATACTGGTATGCACATTGAAATACCCACACTCGGAGGCAAACACATTCTGTGGAAGACTGTACTCTACTTAAAGATGTGGTTATTGTCAGAAAGAGATATTAAAAATGGTGAAGATTTCACGATGGCGGAGTAAGACGTGGAGGTCACCTTCTCCCCCACAAATACATAAGAAATACATCTATATGTGGAACAACCCCTACAGAACACCTACTGAATGCTGGCAGAAGACCTCAGACTTTCCAAAAGGGTGTGCGAGGAGAGGGGATTCAGAACACCGCCTAAACGAGCTCTAGAGACAGGTGCGAGCTGTGACTATCAGCGCAGACCCCAGAGACAGGTATGAAACGCTAAGGCTGCTGCTGCCGCCACCAAGAAGCCTGTGTGCGAGCACAGGTCACTCTCCACACCTCCCCTCCCGGGAGTCTGTGCAGCCCGCCACTGCCAGGGTCCCGTGATCCAGGGACAACTTCCCCGGGAGGACACACAGCGCACCTCAGGCTGTTGAAACATCACGCCGGCCTCTGCCGCCGCAGGCCCGCCCCGCACTCCGTGCCCCCCCCCACCCCGGCCAGAGTGAGCCAGTGCCCCTGAATCAGCTTCTGCTTTAACCCCGTCCTGTCTGAGCGAGGAAGAGATGCCCTCAGGCGATCTACACGCAGAGGAGGGGCCAAATCCAAAGCTGAAACCCAGGAGCTGTGAGAACAAGGAAGAGAAAGGGAAATCTCTCCCAGCAGCCTCAGGAACAGCGGATTAAAGCTCCACAATCAACATGATGTACCCTGCATCTGTGGAATACATGAATAGACAACGAATCATCCCAAATTAAGGAGCCGTGTGGATGAAAGGCTCTCGGTGCTGCAGCCAGGAGTCAGTGCTGTGCCTCTGAGGTAGGAGCGCCAACTTCAGGACACTGGTCCACAAGAGGCCTCCCAGCTGCACATAATATCAAACGGTGAAAATCTCCCAGAGATCTCCATCTCAACACCAGCACCCAGCTTCACTCAACGACCAGCAAGCTACAGTGCTGGACATCCTATGCCAAACAACTAGCAAGACAGGAACACAACCCCACCCATTAGCAGAGAGGCTGCTTGAAAATATAATAAGTTCACAGACAATCCAAAATGCACCACCGGACGTGGTCCTGCCCACCAGAAAGACAAGATCCAGCCTCATCCACCAGAATACAGCACCAGTCCCCTCCACCAGGAAGCCTACACAACCCACTGAACCAAACTTACCCACTGGGGGCAGACACCAAAAACAACAGGAACTATGAACATGCAGCCTGTGAAAAGGAGACCCCAAACACAGTAAGTTAACCAAAATAAGAAGACAGAGAAATACACAGCAGATGAAGGAGCAAGGTAAAATCCCAACAGACCAAACAAATGAAGAGGAAATAGGCAGCCTACCTGAAAAAGAATTCAGTAATGTTAGTAAAGATGATCCAAAATCTTGGAAATAGAATGAAGAAAATACAAGAAACGTTTAACAAAGACCTAGGAGAACTAAAGAGCAAACAAACAATGATGAACAACACAATAAATGAAATTAAAAATTCTCTAGAAGGAATCAATAGCAGTATAACTGAGGCAGAAGAACGGATAAGTGACCTGGAAGATAAAATATTGGAAATAACTATCACTGAGCAGAATAAAGAAAAAAGACTGAAAAGAATTGAGACAGTCTCAGAAACCTCTGGGACAACATTAAATGCACCGACATTCTAATTATAGGGGTCCCAGAAGAAGAAGAGAAAAAAAAGGGACTGAGAAAATATTTGAAGAGATTATAGCTGAAAATTTCCCTAATATGGGAAAGGAAATAGACAATCAAGTCCAAGAAGCACACAGAGTCCCATACAGGAAAAATCCAAGGAGAAACATGCCAAGGCACATATTAATCAAACTATCAAAAATTAAATACAAAGGAAAAATATTAAAAGCAGCAAGGGGAAAGCAACAAATAACATACACAGGAATCACCATAAGGTTAACAGCAGATCTGTCAGCAGAAACTTTGCAAGCCAGAAGGGAGTGGCAGGACATATTTAAAGTGATGAAAGGGAAAAACCAACAACCAAGATTACTCTACCTAGCAAGGATCTCATTCAGACTCGACGGAGAAATTAAAAGCTTTACAGACAAGCAAAACCTAAGAGAATTCAGCACCTCCAAACCAGCTTTACAACAAATGGTAAAGGAACTTCTCTAGGTAGGAAACACAAGAGAAGGAAAAGACCTACAATAAAAAACACAAGACAATTAAGAAAATGGTAATAGGAACACACATATGGATAATTACCTTAAATGTAAATGGATTAAATGCTCCAATGAAAAGACATACACTGGCTGAATGGACACAAAAACAAGACCCGTATATATGCTGTCTACAAGAGACCCACTTCAGACCTAGGGACACATACAGACTTAAAATGAGGGGATGGAAAAAGATATTCCATGCAAAAGGAAATCAAAAGAAAGTTGGCATAGCAATTCTCATACCAGACAAAATAGACTTTAAAGACTATTACAAGAGACAAAGAAGGACACTACATAATGATCAAAGGATCAATCCAAGAAGAAGATATAACAGTTGTAAATATTTATGCACCCAACACAGAAGCACCTCAATACATAAGGCAAATGCGAACTGCCATAAAAGGGAAAATCAACAGTAACACATTCATGGTAGGGGACTTTAACACCCCACTTTCACCAATGGACAGATCATCCAAAATGAAAATAAATAAGGAAACACAAGCTTTAAATGATACATTAAACACGATGGACTTAATTGATATTTGTAGGACAATCCATCCAAAAACAACAGAACACACTTTCTTCTCAAGTGCTCATGGAACATTCTCCAGGATAGATCATATCTTTAGTCACAAATCAAGCCTTGGTAAATTTAAGAAAATTGAAATTGTATCAAGTGTCTTTTCCAACCACAAGGCTATGAGACTAGATATCAATTACAGGAAAAAATCTGTAAAAAATACAAACACATGGAGGCTAACTAAAAGTACAATACTAAATAACCAAGAGATCACTGATAAATCAAAGTGGAAATCAAAAAATATCTACAAACAAATGACAATGAAAACACGATGACCCAAAACCTACGGGATGCAGCAAAAACAGTTCTAAGAGGGAAGTTTATAGCAATACAATCCAACCTCAAGAAACAAGAAACATCTCAAATAAACAACCTAACCTTACACCTAAAGCAGTTAGAGAAAGAAAAACAAAAAAACCCCGAAGTTAGCAGAAGGAAAGGAATCATAAAGATCAGATCAGAAATGAAGGAAACGATAGCTAAGATCAATAAAACTAAAAGCTGGTTCTTTGAGAAGATAAAATTGATAAACCATTATCCAGACTCATGAAGAAAAAAAGGGAGAAGACTCAAATCAACAGAATTAGAAATGAAAAAGAAGTAAAAACTGACACTGCAGAAACACAAAAGATCACGAGACATTACTATAAGAAACTATATGCCAATAAAATGGACAACTTGGAAGAAATGGACAAATTCTTAGAAAAGCACAACCTTCTGAGACTGAACCAGGAAGAAATAGAAATTATAAACAGACCAATCACAAGCACTGAAATTGAAACTGGGATTAAAAATCTTCCAACAAACAAAAGTCCAGTACCAGATGGCTTTATAAGTCAATTCTATTAAACATTTAGAGAAGACCTAACACCTATCCTTCTCAAACTCTTCCAAAACATAGCAGAGGGAGGAACACTCCCTCTGCTATGATGCGAGGCCACCATCACCCTGACACCAAAACCAGACAAAGACGTCACAAAAAAAGAAAACTTCAGGCCAATATCACTGATGAACATAGATGTAAAAATCCTCAACAAAATACTAGCAAGCAGAATCGAACAGCACATTAAAGGGATCATACACCATGATCAAGTGGGGTTTATCCCAGGAATGCAAGGATTCTTCAATATATGCAAATCAATCAGTGCGATACACCATATTAACAAACTGAAGGAGAAAAACCATATAATCATCTCAATAGATGCACAGAAAGCTTTCGACAAAATTCAACACCGATTTATGATAAAAACCCTCCAGAGAGTAAGCATAGAGGGAACTTACCTGAACATAATAAAGGCCATATATGACAAACCAACAGTCAGCATTGTTCTCAATGGTGAAAAACTGAAACCATTTCCACTAAGATAAGGAACAAGACAAGGTTGCCCATTCTCACCACTACTATTCAACATAGTTTTGGAAGTTTTAGCCACAGCAATCAGAGAAGAAAAGGAAATAAAAGGAATCCAAATTGGAAAAGAAGAAGTAAAACTGACACTGTTTGCAGATGACATGATACTATACATAGAGAATCCTAAAGATGCTACCAGAAAACTGCTAGAGCTAATCAATGAATTTGGTAAAGTTGCAGGATACAAAATTAATGCACAGAAATCTCTTGCATTCCTAGACACTAATGATGAAAAATCTGAAAGAGAAATTAAGGAAACACTCCCATTTACCACTGCAACAAAAAGAATAAAATACCTAGGAATAAACCTACCTAAGGAGACAAAAGACCTGTATGCAGAAAACTATAAGACACTGATGAAAGAAATTAAAGATGATACAAACAGATGGAGAAATATGCCATGTTCTTGGATTGGAAGAATCAATACTGTGAAAATGACTACACTACCCAAAGCAATCTACAGGTTCAATGCAATCCCTATCAAACTACCACTGGCATTTTTCACAGAACTAGAACAAAAATTTCACAATTTGCATGGAAACACAAAAGACCCTGAATAGCCAAAGCAATCTTGAGAAAGAAAAATGGAGGTGGAGGAATCAGGCTCCCTGACTTCAGACTATATTACAAAGCTACAGTAATCAAGACAGTATGGTACTGGCACAAAAACAGAAATATAGATCAATGGAACAGGATAGAAAGCCCAGAGATAAACCCATGCATATATGGTCAACTAATCTATGATAAAGGAGGCAAGAATATACAATGGAGAAAAGACACCCTCTTCAATAAGTGGTGCTGGGAAAACTGGATAGCTACATGTAAAAGAATGAAATTAGAACACTCCCTAACACTATACACAAAAAGAAAGTCAAAATGGATTAAAGACCTAAATGTAAGGCCAGACATTATAAAACTCTTAGAGGAAAACATAGGCAGAACACTCTATGACATAAATCACAGCAAGATCCCTTTGACCCACCTCCTAGAGAAATGGAAATAAAAGCAAAAATAAACAAATAGGACCTAATGAAACTTAAAAACTTTTGCACACCACAGGAAACTAGAAACAAGATGAAAAGACAACCCTCAAAATGGGAGAAAATATTTGTAAATGAAGCAGCTGACAAAGGATTAATCTCCAAAATTTACAAGCAGCTCATGCAGCTCAAGATCAAAAAAGCAAATAACCCAATCCAAAAATGGGCAGAAGACCTAAATAGACATTTCTCTAAAGAAGATACACAGATTGCCAACAAACACATGAAAGGATGTTCAACATCACTAATCATTAGAGAAATGCAAATCAAAACTACAATGAGGTATCACCTCACACTGGTCAGATTGGCCATCATCAAAAAATCCACAAACAATAAATGCTGGAGAGGTTGTGGAGAAAAGGGAACCCTGTTGCACTGTTGGTGGGAATGTAAGGTGATACAGCCACTATGGAGAACAGTATGGAGGTTTCTTAAAAAACTAAAAGTAGAACTACCATATGACCCAGCAAACCCAGTACTGGCCATATACCCTGAGAAAACCAGAATTCAAAAAGAGTCATGTACCACAATGTTCATTGCAGCACTACTTACAATAGCCAGGATATGGAAGCAACCTAAGTGCCTGTCAAATGATGAATGGATAAAGAAGATGTGCCACATATATACAACGGAGTATTACTCAGCCATAAAAAGAAATGAAATTGAGTTATTTGCAGTGAGGTGATGGACCTAGAGTCTGTCATACAGAGTGAAGTAAGTCAGAAAGAAAAAGACAAATACCATATGCTAACACATATATATGGAATCTAAAAACAAAATGGCTCTGAAAAACTTAGGGGAAGGACAGGAATAAAGACACAGATGTAGAGAATGGACTTGAGGACACGGGGAGGGGGAAGGGTAAGCTGGGATGAAGTGAGGAGTGGCATGGAGATATACACACTACCAAATGTAAAATAGCTAGTGGGAAGCAGCCGCATGGCACAGGGAGATCACCTCGGTGCTTTGTATCCACCTAGAGGGTGGGATAGGGAGGGTGGGAGGGAGATGCAAGAGAGACGAGAAATGGGGATAAATGTACATGCATAGATGATTCACTTTGTTATACAGTGGAAACTAACACACCATTGTAAAGCAATTATACTCCAAGAAAGATGTTTAAAAAAATACAACAATTTAACCAAAATCCTTAAGATTATAACTTTCAGCAAGGTAATTTTTCATATTAGAAACTCATATGATTACAGTGATCCAGAAAAAATATGTTGAAAACAGATGCTCATAGTCTCCTTAAACATTAAAATATTGTACATAGCCTAAATATCCAGCCATAACACAGTGATTACCTTAAATATTACATAGCCATTATGGTACAATTGTTGAGGAATACTGAGTTTGGAAAATCTTCAGCTGAGTGAAATAGGATAGTAAATATACCATACGATACCAAAAAAAAAAAAAAAGGTGAAGTTTGAATAGTGAGCTTGCCTAGTCATTTTTCTCCCGGTACTCCAAAATGCATTACTTATTTGTCCCTCCAGTCACTCATTAACAGTTGAGTTGCAAGACACTGAAATAGGTGATGTGGAAATATGAGGGTGAACGTACTAAGTTCCCGACCTCCTGGAAAGATAAGGTATATACACAGAGAGCCAGACGACCAGACAGTAAACAAGTGCCACGTGAGTAGGCACAGACAGTAAGGGCTGGAGAGTTCATATCAACACAGTACAGACTTTTTATGCACCATAACCTGGGAAGGCTATAAATGTGGCTAATGCATGCTTCCAGCCCTCAAGGATCTTAACATTTATGGAGACAGATATTTAGGCAACAAATCATAATACAGAAAAAGTGACTTAATAAGATAATCTCCTAATGTGAGTCAGTTTTGTGAAAGAAATAAACTTGGTGATAGAGACTAACAGGAAAGTGCAGACAGAGGAAGGCCTTCCTTTAAGCAGGGCATGGTCAGAGAAAGTGGCTGTGAGGAGGTAACACCTGAGCTAAGGGAGAGAGGGAGCAGGTATGTGAAATGCCAGAGGAGAGGGAGCAGAAAGGAGCTCGGGTGCTGGAGGAGCAGAAATGTGGCTGGAGCACATTTCAGAGTATTGGTGAGGCCACAGAGGGGGTGGGAGGAAGCTCCCTCAGGGATCTCCAGTCCAAGGTAAGGAGTTCGGATTTCATTGTAAACTCAGTGGGAAACCACTAAAAGTTGTTTGGTTTTTCAAAAATTCTTTTATTTGGTAAGTTTCAAATTTATGAAAAGTTATAAGAATAACACTGTATAGTCTTTATTCCAATTCATCTACTGTTAACATTTTGCTCCATTTTTTATAGCCTTTGTTCTCTCTATATGCACTTATTTTTTCTGAAGCATTTCATTTGAGTGTTAAGTTGCATAATTCATGCCCTTTAATCCCCAAATACTTTACTCTGAATTCCCCAAGAATAACAACATTCTCTTACGTAAGTAGAATATACTTATTATCTTCAGAAAATTTAACACTGATACAGTAATTTACTGTCCATAATCCAGTTTTGTCAACTGACTCAGTAATGTTCTTTAACATTCTTTTTCTATTTTTTTGTAAACAGCCCAGATGTCCTCCAACAGATGAATGGAGGTATGTCCATACCATGGAACACTACTCAGCAGCTAATAAGACCAAACTATTGATACACACAACCACCTAGATAATCTCCAGAGAGTTACACTGAGAGAAAAACAAATCTCAAAAGATTACATATACAATATTATTCCACTTATAAAAATTTTTTAAATGACAAAATTATAGAAATGGAGAACTGATTAGCAATTACCAGGGGTTAAGAAGGAAGTAGGGGTAGGAGAGAAGTGGGGGGGTGGCTATCATAGGGCAATATAAGGGATCCTCATGGTGATGGAAATGTTCTGTATCTTGACTGTATCAATATTAATATCCTGGTTGTGATATATATATATATATATTTAACATCTTCATTGGACCTGGTTGTGATATTATACTGTAGTTTTGCTGATGTTACTACTGGGGAAAACTAGGTAAAGGGTATACAGAATCTCTCTATATTATTTTTTACAATGGCCTGTAAATTTATAATCACCTCAAAAAGTTTAATTAAAAAAAAATCAATGAGACAGCAAAGTATTATTGTATTCAGTCACTTCATTTATACTCCAAGAGGTCCCCAGAATGCTTCCTGTGGTGTCAGACAGAGAGAAGGTGCTCAGTAGATGTTTGTTGAATGAATAAATAAGAAAGGATTTGAGTTGCCTTTACCCCCCCACCCCCATTTTATAGCAGGTACCTGGCCATAAAGGTTGTGACTAATCCCAAAATACTAGCCATTAAATGGCATATGTGGAACTGTAACTCTGGACTCCTAACTTCAAGGCCAAAATTTTCTTTTGATTACATCTTTTTTTTTAACATCTTTATTGGAGTATAATTGCTTTACAATGGTGTATTAGTTTCTGCTTTATAACAAAGTGAATCAGTTATACATATACATATGTCCCCATATCTCTTCCCTCTTGCATCTCCCTCCCTCCCACCCTCCCTATCCCACCCCTCTAGGTGGTCACAAAGCACCGAGCTGATCTCCCTGTGCTAGGTGGCTGCTTCCCACTAGCTATCTATTTTACATTTGGTAGTGTGTATATGTCCATACCACTCTCTCACTTTGTCCCAGCTTACCCTTCCCCTCCCCGTATCCTCAAGTCCATTCTCTAGTAGGTCTGTGTCTTTATTCCCATCTTGCCCCTAGGTTCTTCATGACCATTTTTTTTTTTTAGATTCCATATATATGTGTTAGCATACGGTATTTATTTTTCTCTTTCTGACTTACTTCACTCTGTATGACAGTCTCTAAGTTCATCCACCTCACTACAAATAACTCAATTTCGTTTCTTTTTATGGCTGAGTAATATTCCATTGTATATATGTGCCACATCTTCTTTATCCATTCATCTGTTGATGGACACTTAGGTTGCTTCCGTGTCCTGGCTATTGTAAATAGAGCTGCAATGAACATTTTAGTACATGACTCTTTTTGAATTATGGTTTTCTCAAGGTATATGCCCAGTAGTGGGATTGCTGGGTCATATGGTAGTTCTATTTGTAGTTTTTTAAGGAACCTCCATACTGTTCTCCATAGTGGCTGTATCACCTTACATTCCCACCAACAGTGCAACAGGGTTCCCTTTTCTCCACACCCTCTCCAGCATTTATTGTTTGTGGATGTTTTGATGATGGCCATTCTGACCGGTGTCAGATGACAGAAAGCCCAGAGATGATTACATCTTTATACTCTCTCTTTTCATGGAAGAGATGCTATCTCTTAAACCTTCATGGTCCTCTTTGTGTCAAAACATAGTTTCTTTCTTTTTTCTTTCTTTTTATTTTTGCTAGAATATGATTTTATTCTTCTCATCACTGCCATCTCTCTAAACAACTAGTATATCCACCACAGATATTTTCTTATCATTCACATTAACCTTAATCCTCTACATCCCAGCTTGCATCCTTACCCCATTCCCCAACCCCTACCCTTCTCCCTTCACTAAAACTATTTTCTTAAAAATTCCAACTGCCCTCTTTGTGACATCATATCAAAGTTCATCCTTCTGTATGTCTCTGTAGCATGAGAACCTTGTTGACAATTCACTTTGAGCTCTAATAATTTTACCTTTTTCCCAGATAACATCTACATCCCCCGTCAGTTCTGATTCTGGGCTCTAAGATTCTCCAGTGTTCTTTCATTTCTATTACACGTCTACATTCATTCTCCCAGTTCAGTGAGTCCCGGGCAATGTTAAGTTCTCTCACAATCTGGGATATCAAGTCCAACGTTCTTTGCCTCCCCAAAGCCTCTGACCAGTATAGGAAGCAGCCTATGGAAAAGCCCACCCTTGCCACCCTCTCTGCAGAAGGAGACAGGAAGAACCATCATTATGGGACTTACTGAACAGGTTATTCCAGGTCACACTTGTCTTCTCCTCAGACTCTATTGTTTGGAAAACGAGTACCCTGTGATGGTCCAGGTTTTTAAGCAATTCTTCACAGTAAATTGGAATCCCACAGCTTCCCTCGGCCAGGTACCTGTAGTGAAAACAACGCAATCTATTTATATCAAAGAACCATCTTTAAAGAAGTAAAAATATTTGCGTTTTCTCAATCACCTGAAAATAATCACTTCTCTTTCTCCATTTGTTTTGGTTTGTTTTTCATTTTTAGGGATTGCTTTTTCTTTTTTCTTTCTTTTTTTTTTTTTTTTTGCTGTACGCGGGCCTCTCACTGTTGTGGCCTCTCCCGTTGTGGAGCACAGGCTCCAGACCTGTGCAGGCTCAGCGGCCATGGCTCACGGGCCCAGCCACTCCGCGGCATGTGGGATCTTCCCGGACTGGGGCACGAACCCGTGTTCCCTGCATCGGCAGGTGGACTCTCAACCACTGCGCCACCAGGGAAGCCCTTTCTTTCATTTTTAAAATTAAATAATAAACCATTTAAATCTTTCCGAAGTCAAAGCTATGTAATAAGGTACATCCTCAGTCTTGCTTCCCTTCCTCGCCTTATAAGTAAGCATTTAAATTAGTTTCTGGTTTATCTTTTCAATGTTTCTTTTTAAAACTATAGAAAATGCACACACGTATTTCACTCTCTTCCTTAGATAAAAGACAGCAAGTTATATATACTGCACACTAGGCAACCCCTTGTTTTTTCACTCAACAATGTATCCTGGTCATCCCTTCATATCAGTAGATCTTTCTTATTTCTCTTTATAGCTACATAGGGCTCAATCGTGTGGATGCATCCTAGTTTATTCTGACTATCCTCTTAGAGATGGACATTTGGATTGCTTTCAGTCTTTTACTAGTACAAATAATGCCTCAAAAAAAACTGTGCCCATATGTCACTTCATATTTTTGTCACTATATATATTTTAAAAATTTTTAAATTTTTTATTGAAGAATAGCTGATTTACAATGTTGTGTTAGTTTCGGGTGTACAGCAAAGTGATTCAGATATATATATATATATATATATATATATATATATATTCTTTTTCAGATTCTTTTCCCTTATAGGTTATTACAAAATATTGAGCATAGTTCCCTGTCAGTATATCTTTGAGATAGGTTCCTAGAATTGGGAAGGCTAGATCAAAAAGTAAATGCATATATAATAAATGCATACATATATAATAAATACATACATAATAAATAAATAAATACATACATAGAGAGAGAAAGAGGGAGAGACAGAGAGACAAAGGGAAAGAACACACAAAATTCATGCCCGCAGGCTTCCCTGGTGGCGCAGTGGTTGAGAGTCTGCCTGCCAATGTGGGGGACACGGGTTCGAGCCCTGGTCTGGGAGGGTCCCACATGCTGCGGAGCAACTAGGCCCATGAGCCATGGCCGCTGAGCCTGCACGTCCGGAGCCTGTGCTCCGCAGCGAGAGAGGCCACAACAGTGAGAGGCCCGCGCACCGCGATGAAGAGTGGCCCCCACTTACTGCAACTGGAGAAAGCACTCGCATAGAAATGAAGACCCAACACAGCCAAAAATAAATAAATAAATAAAAATACAATTTGAAAAAAAAAATAAATTCATGCCTGGAGTTATTTTAAATGAGACTTTGTCCAAGACATTTCTCTTCCAGAAGCAAAGCAACCTCATTAGAAAGAACAGATACAGATACCAAGGTGGCTTGTAAACAGCCAGCTAAGGAAGAGGCATTGTCCATGTTGTTAAGGGGACTGCTGTCAAGACCCCAGGAGAGGAGCCACTGAGAAGCTCAGAGAGCACTGACGTCACCATCTGCCATGACAGGGAACACCAGTACCAGACCACGTTATTGCCAGCGACTAAGACCTTGCTCAGCTGTGGGCTGTGGTGCTTAAGGCTTACCAGTTTGCCTTTCATGTTACTTGCCCATGACAGTGCCCTTAGTCACTGTGGGTTAGAGTGAGTGTGCCCATAGCCAGCATGATGAAAGGGAAGCAAAACTGATGTCCTAAGCAACGTTTGAGATGGTGTAACAGGGACCATAACAAGGAAAAGTGAGCGGCACCCATCCTATCAAGCATGTTCGGTGGCCCCTTGGAAAGGTGGGACCAGCAAGAATCCTGAAATGGCCGCTTTCAGACACATCTTAAGGAATCTGATGAAGTCTGGACCTGGAGAATGAGTGCAGATGTCAAGGCCTCAGGATAGAAACAGGTTACTCACGTGTCTAGTTCTTTGGGGATACCCCTGACGTTGAGGTCTAGGCAGACCTTGTTGAGGATGTCCTTAGGCTGCACGGCTCCAAGGATGACATAGGTGGTGTTCCTGTTCTTCATTATGGCACGGGCAGCTGCACAGGGCATGTCGATGAAGGGAGACAGGGACATGATGATGAAGATGGGAACAGACCGGATAAGCTTCTCCATAAACGTCCAGGAGGCTGAATCGATAAACTGGCCTTCATCGATGATGAAAATAATCCTTTCCTCTTTCACTGTCTGGACAAGGTGGAGAAACACAAAGAAAAATGCTGTAGGACTTCAGGGGTTTTTTTTGTTTTTGTTTGATTTTTTTGGCCGCACCGAGCAGCTTGCGGGATCTCAGTTCCCCGACCAGGGATTGAACCCAGGCCACGGTCAGCGAAAGCGCCAAATCCTAACTAGACCACTAGGGAACTCCCGTGACTTCAGTTTTTTATACACATGTATGGGTATGCATGTGTATCCACCGAATTTTGTGAAGCTAAGTTAAATCTGTTCTTTCTAATAACTTTGCGTTAATTTAGATTCCGCTAATTGGAATCTGTGGCAATTGGGACGGAACTGGCTGGAATAGACTCTTACTTGGTCAAATCTTTGTGTAAAGATAATGTAAATATATAGGATAGATGGGGTTTTAGTCAACCTAAACAGCCATTACATAAAAATTACTGAGGTTTACTTCAAGTCATTCTAATCTATTGAAAAATGAAGGTCTCCTGGAAATATCTATTTGACATTTATTCAACCAACATCGATTCAACACATACTTACCAAGCACCCACTGGGCTAGGTGCTGGAGGCAGGCTGCTGAGAGAAACTCACCTGGTCCTTGCCCTGCCGGCAGTTTATGCTGTTCTAGCTTGAACTGCGGCACTTGTTACACTTAAAAACAGATCGTGTGTCTCTCTTCTTGTGTAGAGTACCTTTCCCTAACAAGTCTGAATTATTTATTTACTCATTAAGCATTTATTGTGCATCTGTTAGGGTCAGGTACTGTTTTAAGCACTGGGGATAGAGTATTAGACAAAATATAGAGCTTACATTTAGTGTGAGCCCCTGCATAGCGGGCCCTGCATTTCCATAGTGTAAGATGTCTAAATGGAGAAAACCTTCCCCATTCTTACTGCTCCAGACTGCTCTTGGCTTCTTTTGTTTCCCTCTGGGAAGAGATTGGGTTAAGCCATTCTTTCCCTCTGTATGTTTTTATAAACTAGAGCAGCAAAGGCTACATTCAAATTTCAAATTTCAGAAGATGATCATTATAAAGTATTATAGCCTGCCTTATCACATATACGTAAGTCCCCTCTTACAGCCCCATTCTGTCACCAGATCGTTAGTTCTTCACTGACCCTGAGAACATTTTAATGAATAGGGGTTAGCATCCCATTGTTTTGTTTTGTTTTGTATTTGACTAATATCTTTAAAACTACGGGGCAGGGAATTCCCTGGTAGCGCAGTGGTTGAGAGTCTGTCTGCCAATGCAGGGGACACAGGTTAGAGCCCTGGTCCAGGGAGATCCCACATGCCACAGAGCAACTAAGCCCATGCACCACAACTACTGAGCCTGTGCTCTAGAGCCCACAAGCCACAACTACTAAGGCTGCAAGCCACAACTACTAAAGCCTGCGCACCTGGAGCCCGTGCTCCACAGCAAGAGAAGACAGCGAATTGCAACAAAGAGTAGCCCCCACTCACCGCAACTAGAGAAAGACAATGAGAAGACAGCGAATTGCAACAAAGAGTAGCCCCCACTCACCGCAACTAGAGAAAGCCTGTGCAGCAACAAAGACCCAACGCAGCCAAATAAATAAATAAATAAATAAATAAAACTACGGGGCAGTTAGAAATGAGAGTTTTAGTCATAGAATAGCCTTGTCAGTGAATTATTTGTGAATTGGGGAGAGTAAAGCAGGAACCAAAAAACCTACATGAATTCAATAGTACATCAATGGCGCCAGCTTCTTCACATTTAAAATGAGGAGACTGAAATATTACTCAGCCATAAAAAGGAACGAAATAATGCCGTTTACAACGACATGGATGGACCTAAAGATTACCACACTAAGTGAAGTAAGTCAGACAGAGAAAGACAAATATCATGTGATATCACTTATATGTGGAATCTAAAAAAAAGGTACAAATGAACCTATTTACAAAACAGAAACAGAATCACAGATGTAGAACACAAACTTATGGTTACAAAGGGGGAAAGGTGGGGGGAGGGATAAACTGGGAGATTGGGATTGACATATACACACTACTATATATAAAATAGATAGCTAACAAGAACCTATTTTATAGCACAGGGAACTCTACTCAACACTCTGTGATGACCCATATGGGAATAGAATCTAAAAAAGAGTGGATATATATATATATATGTATAACTGATTCACTTTGCTATACACAACAAACTAACACAACATAGAAACTAACACAACATTTTAAGTCAACTATACTCCAATAAAAATTAATTAAAAACATAAAATAAAATGAGGAGATGGAATCAGGTCCTCTCTGATGTGAAAAAAGCCAACACTTACACTGCACCTACTATGTTCCCAGCACTGCGTGATGTGCTTTCATAAATGAACTTATTTAAAATCTTCGTTAATGGACTTCCCTGGTGTTGCAGTGGTTAAGAATCCACCTGCCAATGTAGGGGACATGGGTTCGAGCCCTGGTCCGGGAAGATCCCACATGCTGCAGAGCAACTAAGCCTGTGCGCCACAACTACTGAGCCTGCGTTCTAGAGCCCACGAGCCACAACTACTGAGCCTGAGTGCCGCAACTACTGAGCCCACATGCGGCAACTACTGAAGCCCGTGCGCCTAGAGCCCGTGCTCCACAACAAGAGAAGCCACCACAATGAGAAGCCCGCACACTGCAACGAAGAGTAGCCCCTGCTCACCGCAACTAGAGAAAGGCCGTGTGCAGGAACAAAGACCCAATACAGCCAAAAAAAAATTTTTTTTAATTAAAAAAAAAAAATCTTCGTAACATTCATAGGAGGTGGCACTATTGAATCTATTTACTGAGAAAATTTAGGCACAGAGAAGTTAAACCACTTGCCTGAGGTCATACTGATAGTAAATGATCCAAAGATTGTTGTCATAGCACAGAGTCAAAGCACAGCTTTACTCATGGTTTCCAACTAGGTTGTGGATTGGAACCAACTGAGAAGTTTCAAAACAAAAAGAAACAACTAAACAGATTCCTAGGCCCCAACGAAGCCCTTTTCAATTTGGGGTAGAATTCACAAATCCATATATTTTATGAAGCTTCCTGGATACTTGTGATGCAAACAGTCCAAAGTCTGACATTTAGAAACTACTGATATAGCCTTATTTGCCTGCAGTGGAGAAGAAGGAAGTTGTATTATAAACTTACACAATGCCACAAACTTGAATTGTTTATTTATTATGTGCCAGACACTCCGCTGGTCAGTAGTGATACAAAAATGAGAAAGAGGCTCCCTTTCCTTAAGAAGCTCACAACCTCCTGAGGGGGAGAGACGCATATATAAGTAGCAAATCGCAATACAGTATGGAAAATACAGTAAGAAAGATGTTCAAAGTGTTACAGAAACACAGCAGAAGAGGAATTAGTCATGCCTTGTGATTTGGGGGAGTTCTCACTGAAGAGGTGACACTGAATGATGAGTAGCATTTCTCCAGGTTTAAAAAAAAAAAAAGTCTTTTGGCTTTTATCTCATTAGTATTGAGAATTACTTGGATAGTATAAAGCACAGGTTGGAGCGATTTGCATACACTTTGGCAGTTGTATGGAGGATGAATTGGAGTGGAGAGGTATGAGGCACAGAGATTAGTTGGAAAGCTATGGAAACAGTCCAGGAAGAGAAAGAGGCTGAACTACAGTAGGGAAGAGAGGACGGGGAGATTCCAGAGTCAGTCTGAGGAAGACATGGTAGGACTTGTCAACTGAGCAAAGGTAACTTTAAATGATGTGTGAATGAATTTGCTATTGACTAAATCAAGGGTCAGGATCAAGATGAGGGAGATAGGGCACTAAAGTAGGGAAAAAAATGAATTTAGTATTAGACACTGAACTGAGTGTGAGTCCCCATACCCAAGTGGAATATACAGTTCTTGGAAATATAGTTTTGGTGCTTATACGAGAGCTGAGGAATGGGATATAAAGTTGGTGATCATCAACATATAATGGACAGTCATGATATTATTCAGAGAGCAAAAGTTAACATTGGTTGAGTGTTTCCAATGAAAGAGGCACTATTATAGGTTTTACACATAATCTAGTCATTTAAACCTTACAACCCTGTGAGCTAGGTACTATTATTTCCTTATTTTATAGAAGGTAAAGTAAAAGCATGGACAGGTTGAGTCACTTGATCAAGGTTACCCAGGTAGCAAGTGATAGGCCTAAGGGCTCAAACCTTGGTAGACTGATTACAGAGCCTATATACATAACCAGTTTGATAGACTGCATCTCATACAGAAGGAGAGAAAAAGAGGACTGGTTTTAAGGCGAGGCCAAACTCCCAGGAGTAATGTTAAAGGACTCCTTTTAAGCACAGCTAAATTCTGAACAGACTCCTAGCTCGAGGTTTGGAAGGATGGAGGAAAATGAAACACTTTGGGTTAAAGCTTTCACATACTTCAATGCTTCTTGCCATTGGAGTCGAAACCCTTGAGGTCACCTGGCTTTGCGGTGAGATGCCCAGTTTCCCCCTCCCCATTATTCGACCTATAGACGCTCTTACTTGCTCCAAGATCTTCATAAACAACGCTTCCAACTGCTTCTGCTTTCTCGTGGTGCTCATCCTGGAAACCTCTCGTGAAATAGGGAACTGTATAAAGAATTATGAGAATATTGAGTATGGGCAAATAGCAGGGGGAACTACTAGTTGTATGACTCTGGTAATTCACTTTACTGTTCTGTGCCTTAAAATCCTCATGTGCTAGGTAATCCATAACGTCCCTTCCAGCTTCGATACTCTATGTCATTGAATCTAATAGATACAGGAAAGAACAGGGCACATTCTTGTCTTTGCACTGGCAGTCACCTGTGGGAGCAGAGTGATTTCGTGCCCTGGACTAGCTAGTATAGTATAGCTATGATGGGAAGGTGAGAAAAGAAATGAATCAGCAGGTGGATATTTGGGTTTTCTTGAGTCTGGTACCAATATATCTCAGGAAGGTGTCTCATTCAAGGATTGGGAGTCATTTCCTTACCACCTGGACGCTGCAGATGAGAAAACAAGAGGATAATAAAGGCCAAAGAGATGCAAAGTCATAAAGCATCAGGGAGGAGTGGCCACATCTGCCCCTTCACTATTTCTAACGGGAGTCTAACACTAGCTAGTTACCTGCACATGGAAAATGTCATTAAGAAGACAATGGAACTTTTCATCCAGCAGTAACTTGACTTTATTTTGAAGGTTGGTCTGTCGTTCTTTATAATGTTTGCAAGTATCCAGACCTAGTACGTTGGCCATGAGTATCTGGATGGTATAAAAATTCTGATGGAAGCTGATCTTAGTCAACGCAATAGCAATAGTCCTGTTTATAAGAAAGTCAGGAATCAGAGTTTTAAACTATATTTTTTGAAAACAATAAAGGTTGAAGGAAAGCCCTGACTCCTCATATTCAGTTGTAATGACAGATTTCCCAAGCTATCTGGAAGCTGTTCTTTATTTGTGCTTCAGATACCCTCCCTTATTCCACTATGTTTCTAAGCTCTGTAAATGTATCCTAGCTATCCCCTCTTCTCTAGCCCTACCGCCAATGCCTGGGTTCAGGCCCTCATACTCTCACCTATACTCCCTAACAGCATACTACTACCCCTGTCTAGCGCCAAGACTCTCTGAATGCATCACCTTTATGGAAGCCTGAAGCACCTAGGGAGATGCAAGTCTAGGTTAAGTCTAGACTCCTTCACGTGACATATAAGCCTTTCCAAGTCCTCATGGTCATTTCTTGCCACTCTCTGCCCAGCAGTCTACCCTCCACCAACAACAAACCGGTGAGTGTTCCCTGTACATCCAACTGTTTCTTCTCTTTATGCCTTTGCTTTCCTCAGCCTAGAGTGTTATCACGTCTCACAGTCCCTCCTAATCCCTCATTTCCTGTTCATTTGTATATCTCAGCTCAGGAGTAACCTCCTGGAAACCTTCCCTGATGCCCTCAGGTTGGATGACATACCCCTCTTTCTCGTAGCTTTTACAGCACTCTACTGCGTGCTTCTATCACTGTCCTCACCACATTCTATTTTTAATGTCATCTCTCTTTCCTTCTCTTTTGTGAGAACTCCTTGAGGGTAGGGATCAGATATTATTCGTCTTCAAGGCTTTGCAACTTGTTATGGATTGATTTATGCACCCCTCCCCCCCACCAATTCATATGCTGAAGTCTTAGCCCTCAGAATGTGACCTTATTTGGGAATAGGGTCATTGCAGATGTAACTAGGTAAGTTAAGATGAGGCCATACTGGAGTAGGGTGGGCCCCTAATCCGATATGACTGTCTCTTTATAGGAAGGGGAAATTTGGGGGATTCCCTGGTGGTCCAGTGGTTAGGACTCGGTGCTTTCACTGGTGTGACCCAGGTTCAATCCCTGGTTGGGGAACTAAGATCCCGCAAGCCACGCAGTGGGAAAAAAAAAAAGAAGAGGGAAATTTTTTGGACACAGACAGCACACATGGAGAACATCATGTGAAGATGGAGGCAGAGACGGGGGTGATGCTTCTACAAGCCAATGAACACCAGTGACTGCCAGCAAGCCACCAGAAGCTAGGAAAGAGGCACAGAACAGATTGTCCCTCACAGCTGATGGAAGGAACCAACTTGACGCCACCTGGATCTTGGACTTCTACCCTCCTGTACACCGAGATAATATACTTCTGTTGCTTAAGCCACCTAGCTTGTGATGCTTTGTCATGGTAGCTCTAGCAAACTAATATAGCACTAAGTTCCTGGAACATAGTAGGTACTCAGTAAGTGATGGAATAAATGAGTGTCTTCTGGCTATTTTGAATTATCCTTTCAACAATGTTAAAGATATTTTAAAACTAGTGTTTCTCAGGCCTGGCATTAAAAAAGAGTAGAAACATAGCTAAAAATAAGATTAATAAGAACTTTCCCTAACTTAAAGCCTTTAGGTTAGATGGTGAAAGGATGTGAGACACCATTACCATTGTCTTGGTCATCACCACTGTTACTGAATACCATACCGTCCACCTCCATGAGATGGGTTGTCCCAAAGAGAGCCCTCATGACATTCCTTATATGAAAAGAGACAAACAGCATGAGGTAAGTGCATCAGCTCTGCCTTCCGAAGGAAAATCCAGAGGCCTTTCATTCTCTAACCATACGCTCAGGCCTCAGTGGTTTGAACTAGTGATTCCCCGTCGGCCACATGGATAAACTTACGTATTTGTTCTGCAAACCCAATCTATCCTCAACATTTATACCAGTTGTTCTCAAACTGTGCATTAGGAAACTTAAAAATATCAATGTCCAAGTCCGTCCTGGCATTAAATCAGGATCTCCAGGGGTCAGCCCATCTTCATTTTCTCAGTTCGATATGTTTATCATTAATTACTTATCTAGCACAAGGGGCATGACACCCAATAATAACTGATAGATTGTGGATAGTTTACATAGGCAACTTATATAAAGGAGAGGAACATTGAAACAAATGAAACTCTTAAAGATGTCAAGATTCTCTGGATTCACAAAAAAAATGGTCATTGCAAGACACTCACCTGTGGTTCTCACCTTGGGCCAGGTACTCAATTTCCACTAGTAACTCGCTTTTTCCATATCCTGATAATCCTTCGTACATCAGGACTCGGCTGCAGTTAGATATCAAAAATTCCTTCATAGTACACATGAAGTATTTGATCTCCTTATCGCGTCCTGTTATTTTCATTTTTTAAAAAGGGAGCAAACCCAATCAACATAAAATAGTCTAGAAACATAAAAAAGCACATAGTGATACAGCTTCTAAGAATACCCTTGGAATTTCCATGGCATTATTCATGGAGTTTCTTGAGGTCCTGTGCACTTTAAAATTAAAAAAAAATCTTTCTCTAGAACTTTCCAGTTTAACAATGTGGTTTTACAGTTTTGTTTTGGTTTGGTTTTTTTTGATTCCCACAAGCTGTGAGGGAAGGGATTCTTATAATGCTCATTATGATGTCCATTTAACTTTAGTGTAGAAAACTGAGATTTGCTTAAATTATACAACCAGGAATTAAACCAGGGCTATCCGACCCTAATGCTTGTTTTCTTTTCCTTTTTCTGTAACACACTAGAAGTAACTATAGATTATTACATTAGGAAATCAGCTTAATAAAGTTAGGGTTCCCATGTTGAACAATATGGATAAACAGTTTTTATTTCCGATTCTGTGAAGGAAAACTTGCTCTTTGTAAATGAGAAATTATACTTATCTCAGGGCTACTAAAAGTATTAACGGTGATAAAAAAATTCAATTTGCTTTAAAAAACTCATATATAGATTAATTCTATCATAAGAACAACCTAAATTCTTAGTAAAAATAAATTATAGTTTTTTTCCTTATTATAAAACTAATGCATGCTCACTGTAGAAAATATAGAAAACTTAAAAAGGAAAAGAAGAAAATAAAAGTCATCTTGGGTTACAACCCTATCACTCTTATTTTTCTTATGTGTCTTTAAATATGTGTAACAGGATGCCCTGACTGAAATCTGAAACTCAGCCTACAATCTTTGAAACCTGGGTGGGCGGGAAGGAGTTGGCAGAACGGTAATTTCTGTCAAAAGAGCTGGAGACCAAATCAGGGCTGACTCTTCCTTCTTTGCTGGACAGATCACTGTGGAGGGCCCATTCTGTTATCCATTGATAGAGTAAATACATACCTAGGTGTTAGCTAAAGTCTATTGAAAACCAAGACCACTACTCTAAGCTTAGATGTTTTATACAAAGAAGCTGAGTGTTTATTTGGTAATGTAAATTTCTGGGTAAGATTTAGTGAGAATTACTCTGCAGACCATATTGCTTCTTTTAGGTGCAACATTTCCTTTCTGAAAGCACATTTGAATTTCAATTTTGTGAGATGTGTAGTATTGTTCTTTGGCCTAAAGTTTACACAAGAACTTAGAAGATGCCCAGAAGGCTGCAAAGCAGACTCTTCTAGCTGTTTTATGTTCTATTTGTCTAGAACACATACAGGTAAGAACTTACTGATTGTCTTTTTAGTTGGATTCTAAAATGAGGTTAACTCAACTTGCCTTGAAGTATGCATACCTTGTTTCTATTTGAACAAGGCCCTAATACCTGAGACTGTTGTACGCATTTTTGACACTAAAAGAACACTTTTTGTTCATTTTAGTTTTGTTATCAGTTAGCATATACAATTTCACTTACAGGCACTCTTGTAAAAGAAGGGTGTTTCCCATACTCCTAACCTCTGACAGTCTGTTTTTGGTTATAGCTTTAAGGAAAGATATGTGGGCCTGATCTTTACCTTATACTGGAGAAATCAGGGCAAAAAGTCAAGTACAGAGAATTCCCTGGCAGTCCAGTGGTTAGGACTCTGAGCTTTCAGTGCTGAGGGCCTGGGTTCAATCCCTGTTCAGGGAACTAAGGTCTCACAAGCCGCTCAGCAGCAGCCGAAAAACAAAACAAAGCAAAACACACGCACAGAAAACAAACAAAGGCAACTAGACCAGGCTGAGAAACATATGCATATTGTAGCAATGTATTCTAATATGTCTGTCATAGTGAGTCCTCAATTTTGTAGAAAGGGGGTTAGGACTTCCATTTACTGTCAATCATTATCACAACAAGCATATCCTAGGATGAAAAGTTAGGCCTCGGAGGAGGGTGAGAGTGGGCATTCCTTCTCCTTTCTAGCCTTCAAGAGTTTGGGGATCTGGACTTATAAAAAGTGATGTGCTTGCAGACTCTGAAAACTACCTGAATGCACTGAAAGTTAGGCATTGCTGCTGGCTCAAGTGCTCTTTGAAGTTCTGGAACTGTTGCCTTCTTTTATGCTCTGCTGACATCAAGATTCTGTCCTAATACTCCCCCAAGGTGTGGGACAGAGCCTCTTCTCAATTGCCCTAACACAGTTATGACTGAGATTTAATTTATAATGATACTTTTAGGGATGTTCAAGTCTAACAGAAAGAAATTACAAGTGTTACTTGAAATGGCTGCCTTCAGAATCCACAGGCCAATCTTCATGTGGGTCTCTTCTCTACCTCATTTTGTGTCTACTTCCCTGCATAGTCTTGAGTTAGCTTTCTTATGATAGGGTCTCTCTCACCAAGAATCACAAAAACATCACTGCCGGATGGATCATAGCTCTAAATGTACAAGGTAAAACAAAATTTCTGGAAGAGAATCTAGAAAAATATCTTCATGACTTTTGGATGAGGAAAGATTTCTCAAACAGTATACAAAAGCACTAATTATAAAGAAAAAAACTGATAAATTGGATTTCATTAAAATCAAAAGTTGTGTTCATTAAATACATCACTAATAGAGTAAAAAGGCAAGCACAGAATGGGAAAAGTTACATACAGTAAAAACAAAGGGACCCATTTTCAGAATATATAAATAATTCCAACGGATCTATAAAAAAATACAATCCAATTGAAAAATAGACAAAAGATTTGTACAGACACTTTATAAAAGATGATTTCCAAATGGCCAATAAATATTTGGAAAAGGCACTCAACCACATCAGGGAAATACAGATGGAAACCATGGTGAGATACCACTATAAACCCAACAGAATTATTAAAATTATAAAGACTGAGAAAACTATCTACCAAAATTGTACCCTTTGCCCCAACAGTATCACTCCTATATATATACTCAACAGCAGAAATGCATACATATGTTCACCATAAGACTTGTACAAAAATCTTTATGGCAGTATTATTCATAAGAACCCAAACTGGAAACAACTCAAATGTTGTACAAAAGCAAAATGAATACATTGTTATATACTTATAAAAGGGAATACAGTCATCCCTCTGTATCCACAGGAGATTGGTTCCAGGACCCCCGGGGATATCAAAATATTCGGATGCTCAAGTCCCTTATATAAAATGGTGTAGTATTTGCATACAACCTAAACACATCCTCCTGTATACTTTAACTCATCTCTAGGTTGATTATAATAGCAAATACAATGTAAATGCTATGTAAATAGTTGCCAGTGTGCAGCAAATTCAAGTTTTGCTTTTCGGAATTTTCTGGAATTTAAAAAAAAATTTTTTTTTTGATTTGTGGTTGTTTGCATCCCTGGATGCACACCCTGCAGATACAGAGGGCCAACTGTACTACAAAGCAATGAAAATGGATGAATTATAGCTACATCCAACAATATGGATGAATTTCATAATGTAATGTTGATTAAAAGAAGGCTTATGTAAATGAAGACCCGAGAGGCTTCCGGGAAGATGGCGGAAGAGTAAGAGGCGGAGATCACCTTCCTCCCCACAGATACACCAGAAATACATCTACACGTGGAACAACTCCTACAGAACACCTACTGAACGCTGGCAGAAGACCTCAAACCTCCCAAAAGGCAAGAAACTCCCCACGTACCTGGAAGGGATTAAGAGCGCTGCTTAAAGGAGCTCCAGAGATGGGCGTGAGCCGCGGCTAAAAGCGCGGACCCCAGAGACGGGCGTAAGACGCTAAGGCTGTTGCTGCCGCCACCAAGAAGCCTGTGTGCGAGCACAGGTCATTATCCACACTCCCCTTCCGGAGAACCTGTCCAGCCCGCGACTGCCAGGGTCCCGGGATCCAGGGACAACTCTCCCGGGAGAACGCACGGCGCGCCTCAGGCCGGCCTCTGCCGCCGCAGGCTCGCCCCGCCCTCCGTGCCCTTCCCTCCCCCACGGCCTGAGTGAGCCAGAGCCCCCGCATCAGCGGCTCCTTTAACCCCGTCCTGTCTGAGCGAAGAACAGCCGCCCTCCGGCGACCTACACGCAGAGGCGGGGCCAAATCCAAAGCTGAGCCCCAGGAGCTGTGAGAACAAAGAAGAGAAAGGGAAATCTCGCCCAGCAGCCTCAGAAGCAGCGGATTAAAGCTCCACAATCAACTTGATGTACCCTGCATCTGTGGAATACATGAATACAACGAATCATCCCAAATTGAGGAGGTGGACTTTGAGAGCAAGATATATGAATTTTTCCCTTTTCCTCTTTTTGTGTGTATGTGTATGCTTCTGTGTGAGATTTTGTCTGTATAGCTTTGCTTCCACCATTTGTCCTAGGGATCTATCCATCCTTTTTTTTTTAAATTTTTTTCTTAATAATTAGTTTTTATTTTAATTATTTTATTTTATCTTACTTTATTTTATTTTACTTTATCTTCTTTCTTTCTTTCTTTCTTTCTTCCTTCCCTCCTTCCTTCCTTCCTTCCTCCCTCCCTCCCTCCCTCCTTTCTTTCTTTCTTTCTACTTCTACCAATTCTTTCTTTCTACTTTTTCTCCCTTTTATTCTGAGCCGTGTGGATGAAAAGCTCTTAGTGCTGCAGCCAGGAGTCACTGCTGTGCCTCTGAGGTGGGAGAGCCAACTTCAGAACACTGGTCCACAAGAGACCTCCCAGCTCCACATGATATCAAATGGTGAAAATCTCCCAGAGATCTCCATCTCAACACCAGCACCCAGCTTCACTCAACGACCAGCAAGCTACAGTGCTGGACACCCTATGCCAAACAACTAGCAAGACAGGACCACAACCCCACCCATTAGCAGAGAGGCTGCCTAAAATCATAATAAGTCCACAGACACCCCAAAACACACCAACAGACGTGGACTTGCCCACCAGAAAGACAAGATCCAGCCTCATCCACCAGAACACAAGCACTAGTCCCCTCCACCAAGAAGCCTACACAACCTTAGCCACTGGGGACAGACACCAAAAACAATGGGAACTATGAACCTGCAGCCTGCAAAAAGGAGACCCCAAACACAGGAAATTAAGCAAAATGAGAAGACAGAAAAACACACAGCAGTTGAAGGAGCAAGATAAAAACCCACCAGACCTAACAAATGAAGAGGAAATAGGCAGTCTACCTGAAAAAGAATTCAGAATAATGATAGTAAAGATGATCCAAAATATTGGAAATAGAATAGACAAAATGCAAGAAACAGTTAACAAGGACCTAGAAGAACTAAAGATGAAACAAGCAATGATGAACAACACAATAAATGAAATGAAAAATACTCTAGATGGGATCAATAGCAGAATAACTGAGGCAGAAGAACGGATAAGTGACCTGGAAGGTAAAATAGTGGTAATAACTACTGCACAGCAGAATAAAGAAGAAAGAATGAAAAGAGCTGAGGACAGTCTCAGAGACCTCTGGGACAACATTAAACGCACCAACATTCAAATTATAGGGGTTCCAAAAGAAGAAGAGAAAAAGAAAGGGACTGAGAAAATATTTGAAGAGATTATAGTTGAAAACTTCCCTAATATGGGAAAGGAAATAGTTAAACAAGTCCAGGAAGCACAGAGAGTCCCATTCAGGATAAATCCAAGGAGAAATATGCCAAGACACATATTAATCAAACTGTCAAAAATTAAATACAAATAAAACATATTAAAAGCAGCAAGGGAAAAACAACAAATAACACACAAGGGAATCCCCATAAGGTTAACAGCTGATCTTTCAGCAGAAACTCTACAAGCCAGAAGGGACTGGCAGGACATATTTAAAGTGATGAAGGAGAAAAACCTGCAACCAAGATTACTCTACCCAGGGCTTCCCTGGTGGCACAGTGGTTGACAGTCCGCCTGCCGATGAAGGGGACATGGGTTCATGCCCCGGTCCGGGAGGATCCCACATGCCACGGAGCAGCTGTGCCCGTGAGCTATGGCCGCTGAGCCTGAGCGTCCTGAGCCTGCGCTCTGCAGCGGGAGAGGCCACAGCAGTGAGAGACCCGCGTACCACAAAAAAAAAAAAAAAAGATTACTCTACTCAGCAAGGATCTCATTCAGATTTGATGAAGAAATTAAAACCTTTACAGAGAAGCAAAAGCTGAGAGAGTTCAGCACCACCAAACCAGCTTTACAACAAATACTAAAGGAACTTCTCTAGACAAGAAACACAAGAGAAGGAAAAGACCTACAATAACGCACCCAAAACAGTTAAGAAAATGGGAATAGGAACATACATATCGATAATTACCTTAAATGTAAATGGACTAAATGCTCCCACCAAAAGACACAGATTGGCTGAATGGATACAAAAACAAGACCCATATATTTGCTGTCTACAAGAGACCCACTTCAGACCTAGAGACACATACAGACTGAAAGTAAGGGGATGGAAAAAGATATTTCATGCAAATGGAAACCAAAAGAAAGCTGGAGTAGCAATTATCATATCAGACAAAATGGACTTTAAAATAAAGACTATTAGAAGAGACAAAGAAGGACACTACATAATGATCAAGGGATCGATCCAAGAAGATATAACAATCGTAAATATTTATGCACCCAACATAGGAGCACCTCAATACATAAGGCAAATACTAACAGCCATAAAAGGGGAAATCGACAGTAACACATTCATAGTAGGGGACTTTAACACCCCACTTTCACCAATGGACAGATCATCCAAAATGAAAATAAATAAGGAAACACAAGCTTTAAATGATACATTAAACAAGATGGACTTAATTGATATTTATAGGACATTCTATCCAAAACCAATAGAATACACATTTTTCTTGAGTGCTCATGGAACATTCTCCAGGATAGATCATATCTTGGGTCACAAATCAAGCCTTGGTAAATTTAAGAAAATTGAAATTGTATCAAGTATCTTTTCTGACCACAACGCTATGAGACTAGATATCAATTACAGGAAAAGATCTGTAAAAAATACAAACACATGGAGGCTAAACAATACACTACTTAATAACGAAGTGATCACTGAAGAAATCAAAGAGGAAATCAAAAAATACCTAGAAACAAATGACAATGGAGTCACGACGACCCAAAACCTATGGGGTGCAGCAAAAGCAGTTCTAAGAGGGAAGATTATAGCAATACAATATTACCTTAAGAAACAGGAAACAGCTCAAATAAACAACCGAAGCTTGCACCTAAAGCAATTAGAGAAAGAACAAAAAAACCCCAAAGTTAGCAGAAGGAAAGAAATCATAAAAATCAGATCAGAAATAAATGAAAAAGAAATGAAGGAAACGATAGCAAAGATCAATAAAACTAAAAGCTGGTTCTTTGAGAAGATAAAGAAAATTGATAAACCATTAGCCAGACTCATCAAGAAAAAAAGGGAGAAGACTCAAATCAATAGAATTAAAAATGAAAAAGGAGAAGTAACAACTGACACTGCAGAAATACAAAAGATCATGAGAGATTACTACAAGCAACTCTATGCCAATAAAATGGACAACCTGGAAGAAATAGACAAATTCTTAGAAATGCACAACCTGCCAAGACTGAATCAGGAAGAAATAGAAACTATGAACAGGCCAATCACAAGCACTGAAATTGAAACTGTGATTAAAAATCTTCCAACAAACAAAAGCCCAGAACCAGATGGCTTCACAGGCGAATTCTGTCAAACACTTAGAGAAGAGCTAACACCTATCCTTCTCAAACTCTTCCAAAATATAGCAGAGGGAGGAACACTCCTAAACTCATTCTACGAGGCCACCATCACCTTGATACCAAAACCAGACAAGGATGTAACAAAGAAAGAAAACTACAGGCCAATATCACTGATGAACATAGATGCAAAAATCCTCAACAAAATACTAGCAAACAGAATCCAACAGCACATTAAAAGGATCATACACCATGATCAGGTGGGGTTTAACCCAGGAATGCAAGGAGTCTTCAATATACGCAAATCAATCAACGTGATACACCATATTAACAAACTGAAGGAGAAAAACCATATGATCATCTCAATAGATGCAGAGAAAGCTTTCGACAAAATTCAACACCCATTTATGATAAAAACCCTGCAGAAAGTAGGCATAGAGGGAACTTTCCTCAACATAATAAAGGCCATATATGACAAACCCACAGCCAACATCGTCCTCAATGGTGAAAAACTGAAAGCATTTCCACTAAGATCAAGAACAAGACAAGGTTGCCCACTCTCACCACTCTTATTCAACATAGTTTTGGAAGTTTTAGCCACAGCAATCAGAGAAGAAAAGGAAATAAAAGCAATCCAAATCGGAAAAGAAGTAAAGCTGTCACTCTTTGCAGATGACATGATACTATACATAGAGAATCCTAAACATGCTACCAGAAAACTACTAGAGTGAATCAATGAATTTGGTAAAGCAGCAGGATACAAAATTAATGCACAGAAATCTCTGGCATTCTTAGGCACTAATGCTGAAAAATCTGAAAGTGAAATCAAGAAAACACTCCCATTTACCATTGCAACAAAAAGAATAAAATATCTAGGAATAAAACTACCTAAGGAAACAAAAGACCTGTATGCAGAAAATTATAAGACACTGATGAAAGAAATTAAAGATGATACAAATAGATGGAGAGATATACCATGTTCCTGGATTGGAAGAATCAACATTGTGAAAATCACTCTACTACACAAAGCAATCTACAGATTCAATGCAATCCCTATCAAACTACCAATGGCATTTTTCATAGAACTAGAACAAAAAATTTCACAATTTATATGGAAACAAATAGCCAAATAGCCAAAGCAATCTTGAGAACGAAAAACCGAGCTGGAGGAATCAGGCTCCCTGACTTCACACTGTACTACAAAGCTACAGTAATCAAGAGAGTATGGTACTGGCACAGAAACAGAAATATAGAACAATGGAACAGGATAGAAAGCCCAGAGATAAATCCACGCACATATGGTCACCTTATCTTTGATAAAGGAGGCAGGAATGTACAGTGGAGAAAGGACAGCCTCTTCAATAAGTGGTGTTGGGAAAACTGGACAGGTACATGTAAAAGTATGAGATTAGATCACTCCCTAACACCGTACACAAAAATAAGCTCACAATGGATTAAAGACCTAAATGTAAGACCAGAAACTATCAAACTCTTAGAGGAAAACATAGCCAGAACACTCTATGACATAAATCACAGCAAGATCTTTTTTGACCCACTTCCTAGAGAAATGGAAATAAAAACAAAAATAAACAAATGAGACCTTATGAAACTTCAAAGCTTTTGCACAGCAAAGGAAACCATAAACAAGACCAAAAGACAACCCTCAGGATGGGAGAAAATATTTTCAAGTGAAGTAACTGACAAAGGATTAATCTCCAAAATTTATAAGCAGTTCATGCAGCTCAATAACAAAGAAACAAACAACCCAAAAAAACAACCCAATCCAAAAATGGGCAGAAGACCTAAATAGACATTTCTCCAAAGAAGATATACAGACTGCCAACAAACACATGAAAGAATGCTCAACATCATTAATCATTAGAGAAATGCAAATCAAAACTACAATGAGATATCATCTCACACCAGTTAGAACGGCCATCATCAAAAAATCTAGAAACAATAAATGCTGGAGAGGGTGTGGAGAAAAGGGAACACTCTTGCACTGCTGGTGGGAATGGAGAACAGTGTGGAGGTTCCTTAAAAAACTACAAATAGAACTACCATATGACCCAGCAATCCCACTACTGGGCATATACCTTGAGAAAACCATAATTCAAAAAGAGTCATGTACCAAAATGTTCATTGCAGCTCTATTTACAATAGCCAGGAGATGGAAACAACCTAAGTGTCCATTATCAGATGAATGGATAAAGAAGATGTGGCACATATATACAATGGAATATTACTCAGCCATAAAAAGAAACGAAATTGAGCTATTTGTAATGAGGTGGATAGACCTAGAGTCTGTCATACAGAGTGAAGTAAGTCAGAAAGAGAAAGACAAATACCATATGCTAACACATATATATGGAATTTAAGAAAAAAAATGTCATGAAGAACCTAGGCGTAAGACAGGAATAAAGACACAGACCTAGTAGAGAATGGACTTGAGGATATTGGGAGCGGGAAGGGTGAGCTGTGACAAAGTGAGAGAGAGGCATGGACATATATACACTACCGAACGTAAGGTAGACAGCTAGTGGGAAGCAGCTGCATAACACAGGGAGATCAGCTTGGTGCTTTGTGACCGCCTGGAGGGGTGGGATAGGGAGGGTGGGAGGGAGGGAGACGCAAGAGGGAAGAGATATGGGAACATATGTATGTGTATAGCTGATTCACTTTGTTATGAAGCAGAAGCTAGCACACTATTGTAGGGCAATTGTACTCCAATAAAGATGTAAAAAAATAAATTAAAAATAAAAGAAATGAAGACCCCATTCACTAAAAAAAAAAAAAAAGAAGGCTTATGTAATTACACAATATGTGATTTCATTCATATAAATTTTAAGAACAGGCCTAAGTAATTTAGGGTGTTAGAAATCTTTGGGTAAAGGGAGAGGGATAAAGCATGTGAGGGTTTCCAGAGTACTGTTATTTTTCTATTTCTTGGCCTGGATGGTGATTATACATTCATTTTGTGATAATTCATTAAGCTGAAGATTTATCATTGGTGTACTTTTCTGTATGTTTTATTTTAGTTCAATAAAGAGGTTTGAAAATCAAGGCTCACTACCTACCTAGCAAAGGGTAACCCTCATTTCTGTTGCAGATGAGGTATGCCATCCCAAACATGCTGAAGAGAAGAAAAGAAAAGATGTTAGCATCAAAACAGGGAAATACTGAGAGCCAGAGGACTAGTTCTTAGTTCCCAGAAAGCCTCCTTTTCAGTCTCTAACAGGAATCTATTCCCTGTTATCAAGGGGTCTATCAAGGGGTGCAGATGCCAAGAGGAAGGGAAAGGAGAAGTTCTTACCTGGTAATAGAGTCTCCAAACAACTTATGTAGCTGCCTTTACCACAGCACCTGGTACATTGTTCAAAAAATGCTTGTTGAGTCTGCATTGGTAGAACTGACCCTTTTCTAGGGAAACCAGACACTCAGTATGGGACCCAATACAGTTAGATGTGTTATGTTGTCTCACAGCATGGAAAGATTCTACCAATTGCTCAAACAATGATAGTTTACCTTTGTGGAACACATGCTATGTGCCTGGCAGTTTCAAGGGCTGTACATGTATCATTTCTTTACTCCTGACAAAAACCTTATTAGAAGGTATTATTATTATTATGTCCATTTTACAAATGCGAAAATTAGGTACAGAGAATTTAATTGAACAAGATCCCATGGCTAGTGGTGACAGAGGATAGTGACAGAGTCAGTATCTAAAACGAGGCCAGAGGCATATGTTTGCCCACTGCATAATATCATCTCTTGAAGGGGCCTTTTTAGACAAATGGCTCATTCCCTTGTTTATACTATTATACTACCTTGTTATGCCTCTGTTATAGCACATACCAAAGTTTCCTAGGTAATATACACCTAATTTTGTGTATGTTGTCTTTCCCATTAGATTTCAGGACAGGAACCAGGCCCTGTTCATATTTGTATGTGTATTTCTATAGTCTCTTATTTGCAGAGATGGTACAGAGAAACCATAAAGAGGGCAGGCTTTGGGATCAGATAGTCCTGGTAGTTTCAGAAACAGTAGATAGTTTGTGTGGTAGACTGACTGCATTAATGGCGCCACGTCTTCATCTCTACTTGTATCTATGTCCTTTGCTATGTACTGTACCTTTGCAGTGTTCTCCCACTCTGGGCTCAGACTTGTGAATGTTTTGGCCAATGGGATGTTAGCAAACATGACATAGAGGCTTGAAAAATGCTTGCTCTCTCTTGATCTTCTGATATTGCCATGACTACATGCATGGGTTAGCCCAGTATAAGATGAGACACATAGAGTCAAACTGTCCCACTTATGTCAGCCAAAATTCCCAGTTATTCCACCTGAGGTCATCCTGGATCAGCCAACACCCTGTTGAACCCCAGGCATGTGAACAAGCCTAGGCAAGATCATCCAAATCCGCCAAGATCAGCTGAACCCCACATATTCATGAGATAAGTAAAAATTTACTGTTGTATACAACTGAGGTTTTGTGGTTGACTATAATGCAGCATTATTGTGGCATTTTGAACCTTGGCTCAGTTATTTACTAGATTTATGACTATGGACAAGTCATTTCACATCTCAGAGTCTCAGTTTTTAAATTTATACAATAGAGTTAATAATAGTTTGTTTCTACCTCATATAGTTGATATTGAGGTAAAGTGCCTAATATTTAATAAGGGCTCACAAAAATTATTATTCATTCATTTATTCGAACAGCATTTTATTGGTGATCTACACATGCCAAGAACAGTGCTGAGCCCTGGGAATAAAAAGATGAATACTAAAGACTCCTTGAACCAATTATAGCCCCGATTCTGTTATCTGACCCTTTAAGACCTAGATTCTAGCTTGCTAGTATAAAGAATAATACCTTTTCACTTTCCATCCACCAAGCACTACCATATAGAGCTTTCCATGCTGTTCATTCATTTATTCATCATTACTCATGCCTACCAAGCATTGGGGATATAAGAATGAACAAGAAATAATCGCTATCCTCAAAAAGTTCCCAGTGTAGTAGGTGAAAAGGCACATCGAGTCTGTGATTGTGATGAGTGTAATGAATGTTCTAATGTGCTGTAGAGTTACACAGAGGAGGAGACAGCTAAACTGTCTGAGCTGGGGTTGGGTAGCTTCCAAAGGCAGCTTCAGAGAGGAGGACATCCTTGAGCTGGATTTCAAAAACTGACTGTGTTAGCGTATGCTATTTGTTTTTCTCTTTCTGACTTACTTCACTCTGTATGACAGACTCTAGGTCCATCCACCTCACTACAAATTTCATATGGAATCTAAAAAGAAAAGAAAATGGTTCTGATGAATCTAGGGGCAGGACAGGAATAAAGACACAGACGTAGAGAATGGACTTGAGGACATGGGGAGTGGGGAGGGTAAGCTGGGACGAAGTGCAAGAGTGGCATTGACATATATACACTACCAAATGTAAAACAGATAGCTAGTGGGAAGCAGCCGCATAGCACAGGGAGATCAGCTCGGTGATTTGTGACCACCTAGAGGGGTGGGATAGGGAGGGTGGGAGGGAGACGCAAGAGGGAGGGGGATATGGGGATATATGTATACATATAGCTGATTCACTATGTTATACAGCAGAAACTAACACAACATTGTAAAGCAATTATACTCCAATAAAGATGTTTAAAAAAAAAAAAACCGACTGTGGTTTTCCTAGGAGACTGAGGATGGAATGAGTGAAAGGGAAGATAATCCCCTTAGAACGCCCCCTGGATCCCCACCCAGAGGACAGGGCACAGGAGGAGGTGAGGTAGGAAAAGCAGGTGGTTACTTTGCATGTCATTGCAAGGACTTTGAAAATTATCATGAAAATGATTGGAAGATACTGAGGGGTTTTAAGCCCCAATGTGAGACCAAGTTGGGCTTTGAGGGAATGTATTTCACTAAACACAGAGGAGGAGCAATCCCTGTTAATGCCTGGACACACAGTTGATGTGATCAATAGTTAATGGTTGGTGATTGGGTCCATCTGGGTCCAAATAGAAACTCGAATGAGGGGATTCTCTGTTCTCTTTACACAACCTTTGAAGAATTACCCTCATAGTCTCAGAACTGAGGGTAGAATGGGATCTTCCACCGTGCTATACTATCAGCAGGATAGAGGAAGATGAAGGAATTTGAAATCTGGGCCTTGGTCTGGGAAGGAATAGATTTTAATTTCATGAGCTGCCTTTGAATCTGAAATGGGTGACCTGTTGTCTTGCTATCATAATTGTCCCACTTCTTTACTAAAGAGTACTGCAAGATCAATGCCCCACACTCACACTTTCTCATTAAGGCCCAAACACTGATACACTGGTCCAGAATCTGCAACACCTTTCATGACTTTCTTTGGAAGCTCTTTAAAAAAGTAGGCTGGTAGGTTGCTGCCATTGTAGGTGACGGAGTCACAGGTCACGATTCCTGGGTAGTACATCATCATCCTGGCAGCTATGTTGACTTTTTGACCAATGACTATAATAAGAAGGAGAGAGAAAGGCAAAGAGTTGGGAGAAAACAGCCATTGAACTGAATGTAATCTGAGGCATACTGTCCCCAAACGGCATTGTTACCCTTTACTCCCTTTGCCTCTCATGGATGACACAGCAATCTCACCTTCAACTACCCAGATTCAGCCAATGGCTATTTTAAAATACATAGGGAGTTAACTCATTTAGCCACCTGGGAGGCTAAGGGGATGATCTGCTCAGGGATAGCAGGACCCTGAATATGGAGAGGATTCTGTTAAGTGGGATGGTGGACAGGACCTGAGGGCCCTCAGATGAGGTATACTTGGTCTTCTGCTACAAGAGAGATAAGCAGAAGCTTGGGCCTGGAACAGTGATCTCCAATTGGGTCTGCATGTTCCTGTGTATGAGCCTTCATTTAATTTTTTAAGAGTGAGTAAATGGGGCTGGAAGGAGTGTGTGTGTAGGATTGGTTTAGGGGATATTGTAAGAGGTAATACACTGTAGTGCACAGAGTCTGAAACCAGGTTATGCAGGTTTGGATCTCAGCTCTACCTCTAACTACTATATGTAAATTACTTGGGCAAAATACTTGAACTCTTCCATGCCTCAGTTTTCTAATCTGTAAAATGGGGTTGATAACAGTACCTCTCTCAGAAGGTAGTTTATGAAGATTAATGAGTTAATACACATAAAGAACTTCGAGAAGTGCTGGGCTACTAGTAAACCCTCAGTTAATAATACTACTAATTAGGTATTAAATGTTGCACTTTGACATAAACTTGAATATTCCTGATTAAGATATTCATTTTTTAAAAACAGTTTATTATGGGGAAATTTGACCATACAATAAAGCATGGTATCATGAATCTATACACCCATCACCCAGTCCCCAAAACCATTAACCCGTGGCCAATCCCGCTCCATCCCCATTCCCATCCACTCTCCACTCTGTATTATTGTGAAGAAAATCTCAGATGTTGTATCATTTCAGACATAACTATTTCAGTTTTATATGTATTCCGTATTTTAGATGTATTATTTCTGAACATTTAAAACCGTAATAGCTTTGAAGAGGAAAAAGCAGTGAAATCTTGAGATAACACCTACTTACTATTTCCTTTTGAGATTAGTACTATTTATCAGTAATGCCAATAGTCATAATTTTTAAGAAGCAGTCCTGGGGCTTCCCTGGTGGCGCAGTGGTTAAGAATCCCCCTGCCAATTCAGGGGATAGGGGTTCGAGCCCTGGTCCAGGAAGATCCCACATGCCACGGAGCAACTAAGCCTATGCGCCACAACTACTGAGCCTGCGCTCTAGAGCCCGCGAGGCAGAGCTACTGAGTCTGCGCACCTAGAGCCCGTGCTCCGTAACAAGAGAAGCCACCGCAATGAGAAGCCCGCGCACCGCAACGAAGAGTAGCACCCGCTTGCCGCAACTAGAGAAAGCCCGTGCGCAGCAACGAAGACCCAAAGCAGCCAAAAATAAATAAATTTAAAAAAAAAAAGAAGCAGTCCTAACCTATCCCAGGAATTAAGAGGAGTAACCGTTTAATGTGAACAGAAAATTAACATAAAGGTCCATCGTCCCATGAGATTATGGCCCCCCATGGCTTCCCTCCTTTGACTGCATATTTCTTATACTCAATCATAGCCCCAGAAATGCATATTTGCAATCATTGAGCTGTCAAGGGGCAAAGCTATATGGCTTGGTTCCGTCTGGACGACTGTAAACTTTCTGAACGCAGGGCCCCCGTCTCACTTATTTTTGTCCTTCCTCCCACCAAGCCCAGTGGCAAGGCACAGTGTTTGCTGAAAGGAAGATGGAGATAAGTTAGCCCAGCACACCTGTGTACTCGTGCCTCACAGAGTGTCCAACGATTCCGCAGAAGACAATCCCGCTGGCCACGCCGATGGAAACAGTGCTGGCTCCGGGCAGAAAGAGAGTTGTGAGGAAAGAGACAAAAACAGTGAGGACAAAGAAGGCAGGGAGGGTGGGGACAAGGTGATGAATGGGATGGGGGAGGGGTGGGAAAGGATCTTCAAGAAATAACTCTCTTCCCTTTGTAGTTAGGTTAGGGCAATTGTACATGGCCTGGAGATGTAAAGGAGGGGCACTTTGTGACTGAGAGCTAAGTTCTTAGAAGTGATAACTCAGTTCACTTTTCTGCTATTTTTAAGTATTCATCTGAGCTATTTTTCTGTAAAATAAGCTCATCACCCCAAATGGACTTTCAATATAGAATGACTTTGAGTAAACAATTTTAACTATCTTTTGTGATTGCTAGAAAGAACAAGGTCATTGTTTTGAAAGGAAGTCTCAGTGTGTGGCATCAAAAGCTAACTTGGCTAATGCACACAGATGACTAGAGGCTGAGAAGGTGGAATATTTAGGGCAAGGGGTGCTACCTGTTAGAGTAGACCAGAGTGGGCCGCAAGTAGGGTCACTGGGGTGCTCAGTCTGGGGGAGCCTGAGGGCACTGGGCTCTTGGACAGCTGGGGTTGAGGATTGGTAAACATTAACTTGACAGTTTGTTCAGTGGATCATCTTGGGGCCAGATCAATATATAAATTTCTAACCCAAGGACTTACTTTATCTCCTAGTTATTAAAAATCAACTCAGGTCTCCAACATAGTTGGGAGTGCGACCTCTACCAGAAAGTAAGCCAGAGTAGAGAGAGACAACTCAGTTAGACTCTCTCTGGTACATTTGGACTTTTTAGGAGTATCCTTTCTCCACCTGGCCTTGACCATCCCCCGTCTGACTGCATCAGGGCTGGGTTTGCTCACCCTACCTGTACATTTGGTGAGTAATGAATGCAGACATAAGGGCACCCAGGCAAGGACAGCCTTCTCCTGCCTTCCTCTTCCCTGACACTTGTCCTATCTCCCCATACCCTACAACAGGGTCAGGGACCAGACGGAATCAGGGTCTGGAAACACTCACTGGATCTTGTGGACGTGAGAGCAAAAGTCAAATATATCCACAGCACTTTCCAAGGCATGAGTGACCTCATCACGTGCCTTTTCCCCGGGAAAACCAAAGACACAGAGAAAGGAGCAGCCCTGTGAGGGAGAGAATCAGCAAACACAGCTGGTGGACAGTCAGCTTTAAACTGGACCAGCTAGAAGGCCCAGTGGAGGGTGGGCAGCAATTTTCACTCTCTGAAACAAATTTCATTGTGATTTCTCTCACACCCATTTTATTTTTAGCAAACTTCATGTAACTTCTAGTGCATCATCAACAGTAGGGCTTGAGCCTGAGAGGGGCTTGTTTTTGCTCCAGAGATAGTGGGTTGTACTGAGCTATTTGTGTGCACCCTCCTCTACTCTCTCCTGTGGCCAAGGTCTTAGGCTGCAAGGTACTAAGTTTCAGGCCAAGAAGCAGCACAGAGCAAAAGGTACCAGCTCTGGAATCAGAAAATCTGTGTTCTCAGGCCACTTCCCAAGTGTAGAAACTTGGACAAGTCAATTACACTCTATGAACTTCAGTTTATGAATCTGAAAATGGGTATAACCTAGACTTGCTGAGGTTGGTTTGACTACTGAAAATATTAATATATTATATATATATATTCACACATATATACACATATACCTTATAAACTCTAAAGTTCTTTTCAGATATTGTTATTATTCATTTTTCTTAAGGATAAAGGCTTAAGCTGGGAGTGGTTTTTCTCACAAAAAGTTAACTCTTTCAAGCAGAGAGTAAACTCTAAAACTTGGCACTTTTACTACCAGTCCCTTAAAAAATGATCTCAGACGCTGTTTTCTGTAAGAAAAGGGCATAATGAATAAAGCCCAATGAGTTAAAAATTTGAGTCTATGTATGTTATATCCTGATAAAATGCAAAAGAACAGTAAAATGCCTCAATGTCTTCAACCCTCTCCAAAAAGAAGCTGACCAAGAATCAAATCCTAATTGGCGCTGGGTTCTGTCGTGATGTGCGAGGGAAGCCCTGAATCCAGGTCTGTGAAGAGACTAGAGGGCAGCCCCTTTGGGGCCACTGGTGGGTCTGCTTTGCCTGGAAATTCTGCCTAGTGGCTTGGGAAGGTCTCATGCTGGCAGTGAGACTAAGCACCTCTCATCTGCTGAGTGCTGACGTGAACTGGCATTGCAACAAGTGCTTCACACATATATTTTTTAAAACTTCCAACAATCATTTGAGGCAAATACTATCCCCATTTAAATAATATCCCTATTTTTATTCAGGAACAAACCAAGTCTCAGAGAAGTTCAATGACTTGCTAAGGTCACACAGCTGAGAATTGCTGGAGCCAGGAACTGTCTCTCCAGGAATTGTCTGGAGTGTCTGTTAGACACCAAAGACTGTTCTCTTAGGTTCTATGCTCTTTTCTGATGATACTCATGAATGAATATGGAAGAAAGTACTAGAGCACACTGTGCTGGAGGGCCCTACTCCCTCAGAAGCACAGAGTTTATTTTTCCTACAAAGAATTTGTTCTTTCTGCCTGGTTCTGGGACAACGTGTGTGAGTTACCCATCTTTGCAGCCCTAGCTTTCAGTGGCTATGAAATGCTCAATAAGTGCTTACTGAATTAGTGAATGAATGAGTGTGGGGCAGTAATTGAGTGCCCTGCTCTTAAGATACAGAAACACCTGAGATGGGGAGTCAAATTTTTTTTTTCTTTTTTTTGCAATATGCTGGCCTCTCACTGTTGTGGCCTCTCCCGTTGCAGAGCACAGGCTCCGGAAGCACAGGCCCAGCGGCCATGGCTCACGGGCCCAGCCACTCCACAGCATGTGGGATCTTCCCGGACCGGGACACGAACCCGTGTCCCCTGCATCGACAGGCGGACTCTCAACAACTGCGCCACCAGGGAAGCCCGGGGAGTCAATTCTCATGAGCACTTCTGTGATAATTTATCACATCATTTTTCTCTGAATTGAATAAGAGCAGATTGAAAACACTGAGAGCTAGATGTGACACCCACCACCCACCCACCCCAACTGATTAAGAAACTGAAAGGGGAACTGGAAGTGTACCTACGGCAGGTGGAGGTTATCGGAAGTTACAGCTTCTGGGGTATGACGGTTACTAGAAACCTGACCTAAAATCTCTGGGAGATGCATTATACCCTGGGTTGCAGATATACGTATGTATAGTGAAAGCTAGTTGAACACAGGGGTTAAGAGCACAGACGAAGAAGGCACATTACCTGGGTTTGAATCCCAATCCACCATTTAATCTCATTTGTCTCAGTAGCCTCATCTCTACCTAAACCTCCTCATCTGTCAATTGGGGACAATAAGAGCAGTACCTACCTCTTGGAGTAGTCATGAGGAGAAATGAGTGAAATATGTAAAGTGTGGAGAACAATGCCTGGCACGTAGTGAGTGCCATATCCACCATGTAAGCTGTAATTATAACTATGAATAAAGACTGATAGTTCTAGGTTAGAGGTGTCTATTCCCTCCCTCTCCCCCATGTCCACAGACATGAACGCTAACCTTAAATTATTGGTAGGTTCCCAAACCTTTAGTGGGAAATTTACCTTGTCAAACATGAAGACTTTGTTGATTTGGCCTCGGAAGACCCTCAGGACAGAATTAATGTGCACGCAGGCATCCTGGATGGCCGAGCCTATGACTTCTGCTTTGTCTTGGTCCTTAAACACCAGGTTCACAAACACGATCGTCACTGGGCGAAGCTCAGACAGATAACCCCGAAGCTGTTTGTCATCAATCTGCAATTCAGAGGGAAGCTTTCCTTAACATGTGTCCTTGGTAGTGGCTCTTTCCTCCCAATATCACCCTTACACCCAAAATGATCACTGGGATAGAACTAGCCTTTTGAGATTCTCTAGGGAAGCTGAAGTTATCAAAGTTGGGAGGTACAACACAGAAGAGGCAACCCAAAGTAAAAAAGATGGAAATGGAATGGCCTATCAAAATCCCTTCCAGGGCTTCCCTGGTGGCGCAGTGGTTGAGAGTCCGCCTGCCGATGCAGGGGACGTGGGTTTGTGCCCCGGTCCGGGAGGATCCCATGTACCGCGGAGCGGCTGGGCCCGTGAGCCATGGCTGCTGAGCCTGTGCGTCTGGAGCCTGTGCTCCGCAACGGGAGAGGCCACAGCAGTGAGAGGCCCGCGCACCGCAAAAAACAAAGAAACAAACAAAACAAACAAAAAAAACTCTTCAATGGAAACCTACACACCTGCTCATTTTTGGCCAGACACCACTCCCTTGCCCCAACTGCTAGCTCCCTCATGCCAATATGAGCCGTCACAATAAAAAAAGGACTGCTGCTCTTTTGGCTCCCTTACAATGTAGGAATAAGAATAGCATGCTATGTAATTCAACCTTATGTTTTCAGAGAATATTTTCATATTCTACCCTATTTTATCCTCAAATGAAATAAAATCAGCATTATTATGCCCACTTTACTAATTAGATAACTGAGAGATGGTGAAATAACATAATTTTCCCAAGTCACATGGGGAAACAGTAGCAAACAAAAATGCAAATCTACAGACTTCTAGTCCAACATTCCATTTATAACATTCCCCTGCACAGGGAAAGGAAAGGAGGGTGTTCCCAAATTATCCCTGCCTATATCATCAGCCCTGAATTTTGTTAAATTAACTGCATAGCAAACCAATGGGGGAGAATCACTGCATTTTTTTCTCCCCCAAATAGCACAAAAGTGTCAAATTCTCCATTGGCTATATGAAACACATCTTCTGGATGAAAGAGGAAATTGTGTATAGGGAATCTTGCAGGCTGAGACAGTCCTGGTTTCATGTAATTTGAGACTTTTCATAAAAGATAATTTAATAATTTCTAACTCACCAATATGATAACTTTATGAGTTTTCAAATGAATTTCTTAAATAAGTATCAATAATTAATATTAAATACATGATTTTAAATGTTAAATTAATTAATTAATTTAAAATTTATTCTATCAGGCCATGTGTTCTGAGTTTTGGTTTGGAAAATGCAACCACATCTCTGTTCTTTTTTTTTTTTTAAACATATCTTTCTATTATATGCCTACAACTCTCTGTTTTGTTTTACCTTGAATTTTTAGGGGTGCTTTTTATTTTTTTATTGTTATTATTTTAAAATTTTATTTTATTTATTTATTTTGGCTGCATTGGGTTTTCATTGTTGCACTCGGGCTTTCTCTAGTTGCAGCAAGGGTTACTCTTTGCTGCAGTGCATGCGTTTCTCATTGTGGTGGCTTCTCTTTGCTGCAGAGCACAGGCTCTAGGCGTCCGGGCTTCAGTAGTTGTAGCATGCATGCTCAGTAGTTGTGGCTCACGGGCTCTAGAGCACAGGTTCAGTAGTTATGGTACACAGGCTTAGTTGCTCCGTGGCATGTGGGATCTTCCCAGACCAGGGATCGAACCCGTGTCCCCTGCATTGGCAGGCGGATTCTTAACCACTACGCTACCAGGGAAGTCCCCACATCTCTGTTCTTGAAGTGCAGGGACAGGCCTTGGTAAAGCTGTAAAAGGTTTCTCTTTTGCCTCCTTTCAGCCCCCTTAGCTGTTTTATCTTCAGCTGGTGTTCGTCATTCCTACCCACAATTCTCACAGTGACTCACGGAGTCTCACATATCCCATTCCTGTAGACCTTGCTCTCAGCTGGTAACAGCTGAAGAGGCATAATGTGTTATATCTCTTAGAGGGAGGGAGGGGAAGAGGGGGTGGCTCTCTTGAGCTTCAAAAACCTTGAAGAGTCGAACAATTGCAGCCGCTAAAGGGAGTGTTTCTAAATTGAGCAGAATGTGGAGGGGTGCATTCTGATAGCTCTTCAACCCATACTGTGAAGGCAGCTGCCCACTGATCAGGCTTGTCCTACAAAGATTTCCTCTAGGGCACAACTGCATTTTGATGGGATTAAGAATTTAAACAGCCATATATTAGAGGCAGTGTATAGCCTGTGCAAAAAATGTAGGGTTCAGAGAGAACAGAGTTCAAATCCTAGGCACATTTGCTACTTTACAACCTCAGGAAAGTTCATGGCATCCTCTGGGTCTCAGTTTTCTCACATATAAGGGATAAAAATACCTGCCTAGGATTGTGACGAATAAATATATGAAAGGGTAGAGGGACTTCCCTGGTGGTGCAGTGGATAGGACTCCGAGCTCCCAACGCAGGGGCGCTGGGTTCAATCCCTGGTCAGGGAATTAGATCCCATGTGCATGCTGCAACTAAGAGTTCACATGCCACAACTAAGTAGCCCACCTGCCACAACTAAGACCCGGTGCAACCAAAAAAATAAATATGAAAAAAAAAAAAAGGTGAACCACTTGGCTATAAATGTAGTTCAGATATATGTAGGCTATAAAAAGAAAGAAAGAGTAGAGTGTCTGGCATATGGTGAGTGCTCAGAAACAGTTATAATTTGCACAGATTAATGCATTTGAGAGAACCTAGATCTAAGGAAATGCAAAGGGAAAACTTTGGGGGCTGGAGGTAGCTCTGAGAGTTCTAATTATCTGTATTAACTTTCAAAGCTTAAGATCCAATTCAAGTGACTTAAGAGAAACAGTATCATTCATTTGACGTCTTTCTGCTATGTGGCCTATAGAAAGGGTAACCATATGTTCTTATATGCTTGGAACAGGTTCAGTTTGCCCAGTTGTGTAAGGCAACACAGTCTAGTTTACGCCTGTTGTCACAGTGTAATTATGAATAATGCTCCTTTAACTCTTAAAAGTATCCTGACGTGAACAATAAACTTTTCAGTCACCTAGGCATGGAGAATGTCAGCCCCACCTCTTTTTACTTCAATGAAACATTTTACAAGCTACTGATTTTCTTGATCTCAACAGCTGTCCAAGATCCCTGACACACCAAAAGCCAATAAATTAAAATATGAAAATACCTGTTTCGATATGCTTTCCATCACGTACTTTTGTAGGGACAACTCCAGTTCAGGATCGGACTCCAGCATGCAAGCAAGCCTCAGGAGGTCTAAGAGGGCAGAAGGAGGGGCAGGCTCAAAAAGGGAAGCTTGGCTCTGCAGTGCTAGAGAGAGGCACCTCCCAGTCCCCATTCCCCTGGGCAGTGGTCTTCACTGTTCAGTCAGGACACTCTGGGCTACCTAGTGGCCAAATAGGGCCAAGGGAAATCCAATGAGAAGTTCTCAGAAGTTGCAGGTTTCCCAAAATTCAGTTGTGTGTAGCTCAAAACCCTGCTCTAATTGTCATCACACTTCAGAACTTAAGGAGACTCTCACCTCCATACTTGGCCTAAAAGTCTTGCCACAGGTGATGGGAATGGAGAGATGAGGGAATGCCAGTGGAGGACAATGGTGACAGAATGTAAGGGATGACAGAGTTGAAAGAGCAGCACAAGTAAGATTCAGGACACTGGCTTCTGATCTCAGGTTTGATACCAACTCACTGTGTGACTCTGGACAAGTCGCTTCACTGCCCTGGTTGATTCCTACTTCCTTGTCCAGGAAAAAAAGCACTGGGGTTTCATTATCGCTATGGTTCTCGTTACTGTAATGGTTGATAGTTCCATACTCTAAAATAGACTGATAAGAGGTGGTAAGAATGAGCTTGAAGAAATCAAAAAGTGAGGGAGAAAGAAAGGATGATAGGCTTTTAGCAGGGAATAAAATAATGATAATGTGAAAAAAATAGTTGAAAAATAACAACGGAGTCTGAAAGGGATACAAATTACAAAGAAAATTTAATTTTAAAGTCTTTATGGAATATATTCAAAACCTAGTATATTTAAAACACCATGCTAGGCACTGTGTGAGGAAAAAAAGTCATTAGGAAACTTGGACTTTTTCCTGGAGGCACTGACTTATGGACATTCAAGTATAATATTTTTAGAAAATTTAAATAGAAAAGAGGCCAAATGGGCTAAAAGATTATAAAGACCAGAGAGATTCAGAGGAAGCAGGGGCCTAGACAAACTGGTTTAATCTGAAAAGGGTTCAAAGGAGAACTAGGGATTTTACTCAATCTTGAATGACTTACAGCTTTTTACTAGAAGGATTGAGGAGGGCATTCCTAGCAGAGGGAACCAAGTTGGTTAAAGTCAAGAATGAGCACAGTATGTTACTCTAGCCTGCCTGGAGCCCCACGTGAATATTGGAGATTAACAAGAAATGACACTAAATAGACTGTGGAAAAAGGCAAAGAGCTCAGGAAGAGAGCAGGAGTTGTAAAGGTCTAGACCATTACGGTGGCAATGGTTATGGAGACAAAACTTATAAAGAATTTGGCTGGTTTTCGTTTCTGGTACCTGAGAGTAACTTCTAAACCTTTGGGATTTCCCAGTTAATAGGATTGTCTCTGTTATTCACTGTGGGCCCTTTGGACCACACCTGAATTTATGCTAATGAGATGATTCAGGATAGGGGTCTATCTGGAAAGACCAAGCACATGATAAGAGGGTTGGGGCTTTGAGCCAGGTGATTAGAGCCTGACCTCCAGGACTTCTGAAGAGGGAATGGGGACTGGAGATTTAGTTAAATTGCAAGGCCAATGATTCAATCAACATGCCTACTTAATTAAACGCCAATAAAATCTCTGAACCCCCAAAAGCTTGGGTGAGCTTCCCTGGTTGGTAATCATACCTTGATGTGCAGGGAGAGTGATGTGTCCTGAGGATATAGAAGCTTCATGTTTGGGACTCTCCCAGACCTCACTCTATGTGTCTAGAGATAAATACAACACTGGTCTTCATTTGTATCCTTTATAATAAAGCCATCATTATAAGCATAGCACTTTCCTGAGTTCTGTGAGTTACAGTGAATTATTTATTGAACCTGAGAGCATTGTGGGAACCCTTGGATCTGTAGCCAATTGGTCAGAAGTGCAGGTGGCCTGGTGATCTCAGAGCTTGCAGCTGGTGTCTGAAATAAGGAGAGTCTTATGGAGGACTCCACCTATCTGTGCTAACTCCAGGTAATTAGCACCAGAATTGCACTGCACTATTGCAGTGACCAAAATAAGGCCAGAAGAAGCTCTTTATTGAAGGCATCATTAAGATCTAGGAGTTGGGATGGGATACAACTCAAGGAGTGTCACTAGACTTTCTCCATCCTTGGAGCTTTTGGGTTCTTGGCCTTTCCTGGTCAATATTCCTGCAGTTCCCCTCAGTGTCCCTCCCACCCCATTACCTACTGCAATTTTGTAAAATTACAGTCTACTATTTGTGATGTTCAAAATATTCAAGACCTACACATAAATGATGAGAAAGAAAAATGATTCAAAGATGTTTCTGAAGTTTCTAGTTTGGATGAAGAAACAGTTTTTAGGGAAAGATAAGGAGCATAGAATTTAGACAATGTTGAAATAAATTTCTAGGCCCAAGATGGAGCTGTTCCCTGCCCAGGGTGCCATGTCAGCAAACCAAGACTTAGATAACGTTTGTTTCCCTGTAAAGGCTCCTCTTAACCAGAAATGCAATAATCCAGTCAGCCAATCCCCAAATGCCAAGCTAACTCTGGGCCTTCTCACCCCACACAAGACTAACTATATGACCCCACCCAATCAGATATTTTTTATTTGTCTCTTCCTTTATTCTTTGCCCTATAAAAGCTTCTTGCCCTCCGCACCATTTTGCAGAAGACTGTCTACTTCGTGAAGTGTTAAAGTTTGTTTTGTGTCACCTAAATTGTCCTGCTTTCCTCCTAGTCCCAGCCCTGTGGAGTCATGGGGAAATCCAGCATAGATGAATGGTTCCACAAAATGTGGGTAGAGAAGACCAGACAGTCAAGGACAGATCCCTGAAATCATCAGCATTTAAGGAATAGAAAGGGCACTGAAAATGGGTAGTTTGAGGGGTAAAAGCAAAACTAGGAAAGAATCTTCTTGAAAGCAAGGAAAGAGGAGAAGGTAGTATCCAGAAAAAGAGAGTAATCTAAAGCCAAGCACCTAGTATGAGGCCTGAAGAGAGGTCAGCTGGTTTGGTAAGTTGATGGTTATTAGTGTCCTCAGTAGACAGGAGAAGTGGACAGAAGCTAGATGTCAGGGGCTCAAGACTGACAAGTAGGTGAACACACGCCCCCTCATCTCCGAGGTGCATGTAATCGATGCTTATTAGGTGAATAAATAAATGAGAGGATAGAAGAAGAGGCAGAGACATACAGATTACTATTCTGAGAAGTTTGGTGGTGAAGGTTAGAAGGGAAAAGTAGGGTTCATAGAAGTTTTATTTTTTTCTTTTATCATGGAGAAGACTTACAAATGTTTGGACGACGAGGGAAGGAGTCATTGCCAAGGGAGAGGTAGAGGACCCGAGGAAGGTTGTGGGGAATGGGAAGGAGGTCCCTTTTGTGTGCTGCTGGGACTGGGAGCTGTACTGAGGAGGCCAATCACTTGTAATGGAGCCCCTGGCATTGGTATAAGACCCTACTGACCAATTATAGAGGCAAAGGCTTTTGTCTATAGAGGGTACTTACCTTTGTGGTCACTAGAAGGGTAATAATCCATGAAAGCCATACACCTTGTGAAAAATTCGTCAAAGTTAAAAGAAGGGGGTGGTTTTAAGAAATTAACCTAAATTGAAAAAGAAAAAAAGAGAAGTTTTTGGTTATTCTGAGGGCTGTCTGGTCCTTTGAATGTAATTTCTCAACAGAAAGGGCAGGGTGTATGCTTTTGAATATCCAGGACATGATAAACAGGGACTAGCATACTTAAACAATGAAGAGCTTTATTTGCATGTGACTACGTTAAAAGTATCTCCGATCGGTCATTAAAATCTCAATCTTTGGTATATACACAGAGGACCATTTCCAAGGGGCTGACCTGTATACTTTTCCAGTCTTAGAACTTTCTTCTTCTTTTTCTTCTTCTTTTATAATATTTTAATTCAAATAAAGCCTGGTTAAACTGTACATCATTTCTTTCTTACAAGCGTAAAAAGACAAAGGGTGCTAATGTCCTGATACTGGTGTATCAGGAACAGCACCAGTAATAAGATTCATATCAAACCATGAACCCCAAGATATGATACATGGAGAATGGCACAACCTCACTTCTGTGACATTCTTGCCCCCCAAATGGATAACCTTAGTCCAATAATGAGAACCTATCAGGCAAAACCAGACAGAGGGACATACACTAAAATAACTGATTAATGCTCTTCTTACATGTCAAGGTCATAAAAGACAAGGAAAAACTAAAAAACTGTTTTAGAGATTGCAGGAGGCTAGGTAAAAATAACAAAGTGTGGTGTGAGATCACGGATAGAGTCCTGGAACATTCTGCTGAGGACTTTAGTGGGAAAACAGGTGAAATCCAAATAAGGCCTTTAATTAGTGAGTAGTATTGCACCAATGTTAATTTTCAGGTTTTGACTATTGCACTCTGGTTATGAAGAATGCTAACATTTGGGGAAGCTGGGTAAGGGATATATGGAAACACTCATATTATTTTTGAACTTTCTTGTAAGTCTAAAATTAATTTAAAAATTAAAAACAATTTTTAAAGGTATAAGGAACAATTGAAGAAGATGGGGAATGGGGGGCATTGCTATCACCCAGCTAGGTCATGCAGCTGGGATGTGTATTACTGGGAGAGTGAGTGGGGGAGGGCTGTGAGGGTTGTAGACTGATGCATACCTAGTACATTGTGTGTGTGAGGGTGAGGGGGCTTTCATCTTTGCCTTCAATTCCATGTGTTCACCATCTCTTCTTTCCATCTGCCAAGCAGTCTCATTCTTGCTTCATCTAGCAGCACAGCTCTGCCCCCTTTCTCTAATTGGCTATATCCCAAGGACAGTTCTGCTTATAGTTGGTCTTCAACTTAACTACAGTGCTTTCTACTAGGCAGGGCCTAGTAGAGACAGGAAAAGTCTCTTCCTTCACTAATCTTTGCTGCCCCTGCTCACCTCCAATCCTCACCCTCGGTGATTCCTCACACTGAGTTAGGAGAGTGTTGAGTAGAGAACCTGAAGGCCAATGGCAGCCGTCAAAACTACAACCTCTGCTCCTAGGGAATAGCCAGGAGACTCTTCCTTTCATTAAGCAAGGGCACTGTTCCCCCCAAAGGCCTCCATACCCAAATTCCACATCCTTAATTACCACGGAGAAGCCTGATCATTTCCTCTTGAACTCACCAGCCTTGGTTCCTCCCAGAGGAGGTGTTCTGGACCAATACTTTATTTATTTATTTATTTGGCTGTGTTGGGTCCTTGTTGTTGCATGCAGGCTTTCCTCTAGTTTCAGGGAGCAGGGGCTACTCTTCATTGTGGTGTGTGGGTTTCTCATTGCAGTGGCTTCTCTTGTTGCGGAGCACGGACTCTAGGCGCCCGGGCTTCAGTAGTTGTGGCATGCAGGCTTAGTAGTTGTGGCTCATGGGCTTAGCTGCTCTGTGGCATGTGGGATCTTCCTGGACAAGGGCTTGAACCCATGTCGCCTGCATTGGCAGGCGGATTCTTAACCACTGTGCCACCAGGGAAGTCCCTGGACCAATACTTTTTAATCTAACCCAGATTGACCCCATCCAAGTCTCCAGCCTGGAAGCTTCATGGAACCAGTGGCTTCCCAGTGGCTTTTCTGACAGGAGGCCCCTGGCACAGAATGGCAGAACTTTCTGCAAGTGACAGGATCACACCTACCTTTACTGCTCTCTGATCTGGAATCCTCTCAATTTCAATCATGCTCCGGTCACAGAGCTGCCAGCAGTTTGGTGATAGAATGACATCATTCATCTGCGCCATGTTCTGCGCCAGGCGTACGTCATCCACCGCCTGACCAATCACTAGGAAGTAGTTTCGAGTTTCATCTCCAAAGACCAACATGGTGATGTGGCCGGCAGCCAGGCCTGGCAAGAAGGCAAGCAATGGATTTGCATGAGAAGTTCTGGCTTGGTCCCCAGCAGCATGAGTTCTTGGACAAATCAGAATTTTGAGCATCCCAGAGCAAAATCTAGTTTCTAAAATTTTACATGGAAATCAGAGCAGTCTATTCTGGGCCTGGCCCTTCCCAAACTCCTTTTCTCCCAAAGCTAGCAAGTTACCTACTTGTTTTCACCTTTCTATGACATTTAGCTCCCTAGATATCTGGCCCTATCAGTCCCCAAAGTTATTTTATCGTTTCTTCAATTTATTTATACTTTGACTTATTTACACTTCTTATTTATACAGAGGACAGTTTTAATGGTTTCTGTTTGGGAACAACTTGCATTTTATCAGAGATTGAGGCTCTTGCTGAAAAGAAGCACTTAGGGTGAAATTTCAGGCAACAGCCAGAGAAGAAAAGGTAGGGGAAAGGAACAGGCATTTTGACCATCAAGTTCTATCCCAAGAATGTGTCCTCCAGTTGTTTTCAAGTTGGGAGCTGAAGGTTTTGGTACCAAAGCAACAGAAGAGAGAATGTTGTAAAATATGACATGTATGTGAAATGTATGTATACATGAACTGTAAGTGATACACAGTTCTTTTAAATGACTATAATTAACATAATCAAAATTTGGTGTGTTTTTTTTTTTGCGGTATGCGGGCCTCTCACGTTGCGGAGCACAGGCTCCGGACGCGCAGGCTCAGCGGCCATGGCTCACGGGCCCAGCCGCTCCACAGCATGTGCAGTCCTCCCAGACCAGGACACGAACCCGTGTCCCCTGCATCGGCAGGCGGACTCTCAACCACTCCGCCACCAGGGAAGCACCAAAATTTGTTTTTTATCTTCGCTCTCTGCCATGCTGATTTGTCAAAGCTGATTTCCCCTGATATATACATATGGTTTTTTTTCCCTCTGAAACATACTGATGCTTAGGCTCGTTAAAAGAAAAGTTACTGCAATAGAATAGAAACAAAAATAAACGAATGGGACCTAATCAAACTTACAAGCTTTTTGCAAAGCAAAGGAAACCATAAAAACAAACAAAAAACAGAAAAGATGACCTACGGAATGGGAGAAAATATTTGCAAATGATGTGACAGACTAAGGCTTAATCTCCAAAATATACAAATGGCTCATACAACTCAACAACAAAAAAACAAACAACCCAATTAAAAAATGGGGAGAAGACCTTAAGAGACATTTCTCCAAAGACATACAGATGGCCAGTAGGCGCATGAAAAGATGCTCAACATCAGGAATTATTAGAGAAATGCAAATCAAAAGTACAATGAGGTACCACCTCACACCAGTCAGAATGGCCATCATTAATAAGTCTACAAATAACAAATGCTGGAGAGGGTGTGGAGGAAAGGGAACTCCTACACTGTTGGTGGGAATGTAAGTTGGTTCAGCCACTATGGAAAGCACTGTGGAGGTTCCTCAGAAAACTAAAAATAGAATTACCATATGACCCAGCAACCCCACTTCTGGGCATATACCTGGACAAAACTATAATTCAAAAAGATACATGCACCTCTATATTCATAGTAGCACGATTCACAATAGCCAAAACATGGAAACAACCTAAATGCCCATCGACAGATGAATGGATAAAGAAGATGTGGTACATATATACAATGGAATGCTACCCAGCCATAAAAAAGAATGAAATAATGCCATTTGCAGTAACATGGATGCAATTAGAGATTATCATACTAGTGAAGTAAGTCAGAAAGAGAAAGACAAATACCATATGATATCACTTATATGTGGAATCTAAAATATGGCACAAGTGAACCTATCTACAAAACAAAAACAGACTCATAGACATGGAGAACAGACTTGTGGTTGCCAAGCGAAGGACTGGGAGTTCGGGATTAGCAGATGTAAACTATTATATATAGGATGGATAAACAACAAGGTCCTACTGTATAGCACAGGGAACTATATTGAATATCCTGTGATAAACCATGATGGAAAAGCATATAAAAAAAGAATGTATGTGTATAAGTGAGTCACTTTGCTGTACAGCAGAGATTGGCACAGCACTGTAAATTAACTATACTTCAATTTTAAAAATTTTTAAATAAATAAAATTAAATTAAAAAAAAAAAGAAAAGGTACTGGAACCACTTCACTTCTCTAACAGCCAATCAGCATACACATGAAGGGTCCCCATCATTTTCCAAGAAGGATAATATGTCAAAAATCTCTAGGTGTTAACTTGGAAAAATAAGATTCAGTATTATAACAACTTTGATTATTTTTTCAACAGAAGATTTAACTAATTTGGAGATTCTGAATAACCTAAAGAAAACTGAGAAGCAGTTAATTGGATAACCTCTGACCTTCTCATCATCTATGATACTGGAGAATTATAAAGTTTACAAAGTTTAGTTAGGCAAAAGCTAACGTCAACAGCATCAGCTGTAACTCATCATTTACACTTCTCAGAATCTCATTCCCCACCTGTGAAATCCTTTGATGCCTGTACCTCAGGACTGTGGTGAAGTGGAAATGACATAGTGTAATGTCTGCAACACAATTGGAAATATGTGTGATTGCTATTGTACGTGTGAATTTAAGAAGCCCTCTGTTAAGTGGAGCTGTGTCGCAGGTTGAACTTTTAAGCTTTTCTTGCACATGATTCTTATGAAGTGGGGGAGGACCAGTCTTACGACATTGCTGAATCTATGTAATCACAAGCTGCTGCCTGTTGTGTTTAATGATACATATTGTGGACAGAAGCAAGACCTAATCATAATAACAGCAATAGTAACGATAAAGACTATTTTGTGGAGTGGTGACTATGTGCCGGGTACTATACTAACCACTTAAATTTACTTTTTTGTAAGTCTATGGGGTAGATATTAGTTCTCTTGACTGATTCACATTCTGGTTAACCTAATCCAAAGTTCAAGACAAGATGGTGGACCTGAGTCACAGTGTTCTACTGTTTTCTCTTTACCGGGGAGATGCCTCAGGAGTCAGGACCTATATCCAAACTGCTATAGCATCTCTTCTTTCTCAAGAGCTTACCTATCTTGACTCGGACATCCAGGCCTTCTTCAGACTTCTGGGTCTCAAACAATCCATGGATCTCCAGGCTACATTTAATTACCACCGTGATGATGTTTTTCAGTTGCCTCCGCTCCACCTTCCACAGGGCTAGCAGAGCATCACCTTGAAAAGAAAGACACACCAGAGGTCCTGACCTGCCCTGGGGGCCAGTCTATTTTGTATGAAATCTGTACAGAATTATGCTTCAAACATTTCTCCACCCGGTCTGCTGGCCACTGTTTTCTCTGAGATGCTTCCTTTGTCAGAGCACAGGCCCCTTGGCATTCCTTTCTTACCCCTGCTATGTCGGTAAGCCCCCATACCTGCAAATTTTAAGATGTCTCCTCCAAAAATCAACACTTCTGAGGAAAAAAAAAAAAGAAAAGAAGGTAAATCAAACTCTGGTTTCTTTCTTTCTTTTTAAATTATGTAAGTTTCAGGTGTACAGAATAACTTTGATTTCTTAAAGCTAATAAAAGGAATCTACTCTTCAACAGTGGGATAGAAATTAGGTCAAGAGAAGAGCAATTCAGAGAATAGGTTTATACTAAAGATGTCATCTCAGACAAGGCATTTAAACCCATTTGAGTCTCTTTCCTCAACTGCAGAATGAGAACAGTGAACTAAATTATGTACCTGCTCTGTTTTTGTGAATGGGAAAAGATAGGAACGAAGACGGTGGGATTGCTGAGGAGGCTTAAGGACAGCTATCCTACTCCCATGATAATGGGACGTTCTTCACTGATCTATGTATGTTATGAGCAGGGGCTTGAGTGAGCGTGGGTGAGTACATGAGTGACAGGACTCCATAAGAACTGAAAATCAAAAAAAACCCACAACTATGGTCAACTTGGGTTTTGTTTATTACCAACTTGCATTTTGTTTATTTAGGCTTTCTGACATAAATGGACATTTTTCCTCTTATTTCTGCATCATCACAAATTTGTTGAGCACCGTTGTGCTGAGTGTAATGCAAAAAGGAATTAGATACAGTTTCTGCTTTTAATGACAATCAAATTTTATCTAGCGGGTGATATTAAGATATTACTAGGGAACTCAGAGCCTGATAATGGACTAGACCTAAGATTTACCTTAATAGAATAAATCCTTTTCTTCATGAATAGTTCGAATTAATAATGCAAACAATAATGCAAATAAGTCCTACAAGTTGGTAGGCAGAGGTTGAAAAGGAGACCAAAGTTTCAGTCAGCTGAAGTACTTCAGAATCCATTATTAGGACACAAATTACTGACAAGTTGATTGTAAATCACTCATGTATTCATACCATATTCTCTTAATGACTGTGTTTGAGTTATATTGATGCTAGTTTTTTGGAGTTATTGAATATAACTAAAAGAATTACTACTACGGTTCTTTTAAAAGTAGTCTCTAATTTAGTTTTGTAACTAATGCAAAACTAATCCCTCAAATAGTCTGTGTTAATGAGGTTTGATTGCATTCCTTCATTTGTACTGTATTATATTTCAAAAAGACTAGTTTCATACACATTTCATGGAGACAATGAAGAATGCTAAGCAACAGTACTTTATCAGGTTATAACCACCAAATACAGAAAAACAATGAATTGAAATATGCTTAAGCCAGAAACCTATGGGGACACTTACTCTCCACTATTGCACTTATATAGTGGTTGAGGATCTCCACCAACTGCTCAGCCCCTCTGTCCATGTACATGGCTGTGCTGAACTTCTCAGTCATTGCAGTAAAACCTGTAACAAATGTGCAGCTAGTTTCCTTGTGTGCTGGGAGGAACAAAACAGTCAGGAGAAGAGGACCACACTGGTGGGCAGTGGGCCTCAGCTTTTAAGAACTGGCAGGGTTTCTCTTAAATGATTTATGTGGCTGGTCAAGTGTCAGATATTGGGTCTTCTCTATTTATTATTTTAGGGGTCAGGGAAAGGCACCAGATAACTCTTCCCTCCTAATTTCTCAACTTGTACAGGGATGACTGCAATTTCTTTAACTGGATATAGAACTTCCATTTCATGGCAATGAAAACTCATAAAATTCAAAGACTTCTGAAGAGGTGGCAAGTTTCCTGTTAAGCTGTAAACAACATCTGGAGAGGCCATTTCCTGAGGTCAATTTTGCCTGGGATGCTGTTGGGTGTGGGGGGTTGAGTCAGTTGGGACAGGGCCATTGGAGCCTGAAGTTCCAGGCCTGGGACGTGGACATCTTAAAGATTTGCCCATTACTGGACATGCTGGGTAAGGGAAGAAGAAAGGGAGCCAGGTCCACGGGTTATCCCTCCTCCCTCCAGTTTTCTCAGTAGGAATATTTGTAGTAACAGCATAAAAACTCGAAAATGCCGCCCCCCCCCCCCCACTCAGCAGTCAAGCTCTGCATGTAATTCCGATTCAAGCCTGTTGTTCCCCCACATTAAACATCCCTTTTGTGCTTGCCTGAAATATCAACAAACATCAAGACTCCGTCAAAATAATCCACAGAAGGTCGCTCTGGAGAAAAATCTCCATAGACAATGAGGTCCGGTAAATGAGCTGCTATTTTGACGATGGACCGATCCTGTGATTCATGTTCTCTTTGAGTGCTCATGTTAAGGCAGATGTTCAGGGTTGTATGGTCACCGCAGACAGTCCCCAGATAGACCTTCTGGAAAGCAAAGCTGAGAATGGTGGCAATCTGACTTACATTCATTCACTCACTTTCCTATTTCTTTCTTCCCTTTTGCTTTGTCTAACCTGTGGACTGCTTATTTAAGTGGTTGAGGTGATAATGGCTGAGTTGTTGACCATGCATTTCCGTGAAGGGGTGAGCCCTCAGGGTACAAGTGCTGTGGTAGAGGGGCCAGTAGTACTAATCCCTCCGTCTAAGCCCCTTTTCCTTCTGTCCACATGTCTCCACTTTCCCTCTCCCTCTCTTTTGGCCCCTATCTTTTCTCTCTCCTTTTTGAAAATTAAAAGAGAAAGTGTAGACATGAGTTTATGTTTGTGGATATTTATATAAAGGTGAGTAGCAAAGTGGAGTATTATATATAAGAAAGAGATTGTTTTAAGGTATAGGCGTAAAGAAATAGAGAGAAAGAATTAAAAGGTGTGTGTGTGTGTGTAAGACTTTAAACTGTAAGTGGGAGGAAATATTGAAATTTTAATGTGTTAGGCAGTTAGCTTTGAGAAAACTAGGATTTCCTAAGGCGTTCATTTAGCTGCTGGGGCTGATGAAATGATCATGCCTGAATGTTGTAAAAATCATGCTCTACCACCCTGAACAGGAATAGCATACCCAGTATTTTCAGAGCAATTCAAGTTCTTGGAATAAGTGATACAGATACTAAGTGAATTAAAAAAAAAAAAAAAGGAGGAACTGATAACTCACCAACATGGAGGACCTGCTTAGTAATTTCAACCAAACATAGGTCATGTTGGGGTACATAAGAGTATTAGAAGGAAAAAGTGAGTTAACATATATCTTAGACTTCAGGAAAGCATTTTTTTTTAAATCAGGGAAAACATTAGTATATTAGTATATATAACAAACAAAAAAAACAAACCTTAAAATGGATAGAAACCTCTAAAAATGGGTACTAAATATTAAGTATTAGATAATCTTTAAAAGGAAAAACCTTGGTAAATGCAAATGTTAAGAAGTGAACAAAAGGTAGAAGGAGAAGCATATAACTAAGGTTAAAAAAAATAAAAGTATCATTAAAACACAGCATATGCTAGGAACAGTCAATAGATAACAAATACATCAAATAAAAAATTTCAGAGAGTGAATTTGATAAATGCTATATGAATTTATCAAAGAAGGGTGTGAGAATGCCCAGAATGAGCTGAGACTTAGGAAAAATGATGAAGTTAAGAAAACCCAGAGGGACTTTTAGGTTTTATTGAAAGCAAGGTAATTAATAAAAGAGGAATAAGGACAAAGCTTAACTATGATGTACTACACAGCTCTTCTTTTGTTTCTGTCTTCTCCACTATGGAGAATTGAAAATATAACAAATATTGACAAGAAAGAGTTGAAGTCCAAGATAAGAAAGCAGTGACAAAAAACTAGTCATTTAAATTCAAGTAGCCATTCCCAGATAACCTATATCCACTGAAATATATGGAAAGAACTGACAGATGTAATGTCAGTAATCTCAAAGAATAATGGAGAATGAGAGAGAGGTTGGAAAACTAGAGACAGGTACATTCTCTTCTGAATTTCAAAAGATGAGACTACATGTGGATTCCTGAAAACACCATCTGGTAAACGTGATGTATCAGTCAGTATAAGCTAGGTTTTGCTTCATTAACAAAAAAATCCAAAATCTCAATGGCTTGAAATAGCCAATGCTTATTTCTTATTCATTTCCTGCTGGTGCTACATGTCCATTGTAGGTTGTCTGAGGCCCTACTCTATCATTGCCTTCACTTTGGGACACAGGCTGGGACATTTTGGTTGTGGAGACAGTGGGAAAAGAGGATTTGATTGCAGACTCTTTCTTAAAGTGTTTTCCCAGAAGCGATATATTTCACTTCCACTCAAATGACATTGGCCAAAGCAAGTTATGCAACATATCTAATTTCACCTAAGTGGGAAAGTGCAATTCTACCATGTGTGCAGTGAGAGTGAGAGCTGGGATATTTGTGAGTTATCATACTTGATAATATGTGAGCACTTAATCAGTAACAGGTGATTAATCATACTTGATAATATGTGAGCACTTAGTCAGTAACAGGTGATTAAAAGTAGTCAAAAGGGATTCAGAGCTGAGAACAAACTAGCCTTATTTCCTTTTTTTTTTTTTTTTTTTTGCGGTACACGGGCCTCTCACTGTTGTGGCCTCTCCCGTTGCGGAGCACAGGCTCTGGACGCGCAGGCCCAGCGGCCAGGGCTCATGGGAGCAGCCGCTTTTCCCGCACCGGGGCATGAACCCGTGTCCCCTGCATTGGCAGGCAGATTCTCAACCACTGCACCACCAGGGAAGCCCATATTTCTTTTTCTGATTTATTAAACTTTAAAATCAAGAGAATGCTGTTGACAAAGTATATCTTGACTTTAACAAGGCATTTGGCCAAATTTCTCACATCTTTGTGGGTAACATACAAAATTATAGGAGTGATGAAAATATAGTTAGCTGGTTAACAATTAGACCTAAAGGATATTGATTTGTGTTCTAGTGTCCATTCAGAGGGGGCCTCCATGAGTGTGCTAGAGGACTCAGATAAAGATATAATTGGAAGGAGAGCTAATGTACTGAATGATAGAATCAGGATCTTAAAATATTTTAATTGACTGAAATAACAATGAAGTTTTGGAAGAATAAATGCAAATAAGTGCTGTGCTTAGAATTTTAACAAAATCAAATGCATAAGCATGTGGTGTAAAAGACTAGATTTACTGCAAATCCAATGTTATCTTTTAAAAAACTTACTTATTGAAGCATAACATATGCACAGAAAAATGCAAAATTCCTAACTGGTAGCTTGATGAATTATTATAAAGTGAACAAATCCATGTTCTCTACTCATATCAAGAAAGAACAGTACTTCCCCAGTGGCGGGTTGAGAGTCCGCCTGCCAATGCAGGGGACATGGGTTGGAGCCCTGGTCTGGGAGGATCCCATATGCTATGGAGCAACTGGGCCCATGCGCCACAGCTGCTGAGCTTGCACTCTGGAGCCCGTGGGCCACGACTGCTGCGGCCCGTGTGGCTGGAGCCTGTGCTCTGCAACGGTGGAGGCCACCGCGGTGAGAGGCCTGCACACCGTGGCGAAGAGTGACCCCAGCTTGCTGCAGCTGGAGAGAGCCTGCACACAGCAGCGAAGACCCAACACAGCCAAAATTCATTCATTTATTCAAAAAACAAATAAGGAACATGACCAGCACTACAGAAGCCTGTTTCATATTATCTCCCGCTCATTCCCCCCACGTCTCCCCAAAGATGACCTATCTCCTGATTTCTAGCACCATAGATCATTTTTACCTTATTTTTTAACTTTATATAAATGGAATCATATATACTTTCTTATTTTTTCTCAATTGTTTGTGATGTTTATCCATGTTGTTGTGTGTATACAGTACTCATTTATTTTCAGTGCTGTATGATATTGCTTGATTATACACAAATTATTTATCCCTTCTACTACTGACCTATGGGTTGTTTCGTTTTAGGCTATTAGAAATAATGCTGCTAAGAACATCCTTGTATATGTGTTTTCGTAAACACATGTATGCATTTCACTTCGGCATATACCTAGGAGTGGAACTGCTGGGTCAATTTACACCCCACAAGCAAGATGTGAGAAGTCAGAAGCTCCATAACCCAGCTAACATTTGCTATTGTCAGTCTTTTAAAATTTTGGTCATCTTGGTAGGTGAGTGGTGTTATCTGTGGTTTTGTTTCCCTGGTGGTACTAATGAAATTAAGCACCTTTTCATATGTTTATTGGCCATTTGGATGTAATGCAAATCTTATGGTAGTAAGCAGTGTTCATATCTGATTCGGAGTATTGGGTTTAGTTTTGCCCACTTTATTTGAAGTTCATGGACTATGGAATGTGAGGAATCATGGGAGAGATTGGAAACATTGTCAGATGATGACACTTGGGTGAAAATGGCCATTGTCTTCCGGTATTTATTATTATTATTTTTTAATTTTTATATTTTTTACATCTTTATTGCAGTATAATTACTTTACAATGGTGTGTTAATTTCTGCTTTATAACAAAGTGAATCGGTTGTACATATACATATGTTCCCATATCTCTACCCTCTTGCATCTCCCCCCCACATCCTACCGCTCCAGGTGGTCACAAAGCACCGAGCTGATCTCCCTGTGCTATGCAGCTGCTTCCCACTAGCTATCTACCTTACGTTTGGTAGTGTATATATGTCCATACCTCTCTCTCGCTTTGTCACGCTTACCCTTCCCCCTCCCCATATCCTCAAGTCCATTCTCTAGTAGGTCTGTGTCTTTATTCCTGTCTTACCCCTAGGTTCTTCATGACATTTTTTTTTCTTAAATTCCATATATATGTGTTAGCATACGGTATTTGTCTTTCTCTTTCTGACGTACTTCACTCTGTATGACAGACTCTAGGAATATCCAACTCACTACAAATAGCTCAATTTCATTTCTTTTTATGGCTGAGTAATATTCCATTGTATATAGGTGCCACATTTTCTTTATCCATGCATCCGATGATGGACACTTAGGTTGCTTCCATCTCCTGGCTATTGTAAATAGAGCTGCAATGAACATTTTGGTACATGACTCTTTTTGAATTATGGTTTTCTCAAGGTATATGCCCAGTAGGGGGATTGCTGGGTCATATGGTAGTTCTATTTGTTGTTTATTAAGGAACCTCCATAGTGTTCTCCACAGTGGCTGTATCAATTTACATTCCCACCAACAGTGCAAGAGGGTTCCCTTTTCTTCACACCCTCTCCAGCATTTATTGTTTCTAGATTTTTTGATGATGGCCATTCTGACTGGTGTGAGATGATATCTCATTGTAGTTTTGATTTGCATTTCTCTAATGATTAATGAAGTTGAGCATTCTTTCATGTGTTTGTTGGCAGTCTGTATATCTTCTTTGGAGAAATGTCTATTTAGGTCTTCTGCCCATTTTTGGATTGGGTTGTTTGGTTTTTTGTTATTGAGCTGCATGAGCTGCTTATAAATTTTGGAGATTAATCCTTTGTCAGTTGCTTCATTTGCAAATATTTTCTCCCATTCTGAGGGTTGTCTTTTGGTCTGGTTTATGGTTTCCTTTGCTGTGCAAAAGCTTTGAAGTTTCATTAGGTCCCATTTGTTTATTTTTGTTTTTATTTCCATTTCTCTAGGAGGTGGATCAATACGGATGTTGCTGTGATTTATGTCATAGAGTGTTCTGGCTATGTTTTCCTCTAAGAGTTTGATAGTTTCTGGTCTTACATTTAGGTCTTTAATGCATTTTGAGCTTATTTTTGTGTATGGTGCTAGGGAGTGATCTAATCTCATACTTTTACATGTACCTGTCCAGTTTTCCCAGCACCACTTATTGAAGAGGCTGTCCTTTCTCCACTGTACATTCCTGCCTCCTTTATCAAAGATAAGGTGACCATATGTGCGTGGGTTTATCTCTGGGCTTTCTATCCTGTTCCACTGATCTATCTTTCTGTTTTTGTGCCAGTACCATATTGTCTTGATTACTGTAGCTTTGTAGTACAGTGTGAAGTCAGGGAGCCAAATTCCTCCAGCTCCATTTTTCGTTCCCAAGATTGCATGGCTATTCGGGGTCTTTTGTGTTTCCATATAAATTGTGAATTTTTTTGTTCTAGTTCTGTGAAAAATACCAGTGGTAGTTTGATAGGGATTGCATTGAATCTGTAGATTGCTTTGGGTAGTAGAGTCATTTCCACAATGTTGATTCTTCCAATCCAAGAACATGGTATATATCTCCATCTATTTGTATCATCTTTAATTTCCTTCATCAGTGTCTTATAATTTTCTGCACACAGGTCTTTTGTCTCCTTAGGTAGTTTTATTCCTAGATATTTTATTCTTTTTGTTGCAGTGGTAAATGGGAGTGTTTCCTTGATTTCACTTTCAGATTTTTCATCATTAGTGTATAGGAATGCCAGAGATTTCTGTGCATTAATTTTGAATCCTGCTACTTTACCAAATTCATTGATTCACTCTAGTAGTTTTCTGGTAGCATGTTTAGGATTCTCTATGTATAGTATCATGTCATCTGCAAACAGTGACAGCTTTACTTCTTCTTTTCCGATTTGGATTGCTTTTATTTCCTTTCCTTCTCTGATTGCTGTGGCTAAAACTTCCAAAACTATGTTGAATAAGAGTGGTGAGAGTGGGCAACCTTGTCTTGTTCTTGATCTTAGTGGAAATGCTTTCAGTTTTTCACCATTGAGGACGATGTTGGCTGTGGGTTTGTCATATATGGCCTTTATTATGTTGAGGAAAGTTCCCTCTATGCCTACTTTCTGCAGGGTTTTTATCATAAATGGGTGTTGAATTTTGTCGAAAGCTTTCTCTGCATCTATTGAGATGATCATATGGTTTTTCTCCTTCAATTTGTTAATAAGGTTGATCACATTGATTGTTTTGCGTATATTGAAGATTCCTTGCATTTTTGGAATAAACCCCACCTGATCATGGTGTATGATCCTTTTAGTGTGCTGTTGGATTCTGTTTGCTAGTATTTTGTTGAGGATTTTTGCATCTTTGTTCATCAGTGATATTGGCCTGTAGTTTTCTTTCTTTGTTACATCCTTGTCTGGTTTTGGTATCAAGGTGATGGTGGCCTCGTAGAATGAGTTTGGGAGTGTTCCTCCCTCTGCTATATTTTGGAAGAGTTTGAGAAGGATAGGTGTTAGCTCTTCTCTAAGTGTTTGATGGAATTCGCCTGTGAAGCCATCTGGTCCTGGGCTTTTGTTTGTTGGAAGATTTTAATCACAGTTTCAATTTCAGTGCTTGTGATTCATCTGTTCATATTTTCTATTTCTTCCTGATTTAGTCTTGGCAGGTTGTGCATTTCTAAGAATTTGTCCATTTCTTCCAGGTTGTCCATTTTATTGGCATATAATTGCTTGTAGTAATCTCTCATGATCTTTTGTATTTCTGCAGTGTCAGTTGTTACTTTTCCTTTTTCATTTTTAATTCTATTGACTTGAGTCTTCTCCCTTTTTTTCTTGATGAGTCTGGCTAATGGTTTATCAATTTTTTTAATCTTCTCAAAGAACCAGCTTTTCGTTTTATTGATCTTTGCTATTGTTTCATTTCTTTTTCATTTATTTCTGATCTGATTTTTATGATTTCTTTCCTTCTGCTAACTTTGGGGGTTTTTTTGTTCTTCTTTCTCTAATTGCTTTAGGTGCAAGGTTAGGTTGTTTATTCGAGATGTTTCCTGTTTCTTAAGGTAATATTGTATTGCTATAAACTTCCCTCTTAGAACTGCTGTTGCTGCATCCCATAGATCTTGGGTCGTCGTGTCTCCATTGTCATTTGTTTCTAGGTATTTTTTAATTTCCTCTTGATTTCTTCAGTGATCACTTCGTTATTAAGTAGTGTATTGTTTAGCCTCGTGTTTGTATTTTTTACAAATCTTTTCCTGTAATTGATATCTAGTCTCATAGCGTTGTGGTCGGAAAAGACACTTGAAAAATTTCAATTTTCTTAAATTTACCAAGGCTTGATTTGTGACCCAAGATATGATCTATCCTGGAGAATGTTCCATGGGCACTTGAGAAAAATGTGTATTCTTTTGTTTTTGGATGCAATGTCCTATAAATATCAATTAAGTCCATCTTGTTTAATGTATCATTTAAAGCTTGTGTTTCCTTATTTATTTTCATTTTGGATGATCTGTCCATTGGTGAAAGTGGGGTGTTAAAGTCCCTTACTATGAATGTGTTACTGTCGATTTCCCCTTTTATGGCTGTTAGTATTTGCCTTATGTATTGAGGTGCTCCTATGTTGGGTGCATAAATATTTACAATTGTTATATCTTCTTCTGGGATCGATCCCTTGATCATTATGTAGTGTCCTTCTTTGTCTCTTCTAATAGTCTTTATTTTAAAGTCCATTTTGTCTGATATGATAATTGCTACTCCAGCTTTCTTTTGGTTTCCATTTGCATGGAATATCTTTTTCCATCCCCTTACTTTCAGTCTGTATGTGTCTCTAGGTCTGAAGTGGGTCTCTTGTAGACAGCAAATATATGGGTCTTGTTTTTGTATCCATTCAGCCAATCTGTATCTTTTGGTGGGAGCATTTAGTCCATTTACATTTAAGGTAATTATCGATATGTATGTTCCTATTTCCATTTTCTTAATTGTTTTGGGTTCGTTATTGTAGGTCTTTTCCTCCTCTTGTGCTTCTTGCCTAGAGAGGTTCCTTTAGCAGTTGTTGTAAAGCTGGTTTGGTGGTGCTGAACTCTCTCAGCTTTTGCTTGTCTGTAAAGGTTTTAATTTCTCCATCAAATCTGAATGAGATCCTTGCTGGGTAGAGTAATCTTGGTTGCAGGTTTTTCTCCTTCATCAGTTTAAATATGTCCTGCCAGTCCCTTCTGGCTTGCAGAGTTTCTGCTGAAAGATCAGCTGTTAACCTTATGGGGATTCCCTTGTGTGTTATTTGTTGTTTTTCCCTTGCTGCTTTTAATATGTTTTCTGTGTATTTAATTTTTGATACATTGATTAATATGTGTCTTGGCGTATTTCTCCTTGGATTTATCATGTACGGGACTCTCTGTGCTTCCTGGACTTGATTAACTATTTCCTTTCCCATATTAGGGGAGTTTTCAACTATAATTTCTTCAAATATCTTCTCAGTCCCTTTCTTTTTCTCTTCTTCTTCTGGAACCCCTATAATTCGAATGTTGGTGTGTTTAATGTTGTCCCAGAGGTCTCTGAGACTGTCCTCAGTTCTTTTCATTCTTTTTTCTTTATTCTGCTCTGCAGTAGTTATTTCCACTATTTTACCTTCCAGGTCACTTATCCGTTCTTCTGCCTCAGTTATTCTGCTATTGATCCCATCTAGAGTATTTTTAATTTTATTTATTGTGTTGTTCATCATTGTTTGTTTCATCTTTAGTTCTTCTAGGTCCTTATTAAATGTTTCTTGCATTTTGTCCATTCTACTTCCAAGATTTTGGATCATCTTTACTATCATTATTCTGAGTTCTTTTTCAGGTAGACTGCCTATTTCCTCTTCATTTGTTAGGTCTGGTGGGTTTTTATCTTGCTCCTTCAACTGCTGTGTGTTTTTCTGTCTTCTCATTTTGCTTATCTTACTGTGTTTGGGGTGTCCTTTTTGCAGGCTGAAGGTTCGTAGTTCCTGTTGTTTTTAGTGTCTGTCCCCAGTGGCTAAGGTTGGTTCAGTGGGTTGTGTAGGCTTCCTGGTGGAGGGGACTAGTGCCTGTGTTCTGGTGGATGAGGCTGGATCTTGTCTTTCTGGTGGGCAGGTCCACATCTGTTGGTGTGTTTTGGGGTGTCTGTGGACTTATTATGATTTTAGGCAGCCTCTCTGCTAATGGATGGGGTTGTGGTCCTGTCTTGCTAGTTGTTTGGCATAGGGTATCCAGCACTGTAGCTTGCAGGTCGTTGAGTGAAGCTGGGTGCTGGTGTTGAGATGGAGACCTCTGGGAGATTTTCGCCATTTGATATTATGTGGAGCTGGGAGGTCTCTTGTGGACCAGTGTCCTGACGTTGGCGCTCCCACCTCAGAGGCACAGCAGTGACTCCTGGCTGCAGCACCAAGAGCCTTTCATCCACACAACTCAGAATAAAAGGGAGAAAAAGTAGAAAGAAAGAATTAGTAGAAGTAGAAAGAAAGAAGGGAGGGAGGGAGGAAGAAAAACAGAAAGAAGATAAAGTAAAATAAAATAAAGTAAGATAAAATATAATAAAGTTATTAAAATAAAAAATAATTATTAAGAAAAAAATTTTTTTAAAAAATGTACGGATAGAACCCTAGGCCAAATGGTGGAAGCAAAGCCATACAGCATAAATCTTGCTCTCAAAGTACACCTCCTCAGTTTGGGATGATTCGTTGTCTATTCATGTATTCCACAGACATCAAGCTGATTGTGGAGCTTTAATCCACTGCTTCTGAGGCTGCTGGGAGAGATTTCCCTTTCTCTTCTTTGTTCTCACAGCTCCCAGGGGCTCAGCTTTGGATTTGGCCCCGCCTCTGCGTGTAGATCGCCGGAGAGCGTCTGTTCTTCGCTCAGACAGGATGGGGTTAAAGGAGCTGCTGATGCGGGGGCTCTGGGTCACTCAGGCGGGGGGGGGGGGGGGGAGCGGGGCACGGAGGGCGGGGCGAGCCTGCGGCGGCAGAGGCCGGCCTGACGTTGCACCAGCCTGAGGCGCTCCGTGCGTTCTCCCGGGGAAGTTGTCCCTGGATCCCGGGACCCTGGCAGTGGCGGGCTGCACAGGCTCCCCGGAAGGGGGGTGTGGATAGTGACCGGTGCTCGCGCACAGGCTTCTTGGTGGCGGCAGCAGCAGCCTTAGCGTCTCATGCCCGTCTCTGGGGTCCGCGCTTTTAGCCGCGGCTCGCGCCCGTCTCTGGAGCTCCTTTAAGCGGCGCTCTTAATCCCCTCTCCTCGTGCACCAGGAAACAAAGAGGGAAGAAAAAGTCTCTTGCCTCTTCGGCAGCTCCAGACTTTTCCCCAGACTCCCTCCCGGCTAGCCGTGGTGCACTAACCCCCTGCAGGCTGTGTTCACGCCGCCAACCCCCGTCCTCTCCCGGCGCTCCGACCGAAGCCCAAGCCTCAACTCCCAGCCCCTCCCGCCCCGGCGGGTGAGCAGACAAGCCTCTCGGGCTGGTGAGTGCCGGTCGGCCCTGATCCTCTGTGAGGGAATCTCTCCGCTTTGCCCTTCGCACCCCTGTTGCTGTGCTCTCCTCCGCGTCTCCGAAGCTTCCCCCCTCCACCACCCGCAGTCTCCGCCCGTGAAGGGGCTTCCTAGTGTGTGGAAACGTTTCTTCCCTCACAGCTCCCTCCCACTGGTGCAGGTCCCGTCCCTATTCTTTTGTCTCTGTTTATTCTTTTTTCTTTTGCCCTACCCAGGTACGTGGGGGGTTTCTTGCCTTTTGGGAGGTCTGAGGTCTTCTGCCAGCGTTCAGTAGGTGTTCTGTAGGAGTTGTTCCACATGTAGATGTATTTCTGGTGTATCTGTGGGGAGGAAGGTGATCTCCGCGTCTTACTCTTCCGCCATCTTCCCGGAAGCTTTCCTGTCTTCCGGTATTTAAACTGAACTGTGAAAGTTGTGGAGTAACCAGGAGATACATGTGCAAAGTCTAATGCAGACCCCTGAATTTAACAAAAGAATTCCCCTACTTTCTCCCTCAGGTAGGGATTGGATTTGGCTAAGCAAGAATAAACTTCATGGGAGGGTTGAAGAGGGAAAGGAAAGCTGGCGTTCTTTTTCCTCAGTGGAGGGAGCTACTCTATCAAAGAATAGGTAACCTTAAATAGTATACGTTCTGTAGGAATGGGTGCTCCGAACAGGCTTCCACAGATGGGCTGAGCGGCCATGAACAGTTAGGACTGAGCAGAACTGAGCAGGGTGTAGCTCTATTCCTCCCTCTCCTGCCCCTCTTTGTTGACTATCTCAACTTTGCTCTCTTTTGCTGTCACTTGAAAGAGTGTCAGAGTTAGCAAATAACAATATAGGACATCCAGTTAAATTTGAATTTTAAATAAACAGTGAGTAATTTTTTAATATAAATATATTTCAAATATTACATTTTATTTAGCAACTCTACTACCAGCCCCTTCAATGTTGGCAATACCACATACTCTTCACATGCACAGTATGGAATGTTTTGCTTTAGTCTTAAAACTCACACTAAAACGGGTTAGATTTATTTATTGATTGATTGATTCAAAAGGATCAAGTGGGATCAATGGCTGGCAATACCTGGGAGGCAAATTTAAACAGTGTAAGGATAAACATTGGACCTGGGTAGTCTTAGGAAATATTGGATTTCCTTGTGAGAGACTGCATGTCCATCTGCCTTCAAGGTTGTAGAGGTGATTCTCCTCTTTAGTGGAAAGATGAATTAGATGATTGCTAAGATTCCATTTTTATTGAAGTATAGTTGATTTACAATGTTTCAGGTGATTAAATGAGGTGATTTGAAGATTTAGACAGATTTTTCTAAGTTTACGATTACTAGGTAAGGAAAGTAGATGCATTTGGAGATTAAGATGACAAAAAAAGAAGGGAAACTAGAATAACAAAATTATTTGTTCATGGGCTGAAGAGGCAAAGACATCTAAGATGAACACCTGAGCTTTTCTCATGAACATCCATAAGAACACAATTGGAATTTTCTCTTTTAGAAGACCTAGTTTTCTGCTTTAAGTTCTGCAACATCAGAAGATGATTAGTGATATGGCACATACCACATTGTAATAATAATTTATTAAGAACTTTTTTAAAATAATCTTTTTAAAATTAATTATTTATTTTTGGCTGCGTTGGGTCTTTGTTGCTGCGCACGGGCTTTTTCTAGTTGTGGCGAGCAGGGGCTACTCTTTGTTGCGGTGCATGTGCTTCTCATTGTGGTGGTTTCTCTTGTTGCGGAGCATGGGTTCTACGCGCACGGGCTTCAGTAATTGTGACACTCAGGCTCAGTAGTTGTGGCGCACAGGCTTAGTTGGTCTGTGGTATGTGGGATTTTCCTGGACCAGGGCTTGAACCCATGTCCCCTGCTTTGGCAAGCGGATTCTTAACCACTGCACCACCAGGGAAGCCCTATTAAGACCTTTTTAATGTAAAGCATTTTACAGAGGTTGCCTCATTTAATCCTCAAAACAGCACTGTGAAGTAGGCCTCATCCCCATTTTATAGATACAGAAAATGAAGCTCAGATGAATTTGCCTTAGGTCACATAGCTGGAAAGCAAGCCCAGGTCTGTGGAATTTCAAAGTCCATATTCTTTCTACTATACCACGGTATACCCCATTTGTATATGTTTTATGACACTTTGGGGATGTTTATGACCTAGAGAAAATATGTATTTAATTTTAGAGCACTTTCAAAGCATGTTGATGGTACCCTCATCAAATATTTGGCCAATTCAATCACAATCAAGAATAGAGCTTGAACAGAGAGTGGACACTCAGAAAGCATGAAAGCATCTAGGAATGAGGGTACCTGACAGAGTGAAAGAGCAAGGCCCCAAAGATATACCAACACAGATTTTCCTGAATGGAGAGTGTGTGTCCAGTTTTATTCTGCTTAAAGAGAACTCAGCAGTACCCCCAAAGGCAAATGAAACTAAAGATCAATCAATTATATCCATTATTGTTTCTCTAAATATCTTTTCTAGAAACTTCTAATAGATTTCAGTTTTCATCCCATTTTTCATCAATACATAAAGTCAGGTTTTACAAGAATCCAAAGGAGATACTCTCAACATAAAGGGATAATGTTATCTGTCACGAAAGCTTGCCAGACCACTCTAGCCAAGGCAATTTTTCCTCTGAGCTATTAGGGCACTTAGTGTTTGTAAACTTAAGTGCTTTATTATCTATTTAAAAATCTTTGACTATCTATTATTCTGTTTATGGCTTCTCTGAATTGAAGCTTCTCTGTGTTAGAGATCACGTTCTACATATATGTTCGTTTCCTCCATAGTATCTTTCTAGAGCCCCTTCACATGGTAGGCATTTGCTATTTGATGACTGATAAGAAGGATATTATGTGAGAAGATGCAGAAGATAGGTAAGTAGACAGGAAGCTAAAAAAATAGAGCATCTAGGGTAAATAGGATGAGGTAACATTGAAACCTTCAAGCTTCTAACCTCACTTAAATGACTGACACAGATATATACAAGGGGGACCTCTATTCCTAGCCCAAGGCCTTCCCACTTTCCTTAAGCTCCCAAACCTGTCTTCTTCCCCAAGGGTTGCCCTCATCTTTAGCTCTGCAACCATTCTTTCTACTCAGACTCCTACTGCCACATACCTCTTCTTTCTTCAAGGCTGAGGAAAAGTCAGAGCTTACATTAGGGCCTAGATCTTTCAGGAGTGCAGAAAACAGGAAAGGGGCCTGGATGACATTATTCAGAAGACAGCAGAAGTGCCATGTCTGTCTATAGCTGACACATAAAATGACAGTTGTGTCTAAAAACCGTTTTCCTGGCCACAACCTCATCAGAAGCTCATTGTTTCATGGGCACTGACTATGCTTCTGATTGGCTGGCACTGCCCTCCCCTCCCCCACCAGCCCCAGTGGCCTATTGCTCACGCAAGGACTGTTTCAGGTTCTCTAGACTGGATATATGGGGCAAGGGTCAGGGAGACTGATAAGACGCCAGAGTAGTTTTCACAACTCTTTCTCTATGTGGTGGGTGGTTGAAATTAGGCAATAGTTGGTAGGTGATTATCGTAAAGACAAGTATCTCCTGAGTAAACACCCAATTTTGGTCAATAATGACTGTGACTTTTACCAGGACTATGAAATTTACGTTACAATATTTCTCTTCAGAGATTTTTGTGAGGTAAAATTTTGACCTGTCCTTTCTGACTGGTCAAGCCCATACATCCACTCAAATTCACCCAACAGATAACAGCAATACAATGTGGCACTGGATTTGAGTTTCTTCATCCTATGGACACTGGCAAAATGTGTTTTAAGAGGGCGGCATACTTTCTTTTCTTTCTTTTTTTTTTTTTTTGCGGTACGCGGGGCTCTCACTGCCGTGGCCTCTCCCGTTGCGGAGCACAGGCTCCGGACGCGCAGGCTCAGCCGCCATGGCTCACGGGCCCAGCCGCTACGCGGCATGTGGGATCTTCACGGACCGGGGCACGAGCCCGCGTCCCCTGCATCGGCAGGCGGACCCTTAACAACTGCGCCACCAGGGAAGCCCAGGGCGGCATATTTTCTAACAGCTTAAATCAATTTTGATTTTCTAGCTGTTCTTATGTATATCACAATGACAATTAATATTTAGTGACACATTTGTAAAACCTGAATTTTAAAAAGTTGAGCTGAAAAACAAGCAAACATTTTCAAACAAAGCCCAGCCCTATAATTAAGTTTACTGTGTATTTCAGAATGTTGAAAAACACAGTTTTCTTAAGGGAGGAGAAAAAGAAGCTCATTTAATTATGTTTGCTGAGTAAATTTTCTGGCATTGTGGAAACCGATCTTAACATAGTTATATTCATACCTCATATAATTAAACAGACTCCTTAGGGAGAAAGCCAGTCTTAATAAATACAAGTACTTTCTATCTCTGTTTCCTTATATAAACAAGCTCCAGTAAAACTGTTCTGTTTTACAGAGAGGAATCTAGGCTTTGAGGTCAATCCTTGTTTCGATTCAACCTTTCACCATCATTATAACAACTTAAAAAAACAATCTGTTTACCATGGAGAAACAACAGTATTGATGTACTTTGGATCAATGTTGTTTTTTGAAATGAATGCCAAACCATAAAACAGATTAGGTTAAGAATTTATCTCTTACTGAGCCTCTCTACCTCACCTCTGGCCCACCACCCCCAAACAGCTTGTTTTCTGCTTTAACCTGTGTAAGCCTCAAGAATTCCAACAGTTAGGGCCTCAGAAGGTGTGCAAATAAGTTAACACATTACATCCTTTGGGCAGCTAAATTAAAACTCCTTTGTTTAAGAAAGTGTTTTTTGGGTCTGTCTTCAATTAATAAGCTTCCCGAGGAGATTGGTTCAAGATGGCGGAGTAGAAGGACGTGCACTCACTCCCTCTTGCGAGAGCAATGGAATCATAACTAACTGCTGAAAAAACATCGACAGAAAGACACTGGAACTCACCAAAAAGGATACCCCACATCCAAAGACAAAGGAGAAGCTGCAATGAGACAGTAGGAGGGTGCAATCACAATAAAGTCAAACAAGACAAGGATATCCACTCTTGCCACTATTATTCAACATAGTTTTGGAAGCCCTAGCCACGGCAATCAGAGAAGAAAAGTAAAAGGAATACAAATTGGAAAAGAAGTAAAACTGTCACTGTTTGCAGATGACATGTTACTATACATAGATAATCCTAAAGATGACACCAGAAAACTACATTCACATGCCATGAATTTGGCAAAGTTGCAGGATACAAAATTAATGCACAGAAATCTCTGGCATTCCTATACACCAACAACGAAAGATCAGAAGGAGAAATTAAGGAAACAATCCCATTCACCATTGCAACAAAAAGAATAAAATACCTAGGAATAAGCCTACCTATGGAGGTAAAAAAACCCCGTACTCAGAAAACTATAAGACATTGATGAAAGAAATCAAAGATGACACAAACAGATGGAGAGATATACCATGTTCTTGGATTGGAAGAATCAATATTGTGAAAATGACTATATTCCCCAAAGCAATCTACAGATTCAATGCAATCCCTATCAAATTACCAATGGCACTTTTTACGGAACTAGAACAAAAAAAATCTTAAAATTTGTATGGAGACACAAAAGACCCCGAATAGCCAAAGCAATCTTGAGGTAAAAAAATGGAGCGGGAGGAGTCAGACTCCCTCACCTCATACAATGCTACAAAGCTACAGTAATCAAGATAATATGTTACTGGCACAAAAACAGAAATATAGATCAATGGAACAGGATAGAAAGCCCAGAGATAAACCCACATACCTATGGTCAACTAATCTATGACAAAGGAGGCAAGGATATACAATGGAGAAAAGACAGTCTCTTCAATAAGTGGTGCTGGGAAAACTGGACAGCTATATGGAAAATAATGAAATTAGAACACTACCTCACACCATACACAAAAATAAATTCCAAATCAATTAAAGACCTAAATGTAAGACTGGACACTATAAAGCTCTTAGAGGAAAATATAGGAAGAACACTCTTTGACATAAATCACAGAAAGATCCACCTCCTAGAGTAATGGAAATAAAAACAAAAATAAACAAATGGGACCTAATGAAACTTCAAAGCTTTTGCACAGCAAAGGAAACCATAAACAAGATGAAAAGACAACCCTCCGAATGGAGAAAATATTTGCAAACAAATCAATGGACAAAGGATTAACCTCCAAAATATATAAACAGCTCATGCAGCTCAACATTTAAAAAAACAAACAATCCAATCAAAAAATGGGCAGAAGACCTAAATAGACATTTCTCCAAAGGAGACATACAGATGGCCAAGAGGCACATGAAAAGCTGCTCAACATCACTAATTATTAGAGAAATGCAAATCAAAACTACAATGAGGTATCACCTCACACCAGTTAGAATGGGCATCATCAGAAAATCTACAAGCAACAAATGCTCGAGAAAGTGTGGAGAAACGGGAACCCTCTTGCACTGTTGGTGGGAATGTAAATTGATACAGCCACTAATTGATACAGTATGGAGGTTCCTTAAAAAACTAAAAATAGAATTACCATGTGACCCAGCAATCCCACTACTGGGCATATACCCAGAGAAAACCATAATTCAAAAAGACACATGCACCCCAATGGCCATTGCAGCACTATTTACACTAACCAGTCATGAAGCAACCTAAATGCCCATTGACAGATAAATGGATAAAGAAGATATGGTACATATATACAATGGAATACTACTCAGCCATAAAAAGGAACGAAATTGGGTCATTTGTAGAGACATGGATGGACCTAGAGACTGTCATACAGAGTGAAATAAGTCAGAAAGAGAAATACAAATATCATATATTAATGCATACATGTGGAATCTAGAAAAATGGTACAGATGAACTGGTTTGCAAGGCAGAAATAGAGACACAGATGTAGAGGACAAATGTATGGACAGCAAGGGGGGAAAGCGGGGGGAGGGATGAATTGGGAGATTGGGATTGACATATATGCACTAATATGTATAAAATAGATAACTAATAAGAACCTGCTGTATAAAGAAAAATAAAATTAAAAAAAAAAAACTTCCCATTTTCTGACATTTTCTACGTTTTATTTAACACCTGTCACGCACCAGGCACTGTGTTAAAACATTACCTCGATTATCTTGACAATCCTATGAAGTAAGTACTATTATTTTCCCCATTTTACTCTTGAAAATACTAAAGCTCAGAAACAAACATTAACAAGGTCTCACAGTTAATATGTGGCAGAGTTGGGTTGAAACACAGGCCTATCAGACCTGGCCTTGAGAAAATGTACCTATTGAGGCGATCAATAAGGATTTGTTAGAAAATTTTGATATAGAGTTAAACTCAACTAGACTGAGTGATTTTTACCACTGTGAAAGCTTCTTTTATGAAGTTTAGTAGCTATATTGATAGTAAGGACTTCTGGTATACAGTTGCTTCTTTCTAAGTTTTTGAGAGTAGTTATGAAACTGATCACTGACAGCGAGAGTTTTCGATTGGATACATATTAGAATCTTTAATTTTTAAGATTTAATAGTGGGATGGATGAAAGTTTTTGGGCAGAAAGGAAGCATGAGACAGTCTGTCGATGTAGCTTCTGAGAATCAAAAGGATTGTCTGTGATTGCATCTAAATGCTACAATTAATTTGACTGACAAGTGGGGCTTAGGAGAACCCATATAGGAAAGAGCAGGTTTTAATGAAAAGGAAGTGAAACACCAATTCAACACACATATTTTCATAAACTTTTTTGTATCTGTGCCATATTTCAGAGTATATGTTTTCCTTAAATGCTTAACCCTAGAAAATACGTACACATGTGTGCATTCACATGCCAAACAAATATAAGTGTGGCTTGAAAAGAGAAAGCAGTAATAATTTGACGCTTGAGGACCTCTTCACTTTTGCCTGTGTCAAATTTTCTAATCCTTCCTCTTCAAAGATGGACAGTGCTTTAATCAACTATACTCCAATATAAAATAAAAAGTTTAAAAAAACCCCCCAAAACTAGACCATGGCAGAAGTGATGGGATATAACTTATGAGATTAGGTTATAAAAAGACTGCAGCTTCTGTCTTAGGAACTCTCTCTCATCCTCTCTCCCTCTTGGGTATTTTCACTCTGGGGAAAGCAGCCCTTTTGGTGAAGAACTGATGTCTCTGGCCAAGAGCCAGAGAGGATGTGAGAATGGGCAATATCCATGTGAGAGAGCTCGGAGGCAGATCTCCCCAGAGGTGAGCCTGAGGTGACTGCAGCCTTGGCTGGCCACGTGACTGCATCCTGTGATACCCTGAGCCACAGGCACAAGCCAGAGGCATTCATATGAGCTGCTCCAGGATTCTTGACCCACAGAAACTATGAGATAATAAAATTTGTGGTTTTCAGTTAAAATCACTATAATTTTATTGGTTAAAAAAACAAAGATGGACAATGCTGAAGGGTTAAAAGATAAAGTGCAAGGTTTTCAATTGCTAATTGCCAAATTTTGATTATAGTATATTATTACTCAAAAAGTTCTTTTTGTCACTTGCTTCTTCAAATTTAGAAATAGCTGGCTTTGCTGATTTCTCTGACTACAGTTCTAACCAGGATTGGTTTTACTAGGATTTTCAGAAGAAAGGTCAGTACCCCAAATGGGAATTCAAATCAAATATGAATCCTCATAATGGGGACAAAGGTCACAAACATTTACAGAAAGCTGACTTATGTCCCAGGCACTCTGCTGGACACTTTCTTTCTTTCTTTTTCACACACACACACACACACACACACACACACACACACACACACACAGTGTATTTTATTGCACACTTTCTTAAATTGCCCAAAGTCAGAGATTATAAGTCACACAGCTGGGATTCAAATTCAGGTCTGCCTGACTCTAGAGCTTTTCTGCCACATCACATCAGTTATTGAATATATTTCAAAAATTTACAAATCCTTTGTTACTCTGTAGCAGTAAAAGACTTTCATACAATATACCCAAAATAATATTCTTCACAAGATTCTTCATTTCAAGTTAAAATATTTTAAAACAGTTTGAGGTGTCATGTTGCTGGCCATTCCACAACCCATTTCTCGCTCTCTTTAGCTCTATTTCCTTTCACTTTTAGCTACTTCATCATCCTTCACTGTACACAGATTATTTAACTTTCCGACTATCTTTTGACTCACTGGAATATGTGTGCTCTTAGATGTACACACTTTGGTTGACTAGAACAGAAGGAGGCCAGTGGTATGTACGAGCAGTATGATTTATTATGGACAAATAGTAAAAAAAATGTTACTAATATCCATAGATAAATTCCTTAAGTAATATGTAAAGAGACAATATTATTAAAAGTTTGCTTTATTTTTCTGTTGAATCAAGTACTATCTCCCAATTACAGTTAGAATTTATGCCTTACAAATGTTAGCACAGTTAGCATCACCTCATTGACAACTGAATAATAAATCAAACTAGGTCCCAGCGGTTATGTCCACATCCAGGTTGTTAGGGTGATCAAGAACTCTTATTTGTTTGCTTTAGCTTTTAGTCCTTGGTTATATCTATAAAGAAAACAGAAAGAAAAAAATCATGAATCACAATAGATACATTTATAATAAGAAGGGAGTGGGAAGCATATTCCATCTCTTCTTTCTCTCTAGTCAAGAGGCTATACAGTTGTAAATACAATCTTCCCAGAGGCTTATAGAGAAACAGGCAGATGGGAGAGTAATCCAAGGACTTTTTTGAATCTGGTTTCCAACTGTCAAAACGTCTTAACTGACATACAGTTCCCTGTACAAAAATATTATTTTAATGTAAGAATATTTTCATTCTGGAACTATACAAGAGTATGACAAACGTGAATATATGTATAAAGTTTACCAAAACATGGTCATCTAGAACTTTTAATTTTATACTCACAAAGCATCTTTCCTGAGAATAAAATCAATTGGGAATGGGCCTGTCTAATCACTAAAAATAAAATATAATTCTGTGATGCAGGCAGGCTACTGGGTTAGGAGGTTGTAACACTTAAAGTTTATTGAAACTAAGGACAATTTCTTCAATTATCATTAATTCAAAGAAGAATTAACCACAAAGCTACAGAGTCTTTCCCTTTTACATTACCCTGGGCTTCATTAACTATTCTTCTCAGCTGAAAATAAAGTGGAAAACTGAATAAGCACAAGAGGGAACTTATTCCATGAAGCCTACCATACCTCCTAGATTTCTCAAAAGGTCCTGATTTCAAACATTCAACAGTATTTTCCTAAGTCCTCCAGAGAGTCCAACATTTATATTTCTAACTAAATCTAATCTGCTATTGTAACCGAAAGGCCAAAAATCCTTTTGTCAAACTAAACCTGAATTTCTGATATTAGAAATAATATTTCTGAATGTGACACTTAGTGTTCTCATAGTTCTACTATCATGAGTTAATAGAAGGTCAAAATGAGATGGTGCATGAGAAAAGTACTCTGTGAATAAAATCTCTGTACTAATTGAAGCTTATATTGATATAAGTAAGCCCTAAAAATGGTTGTCAGGCATTGTGTAGAATGAGTGAGTTTATTTATTCATCTATGCGTTATGTGCTAGAATATTATAAAAAGATTACAGAATTAAGCTACTAGTAAAGCTAGGGATGGTACAGATGAATGAAATTAAAATGTACTATACTCTGCAGAATAGAATGCCTTCTGAAAGGAAGTAAATTATATAGCTCAATGTTTTCTATTTCTTTACTGAAATCATTCAATTTTTTAGTTAAAGAAAGTTGTTATTCATAACATTGTTTTGTAATTTAGGAAGGTTCTATGGTTCAAATCAAGCCAGAGCCTTCATCTAAGCTCACTGCAGAGTGTTAACCAGTCACTGACAAATAATATTAATCACTGAATTTTAAAAATTTCCAATGCTCACGGAATACATACTTTCCAATGAAACTAGCAGCCTCACTTTAAACATCATTTCCAATACTATATAACTATACATTTAAGTCTCACTTTATTATATTTGATTGAAAGTAAGTGATAAAAAGTTCATGCAGAAAATTACCTAATATATCCTAAATTATATATGTTATCTTATCTTAATAAAAGAGACTCTATCAAAGGGCTGTACATCTAGGTAACACACAGATTTAAAACCTAGGTAATATACTGCCTAACACTTTTAACTCAAACCCCCAGGCTTTCTAGAAATGTTTAATGTCTGCTTCAGGCACATCCTGTCTTAGCATTATATATGAATCTTAAAAAAAAAAGTATTGCCAGCCGGATGGCTTCTGAGGCAGATTTTTTTTTTTACATCTGTGGTAAGCTTACCTCCAAATACGAAAGAGCTGAGAGGCTCCGGCTGTCCCGACAAAGAAATTAACAGCAAACAGACTCCAGTTTTTGGGAATAATTACAAGTGAGTATCTTGACCAAATAAACCCTGTTGAAATAAAATTTTTTTTTAAAAAAGCATAGGTACTGCCGCAATCTTATTTGAACATTTAATATTAGAGTAAAATAATTATAAATAAGACTATGACAACACAAAGTAGGACAAAGAAATGCTATAATTTGAGACTTCAATGAAGTTGCTATAATTCAGCATTTCACAAAACACTCAGTTCTTACATCAAAGGGAAATTTTTATAACCCTCCTCTGCCTTCTTTGGCTATAGTCTAATAACTTTCTAGAGATAACACTGCTAATTTCTTTCTGTGTGAGTGTGTGTATATGTATTTCAAACATGAAACAGTTAAGTACATTGATATAAAACTAAATTATTGAATGCCCGGTATGGAAGATATTCATTTAATTTACCTGTAGCCATCAAAACAGCAGATTGGGCTGTGCTGAGTTTTTCTGCAGGTCTGGCCATGTCAGCCAATCCAGCACACACCAACCCCTGGAAATACACATTAACACATAAGAAAGAAAAAAAAGCATCATGAGTATGTAGTAATGGTTCTCAATTCTAACTAAAACACAAACTATTTCAGAGATTTTCAGACTGTAGCTATGATTTTAGTATCCATGCATTAAGAAAAAATGTATCATGACAAAAAGTTACAACGAATTCAGAAATGCTTTTTGAATTAAGTTGTATTTTGTTAATCACATTAAACAGCTTCATATATTTGAAAATCAGTAGTGTGTGTATATATTTTTTCTATAAGTATATTTGTATTTTTGTTCTACAAATGATACTTCTTTCACATAAGAATTTATATATTCTTTATGCATGTTGGGAAACACTGGTGTGGAAGATGCCTGAAAGCTATTTGTATAAATTCCTCCTTTCATGTTTCTTGCAACGTTATTCTTTTTTAAAAGTGGAAGTATCAGGAAAACTCTGCTATAATTTTAGTTTCTTGGCTAGATAATTTTTCTTTAATGTCAAAGTATACCTGCTCATTTCTTCTCTGGTATGTTTTTAACACTGTTTTTTATAGAATCATACCCTACCATCAGCAACACTGAGAAAGTTTAGTAACGAGTCTTCACTAGAATATTAGTTATGCTACTCTATTGCAGAGATTAGAATACATAACAGAATGATTTTTATTGATGAAAAATTCACACCTATGTAAAATAAGAGAGACTAGTACAAAGAACCCCTACATACCCATCACCCAGTCAACAATTATTGACATTCTGCCATATTTACATCACCTCTCCTCCTCCCTTTCTCCAATTTTAAAATCAAATCCTAAATATGTCATTAGAAAATATGGTTCTAAGAAATTTTCAGGTTTTTTTGAGTTTCTAAAAGATGCTCTTACATGAAAAATATAAATCAGCACAGGGTTTTTTTCTCCTAAATAGAACATATGCATACTTGTGAATTTTTACAAATTTAAACCAAATCCAAATGGTTTTGATTTAATAAAGTCAGTAGATCAAGGAAGCAATGATTCTGGCTTAAAAAAGGGGCAAATAGTTAAATACTGAAGTATAAGTAGAGGTAAATCATGACCAATACTACTTTTCTTGTTAATTTTCACCCATAGTCCTGTGATTTTCTTCCCAAATGGTTCCTAATCATCACTCTTACATTCTTCTTCCAGGTCCCAATGTACATTTTCTCCGTTGCATATCTGTTCCACTTTGGCAGGGTGGAATACTGCCGTTGTAGAGGGGAAGAAAGGGACTGATTTCTAGCATTATTCTACTCAGTCCACGTACTACTACACTGTAACAGATCTATGATGACTAGCATTGTCTTTTGGAGGAAGGTAGCAGCCATAATTTTGTTTATGCTCAGAGTATACATTTTATTTTTCTGGGACATGTTAGTAATTGTGCTCTCCCACAGAGGTCTTGAGGCCCCTCTCCCACGTTTCTTTCTCTCTCTATTTTTTGAAATATTTGCTTTATTATCCTCTCTCTTTATATGTACATATATTTTTTTCTGACCCATTTACAAAGAAGTTGTAGACATCATGCCCTTTGACTCCCTAGTATTTTAGTGTACATTTGCTAAGAACAAGACTATCTTCCCATTCTCTTATATACCCACAATCTAATCACAAAATTTAACATAGATAAGACAGTGTTGTCTAATACACAGTGCATAGTTAAATTTTGACAACTGCCCCCAGATGTCTTTTAAAACATTATTTTTCTTGTCCAGAGTAGTTAGGTCAGGATAATACATTGCATTTGGATGTTATGCCTCTTTAGTCTTCTTCTTTTTAAATTAAAGTATAGTTGATTTATAATACTATATTAGTTTCCTTTCCCGCATTTCTAAAAAAAAAAAAAAAAAAATCCCTTTCTAGGGGATTTCCCTGGTGGTCCAGTGGTAAAGAATCTGCCTTCCAATGCAGGGGACCTAGCTTTGATCCCTGGTTGGAGAACTAAGATCCCACATGCCACGGGGCAACTAAGCCCGCGCACCATAACTACTGAGCCTGCGCACCTCAACTAGAGAGCCTGTGTGCCACAACTACTGAGCCCATGCACCCTGGAGCCTGCACACCACAACTAGAGAGAAGCCTACGCACCACGACGGCGCAATGAAGAGCCTGTGCCACAATGAAAGATCCCGCATGCCTCAATGAAGATCCCGAGTGCCGCAACTAAGACCGATGCAGCCAAAAACAAACAAACAAACAAACAAAAGAAAACGCTTTCTACTTCTATACCACTCTAACCTCATGTAAATTACCTTATAAAATCTTACTGTGAATCTAATCTATGCCATTTACTAGCTGGGTGACTTTGGTCAAGTTACATAACACATTGTCTTAAATTCCTCATGTATAAAATGAGAATATGAATAGCTACCCTTGCAAAAGAGATATATGATTAAATGAGATAATATGCTTCAAAAATATTTACCATAGTGCCTGGAAAATATTATTATTATCAACAACAAATAGTAGCTTACATCTTTAGAGAAGCAGAGATAAGGGAATATTAGTCTCTGTACCTTTTCCTGTACTTCTAGTCTCAGGGGCAGAAGGTCTGTGTTCCTATTCTTCTTTGTTATGAACTTTATTCAAATAATAGAACTGTAGAGTCAGAGAGTGTGTGGAGTATATCACAAGGTTATGTAAAATACTCCCTAACATGGGGAGAAAGTACCAATTACAGAAAGATCCACAGTGACTTTTAAAGGGGGTCCTGTAAGTGTTTAAGAGCCTAGGCTTTGAAGTCAAATTAGAACTGAGGGTTCAAATCCTGACTCTGTCACTTACAACATTTCTAGTTCTTTGAACCTCAGTACCTTTACACCTTTTTTCTGGTGAAGATTAAATATTAGATAATGTATTAAATAACCCAATACAGAGAGTTTGGCATCTAGTAGATTCAAGTTAGTTCTCTGTGTTTCCATCAATTAGAAACTGGTTTTCAAATGTGTGATTCTTTCTGGCACCTGGTTATCTCCACTGGGTGGAGTAAATACTCATCAGATAGTGTAAAACATTTTTTCCTTCCTTTCTTCCTCCCTTCCTTCCTTTCTTCCTTCCAATATTTTCTCCTTTAGTAAAAAAAAGTCATATGACACTTCTAGAGGAGGGCTAAAAATGAAATACCATAACAGAATATTCCAATTCCAAAATGCTTAGGGATAACAAAGTTCTCAAGATTTTAAACTGCGAATTAGTCTATATAAGTAGTTCCAGCTGGAAAAGCAAGTAGATAGACATTAAAAATCTGCAGAGGTAATCTTGAAGTATAGTTTGACTTATTCCTAAGGAGAACAGAAAAGAGAAAAATTAGCCACACAAAATGGTATACTGTTCAAGAGTTAACTATAACCCAGTCGGGAATTCCCTGGTGGTCCAGTGGTTAGGACTCTGCACTTCCACTGGAGGGGGCCTGGGTTTGATCTCTGGTCGGGGAACAAAGATCCCACGTGCCGCACAGAGCAGCCAAAAAAAAAAAAATATATATATATATATATAAAACCCAGTCTGCACAAACAGACTATGAACAAAAAGAAAAAAGCTCCCTCAACTGACCTTCACATAATAGTTTCCCCAGATTAGCCAATGATATCCATTCCTTCTGTAAACAAGCTAACGATGCCCATGGCTGAATACTCATGGCTAGAGGCTATTTATTCTGTATTGCACTCATGCACTTTTGCTCTCACCAGTTGAGTTATATTTTTATCAAGTCACTGTGTTTGTCTTCAAACCTGTTTATACCAGTTCTACTTGTTACTGTAATTTACCTAATTTAATGAACTAGGTAAACAGGTGAAACACAGAAAGAGGGTTGTTATTTCTATGAAATCTAAAGTGACTGTTTTGGACAGATTGAATAAAGGCAAGTTAAACTTGCTGTCAAATTTGGTGTGAACAAGACAGATATAAAAAGATGGGGGTGAGGGGCTTCCCTGGGTGCAGTGGTTAAGAATCTGCCTGCCAACGCAGAGGACATGGGTTCGAGCCCTGGTCCAGGAAGATCCCACATGCCACGGAGCAACTAAGCCCGCGAGCCACAACTAGTGAGCCTGCGCATCTGGAGTCTGCGAGCCACAACTACTGAGCCCATGTGCCACAACTACTGAAGTCCATGCACCTAGAGCCTGTGCTCCGCAACAAGAGAAGCCATTGCAATGAGAAGCCCGTGCACGGTAAGGAAGAGCAGCCCTTCGCGAAGCAACAAAGACCCAATGCAGCCAAAAATAAATAAAATAAAATAAAATTTAAGAGATGGTGGGGAGACATAAAAATCTAGCAGGTTTCTGTTATCATGAAAGTGTCTATGAACTTGCTCTGCTTTAAAGAAAACTAAACTGAAATCATGTAGGATGCACTACGGTATAATTCATCCAAGACAGATGATGTGGAACTCAAAACCAGTGGATCCATACACAAATCAAAGCTTTGGCCTTGTAGTAAATGATTGATAAATGAATATATACTTATAATCTTTAAGTTAAAATAAAATATTTAAGGGTGTGTAGTATTGCTTTTTAGAATTATCCACTTTGACCTTTATAATTAATTATTTGGCTTCAACTGAAGTGGCTAAGAAGGATTCGACCACAGGTAAATCTCTAAAGAAGTATAGTCTAAAATTCTTAATGTACAACTTAGGTGGCTTGCAGCATCAACTGCTACGTGTCACATATAGTTTACTATAGATTAATTATTATCAAATGCTCTGGGAAAGGAAAGCATAAACTAAATATCAAAAAAAGTTTCCCCACCAGAGAACAAAACACAGAAATTTCCATTGCTATGCTGTCATCAGGAGACTATGTATGATGTCAACATGAACTTAAAATAGATATTTTTAAAGGAGACAGTTGAGAAAGCACTTATGAGTATATAATACTGTCAATGTTTCAAAACACTGATGGACAAGATCAAAGAAACATCAAAGCTATTGGTGGGCTTCCCTGGTGGCGCAGTGGTTGAGAGTCCGCCTGCCGATGCAGGGGACGTGGGTTCGTGCCCCGGTCCGGGAAGATCCCACATGCCGCGGAGTGGTGGGGCCCGTGAGCCTTGGCCGCTGAGCCTGCGCGTCCGGAGCCTGTGCTCCGCGGCGGGAGAGGCCACAGCAGTGGGACGCCCTAGTACCGCAAAAAAAAAAAAAAAAAAGCTATTGGTAAAAATCAATAAACTTCTAAACTGTGGTAAATTTGGGGTCGGGGTGCCCCCAATTTATTGGAAATACATTAAGTCATTCTTATTTTTTATTAATTTATTTTTTTTAATTAAGTTTTTTTTTTTTCTGTACGCGGGCCTCTCACAGTTGTGGCCTCTCCCGTTGCGGAGCACAGGCTCCAGATGCACAGGCTCAGCAGCCATGGCTCACGGGCCCAGCTGCTCCGCGGCATGTGGGATCTTCCCGGACCGGGACACGAACCCGTGCCCCCTGCATCGGCAGGTGGACTCTCAACCACTGCGCCACGAGGGAAGCCCTAAATTAACTTGTTTTGGACTATAGTTGAATTACAATGCTGTATTAGTTTCTGCTGTACAGCAAAGTTAATCAGTTATACATATACATATATCCACTCTTTTTAGATTCTTTTCCCATATAGGTCATTACAGGGTATTAAGCAGAGTTCCTTTTGCTATACAGTAGGTCCTTATGAGTTATTTATTTTATCGTTCTCACTTTTTAAATAATGGTGCTAGAAACAATATTTCAGCAATTAATTCCACTTTGCAGATATATAATTTTAAGCGTTGGTAGGGAGCAAAGAGAAAGGAAATAGTAATCTACATTTCTTAGTATTTTTTTTAATATCACTTTTAAATGCTTAGAGTATGAGAAGAATCATTAAAGATGATATATTGAAGCTTCTTTTTTAAACTGATGGAAGCTTTTCTCAACTTATAAATCTAAAAAGAGAACTGCTCCCTAGTTCTCTGTAAAATATAGCTCCCAACCACTAATTTACTCTAATCTTGTTGCTTTATAGATGAGACAAAAGGGCGGAGACTGAACTTGCCTAAGGCCATAAAATTGAGGGACAGGTAATTCCAGTTCTAACATTCTCAACTACTTAGATTTACAGCTGAGTTTCCGAGTTGTTCTAACAAATTAAAACAGTACATTTAAGAGAATTAAAATAGCCTACAACCCAAACAAAAAACAACTTTATTAAAACTTGGGCATAGGGTTTAAATAGATGCTTTTCCAGAGAAAATGTAGAAATGGTCAATAAGCACATGAAAAGATGCTCAGCATAACTAATCATATTAGGTAAATGTACATCAAAACCACAATGAGACACCACTTCACACCCATTAGAATGGCTATTATAAAACAACAACAACAAAAGTAACAAGTGTTGGCAGGGATATGGAGAAATTGATTGGAACCCCCGTGAATTGCTGGTGGAAATGTAAAATAGTGCACCTGCTGTGGAATATAGTACAGCAGTTCATCAAAAGATTAAATATACTGAATTACCATATGATTCAGCAATTCCACGCGTAGGTATATACCCAAAAGAACTGAAAGCAGGTCTGGAACAGATATTGTACACCATTGCTCATAGCGGCATTATTCACACTAGTCAAAAGGTGAAGCAACCCAAGTGTCCATTAACAGATGACTGAATAAACAAAATGTGATATACACATTCAATGAAATATTCAGACTTAAAAAGGAAGGAAATTTTGACACATACTATGACATAGATGAACCTTCAGGACATTATGCTAAGTGAAATATGCCAGGCACAAAAAGACAAATACTGTATGATTTCACTTATATAAGGTACCAAGAGCAGTCAAATTCACAGATAGAAAGTGGAATGGTGGTTTCCAGGGGCTAGGGAAGAGGGAAATGAGCTATTGTTTAATGGGTTCAGAGTTTTAGTTCTGCAAGATAAAAAGAGTCCTAGAGATTGGTTGCACACTGATGTGAATGTACTCAACACGAAAAAAATGGTTAAAATGATAATTTTATGTGTATATTTTTACAGTTAAAAAAAAAAGCCTGCAGACCAGTAGTTTTCAAACTTTAGAAGTCCTCATAATCACCTGGAGGGCTTATTAAAACACAAATTACTGGGCTCCATCCCTATAGTTTCAGATTTAGTAAATCTGTGATGTGGCCTGAAAATCTGCATGTCTAACATATTCCTGGGTGATGCCAATGCTGCAGGCCCAGGGATGACGCTTCGAGAAGCACTGCATTAAGCCCAAACTGGCCCTTCCAACATAAAATCAATGATTTGTTATTAACAGCCATCGCAATTATTTCTTTTCAGCTAAATGAGAGCTTTAGGAATGGAAACTCTGGCATAGTGTAAAAGCATTGGTCTTGGAGTCAGAAGTCCCATATTCTATCATTTCCCAAATGTTAATATATATACCCTTGGATAAATTCTTCTACTTTTTGAGAATAACTTTCCTTGCCTCTATTTTAGTGTTAGTATCTGAAGTTCTCATACTAAATTAATAACAAAAGTTAATTTGGGGGTGTTCTAATTAATTTAAAGTTTTACATAGTCACAAAATTTTAGAATGAAGTTTCATGTTCCCATAATTATAAGCTTTTTGATAACAATACGTTCCCCAAAGGGCTCTCACCTATCTAATGAGTTCAGAAAAACTAAAGTAGGTAGTAGGCTTTATGCAGTAAAACTGATGCATCTGGCCACAGTCCTCGCGGAGAGTCGCCGCGGTTTCTTGCTTCAACAGTGCTTGGACGGAACCCGGCGCTCGTCCCCCGCTCCGGCCGGCCGCTCAGAGCCAGCCCTCGCCACCACCTCACGGCGCCCTCCGACCGCCCCAAGGTCCCCGCCGCCGTTACAGCGCCGCGCAGCCACCGCCACTGTTTCACCTCAGCCGCCCGCCATGACGGCCGCGTCCCCTTCACAGGTGCGCCAGAACTACCACCGGGGCTCGGAGGCCGCCATCAACCGCCAGATCAACCTGGAGCTCTACGCCTCCTAAGTCTACCCGTCCATATACTATTTTGACCGCGATGATGTGGCTTTGAAGAACTTTGCCAAATACTTTCTTCACCAATCTTGTGAGGAGAGGGAACATGTTGAGAAACTGATGAAGCTGCAGAACCAACGGGGTGGCCGAATCTTCCTTCGGGATATCAAGAAACCAGACCGTGATGACTGGGAGAATGGGCTGAATGCAATGGAATGTGCGCTACACTTGGAAAAAAGTGTGAATCAGTCACTACTGGAACTGCACCAACTGGCCACGGAGAAAAATGACCCCCATTGGTGTGACTTCATTGAGACTCATTATCTGAATGAGCAGGTGAAATCCATTAAAGAATTGGGTGACCACGTAACCAACTTGCGCACGATGGGGGCCCCCGAATCTGGCATGGCTCAGTATCTTTTTGACAAGCACACTCTGGGAAATAGTGATAATGAGAGCTAAGCCTTAGGCTGGCTTCCCATAGCCACAGGGGTGACTTCCCTGGTCACCAAGGCAGTGCATGCATGTTTGGGTTACCTTACCTTTTCTGTAAGTTGTATCAAAATATCTACAAGTCCTTTCCTTAGTACCATTCCTTCAAATAAAGTAATTTGGTACCCCCCCCCAAAAACCCTGATACATCTGAGAGTATTTGTATAAAATTACTTCAAGACGTACCATGAACATTTAAAAGTATATCCTTCAGAAAAGTTACTTCAAATTAATAAGCTCCTTTAAAGAATATCTTTTTCAGTAGCTTCTGCAAAAATTCAAGACTTACCCATTTCATAATTGGAGCCCAGAAAAATATTGTTTTGGGACCTGAAAATAAAAAATGAAAAATTTAGCAATAAACCAACTATTTTCAATATGTCTTTTAATAGCCATCACCACATTTCAAAAACTCAAAGGTTTATCAATCCATTTCTAATAATTTTTACTATGCTTTCTGCATACTTTGTATTTAAGTTAAAATTTAGAGAGTCACCACACTATCAATCTTTCATACAAGTTGCTTTGATCTCCTTGTCAATTATTTGTATTTTTGTGAACTATTAAAATTAGCTAAAGTATAATGGAGATGGTTTCGGAAACCATTCCTAACGTTTTGCCTTGAACATGGAACTTAATGTTATTTCACTTTAGGATAATCTTCAAGTTGAGGAAATGACAAATTATGGAATTTTGGTGATACAAGCCACAGTAGATATTTTCTATTAGTTTCTGGCTGCAGTGGGTCTTCATTGCTGCGTGCAAGCTTTCTCTAGTTGCAGCGAGCTGGAGGGTTACTCTTCATCGTGGTGCGTGGGCTTCTCACTGCGGTGGCTGAGCACTGGCTCTAGGCGCGCGGGCTTTAGTAGTTGCAGCACGTGGGCTTCGTAGTTGTGGCACGTGGGCCCTAGAGCACGTGGGCTTCAGTAGTTGCGGCTGTGGGCTCAGCAGTTGAGGCGCGCCGGCTCTAGAGCGCAGGCTCAGTAGTTGTGGTGCACGGGCTTAGTTGCTCTGCGGCATGTGGGAGCTTCCTTGACCAGGGATCGAACCCAGGTACCCTGCATGGCAGGCAGATTTTCAACCACTGCGCCACCAGGGAAGTCCCAGATATTTATATATTCACTAATTCTATTAATATTTATTATTATAAATGACATGTCACCACGTATTCTAGTAAAACTTCTTATAAAAATTCTATATATTCTAGTAAAAAATTAATGAACCTAACTTTAAAGGGCACATGAGAAAGTGGAAAGCCTAGATTTGTAAGCTCCTTAATAGCAGGGTCCTTGTTTTAGTTATCCTGGTACTCATCTGCCTCGTGCAAAATGTTCAATAAATGTTGACAGTATTGAAAACGACTATGGTTTCTTAGATAACCTAGAATTTGAGAAACATGACGTTTCAGAGCTGGAAGGAAACCCAGAGATCATCTAATCTGAATCCTTCATTTTACCAATAAGGCTCAGAGAAGTTCCATAACCTACTCAAGTCATGCGGCTAGTAAGCCCAGAATTGTAACTAGAACCTAAGTCTTCTAACTCTTAAACTTGTGCTCTTTAACCACATAACATAACTGTGCCCACTTGTAACTCTTCCAAATTATATGTCTCTTTTAACCTTCCAGGGGATACAGTGACAGGAGAGAAACAGACTTTGTCCATGGTAATTTAAAAGCTAAATCCAATACAAATTAATATGGTATGTATGCTCTCAACACACTGGATCAACAAAAGACATTTATTTCTTAACACAAAAATTAATCAATTTCACATAAGACAACAGTGATTTTAAGCAAATTCGAAATTAAAAAAATCTAATTATAATTTATATTCTAATTATATAATTATAAATCTAGGTGTATTATTTCTGCCTTAATATTCCACTTTACTTTTTAAGAATAAATAGTTTTTATGGATCACAAAAATCACATCTAAAATGGCATCATCACCCAAATATAACACATTTATTTCTCTTCATCTACTCCCAGTAATATTTCTCAAATAGCACCAGCAGGTAAAGATGGATTTATCCAATTTCCCCCCAGTGGGTGAGCATTCACTGTCATTAATAATCAAGGAATGTTTCTGTTCATATACACATAAATAACATTTAAAAGATAGAATTGACTCAAACCTATTATTTAGGAACAAAACAAAAGATAATGAAATTGAAAAAGCATGGAGCTAAAAAAAAAGTAAAAGCACATAGCTAAGTTAAGATCCAGTCATAGTTGTAGGTTTAATTTGTTGCAAAGAAGACCACTCATTCATTCACCCATAATAATTACTGCATGCTTTACAGTGTTGTAGGCACTGGGGATGCACTGGTAAATAAAACACAGTGCTGGCTTTAAAGGACCTAAGCACAAGCTACTAGTCCCCTTATTTGGCCTTACTTGGCCTTATCTGGCTAATTCCTAATATCCTTCAAAAACTCATTGAAGGTTTCATCTCCTCAAGGAAGCCGCCTTTAACATCTCCAGGTTAGATTAAATGCTCCTTCTCTTAACTCCCAAAGCAGCGTGTCTATTCTTCTAGTTTTCTGCACTTAACAATTAAACTGATCTATTTACGCATCTGTCACTTTAATCAGGCAAGGTCTAGAAGTCAAAGCCTGTTTCTTAGTTTTTCTTGACAAATAATATTTTTGAACAGAATTGAATTGGATTAACCATATCCAGGAGAGATGCTAATCAACGCTACTCAAATTTTAGGTTTGACCCAGATTTGCCTTGACACCGCTTCATCCTCAAGGCTGGGATTTCAGGGACATCAGGTTCCCTTTACATCAGGGAACTGGTACTAGACTTTCACTCATTAGTTACTCTACTCTTAGGCCATGATACTTCCCTTTTTGGCTCCTGAAAATTCTTCCCATGAGTCTGATGCCATAATGCACTAATCCTATAAGTCAATCTTTTCAAACTCTGGTTATTTTAGTTTGAGTTTCTGAGATTCCTATCATCACACCTGGTTTATTTTTCTTTATCATATACAAAGCCGCAGGGTCATATGCAGTATCAATTACCAAGTTTATTTTTTATCCCTGCATGAAGCTTGGCTTCATCTCTCAAGGGTAAGCCAATACATTGTTTTCGTCTCCGGCTTTGGATTCCCCAACAGACTCCTCTCTTCATATTTCAAAACTCATGCTTCCTCTTCTGCCACCCCAAAAACTGTTTCCTGAGCAATGCCTCTAAGGTTCTGGTTTCTTTACGAGCTGAAATGGTTGACCCTTCAGGGTTAATGAACGTCAAGCTTTTCAGTAGGTTTGCCTGGTAACTAATTTACTCAACTGCTCTGAGCTAGGTGATAATATTAAAATAAAAACCGCCCTTCTCCCACACAACTGAACCAAACAAAAACTTCAAACATGAAATTATGTTTGCTAGAACATGGGCCAAAGAGAAGTTTAAATATTTTATTTAGTGCATAATTTTAAACTATAAAACAAAGCCTAAATTAGTTTAACAATTGGTAAGCACTGAATTTAAAAACATCAGTAGCAAATATATATTAATAAGACATTCTAAATTTCTAATTTTTTCTGAAATATCAGAGGATGCTGACACCTGACACAAATAATTAGGGTTGGAGATCTGTAAGTGCAAACAAGCAGTGTTTTCTTCATTGTTAAAAAAAGGAAAAAATAGCTAGTAATACCCATGATCATATAATAGGTTAACAACAAATTTTAAAGAAAACTTATTTTAGTTCACCCTTCCATTTTATCTTAGCTAATCATTTTCTACCTTAAAAGTAAAGAAGTCAAATAAATATAGACGTGTATGAATTCAGGAAGAGAGGCTATCTTCTTGAAAACAGCAATCAGTCAATAATGGAAATGGTAATGAGGAAACATCCCAACTGATTTTGACATTTAAAATGTAAAGTTTAAAAACATTTGTTTATTTAAGTATAGTTGATTTATAATGTGTTAGTTTCAGGTGTACAGAAAAGTGATTCAGTTATACATATATAACTATATTCTTTTTCAGATTCTTTTCCATTTTCAGGTTATTACAAGGTATTGAACATAGTTCCCTGTGCTGTACAGTAGGTCCTTGTTATTCACCTAAAACAAAAAGTTTTGACAAAAACATATTTGGAAACAGGTATCACATAAACAGTGAGAATATAATGTCACATTGTCTTTCCAGACCTGGGAAAAATAGTTTATGTTCTACAATGACATAGCTATTCTCACTGGAGAGCATTAAAAAAATGAAGTCATTAAATAATCATGATACCTGAAGTGATTATAACACCTTAAAATCAAGATAAGCATAAGTATAAATAGAGTATCTAGTTAACATTCATTACGATGAATGAAAAAACTTGATTAGGCATAAATTTTAAATTACTGAAAATATATTGAATAAAAAGCAGCTCTTAAGAAATTTAATTTGAAGTCCAAGATGAGGGAAGTGTGTCCCCATCAGATATAAATATACATTCCTTTAGACAAAGAATTAACTAACAATTAACACATTTTCATCTTGTTTCTTATAAGTCCACTCTTGGAGGTTGGAAAAGGCCTCAAATGCTGACTGTTTAAAACTATGAATTATACAGCAAAACAAACATATGGCTACAAAAGGGGAGAGGAAGGCGGGGAGGGACAAATTAGGAGTATGGGATTAACAGATACAAACTACTATACATAAAATACATGAGCAACAAGGATTGACTGTAAAACTATGAACTATTTTCAAGCATAACAAAAAATACGAATAATAATATAATGGTCATTTTCTTTTGTGTTGTTATATGTTTTTCTGATTTTTAAAGTGAAACTGATGTTTTCTAAAGTTCAAACTTTCATGGAAGAATTTGAAAAATTCTGCAAGGGAATATCACAACCAAATATGTAAGAGACATAAGAGACCTACATTTTCAAACAAATTAACAAATCTAGTTGCCTTGTTGAACTTTGATGAACCTATTAATAAAACAATGACATAATTTTACTTCCTAATTTCCTTACCTGAGAGGAATGACTGCTAATGAAATACTTTATAAATTCTACCCAGAAAGTATGTCATTTATTGTACGTATGATTCTCTTCCTAGGGAAAGACTTCCTTCTTGGAACAGAATAAGTAACTTTTACACATATGCAAACGTACACATATACAAATATTGAATTGAGGTGCTCCCAATGTTAAGAATAAAGTTCTTACTGAATGTTGTCCACTACTCCACCGAATCCCTTTCATACCATTTCTCTTTGGTTTACTGCTTTCAACATCCCTCAACTTTCCTCTAACATTCCTTGTATTAAGCAAGTCCATCTGTTTGCTATCATGTAGCCAGCTACTTACAAATTCACACAGATATTGACAAAGATTACTCATTTTTATTTGTACTAAAGCTAGTTCTGATTTCATACCGAGAACATGACGGGGCTACCATTTTAGAGCCAAGCAGTCTTTATATCTCGTGGAAGGCCCTGGAAAGAGCTCACTCAAATAGCACCCAGAACGTCATAGGTGTATAATGATTTTTAAAATGTTGATTTTAAACAGGCTTTGGTGAAAATGCCAAAGAAAAATAACAGGTGAAGTGACTAGCTATGATAGCCAATATGCATTTTAGGGTTGATACATTTTAAATTTATACATTCCTTCAGTAACAAAGAATCAATGACTTCTAGATTTAGAAAGACTGTTGAAATCATCTAGTTCAGGCATTCATTTTATAAATCAGGTAAATGAGGCCCAGAGAGGTAAAATTACTTACATAAAATACATAGCACAACAAGGATAAAAACTTAGATCCCTAAAACCTAATCTAACAATAATTATATAGTCTTCCCTGATGAAATGAGTTTCTTGAAGCCTCTGAAACTAAGAAAGGTCCTAGCAGAAATACCAAATTGTAGACTATTACAGCTAGAAAGAAACTTAAAGAAAATCCAAATTCTTCTACTTTTATACATGAAAAAGAAAAGGCACTTAAAAGTTAAGTAATGTGTCTCATATTCAGATAGTTCCAGATACAGCAAGGACCAGAATACAGGCCTCTTTGATCCCAGTCCTCTTTCTGCTATGCCAGACCACACTTTAAATGTATTTCACACTCTCTCATAGACAATATTAATATTATTACATGACTTGGAAATAAGAGACAATTTTTTTAAAACTGAAGTATAGTTGATCTACAATCTTGTGTCAGTTTCAGGTATACAGCAAAATGATTCAGTTTTATATACATAAAACTGAATATATATATTCTTTTTCAGATTCTTTTCACTTATAGATTATTACAAAATATTGAGTATAGTTCCCTGTGCTATACAGTAGGTCCTTGTTGGTTATCTATTTTATATATAGCAGAGTGTATATAACAAACGATTTATAGCTTCTCTTAGGGCTTGCTTCTCCTTTAGTACATCTAGTGAATCAAATTAGATGAGGCATGAACAGTCTTAATTTCTTAAAATTAGTTTAAGATCAGGTTAGTGGGCAAAAGTTATGTTAAGTGTCACACTAACAACTACAACAAGGATTGTATTACTTTTATGATCTCTTCTGAGAATACAAAATCTCTGTGGCTAGGGATTTTAATTTTATTCACTAAAATATCTCAAATGCTAAAACAGTATCTAATATACAGCAGGCCCTCAAAAAATATTAAATAATTCAACTTTCTTGGAGCTAACTAGTTTAAAGATATTCTATTTTTCATCAATATCTTACAATTGTATTTGAAATCCCAACTTTCCATTTTGGTTCTCATTCCTTAATTTTAAGGTAACAGAGGTTATAACTGTAAAAAATAATATATGTATATTTACATATTTAGTGTATATATTTAAACATAATATACATTAACAATATGTTTAAGAATATATTTATATAGAGAGATGTATTATACATGGTATATAATACAGATATATTTAATATGATATAGATATCTAGATGTCTATCCTAGACTGGCATTAAAATTCTTCAGATAATCTCTGTAGGAAGAAAATGTTCTAACAGAGACGCTAAATAACCATGTTAATACATAACTGTGTGGGTTTCTACACTGGTTATTTATTTGATCCCCATTTGGCTTTATTTACATAAAATAAAACAAAATATTCTCTGAACTAAGTTGTATTAAACTATCTAGTATAAAATCAATTCCCTGAGCATTTAATTTTGAATTTTTTTGATAAAGATATTCCCTTATGAACACTGTTAATAATGGTTCATTTAGTATGTTTTTATTTTAAAAAATATTCTCTAGGTCTGTAAGATAAAAAGGAAAAACCAATTCTCTTACCTAGGAAAAATGAAAATATCCCTGTTATGAAGATCTTAAAGTAACTTTTCCCATAAGCCTTCCCAGAGAGAACGCCATGCAAAGTAGAGAATATTCTCAGCAACAGCAAACTAAACACTGCAACATGTTTCATAGAAGTATTTTTTCAACAGTTCTTCCACTTAAGCCAAAATGTAATTCAATATAAGCAAAGCTATGGTAAGCAAAAATTATATGGCTCAGATAGCTGTTTTCTGGGCTGACTTAATTGAAGGATAGTTTTTATTTATTTATTTTTATTATTTATTTCTTATTTAATTCTGTTTTTTCCCCCAGTTCTATTGAGATATCTCTCTTTTTTTTTTTTTTTTGCTACACCACGCGGCTTGTGGGATCTTAGTTCCCCAACCAGGGATTGAACCCGGGCCATGGCAGTGAAAGCACCAAGTCCTAACCACTGGAACTCCAGGGAATTCCCGAGATATAACTCTTTAGAGACTCTCTGGACTCTTTAGGGCTGAGGTCTCCTAACTTCTTTTGAACACATTGCCCCATCAGTTAAAAAAATTTTTTTTTGAGCATACATCCCCTATATACAGTGCATATATATACATATATATAAATTAATACATATAGACTCCATAGAATTTAGTTGTGTACAGATGTTCCTTGATTTATGATGGGGTTACATCCCAATAAATCCATTGAAGGTTGAAAATATCATAAATTGAAATTTTTTTGGGCCTCTCACTGTTGTGGCCTCTCCCATTGCGGAGCACAGGCTCTGGATCCGCAGGCTCAGCGGTCACGGCTCACAGACCCAGCCGCTCCGTGGCATGTGGGACCGTCCCGGACCGGGGCACGAACCCGTGTCCCCTACATCAGCAGGCGGACTCTCAACCACTGCGCCACCAGGGAAGCCCCATAAATTGAAAATTTATTGAATACACCTAACTTACTGAAGTATCATAGCTTAACCTAGCCTACCTTTAACATGCTCAGGACACTTATAGCTTACAGTTGGGCAAAATCATCTAACACAAAGCCTACTTTATAATAAATTGTTGAATATCCCATGTAATTTATTGAATACTGTACTGAAAAACAGAATGGCTATAGGGGTGCAGAATGGACGTACTGATTGTTTACCGCATGATGGACTGTGAGTTGTGCCTCGTTGCTGCCGCCCAGCAACATGAGAGCACTGTACCACATATCACTAGCCCAGGAAAAGCTCAAAATTCAAAGTACAATATCTGGGCTTCCCTGGTGGCGCAGTGGTTGAGAGTCCGCCTGCCGATGCAGGGGACACGGGTTCGTGCCCCGGTCAGGGAAGATCCCACATGCCCTGGAGTGGCTAGGCCTGTGAGCCATGGCCGCTGAGCCTGCACGTCCAGAGCCTGTGCTCCACAACGGGAGAGGCCACAACAGTGAGAGGCCCGCGTACCGCAAAAAAAAAAAAAAAAAAAAAAAGTACAGTCTCTACTGAATTTGTATTGCTTTTGAACCATCTTGTAAAGTTGAAAAATCTTAAGTCTAACCATCGTAATAAAGGGACTATTTACACATACATATATATATGTGTACTAATTTATTTTTATATTGTAAACTTTAAAAAGATAAAGTAATAGTAAGTATTAATAGAAGTCCTCTTGTTTTCTTCCTACATTCCAGTTTCATTTTGTGCACGCTTTGGGATGATTCACCCCATTTTGGAGCTCATACATACAAAGGAATGACACTCCACTAATAATTTTTTTCCCCAACTAAGCTCTTAAGTAAACACTGGGCAGCATGACTTCAAGGTTATTTCTTTGAACAAATATCTAGAGGGTAGCTATGCAGCTGGTTAGTGTCGAGTCAAATACTTTTATAGTCAGGAGATGGTGGGGGGAGTGACGTATCTTATGAGAACTGAACTTACTAGGACACACATTTGGTTAGAACTCTATTCTTTTTCTTTTTTTTTTAACATCTTTATTGGAGTATAATTGCTTTACAATGTTATGTTAGCTTCTGCTGTATAACAAAGTGAATCAGCTATACATATACATATATCCCCATATCCCCTCCCTCTCGCGTCTCCCTCCCACCCTCCCTATCCCACTCCTATAGGTGGTCACAAAGCACCGAGCTGATCTCGCTGTGCTACGCTGCTGCTTCCCACTAGCTATCTATTTTACATTTGGTAGTGTATATATGTCAATGTTACTCTCTCACTTCATCCCTCCTTACCCTTCCCCCTCCCTGTGTCCTCACATCTGCGTCTTTATTCCTGTCCTGCCCCTAGGTTCGTCAGGACCAATTTTTTTTTTTTTTTTTTTTTTGCGGTAAGCGGGCCCCTCACTGCTGTGGCCTCTCCCGTTGCGGAGCACAGGCTCCGGATGCGCAGGCTCAGCGGCCATGGCTCACGGGCCTAGCCGCTCTGCGGCATGTGGGATCTTCCCGGACCGGGGCATGAACCTGTGTCCCCTGCATCGGCAGGTGGAATCTCAACCACTGCGCCACCAGGGAAGCCCTACTGTTTGTAGATTTTTTGATGATGGCCATTCTGACCGGTGTGAAGTGATATCTCATTGTAGTTTTGATTTGCATTCCTCTAATGATTAGTAATGTTGAGCGTCCTTTCATGTGTTCGTTGGCAATCTGTATATCTTCTTTGGAGAAATGTCTATTTAGGTCTTCTGCCCATTTTTTGATTGGGTTGTTTGTTTTTTTGATATTGAGCTGCATGAGCTGCTTGTATAGTTTAGAGATTAATCCTTGGTCAGTTGCTTCATTTGCAAATATTTTCTCCCATTCTGAGCCTGTCTTTTCGTTTTGTTTATGGCCTCCTTTGCCATGCAAAAGCTTTTAAGTTTCATTAGGTCCCATTTGTTTATTTTTGTTTTTATTTCCATTTCTCTAGGAGGCGGGTCATAAAGGATCGTGCTGTGATTTATTTATTTATTTATTATTATTTTTTTAAACATCTTTATTGGAGTATAATTTCTTTAAAAATATGGAACGCTTCACAAATTTGCATGTCATCCTTGCACAGGGGCCATGCTAATCTTCTCTGTATCATTCCAATATTAGTATATGTGCTGCCAAAGCAAGCTCTGATTTATTACATAGAGTGTTCTGCCTATGTTTTCCTCTAAGAATTTTGTAGTGTCTGGCCTTACATTTAGGTCTTTAATCCATTTTGAGTTTATTTTTGTGCATGGCGTAAGGGAGTGTTCTAATTTCATTCTTTTACATGTAGCTATCCAGTGTTCCCAGCACCACTTATTGAAGAGGCTGTCTTTTCTCCATTGTATATTCTTGCTTCCTTTATCAAAGATAAGGTGACCATATGTGTGTGGGTTTATCTCTGGGCTTTCTATCTTGTTCCATTGATCTATATTTCTGTTTTTGTGCCAGTACCATACTCTCTTGATTACTGTAGCTTTGTAGTACAGTCTGATGTCAGGGAGCTTGATTCCTCCAGCTCCGTTTTTCTTTCTCAAGATTGCTTTGGCTATTCAGGGTCTTTTGTGTTTCCATACAAACTGTGAAATTTTTTGTTCTAGTTCTGTGAAAAATGCCATTGGTAGTTTTATAAGGATTGCACTGAATCTGTAGACTGCTTTGGGTAGTATAGTCATTTTCACAACGTTGATTCTTCCAATCCAAGAACATGGTATATCTCCATCAGTTTGTATCATACTTAATTTCTTTCATCAGTGTCTTACAGTTTTCTGCATACAGGTCTTTTGTCTCCTTCAGTAGGTTTATTCCTATGTATTTTATTCTTTTTGTTGCAATGGTAAATGGGAGTGTTTCTTTAATTTCTCTTTCAGATTTTTCATCATTAGTGTACAGGAATGCAAGAGATTTCTGTGCATTAATTTTGTATCCTGTTACTTTACCGAATTCATTGATTAGCTCTAGTAGTTTTCTGGTAGCCTCTTTAGGATTCTGTATGTATATAGAACACTATTCTGACTCTACAGAAGTAGATCATTCTGTGCCAGAGACAATATGTAGATAAATGGATGATGAAGGCCACAGGTCTAACTCTATATATAATGCAATATTCTACTCTAATATATATTTATATAAAGACATATTCTTGTAACCTGTCTCAACGTACTTGTCAATGATACAATGAAATCTCAAAAATTTAGCCTTGCATATTACTGTAAAAACCTCCAGTATGTGAATCTACTCTAATGTTTAATATAATGATTCAATAACATACTATTATGCAAAATAGTATGCAAAATCCTTGAATATTCACTCTGATGACTCTTGGAACAATAATCAGTATTTCCTCAGATTTTATTGAATACTTATGAATCAATCAACAGTTATATTTTTCATGTTTCTTCATTTCTACAATGGTGTGCCTACCCTACAACATTTTAATCACAAATAATTTTGCAGTGATAGGTATTCTTACTCTGCATATTGGTGAAAAGCTTAATAAGAGGATAGGTATTCTTACTCTGCATATTGGTGAAAAGCTTAATAAGAGGGAACTAACACCAACATTTGTTGAGAGTCTACGTGCAAACACTGCTACATGTTTTACAGACAATACATCACTTAACTTTCACAGCAATCCTTAAATGGTGATAATTATTATCCCCATTTCATAGATTAGAACTAAAGGTTGGGGTCAAGGTCACACAGCCAAGATTCAAATCCAGGTCAGTCTGGCTTCAAAGCCTATGCTCCTTCCATTACACTGAAAAAAAGGGTTACAATAACTGAACTAGTCCAAGAGTATACAGATAAAATGCACAATCTACTAACAAATCTCAAATGAAAGATAATTCCTTTTCATTATAAAAGTCGAATAAAGTATTATAAAGAATGATTATACGTGGTTAAAGCCAAGGTCTTGCAAAATATCACTATAAAACTACCCTCCAATTCTGTTTTAAAGTAGTTTAAAGTTGCTCCTCCTCTATCCTGTCTTTATCCTACAACCCAAACACAGAGCTTAAGAGGGTCAGAGTTGACTACACAGAATTCAGTTGAGTCTGAAGCCCAGATTATTACAGAAGCATTGCCCAATTCTCCCTCCTGAAAATCTCTGCCACAAAACACAGCACAATTCCAAAAATTGCGTGTTAAAAGAACCAAAAGGCAAATAAACTAAATAAGCCTCCTCATCAATAAAAACCTCTCCTTAAAGATCAATTTTATAAGGGGTAAACTACTGCAACAAGTAATATTATACTAAAGTATAATTCCAAGACACAGTTCACCCCATTATCAAACTGGAAATTAGATTTAGTAACCATCTCACACTCCAAGAGCTTCTTCATAGTCAGATATGTGGGGAGACAGAGTTGGAAGAATTGGGATCTTCCAGTTTCTTAAAGAATTATTTTTTTCAACCACAAGAACATTGTTTTCCAATAGGTTAAAGAGAGAGCTAACATTTACTGAACATTTATGAAGAATCAAACACATACGTTATCTTTAACTCTCACATCGATCACATTTTACAGAAACTAAGATCTAGGATTTCGCCCAAGGTCACGTCGAAAGTAAGCAGCAGAGCAGAATTTAAAACCAGGTCTGTCCACACAAAAAGGTCCAGGGAGAGCTTGTTCAGTAGTAATTTCATAAATAAGGATAGACTTAAACAAACTAGACCTATGGGGCAAGGAATGACACTGACTCAGAAACCGGTTAACACTTCTGCAGGCCTGTCAGCTGGAGCTGAAGGAAGTATGACCTTTACTCCAAACCCTCCAGGGTGGAAAGACAGCTCTTCTCCGCGTGGGTCAATATACCACTACTCATGGAGGGAAAGAGGAGAGAATGAGGTTTCCTGGTGGCCCAGACCCTTTCTTGGCCGCAGAAATGGAGAAGGATCAAACCCAGAGGCCCGGTCAGGGTCTGAGTTGTGCCTAAGGGAAGGGGTGCGACAAAGGTCGCAGACTTGAAAATAACGAGTTTATGAGAGATGCTGGAAAAGAAAACATGAAAAGCAGGGAGCATGGGAAAGTACACGGATTCACTTGAGGGAAGGGGGTTGGGGCTGTGGGTGATGCCTCCAGCAGCAGAGTTGTCAGTGGGCCTCAAAACGGAGGGAAGGGACAGGGATGGAAGGTCTCGGTGGGAGCCACTCTGGGTTCATTACCTGCCGGGTGGTTGTACAACGGCCTCAGTTTCTCAGGCAGCAGAAGCTCCACTTTATCAAGGACCCGGTGGTAGGTGGCCAGCAGGCCCCGGGCGCCGGCGGCTGACATTTCTGCGGACGAGTGATCGTGGGCAGCCAGGTAAGGCAGCGGCCGTGTGCTCCTCCCTAGCTGGCAATGAAGGGCAGCTCGTCACTTTCCCCTGTCTCAACGCCTCTCAACGCCTCGCGCCCTCCTCTCCCCCAAGGCAGCTCAGCCTGCTCCCCTGTGAACCGCCCGACGGCCCGCGCCTAGAGAAGATTGTGGGGGCGGAGACTCTGCGACGGCCCGCCCCCAGCCCGCCTCCTGGTCTCCGACTGCCTAGAGGGAGGAGGAGTCACGGAAACAGGTGGCAAACGGACAGCCTCACCGAGTCAACCCGGCGCCCTACCGGGAGCGCGCTTGCGCAAGCAGAGCGACCCGCGGTGACTGGCCCGCCCCGGGGCGTGGGCGGGGTCCAGACCAAACCTACAATTTCTTCTTCCTGGCCCGGAGGCCATGTTGGAGAAGGGAAAGTGAAGCTGCACCGGCGCTAATCCCCTTTCACTTTGGTTAAGGAGGCCCCTAGATAAAATGGGCTTTTCGGGCCTTCCATGACCCGACTAAAGATGACGCCGCACAACGCTGTTGCTTCCTTTGGAATGAGACTCGTGAGCGCGAGACTTCCGATTTCAGCTTCTTCCGTCTCTATTCCTCATTTATCCAGAGTATTAAGGATTTGACTAGAGTGGTCTGAACCCACTTTTCTAGGGTAAGGGCAGCCCTGGCACACACCTGCCTCAGTCTCCAGGGTGGTCGTTATCTCGCGAGAAAGGCTTGAAAGGGAGGGTGTCGAGAATGAGGAGAGGGAGGAGTCGAGGCCGCCTCCGCCTCCTCCACCTCCTCCTGTAGGAGGGGGTGCTGAGGGAGGGAACAGTTGCTGATCTCTGGATGTTCTGGGTAGTCTTGAGCAGGAGAGTATGAGGCGAGCTCAGGCCCGGGTGCGGCCGGGCTTCGGGGGCGAAGGCGCTGCCGCTGCCACCGCCATCTAACTCGCTGCTACCGCGAGGCCCGGCGCGCGGATGGTGCTGGTGCGGCTCGGGTGTTGATCCGCGTGTCCCCTCCCTCCTTTCCCCTCCCCCACGCGGTGGTCTCCTCTCCTCCCCCGGCCCGGCGGAGCCATGTCTCGAGGTGGCTGTTGCCCACACCTGTTGTGGGACGTGAGGAAAAGGTCCCTCGGGCTGGAGGACCCGTCCCGGCTGCGGAGCCGCTACCTGGGTGAGCGGGGGCCCTGGGGCGGAGGCGCTGAGGTCGCCGCCCAGAGGTGGGGGAGGGGGCCACGCCGCTGGGGCTATTGGAGGTGGGACAGCGCCTGGGCAGGGACGCCCCGGAGACGCCGAGGTGCTGGGTGGACCTTGGCGGACGGATCCCATGCCCGTGTCCTCCAATAGCTAAGTCCCCCTTTCATGCTGCCAGCCGCCGCCCTTACTGGGTTTTCCTTCGGGGGGCCGGACAGGGGGCAGACGGTACTGGCCGAGAAAGGTGTTGGGGTCGCTTCTGGAGTGGGACTCGGGAGAAGACTTGTCGAACCTCCCCGAGCTGCCGCGTTTAGAGCAAAAGTTGGCGCTTTTGCTCTTCTCCAGCGCTCTCCTCGCTCAGCCGAAGGACCTAAGTTTGTGTTGACCGCCCCTCCCCTAAAGTCTCGGGAGGGCTTAGGTGTCCGTGGCGACGCGCTGACCACCCTCGGGGACTCCACGCTCCAAACAGACTCGGTGTAAACTGTTGTGCGGCTCCGAGCCAAAACCTGAAAGTGATAGCTGAGCTCTCCCCACCCCCGCGCGCTTTCCCAGTTGGACTCTGCTGTTCGGTGGTTTCGACCGCTTTAAGGAGGTGTAGGGTTTCACGTTCCCATTCCCACCCCTGTGAAACACACTTGGCATTTACTGTTACTTAGTTAAGCTTTCTAAAAACAACCTTCGATACTTGGGGGAACGGTAGTCCAGTTCTTTTCGTTTTGCGTAAAGTGGATTTGTGAGGATTCTGGGTCACGCCTGAGCTAAAAGTGGACGGATTTAGTAGGGGTCTTTTTTCTTCCTTCCTCTGCAATCTTTTCATTACTCTTTCTTCTTTTTCTTTTCTTTTTTTTTAATTTGAAGATAAGACAACATCACTAAAATTTTTTTCTTTGCAATTTTGTTACTTTTTGCTAGGTATTTGTTGATGTCATTTGGTTTTGACTTAAAATCAATAAAAGAAAATGAAATTTCGCTACACCTAACAGTTCTGGTTTGTGAGTTATTTGAGAGAAGTTAGCAGGCATTTTTTTCCCCTTGCTCCTGTTTTTTAGTGTCCCAAGTGACATGAATACATTGTCCTTGTAAAAAATAAGAATGAAGCACAAATCCTTGTGATTTCTCCCATTCCAGTTTCACACACACACTCTTTGAGAGGTAACAGTGTTCTCTGTTTCCTGAGTATTCTTCCAGACCTTTTTCTTTGAATTCTTACAAGCACATGTGTACATATAGAAATGCTGTAGGAGTGTGTGTGTGACCTGAATATATGGTGTCATACTGTAAACAACTGTTTTGCAACTTTTTTTTTTTTTACATAACATCTTGGAGATCTTTGCATGGCAGTAAAAATAGATCTATACAGTCTTTTAAACTATTGCAGAGTATTTAACAGTATGAAGGTATCATCGTCGACTCAGCCTTTCTTCTTTTTTTGGACGTTTGCTGTTACTAACAGCACTACAGTGAACCTCCTTGCACATGCTTTTTGTGCATTTGTTCTAGGATAAGTACCTGGAGTGGTGATTAATCATTTTAAAATTTAATATCAATAGAGAGTGCTTTTTAAACCATTAACCTAAAAGATGTGCAATATTTCTTTTAATACTTGCTGAGAAAGAACTTAACTTTAGCTTAATAAAAAAAACTTGTGTTCTACACCAATGAATTTATATGTGGTCTTTTATCTCTATTAGTTGGAGCATTTAAATAAGTAGTACTTATATGTAGGTTTATGTATTAATGTTTTCTGCTGGTTCAGTTACTTCAGCTGTATCTATGATAGAGTCAATTAAAATATAAAACCATACATTTTCTTTTTCCCTTCCTCTTCTAGCTCCATAATGGGAGTGGAGTTCGTGTGTTGGGTGGAGGAGAATTGAAGAGTAAGAGTCCACTGTCTTTAGTAGAAAGTCGAAATTATAGATTTTCAAATATATGTATATTCATGCAGGAAATTCCATATCTTACATAATATTTTAAATGTGGTAGTAATATATACTTTATAATTAGCACATCCTTTAAAAGTGTTTTTTTTTAAATATTCAAAAATAGCTTGAGTAATTTCTTAGCCTTAGGAGACTTTCTTTACACCTTTAGTTTATCCATCTCTTTCACACTCCAGTGCTAATCTTGGCTTAGCAGGAAACAGCAAAGTCCACATTGGTATTGCCTGAATTAATGAGATTTAAAAAAAATGATATTTTGAAGTACTCTTATAAAGTCTTCTTTTTAAGAAGTCCAAGTGTTTTAAAAGGTAAGTAGATTTTTTCGGGGGGGGGAACTTCAATATTTAAACATTTTGATTGTTTATCTATAGTACTGTAGGTTAAATATTTTTCTAATTTATCTCCATTATTTGTATTTCTAATAATGAATTACTTCTGAATAACAGTAAAATTGGGATAGAAGCAATTGACAGATTTTTCTTGTAATGTGTATTTCAAATTAACCATAGCATGTGCCTTTTCAATAGTAGTATTCATGTTTTACAGGTGATTTTATTTAAATTTGGTTAATTTTCTCTTCCTCCCATCAAAAAAAATTGAAGTTCACAAAACATCCTTTTATATTGTGAGAATAAAGATAATTTGTCATGTATTATTTAGAAGAAGATGTATATGTTTACTTATAGCCCACAAATTCACAAGATTCACCTGAACCAATGAAGTGTTTTGTCTAGCATGAACTCAGAGGCTAGGCCAGGGATTGTAATCTTTATGAGCCCGATCTAAATTTCAATGGAGGATTTATTTTTTTAAAGAGCAGTTGTCAAAGTCCAGAGTCAGAGACACCTGTACGTCTAAATGTTTCTTAAGATACCGTATACTAGTTATAGAGTAGTGCTTTTGGAACTCAGTGATTGTTATAATAATTTATTAGCCATACATATTTCATTATAGTTTTATAGAGATAAACATTACTTATAAAAGAAATTATCTGTACATTTCTTCTTTCTCTTCCTATTTCTCTCATTTTAGACAGGCTTGCGTACAATTTGAATTTACACTTTCTAACCCTTCTAAATTAAAGACAGTAATTGACTAACAAAAAGCAATTTAAGGGAAATTTTCAAGGGAGTTGTTTGCCTTAATGTATTATATGTTTAATACGAAGTGTTTAAGTTATGATTAGGCAGTGTTTTGGTCAACTTGGGATGCTGTAACAAAATACCATAAACTGGGTGGCTTTTGAACAACATAAATTTATTTTTCAAAGTTTTGGAGGCTGGAAGCCTGAGATAAGGGTGCTCACATGGTCAGGTTCTGAGTCTGGTGAGGGCCTGCTTCCTGATTCATAGCCATCTTTTCACCATAACCTCACAAGGCAGAAGAAGTGAGCTAATTCCCTGGGATCTTTTTTATAAGGGCACTAATCCAAGCCTAATCACCTCCCGAAGATTCCCACCTCCTAATTAGGATTTCAGCAGAGGAATTGGTCCGGGTGGCGTGATGGGGGGACATGAACATTCAGACTATACCACTAAGCCAGTGACAGCCTTATAGTGGAGATTGAAATCTCTTTTTGTTCAGGCGATTAGGAAGTCTGTGTCCTTTGAATATCGTTAGGGTCAGTATGTACTGAAATGGATAATTTTGCATTTAGATTAGTCTTTAGCGTATCTTGAATACATCTATATTCAGACTTACCAAGTTCTTCATAAAGTGTTGCCGGGTTAAAACATATTTTATGAGGGTCAGAAAATTCTGAGTTTTTCCTCCTTGTTAACTACTGGGGAAAAGTTAGTGAAGTATTTGTATTTTGTTTCTTTAGTCTTAAAATTTCAATGAAAGCTAAAAAAGGTCTGATTTTAATAGTTAATAATGACAGTTAAATATGACAAATATTTGTAATAGAATATGCTGTTAATTCCTGAAGATTAGGCCACCAAATGCCTGTTATCAATCATAACAACAGCAGACAATTGAATAGCTCTACTGTAGATTTCATTCCTACCTGGTATAGGATGAAAGTGCTTAAAAGGGATAGGAGCTTCTGGTAGCACAAAATTTATATTTCAGGTATGTTTTATGTCAGTGTTTTTCAAATGTTTTGACCCTGATCCACAGTAAAAATACATTTACATGTTAACTTGTGATACACATAACTAAAATAAAAGATTCCCCAAATGACATTTACCCTTACTAGGTGTGGTGCATTCTTTTTTCTGTTCCATATCGTGTTGTTAAAAATGTTGGTGTTGACCCAGTAGAATATCCACTAATGAGTGTTGGCTTGAGGTTCACAAAGCTATTCTAAGTGGTGTGTTTTTTTAATAATTATAATTGAATGTTACTGACTTCAAAGTTAGGGTGGGTGTGTTTCCCAAGTAGTTGTAGTAGACTAAAAAAAATGTTTTTTGAATAGCACTGATGGCAAATAAAGAAGATATAAATAACAAAACTTTTATACTTTGGCAAAAATACAGTACAACACTTTTAGATCCTCACTTTTTTTTTTTGCCATGCCTCACGGCTTGCTGGTTCTTAGTTTCCTGACCAGGGATTGAACCCAGGCCCTCCTCGGTAGTGAAAGCCCGGATTCCTAACCCCTGAACTGCGAGGGAATTCCCAAATCCTCATTTCTTGAGTAATACTTGCAATGGGATTGCCGAGTTGTATAATAAGTGTGTTTAACTTCATAAGAAACTTTTTCAAAACAGTTGTACCATACTGCATTCCCATCAGCAGTGTTTGAGAGTTTTAGTTGTTCCACGTTCTCATCCATACTTGGCATTATGAATCTTCCTAATTTTAGCTTTTCTAGTTGATAATGTAGGTATAATATCACTATTGTTTTAATTTGCATTTGATTTAATCCTAATGATTAATGATTTTGAGTATATTTTCATGGTTTATTTGCCATTCTTATACTTTGGTTAAATATTCAGATTTACCTTCTTAATATTGTAAAAATTCTTTATATATTCTTGATACAAGTCCTTAATCAGATATATATTTTGCAGATATTTTCTCCCAGTTTGTGTAAGTCAATTTCTCTACCACATTCCATTGATCTAGGTGTCTGCCTTTATGCCATTACTTTCGGTCTTTATAGTGAGTGTTGAAATCAGCTAGTGTGATATTTTGTACTTGGTTCTTTTTTTCAAAATTGGCTATTCTGAGTCCTTTTCATTTTTTAAATTTCAGAATCAGCTTGTCAATTTCTATAAAAAGGACTGCTGGGGTTTTGATTGATACTGTGTTGAATCTGTACCTTATTTGAGGAGAATTGTAGTCTTTACAGAATGGAATCTTCCAATTCATAATGGTGGCTTTTCTCTCCATTTATTTTGTTGTTCCTTCATTTCTTTCAGCAATGTTATATATTTTTCAGTGTACAGATCCTATATATATATTTGCTCTATTTATTCCTATATATTTAATGTTTTTATACTATTTTAGATAGTATTTTATAAGTTTATAAGTAATATCAAATTATTCATTGTGCATATATAGAAATAAAATTTTTTAAAATTGGCTTTATATCGTGCAACTTTACTCAACCTACTCATTAGTTCTTTCTTAAAAAAATTAATTTCTGGCTGCGTTGGATCTTCGTTGTTGCGTACAGGCTTTCCTCTAGTTGCGGCGAGCAGGGGCTACTCTTCGTTGTGGTGTGCAGGCTTCTCATTGCAGTGGCTTCTCTTGTTACAGAGCACGGTCTCTAGGTGGACGGGCTTCAGTAGTTGTGGCTTGTGGGCCCTAGAGTGCAGGCTCAGTAGTTGTGTCGCACGGGCTTTGTTGCTCCAGGGCATGTGGAATCTTCCCCGGACTAGGGCTTGAACCTGTGACCCCTGCACTGGCAGGTGGATTCTTAACCACTGTGCCACCAGGGAAGCCCTACTCATTAGTTCTTATAAAATTTTTTTTTTTGCAGGCTTTTTTGGATTTTATGTAGTTGATTATGTCACTGCATATTAAGATTCTTCCTGGGAATTCCCTGGTGGTACAGTGATTAGGACTTGGTGCTCTCACTGCCCAGAGGGACCAGATTCAATCCCTGGTTGGGGTACTACGATCCCACAAGCAGCGTGGTGTGACCAAAAAAAGAAAAACCAAAATAACCAAAAAACAAGATTTCTTCCTTTTTTACCTATGTTGTTTTTTTCTTCCGTTTTCAATTTTCTTGCTTAATTGCATTGACCAGGACTCCAGTAGAATCTTGAAAGGAAGTAGTAAGAGTGGACATTGTTGCCTTATTCCTCATCCTGGAAAGCATTCAGTCTTTAACTATTAAATATGTTGTTGACTGTAGGTTTTTGTAGATACCCATTGAAGAAATCCCCTTCTACTCTTAAATTGCTGAGAGTGTTTATCATGACTAGCTGTTGAATTTTGTCAGGGTTTATTCTGCATCTGTTGAATTGATGATATGATTTCTGTTTCATAGATTATGTTAACATATTGATTGATTTTTGAATGTTGAACCAACATTCAATTCCTGGGCCAAATCCTACTTGGTTATGATAAATTGTCCTTTATATATTGCTGGCTTCACTTTTGGTAAGAATTTTGTGTTTTTGTTCTTTAAGGATATTAGCTCACAGTTGTTATATTTTTGCCTGTTTTTCGTATCAGGATTATGCTGGCCTCATAAATGTGTTGGAAGTGTTCTTCTCTTTTTCTGAGGAGTTTGTGTAGACTTGAAATTACCTTTTCCTTAAATGTTCGATAGATTTCATCATTGAAGCCATCTGAGCTTGGAGTTTTCTTTGTGGGAAGGTTTTGTTTTGTTTAGTACTTTAACTTTTAATTTAGAGATAAGTGTAGATGCATGTGCAGTTGTTAGAAATAATACAAAGAGATCTCATATACCCTCAATCAATTTCCCAATGGTAGTATCTTGTACAACTATATTAATATATCACAATTAGGAAACTGACATAGATAGATCTATGAATCTTATTCATATTTCCCCAGTTTTACATGCACTTTTGCATGTGTGTATTTAGTTCCATGCAATTTTAGCACTGATTTTAGTTTTTATTTTTTTTAAAAAATTTTATTTTATTATTTTTTAATACATCTTTATTGGAGTATAATTGCTTCACAATGCTGTGTTAATTTCTGTTGTACAACAGAGTGAATCAGCCGTATGCATATCCCCATATTCCCTCCCTCTTGAGCCTCCCTCCCACCCTCTCTATCCCACCCCTCTAGGTCTTCGCAAAGCACGGAGCTGATCTCCCTGTGTTATGCTGCTGCTTCCCACTAGCTATCTGTTTTACATTTGGTAGTGTATATACGTCGATGCTACTCTCACTTCACCCCAGCTTCCCCCTCCCCCACCATGTCCTCACGTCCATTCTCTATGTCTATGTCTTTATTTCTGCCCTGCCACCAGGTTCATCAGTACCTTTTTTTTTTAGATTCCATATATATGTGTCAGTATATGGTATTTGTTTTTCTCTTTCTGACTTTACTCTGTATGACAGACTCTAGGTCTATCCACCTCACTACAAATAACTCAATTTTGTTCCTTTTATGGCTGAGTAATATTCGATTGTAAATATGTGCCACATCTTCTTTATCCATTCATCTGTCAATGGACATTTAGGTTGCTTCCGTGTCCTGACTATTGTAAATAGTGCTGCAGTGAACATTGTGGTACGTGACTCTTTGAATTATGGTTTTCTCAGGGTATATGCCAAGTAGTGGGATTGCTTTCTATTTTTTGTGTTTTAAGGAACCTCCATACTGTTCTGCATAGTGGTGTATCAATTTACATTCCCACCAACAGTGGAGGAGGGTGCCCTTTTCACCACACCCTTTCCAGCATTTATTGTTTCTAGATTTTTTGATAATGGCCATTCTGACCGGTGTGAGGTGATACCTCATTGTAGTTTTGATTTGCATTTCTCTAATAATTTTAATAAATTAATGTTAATTAATGTTAATAGATTAAAGTGGTTACCACCTTATTTAAGGTACAGAACAGTTTCATCACAATAGTCCTTTGTGATCCCATTTTTGGCCACAGCTACCTCCTTCCCTCCCAACAGCTAACCCCTGGTAACTACTAATCTGTTCTCCCTTTCTATAATTTTGTCATTTCAAGAATGTTACATAAATAACATGTATGTAATGTTCTAAATAACAGCATGTAAACTTTTGAGATTGGCTTTTTTCACTCTGCATAATTCCCTTAAGATTCATCCAGGTTGTGTGTACAATAGTTTATTTCTTTGTATTGTTGATTAGTATTTCATGATATCGATATATAACTAATCGTTCATTTGTTGAAGATATTTGTATTGTTTCCAGTTTTGACTATTAAATAGAGAGCTGTTACGAACATCCATATACAGGTTTTTGTATGAACATAGATTTTCATCTCTGGGATAAGTGTCCAAGAATTGTAATTACTGCACTATATGATAAGCACATTGTTTACTTTTGTAAGAAACTGCCATACCTTTTTCCAGTATGGCTGAACCGTTTTATGTTCCCATCAGCCACGAATGAGTAATCCAGTTTCTCTGCATCATCATCAGCATTTAGTGTTGCCACTGTTTTTTTTTTTTTTTTTGCGGTATGCGGGCCTCTCACTGTTGTGGCCTCTGCCGTTGCGGAGCACAGGCTCCGGATGCACAGGCCCAGCGGCCATGGCTCACGGGCCCAGCCGCTCCGTGGCATGTGGGATCCTCCCGGACGGGGGCACGAACCCGCATCCCCTGCATCGGCAGGTGGACTCTCAACCACTGTGCCACCAGGGAAGCCCTGAAGTATCAATTTTTAATTGAAGTATTTAATTTAGTTCCAGGTGCTCAACATCGTGATTCGATATTTCTGTACACTACGAAATAATCACCATGATCAGTATAGTTACTGTCACCATACAAAGTTATTACAATATTATTGAGTGTATTTCCTATGCTGTACATTTCATTGATGTGACTCATTTATTTTGTAATTGGAAGTTTGTACCTCTTAATCTCCTTCAACTATTCCCCCCAACCTCCTCCCTTTAGGCAACCGCCTGTTTGTATCTATGAGTCTGTTTCTGTTCTGTTACTTTTTTTTTTTTTTTTTTTTTTTTGCGGTACGCGGGCCTCTCACTGTTGTGGCCTTTCCCGTTGCGGAGCACAGGCTCCTGACGCGCAGGCTCAGCGGCCATGGCTCCCGGGCCCAGCCGCTCCACGGCATGTGGGATCTTCCCAGACCGGGGCACGAACCCGTGTCCCCTACTTCGGCAGGCGGACTTTCAACCACTGCGCCACCAGGGAAGCCCCTGTTCTGTTACTTTTGTTCATTTGTTTTGTTTGTTCTCTGTATCTATGAGTCTGTTTCTGTTCTGTTACGTTTGCTCATTTGTTTTGTTTTTAAGATTTCACATGTAAGTGAAATCATATGATATTTGTGTTTCTCTCTCTGACTTACTTCACTTAACGTAATATCCTCCGGGTCCATCCACGTTGTTGTAAATGGCAAGATTTCATCCTTTTCATGGCTGAGTAGTATTCCATTACATATATATGCACCACATCTTTTTTATCCATTCATCTTTTGATGGACAGTTAGGTTGCTTCTACATCTTGGCTACTGTAAATAATGCTACAATGAACATAGGGGCGCATATATTGTTTTGAATTAATGCTTTTGTTTTCTTCTGGAAATTACCTAGAAGCGGAATCGCTGGATAGTACAGTAGTTGTCTTTTTAGTTTTTTGAGGAACCTCCATACTGTTTTCCATAGTGACTGTACCAATTTGCATTCCCACCAGCAGTGCATGAGAGTTTCCTTTCCTTCACATCCTCTCCCACACTTGTTATTTGTTGTTTTTTTGATAATAGCCTTTCTGACAGGTGTGAGGTGATATCTCATTGTGGTTTTGATTTGCATTTCCGTGATATTTAGGGATGTTGAGCATTTTTTCATGTGCACATTGGCCATCTGTATGTCTTCCTTGCAAAAATGTCTGTTCAGGTCTTCTGCCCATTTTATAATTGGGTTTTAAATTAATTCATTAATTAGTTAATTGGCTGCATCGGGTCTTCGTTGCTCTGCGCGCGCTTTCTCTAGTTGCAGCGAGTGGGGGCTACTCTTCATTGCGGCGCATGGGCTTCTCATTGCAGTGGCTTCTCATTGCAGATCATGGGCTCCAGGTGCATGGGCTTCAGTAGTTGTGGCACGCAGGTTCAGTAGTTGTGGCTCGCGGACTCTAGAGCACAGGCTCAGTAGTTGTGGCGCATGGACCTAGCTGCTCAGCAGCATGTGGGATCTTCCCGGACGAGGGATCGAACCCATGTCCCCCGCACTGGCAGGTGGATTCTTAACCACTGCACCACAGGGGAAGTCCCTCGGGTTTTGTTTTGATATTGCATCATATGAGTTCTTGGTGTATCTTGGATATTAACCCCTTATGAAATATAGTTTGCAAAAATCTGCTAACATTCAATTGGTGGTCTGTTAGTCTTGTAGATAGTTTCCTTTACTGTGCAGAAAGCTTTTTAGTTTCATGTACTCCCATTTGTTTATTTTTGCTTTTGTTTCCCTTGCTGAGGAGACATATAAAAAAAATATTACTTAGACTGAGGTCAAAGAGCATACTGCCTATATTTTCTTCTAGAAGTTTTATGGTTTCAGGTCTCACATTTAAGTCTTTAATTCATTTTGAATTTTTGTATATGATGTGAGAAAGTTTGTTCAGTTTGATACTTTTGCATGTAGCTTTCCAGTTTTCCCAACACCATTTATTGAAGTGGCTATCTTTCCCTTCATTCTGTATTCTTGCCTCCTTTGTCGTAGATTGATTGACGATGTACGTGTGGGTTCATTTCTATGTTTTCTATTTTGTTCCGCTGATCTGTGTGTCTGTTTTTGTGGCAGTACCATACTATTTATTTGCTTTAGCTTGTAGTATAGTTTGAAATCAAGGAGTGTGATACCTCCAGCTTTGTTCTTACTAAAGATTGTTTTGGTTATTTGGGGTATTTTGTGTTTCCATAGAAATTGTAGAATGATCTATTCTAGTTCTATGAAAAATGCCATTGGTATTTTGATAGGAATTGCATTGAATCTATAGCTTGCCTTGGATAGTGTAAACATTTTAACAATATTAATTCTTCCAATCCACAAACTCAGTATATCTTTCCAATTTTGTCATCATCAATTTCTTTTATCGGTGTTTTATAGTTTTCTGAGTCTTTTACCTCCTTGGTTAGATTTATTCCTAAGTGTTTTATTCATTTTGGTGCAATTGTAAATGGGATTTTTTGCTTAATTTCTTCTTCTGGTGGTTTATTGTTACTGCATAGAAACAAGAGATTTCTGTGTATTGATTTTGTATCTGTAACTATTGAATTCATTCATTCTAATAGTGTTTTGGTGTATCTTTAGGAATTTCCATATGTAGTATCAGGTTATCTGCAAACAGTGACAGTTTTACTTCTTCCTTTCCAATTTGGATTCCTTTTATTTCTTTTTCTTGTCTCATTGCTGTGTCTGGGACATCCAGTACTATGTCGAATAAAAGTACCAAGAGTGGGCATTCTTGTCTCATTCCTGATTTTAGGGAAAATGCTTTCAACTTTTCACTGTTGAGTGTGATGTTAGCTGTGGACTTGTCAGTAAAGTGGACCTTTATTATGTGGAGGTGTGTTCTCTTTATACCTACTTTGTTGAGGATTTTTATCATAAATGAATATTGAATTTTGTCAAAAGCTTTTTCTGCATCTATGGAGATGATCACATGATCATATGATTTTTATTCTTCAATTTGTTAATATGGTGTATCACACTGATTGATTTGCAGATATTGAATCATCCTTGCATTCTTGGGATAAATCCCATTTGAATATGGTGTATGATCCATATAATGTATTGTTGAATTAATGATTTGCTAGTATTTTGTTGAGGATTTTTGCATGTGTGTTCATCAGTGATACTCACCTGTAATTTCCTTTTTTTGTGATCTTTTTTTTTTTTTTTTTTTGGTATCAGGGTGCTGCTGGCTTTATAGAATGGGTTCAGAAGTCCTTCCTCTTTAGTTTTTTTGAATAGTTTGAGGATAGGTATTAGCTGTTCTTTAAATGGTAGAATTTACCTGTGAGGCTGTCTGGTCCTGGACTTTTGCTTATACTTTTGGTTATTGACTCAATTTCATTACTGGTAATTGGTCTGTTCAAGTTTTCTGTTTTTTCCTGATTCAGTCTTGGGAGATTGTACATTTCTAGGAGATTGTCGGTTTCTTTTAGGTTGTCCGTTTTATTGGTGCATAGTTTTTCATAGTAATTTCTTATGATCCTTTGTATTTCTCCTTTTTCATTTCTGATTTTATTGATTTGTTGATTTGGGCCCTCTCTTTGTTTCTTGATGTGTGTAGCTAAAGGTTTATCAATTTGGTCTATCTTTTCAAAGAACCAGCTCTTAGTTTCATTGGTCTTTTCTATTGATCTTTTAGTTTTTATTTCACTTATTTTGCTGTTTATTATTTCTCCCCTTCTGCTAACTGTGGGTTTTGTTTGTTATTTTTCTAGTAGCTTTAGGTGTAAAGTTAGGTTGTTTGAGATTTTTCTTGTTTCCTGAGCTAGGCTTGTATTGCTATAAACTTCTCTCTTAGAACTGCTTGTGCTAAGTCCCATAGATTTTTGGATCAGTGTGTTTCCATTTTCATTTGTTTCCAGGTATTTTTGGATTTTCTCTTTGATTTCATCAGTGATCCATTGGTTGTTTAGTAGCATGTTGTTTAGCCTCCATGTGTTTTTTGTGTCTGCAGTTTCTCTTTATAGTTGATTTCTAGGCTCATAGTGTTATGGTCAGAAAAGATGTTTGGTATGATTTCAGTCTTAAGAAGATTTATTGAGACTTGCTTTGTGGTCCAGCTTGTGCTCTATCCTTGAGATGTTCCATGTGTACTTGAGAAGGATGTGTATTCTGTTGCTTTTTAATGGAACGTTCTTTCTGTATCTATTAAGTTCGTCTGATTTGATTTTTTTTTTAATTAACTGAGGTAAGATACACAGAACATTTAACCATTTTGTAAAATGTTTATTTATTTATTTATTTATTTGGCTGCATTGGGTCTTAGTTGTGGAATGCGGGATCTTTTGTTGTGGCGTGTGGGCTCTAGAGCGTGTGAGCTCTAGAGTGCGTGGGCTCAGTAGTTGTGGCACGTGGGGATCTCTAGTTGTGGCACGTGGGCCCCATAGCATGTGGGCTCAGTAGCTGTGGCATGTGAGCTCTCTAGTTGTGGTGTATGGGTCTAGAGAGTGCAGGCTTAGTTGCCTCTTGGCATGTGGGATATTAGTTCCCCAACCAGGGATTGAACCTGCGTCCCCTGTATTGGGAGGCGGATTCTTAACCACTGGACTACTAGGGAAGTCCCTGATATGTTGTTTAAAGTTAGTGTTTCCTTATTGATTTTCTGTCTGGATGATCTATCCATTGATGTAAGTGGAGTGTTAAAGTCCCCTAGTAGTATTATGTTACTGTCAATTTCTTTATGTTTGTTAATATTTGGTTTATGTATTTATGTGCTCCTATGTTAGGTGCAGATATATTTACAATTGTTATATCTTCTTTTTTTTTGGCCGTGCCATGCAGCTTGTGGGATAAGTACACTCCCCTCAGGTCACCGGAGTCATATGACCTAGGGGTGCCCCCTGTGTGGGCTATGTGGGCCCTTTTGTTGTGGTGGGGCTGATTGCTGTGGCACTCTGGTACATGGGGCTGGCTCCCAGCCCACTTGGCTGTGGGGCCCTGCATAGTGCAGAGGCTTCCAGCTGCTTGTGGCTGGGGCCAGGTCCTGGTATGGCTGGCTGTGCAGTGCAGGAGTCCTGGGCTGATACTGGCCAGCTGGCAGGTAAGGCCAGGTCCCAACGCAGCTGGTTGTTGGTGCTCGGAGGGGTCCTGCCATCTTTATATTTTCAGTGGGGTGTATTTTCATGTCTCTCACTGTTGTTTTTTCACTGTTGTTTTTTGAGACTTATTTATATAGTTTAGGTATTAGTCATTCGTCAGATATGCAGTTTGCAAATACATTCTCCCAGTGTGTAGTTTGTCTTTTTCTTCTTTTCATAGAGTCTTTTGCAGAGTAAAGGTTTTTAACTTTGGAGAGGTTCAGTTTATCAGTTTTTTTCTTTTATGGATTATGCTTTTGGTCTGATGTCTAAACACTCTTAACTTAACCCTAGGTCCTGGAGATTACCTCCTATGTTTTTTCCCTGAAGTTTTATAGTCTTATATTTTTACGTTTAAGTCCAGAGTCCATTTTGTGTTAATTTTTGTATGAGGTATGTGATTTACTGTGAAGTTCATTTTTGTGCTTATGAATGTCCACTTGCCCTAGCACCATTTGTTTAAAAGTCAGTATTTTCTCCATGGAATTGCTTTTGCACCTTTATTAAAAATCAGTTGGGCACATTTATGTGTATCTAATCGGTGTTCTCTATTCTCTTGCATTGATCTGTGTATCTGTCCCTTTGTAAATACCATACTGTTTTGCTTACTGTAGCTATATAGTAAGTTTTTACATCAAGTTGAGTGACGTTTTCTCCCCTCAATAATTCTTTTTCAAAATTGTTTTAGCTCTTCTCTGTCTTTTGCCTTTTTATATGAGTTTTAGAGTAAGGTTGTCCTTATCTCCAAAATACCTTGCTGGGATTTTGATAGGAATTGCATTGGACTCACATATCAGTTTGGGAAGGACTGACATCTTTACTATGTTGAGTCTTCTGATCCATAAACACAGTACATCACTCCAGTTATTTAGCTCTTTGGTTTCTTTCATCAGCATTTTATAATTATCAAGATACACATCTTCAGCATATTTTGTTATATTTATGTCCAAATGTTTAATTTTCTTCTGAGCAATTATTAATGTATTTTTTTAATAAATCTATTTATTTATTTATGGCTGAGTTGGGTCTTTGTTGCTGCGCTCGGACTTTCTCCAATTGCGGCGAGTGGGGGGTACTCTTCGTTGTGGTGCGCGGGCTTCTCATTGTGGTGGCTTCTCTTGTTGCAGAGCACAGTCTCTAGGCGTGTTGGCTTCAGTAATGTGGCTCGCAGGCTCTATAGCGCAGGCTGAACAGTTGTGGCGCATGGGCTTAGTTGCTCCACGGCATATGGGATCTTCCCGGACCAGGGCTCAAACCCATGTCCCCTGTATTGGCAGGCGGATTCTTAACCACTGTGCCACCAGGGAAGCCCAAATGTATTGTGTTTAAGTTCAACTTCTACCCATTCATTGTTAGTATGTAACAGTGTGATTTTTTTTGTGTGTTGATCTCATATGCGGTGATCTTGCAAAACTTACTTATTAATTCTCAGAGGTTTCTGGGTATATTACAGGAGATTTTCTATGTGGAAAATCATGTCATCTTTCAATAGGGACTGTGTTATTTCTTCCTTTCCAAGTTATGTGTCTTTTTTTTTTTCCTTAACATTATTCCAATGTCTAAAACTTCCAGGACTGTGTTTAATAATAGTGGAGAGAGTGGACTTCCTTGTATTGTCCTGATTTTAAGTGAGAAGCATTCAGTCTTTCACCATGAAATATGATATATTTTAGGTCTTTTATTGGTGCTTATTACCAGATTGAGGAAGTTTCCCTCTGTTGCTAGTTTGCTGAAAATGTTAGTCATGAATGAGTTCAATCAAAGAAGCAGAATTACTAGGAGATATACAAACATACACACAAAGATGTGTTACTGGCATTTGACTTTGTGTAGTTGTGGGAACTCATTAAACTGTCTCTGTAAAGTTGTTTTCTTCATGTCTTTTGCTGGGGCTTGACATCCTCAGGACAGACAGTTGGGAAAGGATGATGGTAAATTGGGGATAGGAAGGACAGGCCTGAACCCATGAAAACATAAGATCTATGCCAGTTCTCACTGTCTTCAGTCTTATAGATGTAGGTGTTTTTTTAGGAGAAACTGGTACCCTTTGTCATGGACCTAAACACAAATTGGCCTAGTATTCCAAGAACCTAAAAGAGGATCTATGGGTAGGCAGGACGGTTATGGGCCTAGTTGCTCCCCATTCTAACGAGGTGAGCCAGACAAGTAACAATGTATATAAACAATATAAGCATCAATAAAAATCAGTATTGCTGTTACTTTACTTCCACCCACCAATCTTGTGCAAATATGACTGGTAATTCAAGTAACATGAATCATACAGGGAAAAAATTCTGGGAAACATGGTTCGTTGTGAGTTGACCCATTTCAAAGCCACCACACTTAAATGCTGCTTGTTGTTCATTGTAAGGCTCTTGGTAGGGATGGGAGGGGGATTCCTGTCCCTCCCTTAAGGATAGGCAGTTTATACTTCGTTCCTTTCCTGGAGGCAGTTGCCTTTGCCTGAAATGGACGTGAGGGTTTCCTGCCTCTCTTAAAGCTAGTGGACCTTTGCTGAGGCTCTTTTTAGCTAGGGCTTCCCCAGTGGCTTAAGACTTTTGCTTCCCATGAGAGAAGGGCCTGAAAAGTGACTGGAGTTTCCTTTTTAAGTCTTACCAGACAGGGACTGTCTCAGGCTTCCTGTTGTTTTCAGTGTTTCATATGAGTACTTGGGGGAGGCTCATGAAAAAGAGCTGGTGACTGAATGTAGATTCTCTCTGTGCCTAGGATCCTAGAGATTCTAAACTGTGTCTCTAGCCCACATTTGGCCTTTAAACATTCATTTGAGTTTTTACTATTTTCTTCTTACACGTTTTGATTGCAGTCATCTCTTTGTCCTGTTCATTGTCAAAGGTAAAACAGTTCTGTGTTCTTTCTCTCCTCAGAGTTTGTTACACTTTAATTATCAGTTCTCCTGGTTATCTGGCAAGATGTCTTGGAAGCCAAAGAAGATTATGTCAAGGAGACAGCATTTACCTATGACAGCTAATGATGCTATGAGGTTATGAAAAATGTGCCTTGAAAGAGACCATTGAATTTACTGATACCCCACGATTTCTGAGAACAAAACCAATGAATAGGAGGGGGCAAAACAGACAGTTCAGGAAAAGGAAGACCTGACAATGAGCTAGAGATGGCAGCGTTTGTAGTTGACTAGGAAGTTTGGCCTTAAAAAGAAGTTGCTCAAAGGGGCAATAGAGTCAAGTAAAGTGAAAAGTTTGAGGCCAACTGGCCCGAGGCAGGGGAACACAATCAGATTCACAGGTTGCATCAGACCGAAGCTCTCCGGACCACCCAGTTCCAGAAACTGACCTGGAGACTTTCCGGACCACCCAGTTCCAGGAACTGACCTGGGGACTTTGCGCCCAGCCCAGCCTTCCCGCCTTTCGAGGCGCGGTACTAACGGTCCCCCAGGATACCTGAAAAGACCACCAAATAAGGAATACCCTGCAACCTCCCAGATTCACCACACCCCTTTCCCTTCTTCCCCTATAAAATCTTGCCGAACCCTCGCCCGGGCGCGACTTCTCTGGCCCCTTTCTCTCGGACCAGTGAACCTCGCCCGGGAGCGCTCCCTAATAAAGCTCACTTGAAGCTTTCCTCTGTTTCCGGGTGCCGTTTGTTAAGATCCGACCTTACATTTGGTGCCGAAACCCGGGAGGGGTACCAAGCCCCGCGGGTTACCGCGCGGGACGCTCCTCCCCTCCCCCAGGAGACAACCAGGGAACATCTACTCATCCACCTGATCTGGCAGAAAACGGGGTAAGTCCCCCTCCCTTGTTCCCTCCGACCCCCAGAGTCCCTACCCACCGGACTCCCTGTCCCCGGGGCGCGTCAGGGACTCCTCCGTCCTCTCTCCGGGCCTCGGGCAACTGTGGAGACGTCCCAATTGCCTGACGGCTCTCCGACCCGTCGGGCCTCGGGTGATTGTAGAGACGTCCCTATCGCCTGACCGCCCTCCGACCTGCCGTGAATTGGAGACGGAGACCAGGGATGCCTCTCTCCCTCTCCATTCACTCAGGGACAGACTGGGGGTCATGGGAACCTCACAATCGAAACCAGATTCTAAGACGCCCCTGGGGTGTCTCCTAGCCAATTTTACAGCTCTCGGTTTCTCCCAAGATCTCCGTTGCCGACGGCTTATTTTCTATTCCACTGTGGCCTGGCCACAATATCCCTTAGACAATCAATCCAAATGGCCTCCTGAAGGGACTTTCGATTTTAACATCCTCCGTGATCTAGATAATTACTGCCGCAGGAAGGGCAAATGGTCCGAGGTCCCCTATGTTCAGGCCTTCTGTATTTACGCTCCCGCCCTTCCCTCTGCGTCGATTGTGCCACTTCCCAGATCCTTCTTGCCAAACAGACATCTCCTACATTCAAGCCCCTAATTTCCTTCGACGATAACCCCTCTCCACTAGCCGACCCACCCGAATCTCTCGCTCTTCCCCCTCCAGAGCTCCTCTCCAACCTCCACCCTACCCTGAAGCGGTCCCTCCTCCTCCCGAACCCGTTCCCCTCCAACCGTTCCCCCGAGGTTTCTCCTCCCACGCCCCTTGCTTCGCCAATTAGTGCACTTACACGCTCTCACGACTCCCAAGATCCACATCTCCTCTGCCCTCTGAGGGAGGTAGCAGGAGCGGAAGGATTAGTTAGAGTTCATGTTCCCTTTTCTCTCCAAGATCTCTCTCAAATAGAAAAGCGATTAGGCTCCTTTTCTGCCGACTCTTCCCGCTACATTAAAGAATTTCGCTCTCTCTCTCAAGCTTACGATCTAACCTGGCACGGTATCTTGGTGATCCTATCTTCTACTCTGACCCCTGACGATAGGGAAAGAATTCAAACTGCTGCCCGAAACCATGCAGATCAGGTTCACCTTACTGATAACTCCATGCCTGTCGACAACTCCATGCCTGTCGGAGCGACTGCCGTACCTGGCACAGATCCAGGCTGGACTTATCAGGATGGCCAAGATGGCTGTCATAAACGCGACCTCATGATCCAATGCCTCCTGGCTGGCATGCAGGCTGCCGCTCATAAGGCAGTCAAATTTGAAAAACTAAAAGAGATAACCCAAGAATCTAACGGAAATCCAGCTATCTTTCTCAATCGCCTTACAGAGGCCTTAACTCTCTACACCTGGCTGGATCCCGACACCCCGGCAGGGGCAGCGGTCCTAGCCACCCATTTTATCACCCAATCAGCCCCGGACATCCGAAAGAAATTAAAACGGGCAGAAGACGGCCCTCAAACCCCTATTTGAGATCTGGTAAAGATGGCCTTTAGAGTCTATAATGGCCGTGAGGATTTGGCAGAATCCAGCCGACAGGCTCGAAGGCACCAGAAGGTGGCCCTCCAAACCCAAGCTCTTGTAGCTGCCCTAAGGCCGGCCATCTCCCATGGATCACAGCATCCACGGGGTCTGCAAAAGGCAACCCCGCCGGGGGCCTGCTTCAAATGTGGAAAAGAAGGCCACTGGGCTCGCCAATGTCCCAATCCCCAACCTCCTTATAAGCCCTGTCCCAGCTGCGGGCTAACGGGCCACTGGAAGAGTGACTGCCCTACGACTGGCCCTCCCTCAGCGTCTCCACGCGGGGGGCTGGCCTACCCAATGGCATTACCACTTGAACTGCTGGGATTGGCTGACAACTGACGGCGCCTGGACTCGAAGACCCCCATCACCCTCGCCGAGCCCAGGGTAACGCTACAGGTAGTGGGTAAGTCCATCTCATTTCTGGTGGACACGGGGGCTATCTATTCGGTCCTGCCTACTTATTCCGGGCCAGTTTCTCCTTCCCAGATCTCGGTCATGGGTATTGATGGCAAACCATCCTTCCCACTCCAGACCGGTCCACTCGCATGCCATATCGAAGGACTCCCTTTTACTCATTCTTTCTTAGTCATACCATCCTGCCCAGTTCCCTTGCTAGGCCGAGATGTCCTTTTCCACTTAGGGGCCTCCCTCCAGCTGGTTAGACTTGACCCTAAGGTCCCCTCCTCCCAACTCCTGCTTCCTCTTCTCGGCCTGTCTCTAGAACCCTCCCCCTCCTATCCCCCTCTTCCAGTCACACCGAACCCAATCAATCCCCAAGTCTGGGATACTTCTAAGCCCATAATAGCAACACACCATCCCCCCGTCCTCATCCGCCTAAAGGACCCCTCCAAATTTCCATCAAGGCCCCAATTTCCCATCTCTGAGACTCACCTTAGGGGCCTACAACCTATTATCACCAGACTCCTAAACCAGGGACTCCTTATCCCCACTGACTCTCCCTGCAACACCCCCATCCTGCCTGTCCGCAAGACCTCTGGGGATTATCGCCTGGTCCAGGACCTCCGACTAATCAATGAGGCCATAATTCCTCTCCACCCAGTAGTCTGGATCCCTAACTTTGCTCTCCTCGCTAAACCCTTATATCTAGCCGCTAAAGAAACCCCTCAAGGACCCCTCACCTCTCCTTCCGCCGTTCGACAGGCCTTTCTCACTCTCCGTAACGCGCTGATATCTTCTCCTCCCCTTTCTCTGCCCAACCCAAACCGACCTTTTCACCTTTTTGTGGATGAACGGGCCCGGAATAGCCACTGGACTCCTTGCCCAGCCTGTAGGGCCTTCCTACCGCCCCGTGGCTTACCTCTCCCAACAGCTAGACCCAACCATTCGGGGATGGCAACCATGCCTTCGGGCCCTAGCAGCGGCAGCCGAACTGACCAAACAAAAACTGACTCTGGCCCACCCACTAACCGTGTTTTCCTCCCACCGGATGGTTGACCTCCTAGGCCACAAGTCTCTCTCCCTCCTGGGCCCCTCCCGCATCCAGGAGTTCCACCTACTGTTCATTGAAAACGCTGCTATCTCCCTCGACCTCTTCCCCCTCCTAAACCCGGCCTCCCTCTTGCCTATCTCCGACACCGGGACCTCCCCTTCCCACTCCTGCCCCCAAGTCATAGAGGCCCTGAGCCCGCCGAGAGACGGACTCTTTGACACCCCTCTTTCAAACCCGGACTGCACCCTCTTCGTAGCATGCTTGCTCCCTGTTTTCTTAGGTTACTTCGCAGGCGCATGGAGGAAGTCTCTTGGGTGGCCACAAACCAAATGCGCCTCGGTCCTTACACCTTGCTTCCTACAGAACCCCCCACTGGTCTCCCCTAAGCCTCGGACCTCTGGTCGCCCGACTCCCCTTTCGACACCCCCATTCAGCATGAAGTAGCCGAAGATCAGAACGCCGCCCCATTACACCAAAGATGTCGGGATGTAAGGCCAACTGGCCCGAGGCAGGGGAACACAATCAGATTCACAGGTTGCATCAGGCCGAAACTCTCCGGACCACCCAGTTCCAGAAACTGACTTGGAGACTTTCCGGACCACCCAGTTCCAGGAACTGACCTGGGGACTTTGCACCCAGCCCAGCCTTCCCGCCTTTCGAGGCGCGGGACTAACGGTCCCCCAGGATACCTGAAAAGACCACCAAATAAGGAATACCCTGCGCCCTCCCAGATTCACCACACCCCTTTCCCTTCTTCCCCTATAAAATCTTGCCGAACCCTCGCCCGGGCGCGACTTCTCTGGCCCCTTTCTCTCGGACCAGTGAACCTCGCCCGGGAGCGCTCCCTAATAAAGCTCACTTGAAGCTTTCCTCTGTTTCGCGGTGCCGTTTGTTAAGATCCGACCTTACAAAAAGTTTTGTTAAAGTGCTGTTCTGTCTCTGTTTCTCAGTATCAGCAGCCTTATTCTTTTCTCTTAACCAGTTGAAGTTACCCCAACTCCTTAATGAAGTCTTTTTTTTTTAAGTCTTTTCTTTTTTGACTTTTTTAAAAAAAATTTAATTTATTTATTTATGGCTGTGTTGGCTCTTCGTTTCTGTGCGAGGGCTTTCTCCAGTTGCGGCAAGTGGGGGCCACTCCTCATAGCGGTGCGCGGGCCTCTCACTATCGCGGCCTCTCTTGTTGCGGAACACAGGCTCCAGATGCGCAGGCTCAGTAATTATGGCTCACGGGGCTAGTTGCTCCGCGGTATATGGGATCTTCCCAGACCAGGGCTCGAACCCGGGTCCCCTGCATTGGCAGGCAGATTCTCAACCACTGCGCCACCAGAGAAGCCCAATGAAGTCATTCTTTAAAAATCATTTTCTCTCGGGACTTCCCTGGTGGTCCAGCGGTTAGACTCCGCACTCCGGGTGCAGGGGGTACGGATTTGAGCCCTGGTCGGGGAACTAAGATCCCACATGCTACACGGTGCGGCCTAAAAACAAAAACAAACAAAAAAATCATTTTCTCTTTTCAGACAATATTAACTTAGAACAATCCCACGTGTACATAGGGAGAGAACGAATCTTAAGTGTCTATAGTAGATCAGTCACATCTATGAGTTTTGCATATGCTACTTAATTTATTCCAGACAATAAACCTTTAAAGTTGATGGTATTATTCCCATCAAATATAAAATTTTTACAAATGTAGAACTAAGGCCCTGAGATGTTAAGTTTTGCCCAGTGTATGTGTAGTATGTTCCAAGTTAGATTTAAGCCTAACATTTCTTGTCCCAAGCATCTCAGTCTAGTAACAGAGATAGGTACTTGAATAAATAAGTTATGAAGCTGTTTCATAAGTTACAGAGCCATTAAAAATGAGCAATATGTCTATATTTATTGCCAGTGAAAGATGTTCACCTTGTATTATTGAGTGAAAACACGTTGAAGAACAGAATCAGTATTATGAGCCTGTTCAATTATTCACTGATTCAGGAATGTATATTGAGTGCCTCCTTTGTCTTAGGCACTGTTCTAGGCACTTAGGATACTTGAGTGAACAAAAGAGTGTTTTTTTTTATGGAGCTTACAATCTATTAATATAGAATAGAATGTAAAAGAGACGGAATTAAATGAGGCAGCTTGGGCTGCAAGAAAGACTTGGAGAGAAAGTCTCAGTGATAGGTAAATTCATCCATAACAAATGGGTAATTGTTGGGAGACAGTTCTCCATGTCTCTTTTGTATTTCTGCACATCTTGTGAGCAGAGGCACTGGCTGCTTTGTTCTGGACTCTCTTTTCAGAGAACAGACTTGGGAGATATAATATCTCCCTGTGGAGCAGAGGGCAGATTTATTTATTGTCCAGAATAATAAAGATAATGTTTTCCTTTGGGACAAAGGTTAGGCAGATTTGCTTGATATAAGATTTGCGTTCCTTCAGTTCAGTGTTCCCCAGCTGTGATTCAAACCCATTGCATGTGCAGTATCCCCCCAGACCCCTCTGCATTGCCATGTGGGAATTGGGGGACAAGGGGAACTAATGTGAACCTGAAGCTCATTCTCCTTGAGGAGTAAAATCTTTTGCCTCTGACTCAGAAGTCCTGTGTCTTCTGCCAGCATCCATGAAATGGTGGCAGGTAGCTTGTTAGCTTACAAGTAGGCCAGACTCATCACAGTTCTTGATAATAGGCATGAGTTTATTTTTATTTTAATTTGAGAGGACTCAGTTGTTTTTTTTTTAAACTTATAGTTCTTATTTTTATCCTAGCTTTCAGCTCCTATTTCTTGGTGTAGTGCATTTAATTACCAAAAGGGTAGAGGAGGTTTATACTAGGTTGTTCTAGAAGCCCATTTTATGGAATGTGGGGCAATACAATTTTTTAAAAAATAAATAAATTTATTTATTTATTTTTGGCTGTGTTGGGTCTTCGTTGCTGCGTGCAGGCTTTTCTCTAGTTGTCGTGAGCGGGGGCCACTCTTCGTTGTGGTGCGTGGGCTTCTCATTGTGGTGGCTTCTCGTTGCAGAGCATGGGCTCTAGGCACGCGGGTTTCAGTAGTTGTGGCACGCAGACTTCAGTAGTTGTGCCTCGCGGGCTCTAGAGCGCAGGCTCAGTAGTTGTGGCGCACGGGCTTAGTTGCTCCGCGGCATGTGGGATCTTCCCGGACCGGGGCTCAAACCTGTGTCCCCTGCATTGGCAGGCGGATTCTTAACCACTGGGCCACCAGGGAAGCCCAATACAATCATTTTGATCTCCTAAGTCACATATAAAAATATCATTTAGGAGCTGTCTTGTCCCTATCGTGTCTCAGTGCATGTTTTTATGTACAAGGTCCTATGGAAGAATTCTTGCTCAAATTACTCACTTTGTCTTCTATTCTCTCATGTTGCACTACCATTTTCTCTAGTTGGAAATGGCTAGAGCCATGTTTTCAAGCCCAGATTTTAAAAATTTGGAAGAAAATTTTTAATACTTTTTTCTTAGCATTTTAATGAATTTTAATTACTGTCGTGTTGTTAATTTGAATACTTCTTTCCTTAACTCTTAATTTATAACTCAGTAGGGTTGCCAAAGGAATTGGCCAAAAGGAAAAGATTTTAAAAAATTTTTTCTGTTTACTAGTTAGCATCTTTTTAAAACTGAAAATCAGATTTGAAAAGTTAATTATATAAAGTATAACCTAATTCATGAAAATACTTTGCTGAATTTCTGCAGGTTGTTTTATTCCAATAAGTTTAGGAAGTATACCCCACCCGAACACACGCAAAATCTTTAACCCACGTGTTCATCCATTATCTAGCGATCTTACCAGTTACAGGCAAGGACAGAGAAAACAGTCTGGCTTCAAGAAGATCTTGCTCTTTACGTGGAATGCAAGAAAACATAATAGAGTCCCTTGTGACAGTATATAGAGAGCATAGTCAGATTTAATTTTGAAATCTCATCAGCCTGATTACTTAGCTAATTACTGTTCTTTGTCATATATATATATTTGGCTTCCTTTCATTACAGCTTCTGAATAAGCATGAAGCTTTTTGGTCCATTTTTGGTAAAAATGATTCATTTCTTAAAGAAACATAATTTCTCTTTTTCAAAGGAGGAATTTATTATATTTTTGAAGTATGATAACTTTTCTGCTATTGATGGATATTTAGGCTGATTTAATTTTTGTGCTCTCACATTTCATCACTGTGAAATGAACTTCTAAGTATTTTAGCATTTCTGAAAGTGAGATGTTTAAAAATAGGTGGCATATTCTAAAACAGTTTGCCATCCTTTTTAAAATTGAAAACGTATTCCCCACCTCCAGTCTTCTCTTATCCCCTTTCTCTGCTTTATTTTTCCATATAGAGTTTTTAGCAAGTCACATATTGTTTATTTTCTTTCATTAAGCTAACTAGAGTCAGGGATCTTTTTCTCTTTTATTTTACCATTGTATCTCTAGCTCCTAGAACACGACCTGGAATGGAGTAAGTACACAATATATTTGTTGAATGAATGGATGAATGAAGGGAACATTTAAGTGTTTATTGTGGTTCCAGATACTGTGCTAAGCCCTTTCTCTCCTTGAATCACTTAATAACCACATGAGGTAGGTAGGTACTCTAATGAGGAAACTAGGGCTGAGGAGGAGTTAATTTGCCCAGTGTCACTCAGCCCGTAAATGGAGGAATTAAAATTAGAGCTTGACTCTACCTCATGACAGTTCCTAGGCTCTTAACAGTGTTACACTTGTCTAAGCAATAAATTGTATGATTTATTTAGTTCTTTCTTTTTAAACAGGAAGAAGAGAATTTATCCAAAGATTAAAACTTGAAGCAACCCTGAATGTGCATGATGGCTGTGTAAGTAATAGTTAATTCTCAACTATGAAGGACTTTAATACTAAGTGTTCAGGTGTTTGAGGAACTGCCCCAGTCCTCCCAAAAGAGATTGGACTAAGTATAAGAAAATGGGAGAATTAAGTTTTACATTAAAACGTAAAAGTATACTTTGAATTTAGGAAAGCATATGGGAGATTTTTTAAAGAATGATGAGTTTTCTAACATTATCAAAAGGTTTTCATCTCTTTCACTCTATTGGTACTGATTTTGTGACAGTCACTAGTGATCTTAATGTCTCCAAATCTAGTGGTCACTTCTCAGAAACTTTAGACATTGGTTGAATACATTTTCTTTTTTGAAATACTTATTCTCTTGGATTCTGCTAACACCACACTCTCTTGGTTTTCTTTCTATCTCATTGACTTGTTGCATCTTCTCTGTCTTCTTCCCTGACTCCTCCACCTCTTCACCTTCAAATGTTGGATGTACCAACATTATATCTTGGTTCCTCCCACCCTGTTTTCTCTTCACTTTTCTAAGTGATTTTGTTTAGTCCCATGGCTGAAAAACATGACTTCCAACTTTCCACTTCTTCCCAGAACTCCAGATTTATATAAATAACTCTCTAGTTAACATTTCCAGTTGCATGTCTAATAGCACCCCAAATTTAACAAGGTCAAAACAAAACTCTTGTAAGGTTTTGTTAGGAAAACTTCAGACACTGGACTTTCCTGGTGGCACAGTGATTAAGAATCTGCCTGCCAATGCAAGGGACATGGGTTCAAGCTGTGGTCTGGGAAGATCCCACATGCCGCGGAGCAACTAAGCCTGTGTGTAACAACTACTGAGCCTGTGCTCTAGACCCCGTGAGACACAACTACTGAGCTCGTGTGCCACAACTACTGAAGCCCATGTGCCTAGAGCCCGTGCTCTGCAACAAGAGAAGCTACCACAATGAGAAGCCCACGTGCAGAAACGAAGACCAAACACAGCCAAAAATAAATGAGTGAATGAATAAATAAAAAAATCAATCAATCAATTAATTAAAAAAAACCTTTAATCATGCTTTTCATATACTCAGGACCTGGATTTAGCAGTTAATCAAGATTTTGGCACATTTTCTTTTACCACTTCATTTTTTTTCTCTTTGCCGAAGTATTTTAAAGCAAATCTCAGATGTGAAATCATTTCACCTCTGTATATAAGCTAAAAGTAATGGACATTTTTTTATGTAATCAAAATGGCATTATATAATTTAACAAGATAGTATATTTTTTGGTATCATCTAATACATAGTCCATAATCAAATTTCCCCCATTGTTTAAAAATCTCCTTTTTTTTTTTAAACATTCTTATTGGAGTATAATTGTTTTACAATGTTGTGTTAGTTTCTGCTGTACAAAACAGTGAATCAGCTATATGTATACATATATCCCCATATCCCCTCCCTCTTGAGCCTCCCTCCCACGCTCCCTATTGCACCCCTCTAGGTCATCACAAAGCATCGAGCTGATTTCCCTGTGCTATGCAGCAGCTTCCCACTAGCCATCCATTTCACATTTGGTAGTGTATATATGTCAATGCTACTCTCTCACTTCGTACCAGCTTCCCCTTCCCACTCTGTGTCCTCAAGTCTGTTCTCTACGTTTGTGTCTTTATTCCTGTCCTCCCACTAGGTTTTAGATTGCTTATATGTGTGTTAGCATATGGTATTTGCTTTTCTCTTTCTGACTTACTTCACTCTGTATGACAGGCTCTAGGTCCGTCCACCTCATTACAAATGACTCAATTTTGTTCCTTTTTATGGCAGAGTAATATTCCATTGTATATAGGTGCCACATCTTCTTTATCCATTCATCTGTCAATGGACATTTAGGTTGCTTCCATGTCTTGGCTATTGTAAATAGTGCTGCAGTGAACTTTGTGTTACATGACTCTTTTTGAATTATGGTTTTCTCAGGGTGTATGCCCAGTAGTGGGATTGCTGGGTCATTAGGTAGTTCTATTTTCAGTGTTTTAAAGAACCTCCATACTGTTCTCCATAGTGGCTATATCAATTTACATTCCCACCAACAGTGCAGGAGCGTTCTCTTTTCTCCACACCCTCTCCAGCATTTATTGTTTCTAGATTTCTTGATGATGGCCATTCTGACCGGTGTGAGGTGATACCTCATTGTGGTTTTGATTTGCATTTCTCTAATGATTAGTGCTGTTGAACATCTTTTCATGTGTTTGTTGGCAATCTGCATGTCTACTTTGGAGAAATGTCTGTTTAGGTCTTCCGCCCATTCTTGGATCGGGTTGCTTGGTCTTTTGATACTGAGATGCATAAGCTGCTTGTATGTTTTGGAGATTAATCCTTTGTCCGTTGCTTCGTTTGCAAATATTTTCTCCCATTTGGAGGTTTGTCTTTTTCTCTTGTTTATGGTTTCCTTTGCTGTGCAAAAGCTTTTAAGGTTCATTAGGTCCCATTTGTTTATTTTTGATTTTATTTCCGTTAATCTAGGAGGTGGGTCAAAAAGGATCTTGCTGTGATTTATGTCATAGAGTGTTCTGCCTATGTTTTCCTCTAAGAGTTTGATAGTGTCTGGTCTTACATTTAGGTCTTTTATCCATTTTGAGTTTATTTTTGTGTATGGTGTTAGGAAGTGTTCTAATTTCATTCTTTTACCTGTAGCTGTCCGGTTTTCCCAGCACCACTTATTGAAGAAGCTGTCTTTTCTCCATTGTATATTCTTGCCTCCTTTCTCAAAGGTAAGGTGACCATATGTGTGTGGGTTTATCACTGGGCTTTCTATCCTATTCCATTGATTGATATACTGTTTTTGTGCCAGTACCATACTGTCTTGATTACTGTAGCTTTGTAGTATAGTCTGAAGTCAGGGAGCCTGATTCCTCCAGCTCTGTTTTCTTTCTCAAGATTGCTTTGGCTATTTGGGGTCTTTTGTGTTTCTGTGCAAATTGTAAAATTTTTTGTTCTAGTTCAGTGAAGAATGCCATTGGTAGTTTGATAGGGATTGCACTGAATCTGTAGATTGCTTTGAGTAATATAGTCATTTTCACAATATTGATTCTTCTAATCCAAGAACATGGTATATCTTTCCATCTGTTTGTATGGTCTTTAATGTGTTTCATCAGTGTCTTATAGATTTCAGTGTGCAGGTCTTTTGCCTCCTTAGGTAGATTATTCCTAGGTATTTTATTCTTTTTGTTGCAGTGGTAAATGGGATTGTTTCCATAATTTCTGTTTCTGATTTTTCATTTTTAGTGTGTAGGAATGCAACAGATTTCTGTGCATTAATTTTGTATCCTGCTACTTTACCAAATTCATTGATCAGCTCTAGCAGTTTTCTGGTGTCATCTTTAGGATTTTCTATGTATAGATCATGTCATCTGCAAACAGTGACACTTTTTCTTCTTTTCCAATTTAGATTCCTTTTATTTCTTTTTCCTCTCTGACTGCCATGGATAATACTTCCAAAACTATGTTGAATAATAGTGGTGAAAGTGGGCAACCTTGTCTTGCTCCTGATCTTAGAGGAAATGCTTTCAGTTTTTCACCATTGAGAATGATGTTGGCTGTGAATTTGTCATATATGGCTTTTATTATGTTGAGGTAGGTTCTCTCTATGCCCACTTTCTGGAGAGTTTTTATCATAAATGGGTGTTGAATTTTGTCAAAAGCTTTTTCTGCATCTATTGAGGTGATCACATGGTTTTTATCCTTCAGTTTGTTAAAATGGTGTGCCACATTGATTGTTTTGCATATAGTGAAGAATCCTTGCATTCCTGGAATAAACCCCACTTGATCATGATGTATGATCCTTTTAATGTGCTGTTGGATTCTGTTTGCTAGTATTTTGTTGAGGATTTTTGCATCTATGTTCGTCAGTGATATTGGCCTGTAATTTTTTTTTTTCTGTGATATATTTGTCTTGTTTGGTATCAGGGTGATGGTGGCCTCATAGAATGAGTTTGGGAGTGTTCCTCACTCTGCTGTATTTTGGAAGAGTTTTAGAAAGGTAGTTGTTCACTCTTCTCTAAATCTTTGTTAGAATTTGCCTGTGAAGCCATGTGGCCCTGGGCTTTTTGTTTGTTGGAAGATTTTTAATCACAGTTTCAATTTCAGTGCTTGTGAATGGTCTGTTCATACTTTCTAGTCCTTCCTGGTTCAGTCTTGGAAGATTGTACTCTTCTAAGAATTTGTCCATTTCTTCCAGGTTTTCCATTTTATTGGCATATAGTTGCTTTTAGTAATCTCTCATGCTCCTTTGTATTTCTGCAGTCAGTTGTTACTTCTCCTTTTTCATTTCTAATTCTGTTGATTTGAGTCTTCTCCCTTTTTTCCTGATAAGCCTAATGGTTTATCAATTTTGTTTATCTTCTCAAAGAACCAGCTTTTAGTTTTATTGATCTTTGCTATTGTTTCCTTCATTTCTTTTTCATTTATTTCTGATCTGATCTTTATGATTTCTTTCCTTTTGCTAACTTCAGGTTTTTTTTTTGTTCTTTCTCTGATTGCTTTAGGTGTAAGGTTAGGTTGTTTATTTGAGATTTTTCTTGTTTTTTGAGGTAGGATTGTATTCCTATAAACTTCCCTCTTAGAACTGCTTTTGCTGCATTCCATAGGTTTTAGGTCATTGTGTTTTCGTTGTCATTTGTTTCTAGGTATTTATTTGATTTCTTCTTTGATTTCTTCTGTGACCTCTTAGTTGTTTAGAAGCATATTGTTTAGCCTCCATATGTTTTTATTTTTTTACCGTTTTCTTCCTGTAATTGATAGCTAGTCTCATAGTGTTGTGGTCCAAAAAGGTACTTGATTGGCAGGCAGATTCTTAAGTACTGCACCACCAGGGAAGTCCCCGGAATCTCTAGTCAACACTTTAGGTGATTTTAATCTAGGTGATCTGTGGATCATACTTTGGAAAACAGTGCTATAGCTACTAATTGAAAACATGAGACTAGAACGAGCACATGGAAAGAAATTGCAAACTGGAGGGTCTAGGCCTTAACTCTAAGGATTCAAACATTTAAAACTTAAGCAAAGAGGGGAAAAGTGTCTATAGTCCGATCCTCCAAATGTTATCTTTTTCCTGTTCACAGTTGTGGTATTATAATTATGCTGTAAATACACTTTTGATATCAATATATGTTATTTATTTTAAACCTTAGCACCACTCTTGAGGTTCTCCTGATGCTCATGGTTAAAAATGGATCATAACAAAAAGAAATGGACATGTACTGCACTCCCTTATTCTGTTCTTATCCTCCTTAAGCAACCTCTTTTAATCCGTGTTTTATTTCAGATCTTCCGGTAATTTCTTTCATTTCTGTGTGATAGTGTTATGTTGGTCTTTCTTGAAGTGTCAACTTTGGGTGTTGTCCATTGTTTTTCTGCTATGATAGAAGAGGAATTAACTAATTTATACAATTTTCTAAGATGTAGGCTTCTCACAAATTTTGTTACTGTTCTCAGTCTCTCCAGCTGTCACTTTAATTTTAAACAACACACTTAAGCATCGTTTTGTTTTTCTGTCATTCATAGACAGTATTTCTTGAATCCCTATTCTGTAAAGTATATTTAAGGCTTTCACCCTTCTTCCACCTTCCTATCTCTATTTCACACCTTTTTCAGCTATATATGCTTTTGTATTGTCAGTGTTGATTTCATTTGCCTCCTATTCTGTAGCCATTGTTATTTTCTGAAATTTGTCAATGTATTTATTCTAAAAGTCAAAATTCAGTAAACAGTGTTAATGTCTTATACATATGTATATGTTGTAGTTTCCATTAAGCTCTTCACAATAAGGAGAGAAGAGGAAGAAAATTATATAATATATCATCTATTTTATAGGTGAGCACACTCAGCTGCTCAAAACTCTCTAATGGGTTTCTGGCTTACGTATAGTAAATCCAAAGGCCTTATTGCTTCAGAGACCCTACATGATTTGGCACTTGCCTTCTTTTCCATTTCATCCCTTACTGTATTCTCCATTATACATGTTTGTTTTAGTCATACTCATCTTTTTGCTGTTTCTTTAAATGCACCTAGTACACCTCTGCCGTACGTATTTTGTTTTTTGCCTAGAACTTTCTTCCTCACATATCTTTGAAGTTTACCTCGTCATTTCATTTAGCTTTAACTTAACCTGTCGGAGACGCTTTTCCTGACCACCCTAATAGCTCCCCACTCCTCATCAGTATCTTTCTCTTTCTTCTGTTTTTTTCACCATAATACTGACATTATAATTATGCATTTATTTACTTGTTCATAGTCTGCATACCTGCCTCCCTCTACTCTAGCACTCTGGACACCAAATATATCTTCATAAATTTATTTTCTTCGTCTAGTGTCGAGGGGAGTGCCTACCACATATTTGGCACTTATGAAGTGTTTATTGAAGAGACAAAAGCATGTGTTACATATTGGATTTTATGTGTTTCTTTAAGGAACTAAGGTCAAGTCTTTCTCCTTACTCAAAGGAGAATTTTCTAGTGTTAATTTCAGATGGATTCTTGCATAATGTATAACTGCCTTTGTGGTATTCTGAAGTTTTTACAAGCTCTGGATTCTGTATCTTTCCAGTTTTGAATTTACTTTCAGGTTTTACTGAGTATTTTCTCAAATATTTTTCTAAGGATGAGTGGAGCATAAACTTTTCTTGCTAGCTTAAAGATATCTTTTCTGCTTGCATACTAAAAAAATTTTTGTCCTTATTTTTATTTTGCATTTTTTTAAAACGGGTGATGCCTTCTCATTGTACAAAAATAAACTACATAAAAAAATACACATTGAGAGACTTCCCTGGTGGTCCAGTGGTTAAGAATCCACCTTCTGATGCATGGGATGCAGGTTCGATCCCTGGTCGGGATCCGACATGCCATGGGGCAACTAAGCCCACGTGCCACAACTACTGAGCCCACATGCTCTAGAGCCCGTGTGCTACCACTAGAGAGCCTGCGTGCTGCAACTACTGAGCCCACATGCCACAACTAGAGAGCCTGTGCACCACAATTACTGAGCCTGCGTGCTCTAGAGCCTGCACGCCACAACTAGAGAGAAGCCCATGCGCCACAATGAAAGATCCTGCATACTACAATGAAGATCTCGCATTCCACAACTAAGACCAAGCACAGCCAAAATAAATACACTAAATTAACAAAAAAAAAGTATACATTGAAAAGTGTGGCTCTCACTCCTGTTCCTGTCTTCCCCATTTTTTTCTGTTCCCTAAAACACATAACCACTTGCTTTAGTTTCATGGGTATCCTTCTACTCTATTTTTTCCCCATCTTTATTGAGATATAATTTACATATATAAATGTATAAGTTTAATGTGTAAAATGTAATGATTTGATACACATATATATTGCAAAATGATTACCACAATAAGCTTAGTTAACACATTATCACTTCACATAATTTCCATTTTGTTGTTGTGGTGGTGGTGAGAACATTTAATATTTACTTTCTTAGTATCTTTCAAGTATACAGCACAGTATTGCTACCTGTAAACACCATGCTGTACACTAGATCCCAGAACTTACTCACCTTATAACTGGTAGTTTATACTTTTTGAACATCTCATTTCCTCCACCTTCCAGCCTCTGGCAACCACCAGTCTACTCTCTGTTTCTATCAGTTGAGCGTGTTTAGATTCCACATATAAGTGATATCATACAGCATTTGTCATTCTTTATCTCACCCTCGGCATTCATCCACATTGTTGCAAACGTCAGGATTTCCTTCAATTTTATGGCTGAAAAATATTCCATTGTGTGCATGGGTGTGTGTGTTTATCATATTTATCCATTCATCCATTGACAGACACCTAGGTTCTTTTCGTGTCTTGGGTATCGTAAATAAAGACACAATGAATATGGGGTGCTGCAGATATCTCTTCAAGATAGTATTTTAATTTCCTTCAAATATATACCCAAAATTGGGATTGCTGGATTATATGGTAGTTCTAGTTTAAATTTTTTGAGGAACCTCCATAGTGTTTTCTATAGTTGCTGTATCAATTTCCCTTCCCACCAGTGGTGCACAAGGTTCCCTTTTCTCCACGTCCTTACCAGCACTTCTTTTATATTTTTGATAATAGCCATTCTAATAGGTCTGAGATGGTATCTCATTGTGTTTTTTTGTTGTTGTTGTTGTCCATGCTGTGCAGCTCGTGGGATTGAACCTGGGCCACAGCAGTGAAAGCACCGAGTCCTAACTACTGGACTTCCAGGGTCCTCCCTCATTTGTGGCTTTGATTTGCATTTTTCTGATGATTAGTGATGTTGAGCATTGTTTCATGTACTTTTTGGCCATTTGTATGTCTTCTTTGGAAAAAAGGTTTTTCAGGTCTTTGCCCATTTTTATGGTTACAAACTTTTTTTTTTTTTTTTTTTTGGCGGTACACGGGCCTCTCACTGTTGTGGCCTCTCCCGTTGCAGAGCACGGCCTCTGGACGTGCAGGTTCAGAGGCCATGGCTCACGGGCCCAGCCGCTCCGTGACATGTGGGATCTTCCCGGACCGGGGCACGAACCCGTGTCCCCTGCATTGGCAGGCGGACTCTCAACCACTGCGCCACCAGGGAAGCCCCTTCTGCCCATTTTTTAATTGGGTTGTTTGTTTTTTTAATATTGAGCTGCATGAGCTTTTTATGTATTTTGGAGATTAATCCTTTGTTCGTTGATTTGTTTGCAAATATTTTCTCCCACATTGAGGGTTGTGTTTTCGTCTTGTTTACAGTTTTCCTTTGCTGTGCAAAAGCTTTTAAGTTTCATTAGGTCCCATTTATTTTTGTTTTTATTTCCATTACTCTAGGAGGTGGGTCAAAAAAGATCTTGCTGTGATTTATGTCAGAGTGTTCTTCCGATGTTTTCCTCTAAGAGTTTTATAGTGTCTGGTCTTACGTTTAGGTCTTTAATCCATTTTGAGTTTATTTTTGTGTATGGTGTTAGGAAGTGTTCTAATTTCATTCTTTTCCATATAGCTGTCCAGTTTTCCCAGCACCACTCATTGAAGAGACTGTCTTTTCTCCATTGTATATCCTTGCCTCCTTTGTCATAGATCAGTTGACCAGAGGTGTGTAGGTTTATGTCTGGGCTTTCTGTCCTGTTCCATTGATCTATATTTCTGTTTTTGTTCCAGTGCCCTATTGTCTTGATTACTGTAGCTTTGTAGTATAGTATGAGGTGAGGGAGTATGATTCCTACAGTTCTTTTTTCCTCAAGATTGCTTTGGCTATTCAGGGTCTTTTGTGTCTCCATACAACTTTTAAGATTTTTTTGTTCTAGTTTGTAAAAGTGCCATTGGTAATTTGATAGGGATTGCATTGAATCTGTAGATTGCTTTGAGTAATATAGTCATTTTCACAATATTGATTCTTCCAATCCAAGAACATGGTATATCTCTCCATCTGTTTGTGTCATCTCTGATTTCTTTCATCAGTATCTGATAGTTTTCTGAGTACAGGACTTTTACCTCCTTAGGTATGTTTATTCCTAGGTATTTTATTCTTTTTGTGGCAGTGGTGAATGGGAGTGTTTCCCTAATTTCTCTTTCATATTTTTCGTCACTAGTGTCTAGGAATGCAAGAGACTTCTGTGCATTAATTTTGTATCCTGAAACTTTACTAAATTCATTGATTAGCTCTAGTAGTTTTCTGGTGGCATATTTAGGATTATCTATATATAGTATCATCTCATCTGCAAACAGTGACAGTCTTACTACTTCTTTTACAATTTGCATTCCTTTTATTTCTTTTTCTTCTCTTACTGCCATGGCTAGGACTTTCAAAACTATGTTGAATAATACTGGCGAGAGTGAACATCCTTGTTTTCTTCCTGATCTTAGAGGAAATGCTTTCAATCTTTCACCATTGAGAATGATGTTGGCTGTGGGTTTGTCATATATGGCCTTTATTATATTGAGGTAGGTTCCCTCTGTGCCCACTTTCTGGAGAGTTTTTATCATAAATGGGTGTTGAATTTTGTCAAAATCTTTTTCTGCATCTATTGAGATGATCATATGGTTTTTATTCTTCAGTTTGTTAATATGGTGTATCACATTGTTTGATTTGCATATATCAAAGAATCCTTGCATCCCTGGGATAAATTCCACTTGATCATGATGTATGATCCTTTCAGTGTGTTGTTTGATTCTGTTTCCTAGTATTTTGTTGAGCATTCTTGCATCTGTGTTCATCAGTGATATTAGTCTGTAATTTTTTTTGTAGTATCTTTGTCTTGTTTTGGTATCAGGGTGATGGTGGCCTCGTAGAATGAGTTTGGGAGTGTTCCTTCTTCTGCAGTTTTTTGGGAAGAGTTGAGAAGGATGAGTGTTAGCTCTTCTCTGAATGTTTGAGAGAATTCACCTGTGAAAGGGTCTGGTTCTGGACTTCTGCATGTTTGAAGATTTTTCATCACAGTTTCAGTTTCAGTGCTTGTGATTGATCAGTTCATACTTTCTATTTCTTCCTCGTTCAGTCTTGGAAGGTTATACCTTTCTAAGAATTCATCTGTTTCTTCCAGGTTGTCCATTTTATTGGCATAGATTGCTTATAGTAGTCTCTTATGATGCTTTGTATTTCTGTGGTGTCTGTTGTAACTTCTACTTTTTCATTTCTAATTTTATTGATTTGAGTCTGTCTAAAAGTTTATCAATTTTGTTTATCTTCTCAAAGCACCAGGTTTTAGGTTTATTGATCCTTGCTATTGTTTACTTTGTTTCTATTTCATTTATTTCTGCTCCGATCTTTATGATTTCTTTACTTCTACTAACTTTGGGTTTTCTTTGTTCTTCTTTCTCTGGTTCTTTTAAGTGTAAGGTTAGATTGTTTCTTTGAGATTTTTCTTGTTTCTTGAGGTAGGGTTGTATTGTTATAAATTTCCCTCTTAGAACTGGGTTTGGTGCATCCCATAGGTTTTGGATCATTGTGTTTTTGTTGTCATTTGTCTCTAGGTATTTTTTATTTTCCTCTTTGATTTCTTCAGTGATCTCTTGGTTATTTAGTAACATATTGTTTAGCCTCCATATGATTGTGTTTCTTACGTTATTTTCCCTGTAATTTATTTCTAATCTCATAGTGTTGTGGTTTGAAAAGATGATTTCAGTTTTCTTAAATTTACCGAGACTTGATTTGTAACCCAAGATGTGATCTATCCTGGAGAATGTTCCATGTGCACTTGCAAAGAAAGTGTAATCTGCTTTTTTTGGATGGAATGTCCTATAAATATCAATTAAGTCTCTCTGGTCTAATGTGTCATTTAAAGCTTGTGTTTCCTTATTTATTGTCATTTTGGATGACGTGTCCAATAGGAAAGTGGAGTGTTGAAGTCCCCTACTATTATTGTGTTACTGTCAATTTCCCCTTTTATAGCTGTTAGCATTTGACTTACATATTGAGGTGCTCCTGTGTTGGGTACATAAATATTTACAATTGTTATATCTTCTTCTTGGATTGATCCCTTGATCATTATGTAGTGTCCTTCCTTGTCTCTTTTAGTAGTCTTTATTTTAAAGTCTATTTTTTCTTTTATGAGTATTGCTACTCCAGCTTTCTTTTGATTTCCATTTGGATGGAATATCTTTTTCCATCCTCTTACTTTCAGTCTGTGTGTATCCCTAGGTATGAAGTGGGTCTCTTGTACACAGTATATATATGGGCCTTGTGTTTTTATCCATTCAGTGAGCCTGTCTTTTGGTTGGAGCATTTAATCCATTCACATTTAAGGTAATTATACATATGTATGTTCCTGTTACCATTTTCTTAATTGTTTTGGGTTTGTTTTTGTAGGTCCTTTTCTTCTCTTGTGTTTCCCACTTAGAGAATTTCTTTTAGCATTTGTTGTAGAGATGCTTTGGTGGTGCTGAATTCTTTGAGGTTTTGCTTGTTTGTAAAGCTTTTGATTTCTCTTTCGAATCTGAATGAGATCCTTGCTGGGTAGAGTAATCTTGGTTTTAGGTTCTTCCTTTTCATCACTTTAAATATATCTTGCCAGTCCCTTCTGGCTTGTGGTGTTTCTGCTGAGAAATCAGCTGTAAATCTTATGGGAGTTGTATGTTGTCATTTTTCCCTTGTTGCTTTTAATAATTTGTTTTCTTAAATTTTTGTCAGTTTGATTAGTGTGTGTCTTGACGTGTTTCTGCTTGGGTTTATCTTGCCTGGGACTCTGCACTTCCTGGACTTGGCTGGATATTTCCTTTCTAATGTTAGGGAAGTTTTCGACTATAACCTCTTGAAATATTTTCTCGGGTCCTTTCTCTCTCTCTCTCTTCTCTTTCTGGGACCGCTATGTTGCGAATGTTGGTGTGTTTAATGTTGTCCCAGGGTCTCTTAGTCTGTCTTCATTTCTTTTTATTCTGTTTTCTTTATTCTCTTTTGTGGCAGTAAATTCTACCATTCTATCTTCCAGGTCACTTATCCGTTCTTCTGCCTCAGTTATTCTACTATTGATTCCTTCTAGTACATTTTTCATTTCAGTTATTGTATTGTTCAGCTCTGTTTGTTTGTTCTTTAATTCTTCTAGGTGTTCTTCTTTAATTCTTCTAGGTCTTTGTTAAACATTTCTTGCATCTTCTCGATATTTGCCTCCATTATTTTTCTGAGGTCCTGGATCATTTTTACTATCATTATTCTGAATTCTTTTTCTGAAAGGTTGCCTATCTCTACTTCATTTAGTTGTTTTTCTGGGGTTTTATCTTGTTCCTTTATGTGGTATATAGTCCTGTCACTTTTCATTTTTTCTATCTTACTGTGAATGTGGTTTTTATTCCACAGGCTGCAGAATTGTAGTTCTTCTTGCTCTTGCTCTCTGCCCTCTGGTGGATCAGGATATCGAAGAGGCTTGTGCAGGCTTCCTGCTGGGAGGGCCTTGTGGTTGGAAGAGCTTGGTGTAGCTCTGGTGGGCAAAGCTCAGTAAAACTTTAATCCACTTTTCTGCTGATAGGTGGGGCTCTGTTCCCTCCCTGTCGGTTGTTTGGCCTGAGGCGACCCAGCACTTGAGCCTACCCAGCTCTTTGGTGGGGCTAATTGTGGATTCCGGGAAGGCTCATGCCAGGGAGTACTTCCCAGAATTTCTGCTGCCAGTCTCCTTGTCCCTGTTGTAAGCCACAGCCACCCCCCTCCTATGCATAGATCCTCCAACACTAGCAGGTAGGTCTGGTTCAGTCTCCTATGGGGTCACTTCTCCTTCCCCCGGGTACTGATGCGCACACTATTTTGTCTGTGCCCTCCAAGAGTGGAATCTCTGTTTTACCCAGTTCTGTCGAAGTCCTGCAATCAAATCCCGCTAGCTTTTAAAGTCTGATTCTCTGGGAATTCCTCCTCCCATTGCCAGACCCCCAATTTGGGAAGCCTGATGTGGGGCTCAGAACCTTCACTCCAGTGGGTGGACTTCTGAGGTATACTTGTTCTTTTGTTTGTGAATCACCCACCCAGCAGTTATGGGATTTGACTTTATTGTGATTGCGCCCCTCCTACCATCTCATTGGGGGTTCTCCTTTTTCTTTGGGTGTTGGGTATCTTTTGGTGATTTTCAGTGTCTTTCTGTCGATGATTGCCCAGCAGTCAGTTGTGATTACGGTACTCTCGCAAGAGGGAGTTGTTCCATACAAACTTCAGGACTTCTATTTCTGTGAAAAATGCTTTTGGAATTTTGATAGGGATTGCTGTAAATCTGTAGATGGCTTTTGAGTAGTATAGTATAATATTAACTTTTTTCATACATGAATGTGTCTTTCTGTTTGTTTTTTCATTGTTTCTCATCTTTGTCATATAGATTTCAGTGTATAGATCTTTCACCTCTCTGGTTAACTTTATTCCTGAGTATTTTATTGTTTTTGATACTGTTGTAAATGGGCTTGTTTTCTTTATTTCATTTTCAGATAGTTCATTGTTAGTATACAGAAATGCAACTGATTTTTGTTTGTTGATGATATATCTTGAAACTACTGAAATCATTTGTTAGTGCTAATAAATTTTTGGTGAAGTCTTCAGGATTTTCTATCAATATATATACGATGAGGTCATCTGCAAACGAAGATAGTTTTATATCTTCATTTCCAATTTAGTTGCCTTTTATTTCTTTTTCCTGTCTAATTATTCTGGCTGGGACTTCCAGTAGTATGTTGAATACAAGTGATGACAGTGGACATCCTTGTCTTGCTCCTGATCTTAGAGGAAAAGCTTTTTTCAATGTTTCACCCTTGAGTATGGTGTTAGCTGTGGACTTGTTATATATGGCCTTTTTTATGTTGAGGTGTAATCCTTGTATTCCTAGTTTGTTGAGCATTTTTATCATGAAAGATATTGAATTTAGTTAAATGCTTTTTGTGCATCTATTGAGACAATCATGATTTTTATCTTTCCATTAATGAGGTGTATTAAAATTATTGATTTCTTTATATTGAACCATGCTTGCATTTCAGTGGTAAATCCCAGTTGATTATGGTGTATGGGTCAATGATAGTGTAAAAAAAAATTTTTTTTTAAAAATTTTTTGTCTGCACTGCGTGGCATGTGGGATATTAGTTCCCTAACTAGGGATCGAAGCTGCACCTCCTGCATTGGAAGGGCAGAGTCTTAACCTCTAGACCGCCAGGGAAGTCCTGGTGTATGATACTTTTAATGTGATTTTGAATTTGATTTGCTAGTATTTTCTTGATAATTTTTGCCTCTATATTCATCAGAAATGTTGGCTTGTAGTTTTCTTTTCCTGTAGTATCCTTATTTGGCCTTGGTGTGAGGGTAATGCTTACCTCAGAAAATGAGTTTAATTCTTCTTGAAACATTTGGTAAACATTTAAAGCCTGAGAAGCTATCTGGTCCTAGGCTTTTTTGTTGTTTTTACTGTTGGGAGGTTTTTTATTTAATGTCTTTACTCATTATTGTTCTGTTCAGATTTTCTTTTTTCATGATTCAGTCTTAGTCAGTTATATGTTCCTAGGAATTTATTCCAGGTTGTCTAATTTGTTGGTGTATAATTGTTCATAGTAGTCTTTTATGACTCTTTATGTTTCTGTGGTATCAGTTGTAATGTCTTCTCTTTTATTTATAATTTTATAATCTTGTTAAGTCCTTCGAAATGTTTGTCAATTTTGTTAATCTTTTCAAAAAACCAACTTTTAATTTTTTTAATCTTTTCTGTTATTTTCCTGTTCTCTATTTTATTCATTTCTGCTCTGCTCTTTATCATCTTCTTTCTGCCAACTTTGGGCTTTGTTTTTCTTTTCTAGTTCCTCAATGTGTAAATTTAGATGGTTTATTTGAGATCTTTCTTTTTTTCTTAATGTAGACATTGATTGCTATAAACTTCCCACTGAGAACTGCTTTTGCTGCATCCCATGTGTCTTGTTTCCATTTTCACTTGTCTGAAGATATTTTTTGATTTTTTTTCTTTGATGCTCTGGTTGTCCAGGAGTGTGTTATTTAATTTCCACATGTTTGTGAAATTTTCAGTTTTCCTCCTGTCAATTTCTATTTTCATACCACTGTGGGCAGGAAAGATACTTGGTAGGATTTCATTCTTTTAATGTTTGCTAATACTTGTTTTGTGGTCTAACATGATTTATCCTGGAGAATGTTCTGTGTTCACTTGAGAAGAATGTTCTGTTGTTGGATGGAATGTTCTATATGTATCTGTTAGATTCATTTGATCTAAAGTTTAATACAAGTCTAATGTTTCCTTACTGATTTTCTGTCGGTATGATTTATCCATTGTTTAAAGTGGGGTGTTGAAGTTTGCTACTATTATACTGTTCTCTTTCTTCCTTCAGACCTGATACAGTCATTCTTTTTTTTTTTTTAGTCATTCTTTTTAATTTTAGACATTCTAATAGATATTTAGCAATAGCAATATGTGGTTTTAATTCCTTGTGCTATTTATTTTTACATACAGTCATCCCTCCATATCCACAGGTTCTGCATCCGTGGATACCGAGAGTCGACTGTATTTCTCCATTTTATATAAGGTACTTGAGCATCTACAGACTTTGGCATTTGTCAGGGGGTCCTGGAACCCATCCTATTGGATACCAAGGGAATATGATATTCATCTGTATCCCTCAAACTTCCTAAGCTTAATAGTTCCAGCCCCCTTTTTTTAAGATTCTGTAGGATATTCTATATAAACAATCATGGCATCTGAGAATAAAGATAGGTTTACTTCTTTTCCTGTCCGGTTTCCTTTTATTTCTTTTTCTTGTCTTACTGTGCTGTCTAGTACCCTAGACAGTGTTGAACAGAAGTGGTGAGAGCAGACATCCCTGTCTTGTTCTGATCTTAGAGGGAAAGCATCCAGTCTTTCATTATTAAGTATGATGTTTTTTTAACGGATGTGCATTGTCCGGTTGAAAAAGTTCCATTCTACTTTGCTGAGAGCTCTTTTTATGAATCGTTGTTGGATTTTTTTCAAATGTCTGTTCTTTTTTCAGATGTCACTGCATTTATTGCAGTGATCATATGATTTTCTTTTTTAGTTTGTTAATATCATGGGTTACATTGATTAATATTTGAGTGTCAAACCATTCTTGCATTTTCCTTGAGTCATGATGTATTATCTATTTTCATATATTGTTTTATTCAATTTTCTAAAATTCTGTTTTAGAGTTTTTGTGTGTACATTAAGGATATTGGTCCATAGTTTTCTTGTATCAATGAGTTGGTAAATATACTGTTCTTTTTAGTTTTCTAAAATACTTGGTACAGAATTTTCATCTTTTATTTTTTTAAAATACTTGGCAAAATTCACCAGCAAAGCAGTCTGGGCCTGGAGTTTTCTTTGTTGAAAATTCTAACTGCAGTTTGTTAATAAAAATGGACAATGTCTTGAGTAAATTTTGTTTAGTATGTGTGTTTCAGGGATTTTCTTAACTCCCCAAGTTGTTGAATTTTTTTGATAAAGTTGTCCACAGTGTTCTTTTATATGTTTAAATATTTGTAGAATGTGTAATGATGTCACTGCTCTCATTCCTGATATTGGTAATAAGTTCCCCCACCCCTTCTTTTTCTTGATTAGTCTGAGTAGAGGTTCATTAACTTTGTCTTTTCAATGCACCAGTTTCTGGTTTTGTCAATTTTCTGTGTTTTCCTGTTTTCTTTTTCATTGATTTCTGCTCTTATATTCATTATTTCCAATCTTCTTTTGACTTTTGATTTCATTGGCCTTCTTGTTACACCTTTTTGAGTGGAAGTGGAAGTCATTGTTATGGGACCTTTATCCTTCTAATATAGGTGTTTTTGTGCTGTAGATTTCCTTCTAAGCACTATGTTCGCTACAACCCCCAAATTGAGATATGTTGTGCTTTTATTGTCATTCAGTTAAAAATACTTTGTAATTTATTTTGTGATTTCTTTTTTGACCATGTGCAACTTTATAGTTTTCAAATATTTCTTTGTGTTAATGATTTCTAATTTAATTCCATTTTGGACAGAAAACATTTTATGGGACTTGAAGTCTTTTAAATATATTGAGATTTGTTTTATGCCCCATAGTAAATATCTTCTATATTGGTAAATATTTCATGTTACTTAAAAAGAATGTATATTCTGCTGTTTTTGGTTGTTTCAGATGTGATAGTAAATCTGGTCCTAGTTACTCCACCTTGATTGAAAGTGGAAGTCAGTAATTCCTTCTTTTTTTTTAAATTTAGATATAGTCCACATTCCATAAAATTCATCTCTTTTAAGTGTTCAGTGCAGTGCCTTTTTACTATATTCATAAAGTTGTATAGCTGTCACTGCTATCTAATTCCAGTATATTTTCACCATCCGAAAGAGAAAGTCCATACCAATTATCAGTCACTCCTATTCCCCCTCCACCAAGCTCTTGGCAGTCGCTATAATCTGCTTTCTGTCTCTGTAGATAAGCTTATTCTGTACTTTTTATGTAAATGAACCATATAATATGTGACCTTTCAGACTGGCTTTCACTTAGCGTACTTTTTTAAGGTTCATCCATGTGGCAGCATGTATCATTATTTCTTTTTATGGCTGAATAATACTTCATTGTATGGATATTTTGTTATGAGCAAATGGGTTAGTCACATTTTGTTTATTCATTATTTGGTGAACATTTGAAATGCTTCCCTTTTTGTCTGTTATGAATAATGCAGCTATGAACTTGAGTGTAGAAGTTTTTCTGTGACATGTTTTCAGTTCTCTTGGGTATACATTTTGTTGTGGAATTGCTGGCTCTTAGCGTAACTCTGTTTCAGTTTTTGACCGTACTGCCAAACTGCTTTCCAAATAGCTGTACTATGTTGCATTCCTACCAGAAATGTATCAAGGTTCCAGTTTCTTGACATTTTAATTCTTCTTATATTTTGTGTTTTCTTTTTCTTAAATTATTATAGCCATCTTAACGATGTGAAGTGGTAATTCATTGTGGTTTTAGTTTTCATGAAGATTGAGACCTATGTTTCCTTCTAAGAGCTTTAAAGTTTTGGCTCTTACATTTATTTTTTTATTTTTTATTTTTTTTACATCTTTATTGGAGTATAATTGCTTTACAATGGTGTGTTAGTTTCTGCTTTATAACAAAGTGAACCAGTTATACATATACGTATGTTCCCATATCTCTTCCCTCTTGCGTCTCCCTCCCTCCCACCCTCCCTATCCCACCCCTCTAGGTGGTCACAATGCACCGAGCTGATCTCCCTGTGCTATGCGGCTGCTTCCCACTAGCTATCTATTTTACATTTGATAGTGTATATATGTCCATGCCACTCGCTCACTTTGTCACAGCTTACCTTTCCCCCTCCCCATATCCTCAAGTCCATTCTCTAGTAGGTCTGTGTCTTTATTCCTGTCTTACCCCTATGTTCTTCATGACATTTTTTTCCCTTAAATTCCATATATATGTGTTAGCATATGGTATTTGTCTTTCTCTTTCTGACTTACTTCACTCTGTATGACAGACTCTAGGTCCATCCACCTCATTGCAAATAGCTCAATTTCGTTTCATTTTATGGCTGAGTAATATTCCATCTTATATATGTGCCACATCTTCTTTATCCATTCATCCGATGATGGACACTTAGGTTGTCTCCATCTCCTGGCTATTGTAAATAGAGCTGCAAAGAACATTTTGGTACATGACTCTTTTTGAATTATGGTTTTCTCAGGGTATATGCCCAGTAGTGGGATTGCTGGGTCATATGGTAGTTCTATTTGTAGTTTTCTAAGGAACCTCCATACTGTTCTCCATAGTGGCTGTACCAATTCACATTCCCACCAGCAGTGCAAGAGTGTTCCCTTTTCTCCACACCCTCTCCAGCATTTATTGTTTCTAGATTTTTTGGTGATGGCCATTCTGACTGGTGTGAGGTGATATCTCATTGTAGTTTTGATTTACATTCCTCTAATGATTAATGATGTTGAGCATTCTTTCATGTGTTTGTTGGCAGTCTGTATATCTTCTTTGGAGAAATGTCTATTTAGATCTTCTGCCCATTTTTGGATTGGGTTGTTTGTTTTTTTGTTATTGAGGTGCATGAGCTGCTTGTAAATTTTGGAGATTAATCCTTTGTCCGTTGCTTCACTTGCAAATATTTTCTCCCATTCTGAGGGTTGTCTTTTGGTCTTGTTTATGGTTTCCTTTGCTGTGCAAAAGCTTTGAAGTTTCATTAGGTCCCATTTGGCTCTTACATTTAAATCTTTGATTATTTTCAGTTAATTTTTGTATGTGATGTGAAGTAGGGATCCAAATTCCTTTTGCTTGTGTATATCCAGGTGTCCTAGCATCAATTGTTGAAAAGATTATTGTTTCTCCATTGAATGGTCTTGGACCCCTAGTCAAGAATTACCTGACCATAAATGTATGGGTTATTTCTGGACTCAATTCCATTCCATTGATTGATATGTATGTGATCATGACAGTACCACACAGCCTTGGTTACTGTAGCTCTGTAGTAAGTTTTTCTAATTCCTTTTTAGGTGACTTGGTTTTATGTCTCTGGATATAAAATGGACTAATTAAAATAAATTTAAATAAAACTTAAGAAAGAGTCATATTTCATTGTGAATTTATAGAACATTGTTCTTGCCAAATGGCACTCAGTATGCATTTTCACTAAGTAAACTGGTAAATACTATTTACCATAGACATAACGTCATTAGTGATATAAATTTTAAACCATCAGCTAAGTGAAGATGGCATACTCATTTTACTTTCAATCTGCTTAAATTTCTGTTTTGCTTTCTTTTTAGGTTAATACGATCTGTTGGAATGAGACTGGAGAATATATTTTATCTGGCTCAGATGACACCAAGTTAGTAATTAGTAATCCTTACAGCAGAAAGGTAAAGTGGTTTTAAAAATCTACAACTTAATGAGAATAACAAAAATCAAGAAGCTAGAAATCAAGAAATAGTGAATAATCACGGAGTGGGCATTTGTAAAGAATATCCCTATTTTTCTAAAGTTATATAATTTGGAAGTTATCACATGCAAGTTCCTTAGTTTCTTTAAGAAAACATTAGATTTCATTCAGCCTTTTGACTCTAGAAAATTTAAATATGCTTCATTTTATGCATGTGGATAAAATTGCCAAAAGTGACATTATCTCAATAAGCCATTCTTTTGGGGGAAAAATGTGATTTTTTTTCTTTTATGCTCACAGAATCTAATCTTCAGCCAAGCAGTTTAAGAAACTGAATTTTATCAGTTTACAAGCAGTGGCTAGGTTCTAATGAAATGCTTCATAACATCCAATTCAGTAAACTGGGATATCATATTAAATTTTAATTTGCATTATGTTCTGATTTTTATTGGCCCTTCTTCTGACTTTATAAGAGTAAGTATAAAAATACTTTTATATGAATGAGAATACTGTAGATTGGCAGACTGAAGTCATATTTAATATTAGCAATCTTACAGAATAAATTGTTCATGTATTTTTTGTTTTTCTACATTTAAATAGTTAAGATATTTAAATAAATGTTTGTGGTTCTTCAACCTAAAAAAAGGTTTGTATGGAGGCTATCCTTGATTAAAGGACAGGTCATAGTTTTATTTCAGAGATAGCTTTACTTAATTGTCCTGACTTAGCAGAGGGAAACTTGATGTTTCAGAATCCTGCTTGTCTTAGCTCTGCAATTAGTCAGAGAACCTTCCTGGAATAATGTATATGTGGAATGCTTTTTGATCATCACTATCAGAATTTTAATGTTTACAGTATTTAAATCACTCATCTAGATACCAATGGAATAATTTTTTTGTTTTGAAAAGATGCAGAGCTTTACTCTTTTTTAAAAAAATATTTATTTATTTGGCTGCATCAGGTCTTAGTTGCGGCACACGGGATCTTTCGTTGTGGCGTGTGGGCTCTTCGTTGTGGTGCATGTGCTTCTCTAATTGCGGTGCGCAGGCTTCTCTCTAGTTGTGTACTGGCTCCAGAGCACGTGGGCTCAGTAGCTGTGGCGCATGGGCTCTCTAGTTGTGGTGCACAGGCTCTAGAGTGCATGGGCTCAGTAGTTGCGGCATGCAGGCTTAGTTGCCCTGCAGCATGTGGGATCTTAGTTCCCCAACCAGGGATCAAACCCATGTTCTCTGCAATGGAAGGCAGATTCTTAACCACTGGACCACCAGGGAAGTCCCAGAGCTTTACTCTTTCTTATAAAAATTGTTGTAAAATACACATTACATAAAATTAAGCATATTAACCATTTTTAAGAGTTCAGTGCACTGACATTAAGTACATTCATATTGTTGTGATACCATCACCATCATCCAGCTGCAAAACTCTTCTCATCTTGCAAAACTGAAACTCAATACCCATTAGGCAATAACCCTTCATTCCTCCCTCCCCCAGCCCCTGACAACCACTGTTCTACTTCCTGTCTCTATGAATTTGTCTACTCCAGGTACCTCATATAAGTGTTTTTATACAGTATTTGTCCTTTGTGACTGGCTTATTTTACTTAGAATAAGGTCCTTAAGGTTCATCCATGTGCAGCCTGTGTCAGTATTTCCTTTTTTTTTAAGGTTGACAAATATTCCATTGTATGTATGTATCACGTTTTGTTCAGCCTTTCATCTGTCAGTGAACACTTGGGTTATTTCCACCTTTTGGCTATTGTGAATAATGCTGCTATAAGCAGAGCTGTACAAATATCTCTCCAAGTCCCTGCCTTCAGTTATTTTGTGAATATCCCCATTGGAATAATTTTTAAAAGATCTTATTTTTCCTTTATTTGCTTATTTTAAAAAAATGATAATCACTTTGATGTATGGTTCCCAGTGGAATATGTGTATTTGAAAAGTGATTACTCTTATTTTTCAGTTTGAGAAATGATTAATCAGATAATACTTTAAAAGATTTTGAGTATAACAAGACTTTATAGTTTTCACATAGTGGTTTTAATAGATCCAAATTTGCTGTCATATAGGAATATTTTTTGTTTTAAAACACTGATGATTCACTACATAGGAAAATAAAGTTTTTTGATCTTGAGTCAGATATTATCTGTTCCTATAGTTTTACTCTCTTTTTAAATCCTGTGAGTTCATGGAAAGATTAATTTATTGCATATAAAAGTTTTGATACTTTTTAAAAATAGATTTAATTGTTCCTTATTAATGGCATCCTGTCTTAGTTATATATATCATAGATCTCAAATACATAAAAAAGAGAAGCTTCTTTTTTCAAAAATTACAGGCTAGTTTATTTGGACCAATCCTCCCACTGAAATCAACTCAAAAATGCTTGATTAAAAACTTTAAAAATTATCCTAAAAGTAAATAACTGTCTTGATAGTAAGGAATTATCAGTCCAAAATGGAAGGGAAAAAGGGAATCCAGAGAAGTAAGCATGATAGCCACTTTTGCCCTGAAGATATTTGTCAGTCTTGGCATATCTAAACTTTAGTTTTGGTGGCCTTGAAGGTCAAGGTAAATAGAAACAAAGCTCAGGATCCTAGTCAGGTATGGATTCCATTAAGAGACTTCGCACAATATTCTGGGACCCCCAAAGGGCCTCCTCCTCAAGGTATAGATGAAACAGAAAGAAGATAGCCCTCAGGTAGCCTTGCAGCATCTTCTGTAAAAGAAATCCTGAGTATATGCAGACTTTTTCTTGATTTGGCTTCATTCAGCTACCTTTAGGTCTTAGAGCATAAAATGTTGTTTGTTTCTTCTATGCTTTGCTTCTGCTTTTCTCTCTTTGTGGGATGTTCTGCTGTCCCATGCACCTCCTACTTAGTTGGCAAGTTTAATTTCATCCTTCAAGCCTCAGCTCTTATCTGTGATATATCTCTAGTTTACCAAGGCAGATGCAGGCATTCCTTCCTCTGTGTTCTCGTATTTTATGGATAACTCAATTATTATGTTTGTTTGCATGTTGCTCACCATTAGACTATAACTTCTTTGGGACAATGACCATTTCTTTTTCCTTTTTGTTTCCTCAACACTTAGTAAATTTCCTGTCATGTAGTAGGTGCCCAATAAATATTAGTAAAAGAAAGGCAAGAAGTTTCTGTATTCAATGCCTTAGACAAGGGTAGGCATGGGTTGGAGGAGGGGTGATTTTTACTAAGAGATTGAAGAGCTAGCATCTTCTATCTAGATACTCCTGGACCAAGCATGAAGTTTTGAAAGTGTTGTATATAACGTGATGCAGGAGGGAAGAGATACCTGCTTGGCCAGCTAGATTAGTCAGAGTAACCTGATGATCAGCAAAGTGATAGACATTACAGCTAGTTCACTTTCATATTTATTACTAATTGTAGTTAACAATATGTTTTGTTCATTTTAGATTAAGTTACTCTGCCATCTTCCACCTCTGTAGGCCATTATTCTTAGATGTTTTCTGAAAAAGTATTATAACGCATTAATCCAAGGAAAGCACAAATAAGAAAATAAATCTAGCTTTCAAAAATTGTAACTGTTTGCAGCTGCACATCTATTTTTTTAAATCGACTTTACTGCTATTTATCTCCAGTAGCGTGCGTATCTGTATTGGCTGTATTGATTCCATTTCAACAATTAAAAACAAATTCCGACCTTTGGTGAAATTACTAACTGTATATAGATGAGTACTATAGTTCTTCCAACAATTATCTATTAATAAATTAGGGAAAGAAGCAGTACAAAATGAAGTTAACATGATTATGCAGGGGTCAGGTAGTAGGTTTGATAGGCTAGATTAAGGAGTTTACTTTTTAGTGTAATTGAAATAGCTGATCACTAGAGTATTTTAAACATGGAAATGATATGATTTGTCTTTTTAAAAGTTAGCTGTGGTTGCTTTTTGGAGAGTAGCGTTTGAGTAAGATCAGAAGCTAGGAGATAGGAGGCCATTGATGTAATCCAGAGACTGAGATGAAAATCTCTGAGATTGTAGTTGAGAACGGATGATGGTTGAGGCAGAGATAATGGCATTAAAGGTGGTGAGAAGTAATTTGAAATGTATCTTAGACATGGATTTGCTGATGGATTTTATATAGTGGATGAGGGAAAGAGAAATGAAGGATGCTTCCTTAGTTTTTGACTTGATCAACTGTGTGGGTGGATATTGATGTTATTAAGATGGGGAATACTAGAGAAAAAGGAGTAAGTTTGGAGAGGGACATCTGAAATCAAGAGATTTGTTCAGAGGGAAAAGACTTCAGTTTTTTACTAATTACTTTAATGGTTACTCTGATTACTTTAATAAAGAAATTTCTTTCAATTTTTGAGTGATATGTGATATGCCAGTACACATGTTAATGTATTGAATGAGGTTTCTCCTTTTGTTTCTGGAGCTATACATAAACCTGTTGAATGGAGATAAATCAAATTGTTAAGAATAATGTCTGCTGAATGTGACTAAAGCAAAGTCAAAGGCCTATGAGACTAAGAAACTACTTACATTGTATGTAGTGACATATATACTTAGATACTTGGTAAACCATGCTGAGATATTTGACAGCATTAAAGGCTATGATTCTATCTTGTTTAAAGGCTTTACATTAATTATTCTCTGTGTTATTTCTGGTACCTTAATTGACCAGGTCTCAGTGTCTTATACTTGGAGAGAGGAATGAAAATTTTTAAAACATATAACAGTTTTTATTCTCCATTGGCTTTGGTTGATGTAGGTGCAAATTCTCTCCCCTTCTTTTTAATTTGACCTTAATTAAATGTGTATTAATAAGACTTACAGTACAGTACTGTATGGTACTCAGCAAATCCTTATTTTGTTCATGACCCTAGGTCTTAGATAAAATGAGGTGACTTAAATACTTAAGGCAGTCAAGGTAAGTAGCTGCTAATACTTATACCAGATCTGTGTTCTGATTTGGTGTCGTACTTCAGTTACGAATTTGTCAGTGTTATACAGTAAATACTCACTTAAAACCAAACCAAAAATAAAGTTGAAATATCTTTTCCTAAATTTATTTTAAGATTTTAAAACTGATGAAAAAGTTGAAAGAATAGTACAATGAACATCCACAAATAGATTGTTTAAAAAAGTATTTTAGAGTAAGTTGGAAGCATTATGCACTTCATTCATGAATACTTTGACATCTGTCTACTAAGAACAATAACATTATCCTATATAGCTATAATGCAGTTACCATGGTCAAGATATGTAATATTGAATATAGAGTTGATCCTCATTACTTACAGATTCCATATTTGCAAATTCACCTACTCATTAAGTTTATTTTTAACCCCCAAATCAATACTTCCAGTGTTTTCCTCGTCATTTATGGCCATATACATGTACAGAGTGGCAAAAAATTTGAGTTGCCCAGCACATACATCAACACTCACATTCCCAGGTGAGATCAAACAAAGTGACACTCAGACTTCTTGTTTCAAATCAAATACTGTAAGCATACTGTATTGTATCCTTTTTGTGATACATTTAGTGTCATAGGTTTTGTGTTTTTGTGCTTTTTGTTAGTGATTTCAATGTTGAAGTGGTCCTCAGGTATCGTGCTGAAGTACTATCTGGTATTCCTAAGTACAGGAAGCCTGGGATGTGCTTTATGGAGAAAATATGTTAGACAAGCTTCATTTAGGCATGAGTTACAGTGCTGTTGGCCATAAGTTCAATGTTAATGAATCAACAATATATATCAAATAAAGTGTCTTTAAACAGAAACACATGAAACAAAGTTACTTATTGATTAGTTGATGAAAATATTGTGACCAGAGCCTCACAGGAACCTAACCCTGTATTTCCGTAGGAGCAGTGATTCAGCACTTGCTTTTTCAGTGTTTGTGGTGACTTTACAGAGCACAACTACCAGTAGTAATGAGAATTGACCATATGCTGTTATCATATTTGTATAATATATACAGTTTTGTACTGTCAACTGAAAAAAATGCACAACCTAATAGTTGAGAAATATGTTTTATTTGGTGGATATACTGAGGACTTAAGCCAGGGAGACAGCCTCTCAGATAGCTCTGAGGGACTGTTCTGGAGAGGTAAAGGAGGAGCTAGGATATATAAGAGTTTTTGCAAAAAAACCCTAGGTAGTCAGAACATCAAAAGATTACTGCTAATTAAAAAACCCCAGACATCTCAAGTTCAAGAATTTAGCTCTTTGTTTGGGAAGATGCAAGAATCTGGGCTTATTGAAATTGTTCCTTTGCTATGTACCTTAACTATCTATGGTCTGTATCCTCTTTTTCTCTATCTTGAATCCCCTCAGGGTGCACCATTGGGGGTGGCTGCAGAGACTGATGGCTTGATGGCTGGCAGCCTGCTTATCGCTGTTCTGAGTTCCCCTCAGGGTGCACCATGGGGGGGTGGGGCCTGCAGTGACGGTTGGATGCAACATCCTTTGTTTACTGATATGGCAGGTGACATTCTTCGTCCATGGTATATTACATATATACACACATAATACGTGCACATATATACATGTATAGTCCATGTTCAAATTTTCCTATTTCAGTAATTTTGTCACTGCCATGCCTCCTTCAATCCAACCCCCAATCCAGCACCACATATTTCATTTATTTGTCATATTTCCTTTGTCTCCTTTAGAACAGTTCATTCAACTTTTTGGTCTTTCATGACATTGATATGTTGTTTTATTGTTATATTGACATATCAGTCAAGTTATTTTATAGAATGTCCCTCCATTTGGATTTGTCTGATTGTTTCTTCATGAGTAGATTAACATTAAACATTTTTGCTAGGAATTCTCCATGGGTGATGTTGTAGTACCTGATATTAATTTGTCCCCTAATTGGTGATGTTAAGTTTGATCTTTCCATTGTGTAGGTACATTTACCCTTTGTGATTATAAGCTACGGGGGAGTAGTGTGTTGGGACTGTGTGAATATTCTCTTTCATAGCAATCTTTCACACAGTGGTTTCAGTATTCATTGATTCTTGCCTTAATCAGTTGTTATAATGTGGTTATAAATAGTGATTTTTAATTCTGTCATTCTACATTTATTAATTGACATTATTCTGTGAATAAGAGCATTTCCTTTGTCTTTGCCACCTTTATGAAAAAATTACTGTGGGATTATAGATTTTTATTTTTATTCAATAAATTATAATCTATCACTGATATTTTTATTGATGCTTGAATTGCCCCAGTTTGTTCAGTAAGACATTTTTTGTTGTTCTTTTATTTATTTATTTAAAACATTTTATTGGAGTATAGTTGCTTTACAGTGTTGTGTTAGTTTTGTTCAGTAAGACATTTAAAGTGAACTAAAGCAACTTTGTGTCTGTGTTTTGACATATTCCCTTATTTTGAGCACATTTTTTTTTAAAAAAGCACACCAGATATTCCCATTGCATTAAATTCCCATTGTATATAATACATTGTGGGGATGTACCATAATTTATTCAGCCAGTCTCCTGTGTTTTGCTATTATAAATAACTCAGTAAGTAACTTGGTACTTTTTTTTTTAGTATTATTGGAGGTGTATCTTCAGCATAAATTCTTAGAAATAGACTTGTCTGATCAAAGGGTTAACGCATATGTGGTTTTGTGAGGTGCTGCTAAATTCCTCCCCATTGGTCTTGTACCATTTAGCAGTCCCACCAGAATTGTTTAAAGAGCCTGGTGTTCCGCGCCGCCCCCCCCTCCGCCCCCACCGCCCCGCATACTCACTTATACAGTATGTTGTCAAGCTTTTGAATTTTTCCCAGTCTGAAAAGTGGGAATTAGTAATCTCAATGTAGTTTCAATTTACATTTCCTTTATGAATAAACTTAGATGCTTTTTCACATTTTTAAGGACCATTTGTATATCTTTGGACTATCTCTTCAGATCTTTTGCCCATTTTTAAAAAAATCAGGTTTTGTTGGGTTTTTTTCCCCCCCTCTCAATTTTTAAACACTGTTGGGGGATTTCGTCTTTTACCTGCAGTGTATGTTACAAATATTAAAATATTTATTTTAAACTGTATTTCTGTAACAGGAATTCTGGTCTTTTAAATTATTAAGGAGTTAGATGTAGGAAGTTCTGCTGTATCCTCATCTGTACCATTTCATTACTTTATGATTCATTTAAATTCAGTTTACTTTTATTTCTTCATCCTGAAAGGGAATAACTTAATAATCATCTAGTAAACAGTTTCAAAAGTCAATCAAGATAGTCTTTTTATATTTACTGAGAGTTTATGAATGAGTCAGATACACCAAGTAGGTGGAAATATGTATATTTAATTTTCAAGGCACTGTTGTTGAAGCCAAGTTTGTGTGCCTGATGCACAATGAGGCCAAACAAACCTAAATGTCAGAGTTTGGAGCAGAGAAAGGTTTATTGCAAGGGCCATGCAAGGAGAACAGGTGACTCCTGCTCAAAAGACCCAAACTCCCCATGGGTTTCAGGGAAGAAATTTTTATAGGCAGAAATCTGGGGGAGGGCTGCTGGGTGTGTAACCCTCCTCTGGTTGGCTGGTGGTGAGGTAACAGGGTGGTGTTCTAAGAATCTCCAGTCAGTCTGGGGTCCACATGCTTGTGCCCAGCCTGAAGTTACCATCCTCCACCTGGGTGGGAGGGGCTTAGTTCCTATAGAAGAACTCAAAGATATGTATCAAATTGTTATGCACAATCCCTTCTCCTTCCTGCAGAGAACCAGGACCGGTTCCCTTTGCAGTTTCTGCATTTTCTCAGTCCCCTAATTCGTAACTGTTTAATCTGCCCTTTGGAACTCAGAGAAGGCGTAGGAGGCTAAAAGCCTTCTTCCTACAAACAAGAAACAGGGGACATTGAAAGGCTTTTATGCCTGGGATGGCCCCACAGGGTCCTGCTTGGTTTCAGTCCCCCGTTTTCTTTGATTCTCCTCAGTCATGAGAGGAACAGATGTTGGATGAGACAGGGAATAAAATTTGGATAGACAGGTTAATCATAAACTCTGCAGAGGAACTCAGTTTTAGGGAGACTCAGTTTCAGCACTATTCCTGTTGATACTTAATCTTCTTCACATCTCAGAGAGAAATAAAGAAAATATGTGAGATTCTGATTTCTTTTTTTTCTAATTACAATAGTTTGGAATCAAATGATATTTTTTCATTTGAGATGAGAATGTTAATGAGAATTTATTCCTGGCTGTGATTATATTGAATTTGAATGTTTCTTTTTAGGAACTAATAAATTACTAAGAACTACTTCCTCTCTGTGTTTTAGGTTTTGACAACAATTCGTTCAGGGCACCGAGCAAATATATTTAGTGCAAAGTTCTTACCATGCACAAATGATAAGCAGATTGTATCCTGCTCTGGAGATGGAGTAATATTTTATACCAATGTTGAGCAAGATGCAGAAACCAACAGACAATGCCAATTTACGTGCCATTATGGAACTACCTATGAGGTACAGTATTACTGTGATTTATCTATATGACATATTTGTGTTTGTTTTGTATAGGTGTGTATGTATGTGTAGATAGATATGTGTATGTACATATGTGAAGATTTGTGTGTATGTACACATTCATGCATAAATAGGTAAAGATATTATTGACAATATCTAGATTTCAGTATTTGAGAAAATGTATCTTGATAGGCTTGTGAATAAAGTTAAAGAATAAGATGTGAGTAATAGTAATGGGGTTTGTAATTCCTTGAGCAACTATACTCTAAGCAAACAGATATCAGCCTTTATAGATGCTTCTTTATTGTGCTATAGGGCTCTGTACTAGGCTTTAACTTCGTAACCACTTTCTCACTGTTTTGCATAAAGTCACTACCGGCATGCTTATCAAACGTTCAGGTCAGAAGGGACGCTAGTACAGTAGACAAAAGAATCCGATTCCTAAAGGATATTAATAAACTGAAGCCCTAAACTGAATTAAATGAGGTGAAATGAATCTGAGACTCAATTATACTGCTTTGGTTCAGAAAAATTGCCTACTCTTCAGAATGCTCCTTTATAATTTTGTCATTTTATTTCTTTGTATCAGATGATTCATTGTTTTCCTATATTCTTTTAACCTGGTATATCTTTTTCCATTACTTGAATTTCAGTTCTTCTGTACTCTTATTTTATGATGTGTACTTATAAAAATAGTATTCTATAGCTGGATTTTTTTTTCTTATCCATTTCTTACAAATTTGGCTTTTAACTGGAGATTTCAGTCAATTTATGTTTATTGTGAGTGCTGATATATTTGGATCTATTTATATATCTTATTATAAGTTTTCTATTTGAAAAAATTTTCCCCTATTAATTTCCGCCTCCTCTTTTTGCCTTCATTTTGAATTGCTTGAAGGTTTTGCATTTGGCCCATTTTGTTTCCGCTATTTGCAAGGAAGATGGACATTCATGTTTTACAAGAGTAATTAACAAAGTATAAAGTCAATAAATAACTTTGCCCTTCTCCTGAATGTACACCTTAGCACATTATAATCTCTTCATCCCTTGTCTAATTTTATATAGATATAAGTTTTATGTTGTTCAGAATGTAGTTATATTCTGTTTTTTCCCCTCATGAATTAAAATATTATCATTGTTTTATTAGTTAGTGTTTGTTTAGATTTACCGACATATTTACCAATACCTTTGGCTCTTCTGTTACGGATTTTCTATGTGGGGTCATTTTGTACCTGGTAAAGTACAGTCTTTACCAGTTCGTTTAGGTGAGAGTTTGTTGATCTAAAACAGTTTTAGTTTCCTATTTCCCTATTCTTTCTTTCATTCACTTCTTCCCTTTTCATCCTTTTCCAGAAAATATCTTTTTCATGTCAGTTCTTCAAAGGTAGTTTTACTAGGTACACACTTATAGTTTGACAGTTATTTTGTTTCAGGTGATATTCCACTGTATTCTGCCCTTACTTTTAAAATTGAGAAGTCAGTCTAATTGTGGTTCCTTTGTAGTTAACTTATCTCTCTTCCTTGACTACAGGTAATTCTGTTTTTCTTCACTGTTTTTATTTCTTCTTAATTAATGTCACAACAGTGTATCAAGGTATGGATTTGCTTTTTATTTTTCATACTTGGAATTTATGTTCTTGATCTTAGAAACTGGAATCTTGAAAAATGAGGGAAATTTGTAGTTAGTAAGTCTTTGATTATTCTCTACCATTCTCTGTATTTTTTTTGTCCTTTACCTTTTATTCTTTTAATTAATTGATTAATTAATTGATTAATTTTTTCACACACACACACACATTTTTTTTTACAAGAGATAAATAAACTGACACCAAGCATTGTAAATTTTTACAAGAGATAAATAAACTGACACCAAGCATTGTAAATACATGACCACAACAAAAGCAACGATTGCAATTACCAAACACGAAACACACTCACACTATGTCATAAGACTGACATTCAGTCCAGTAATCCTCCACTGTAACAGCTCCTTTACTTTGCAATGAGAATTGATTTGTATATTTTTTGCCTCTGAGTCCTTGTGGGATTTTTTTTTTTTATTCAAACAGAAAGTCACAAAAATTATAATCATCCTCATCAGTTCACTCAGTCCCATGTAATTAATTTTTTTTTATCTTGATGTTTTGTTAGCACTTGTATGAATTCATCAGTTTTCCATTAGAGTTCTGAAAATGCTTATTCATTCAGTTCAGCAGTATAGTCAGTTACCAGAAACCTGTACTTGTCAGAGTCTTTTCCATGAATTCCTTGAAGATGAAAGCCTTTTATAGGAACATTTTTGCAAAAGCATCAGAGTACACCCAGAACTGTCTGTAAATGACAAAAGACTTTAAAAATGACCATGGTTAAAGATTTGATGAAAGTTCATAATAATGGAATTGACAAGGAAATTTAGTTATTTCTGAGACATACATTTTAAAGTAATAACTAGAATTATGACTTATACAATTATACCAGAACATATAAGATTTTTAGAAATTTCTTGTAATGTCTGAAATTTATATTAACATATTTCCATACAAATAACCCAAAGAAAGTTTAGTATTAGTTGTTTATTTTTGTTTGTTTTTTTATACTGCAGGTTCTTATTAGTCATCAGTTTTATACACATCAGGGTATACATGTCAATCCCAATCGCCCAATTCAGCACACCACCATCCCCACCACACAGCGGTTTTCCCCCCCTTGGTGTCCATACATTTGTTCTCTACATCTGTGTCTCAACTTCTGCCCTGCAAACCGGGTCATCTGTACCATTTTTCTAGGTTCTGCATACATGCGTTAATATACGATATTTGTTTTTCTCATTCTGACTTACTTCACTCTGTATGACAGTCTCTAGATCCATCCACATCTCAACAAATGACTCAATTTCGTTTCATTTTATGGCTGAGTAATATTCCATTGTATATATGTACCACATCTTCTTTATCCATTTGTCTGTCGACGGGCATTTAGGTTGCTTCCATTACCTGACTGTTGTAAATAGTGCTGCAGTGAACATTGGGGTGCATGTGTCTTTTTGAATTATGGTTTTCTCTGGGTATATGCCCAGTAGTGGGATTGCTGGGTCATATGTATGGTAATTCTATTTTTAGTTTTTTAAGGAACCTCCATACTGTTCTCCATAGTGGCTGTATCAATTTACATTCCCACCAGCAGTGCAAGAGGATTCCCTTTTCTCCACACCCTCTCCAGCATTTGTTGTTTGTAGATTTTCTGATGATGCCCATTCTAACTGGTGTGAGGTGATACCTCATTGTAGTTTTGATTTACATTTCTCAAATTATTAGTGATGTTGAGCAGCTGTCCATGTGCTTCTTGGCCATCTGTATGTCTTCTTTGGAGAAATGTCTATTTAGGTCTTTTGCGCATTTTTGGATTGGGTTGTTTGTTTCTTTAATATTGAGCTGCATGAGCTGTTTATATATTTTGGAGGTTAATCCTTTGTCTGCTGTTTCGTTTGCAAATATTTTCTCCCATTCTGAGTGTTGTCGTTTCATCTTGTTTATGGTTTCCTTTGCTGTGCAAAAGCTTTGAAGTTTCATTAGGTCCCATTTGTTTATTTTTGTTTTTATTTCTATTAATCTAGGAGGTGGATCAAAAAATATCTTGCTGTGATTTATGTCAAAGAGTGTTCTTCCTATGTATTCCTCTAATTTTTATAGTGTCCGGTCTTACATTTAGGTCTCAAATCCATTTTGAGTTTATTTTTGTGTATGGTGTTAGGGAGTGTTCTAATTTCATTCTTTTACATGTAGCTGTCCAGTTTTCCCAGCACCAGTTATTGAAGAGACTGTCTTTTCTCCATTGTATATCCTTGCCTCCTTTTTCATAGATTAGTTGACCATACATGCGTGGGTTTATCCCTGGGCTTTCTATCTTGGTCCATTGATCTATGTTTCTGTTTTTTGTGCCAGTACCATATTGTGTTGATGACTGTAGCTTTGTAGTATAGTCTGAAATCAGGGAATCTGATTCCTCCAGCTCCATTTTTTCCCTCAAGACTGCTTTTGCTATTCGGGGTCTTTTTTGTCTCCATACAAATTTTAAGATTTTTTTTGTTCTAGTTCTGTAAAAATGCCACTAGCAGTTTGATAGAGATTGCATTGAATCTGTAGATTGCTTTGGGTAATATAGTCATTTTCACAATATTGATGCTTCCAATCCAAGAACGTGTTATATCTCTCCATCTGTTGGTATCTTTGATTTCTTTCATCAGTGTCTTATAGTTTTCTGCATACAGGTCTTTTGTCTACCTAGGTAGGTTTATTCCTAGGTATTTTATTCTTTTTGTTGCAATGGTAAATGGGAGTGTTTCCATAATTTCTCTTTCAGATTTTTCATCATTAGTGTATAGGAATACAAGAGATTTCTGTGCATTAGTTTTGTATCCTGCAACTTTACCAAATTCATTGATTAGCTCTAGTAGTTTTCTGGTGGCATCTTTAGGATTCTTTATGTATAGTATCATGTCATCTGCAGACAGTGACAGTTTGACTTCTTCTTTTCCAATTTGTATTCCTTTTATTTCTTTTTCTTCTCTGATTGCCGTGGCTAGGACTTCCAAAACTATCTTGAATAATAGTGGTGAGAGTGGACATCCTTGTCTCATTCCTGATCCTAGAGGGAATGCTTTCAGTTTTTCACCATTCATAATGATGTTTGCTGTGTGTTTGTCGTATATGGCCTTTATTATATTGAGGTAGGTTCCCTCTATGCCCACTTTCTGGAGAGTTTTTATCATAAATGGGTGTTGAATTTTGTCAAAAGCTTTTTCTACATCTATTGAGATGATCATATGGTTTTTATTCTTCAGTTTGTTAATATGGTGTATCACATTGATTGATTTGCGTATATTGAAGAATCCTTGCATCCCTGGGATAAATCCCACTTGATCATAGTGTATGATCCTTTTTATGTGTTGCTGGATTCTGTTTGCTAGTATTTTGTTGAGGATTTTTGCATCTATATTCATCAGTGATATTGGTCTGTAATTTTCTTTTTTTGTGGTATCTTTGTCTGGTTTTGGTATCAGGGTGATGGTGGTCTCCTAGAATGAGTTTGGGAGTGTTCCTTCTTCTGCAATTTTTGGGAAGAGTTTGAGAAGGATGGGTGTTAGCGCTTCTCTAAATGTTTGATAGAATTCACCTGTGAAGCCATATGGTCCTGGACTTTTGTTTGTTGGAAGATTTTTAATCACATTTTCAATTTCATTCCTTGTGATTGTTCTGTTCATGTTTTCTGTTTTTTCCTGGTTCAGTCTTGGAAGGTTATACCTTTCTACGAATTTTTCTATTTCTTCCAGGTTGCCCATTTTATTGGCATAGAGTTGTTTTAGTAGTCTCTTAGGATGCTTTGTATTTCTTCGGTGTCTGTTGTAACTTCTCCTTTTTCATTTCTAATTTTATTGATTTGAGTTCTCTCCCTCTTTTTCTTGATGAGTTTGTCTAATGGTTTATCAATTTTGTTTATCTTCTTAAAGAACCAGCTTTTAGTTTTATTGATCTTTGCTATTGTTTTCTTTGTTTCTATTTCATTTATTTCTGCTCTGATCTTGATGATTTCTTTCCTTCTGCTAATTTTGGGTTTTGTTAGTTCTTCTTTCTCTCCTAGTTCCTTTAGGTATAAGGTTAGATTGTTTACTTGAGATTTTTCTTGTTTCTTGAGGTAGGCTTGTATAGCTATAAACTTCCCTCTTAGAACTGCTTTTGCTGCATCCCATAGGTTTTGGATCATTGTGTTTTCATTGTCATTTGTCTCTAGGTATTTTTTGATTTCCTCTTTGATTTCTTCAGTGATCTCTTGGTTTTTTGGTAGCCTATTGTTTAGCCTCCATGTGTTTGTGTTTTTTACGTTTTTTTCCCTGTATTTCATTTCTAATCTCATAGCGTTGTGGTCAGAAAAGATGCTTGATATGTTTTCAATTTCCTTAAATTTACTGAGGCTTGATTTGTGACCCAAGATGTGATCTATCCTGGAGAATGTTCTGTGCGTGCTGGAGAAGAAAGTGTAATCTGCTTTTTATGGACAGAATGTCCTATAAATATCAATTAAATGTATCTGGTCTATTGTGTCATTTAAAGCTTCTGTTTCATTATTTATATTCATTTTGGATGATCTGTCCATTGGTGTGAGTGAGGTGTTAAAGTCCCCCAGTATTACTGTGTTACTGTCGATTTCCTCTTTTATAGCTGTTAGCAGTTGCCTTATGTATTGTGGTTCTCCTATGTTGGGTGTATATGTATTTATAATTGTTATATCTTCTTCTTGGATTGATCCCTTGATCATTATGTAGTGTCTTTCCTTGTCTCTTGTAACATTCTTTATTTTAAAGTCTATTTTATCTGATAGGAGTATAGCTACTCCAGCTTTCTTTTGATTTCATTTGGCATGGAATATCTTTTTCCATCCCCTCACTTTTAGTCTGTATGTGTCCCTAGGTCTGAAGTGGGTCTCTTGTAGACAGCATATAGATGGGTCTTGTTTCTGTATCCATTCAACAAGCCTGTGTCTTTTGGTTGGAGCATTTAATCCATTCACATTTAAGGTAATTATTGATATGTATATTCCTTTGTCCATTTTCTTAATTGTTTTGGGTTTGTTTTTGTAGGTCCTTTTCTTCTCTTGTGTTTCCCACTTAGAGAAGTTCCTTTAGCATTTGTTGTAGAGCTGGTTTGGTGGTGCTAAATTCTCTTAGCTTTTGCTTGTCTGTAAAGCTTTTGATTTCTCCATCGAATCTGAATGAGATCCTTGCTGGGTAGAGTAATCTTGGTTGTAGGTTTTTCCCTTTCATCACTTTAAGTATGTCATGCCACTCCCTTCCGGCTTGTGGCATTTCTGCTGAGAAATCAGCTGTTAACCTTATGGGAGTTCCCTTGTATATTATTTGTTGTTTTTCCCTTGCTGATTTCAGTAATTTATCTTTAATTTTTGCCAATTTTATTACTATGTGTCTCGATGTGTTCCTCCTTGGGTTTACCCTGTTTGGGACTCGCTGTGCTTCCTGGACCTAGATGGCTATTTCCTTTCCCATATTAGGGAAGTTTTCAACTGTAATCTCTTCAAATATTTTCTCGGGTCCTTTCTCTCTCTCTTTTCCTTCTGGGACCCATATAATGCGAATGTTGTTGCATTTAATGTTGACCCAGAGGTCTCTTAGGCTGCCTTCATTTCTTTTCATTCTTTTTTCTTTATTCTGTTCCACAGCAGTGTATTCCACCTTTCTGTCTTCCAGGTCACTCATCCATTCTTCTGCCTCAGTTATTCTGCTATTGATTCCTTCTAGTGTAGTTTTCATTTCAGTTATTGTAGTGTTTATCTGTTTGTTCTTTAATTCTTCTAGGTCTTTGTTAAACATTTCTTGCATATTCTGGATCTTTGCCTCCATTCTTTTTCCGAGATCCTGGATCATATTCACTATCATTATTCTGAATCGTTTTTCTGGAAGGTTGGCTATCTCCACTTCGTTTAGTTGTTTTTCTGGGGTTTTATCTTGTTCTTTCATCTGGTACATAGCCCTCTGCCTTTTCATCTTGTCTATCTTTCTGTGAATGTGGTTTTTGTTCCACAGGCTGCAGTATTGTAATTCTTCTTGCTTCTGCTGTCTGCCCTCTGGTGGATGAGGCTATCTAAGAGCCTTGTGTAAGTTTCCTGATGGGAGGGACTGGTGGTGGGTAGAGCTGACTGTTGCTCTGGTGGGCAGAGCTCAGTAAAACTTTAATTTGCTTGACTGCTGATAGGTGGGGCTGGGTTCCCTCCCTGTTTGTTGTTTGGCCTGAGGCAACCCAACACTGGAGCCTACCTTGGCTCCTTGGTGGGGCTAATGACAGACTCTGGGAGGACTCACGCCAAGAAGTACTTCCCAGAACTCCTGCTGCTAGACAAGTGTCCTTGTCCCCACAGTAGCCACAGCCATCCGCTGCCTCTGCAGGAGACCCTCCAACACTAGCAGGTAGGTCTGGTTCAGTCTCCCCTGGGGTCACTGCTCCTTCCCCTGGGTCCCGATATGCACACTACTTTGTGTGTGCCCTCCAGTTTGGGGTCTCTGTTTCCCCCAGTCCTGTCAAAGTCCTTCAGTCAATTCCCACTAGGCTTCAAAGTCTGATTCTCTAGAAATTCCTCCTCCCATTGCTGTACCCACAGGTTGGGAAGTCTGACATGGGGCTCAGAACCTTCACTCCAGTGGGTGGACTTCTGTGGTATAAGTGTTCTCCAGTCTGTGAGTCACCCACCCACCAGTTATGGGATTTGATTTTACTCTGATTACACCCCTCCTACTGTCTCATTGTGCCTTCTTCTTTGTCTTTGGATGTGGGGTATCTTTTTTGGTGTGTTCCAGTGTCTTCCTGTTGATGATTGCCCAGCAGCTAGTTGTGATTCTGGTGTTCTTGCAAGAGGGAGTGAGAGCACGTCCTTCTACTCCGCCATCTTGGTTCCTCCACCTGAAGTTGTACTTTCTTTACCTTTTAATTCAGCTAGATTGAGGTTCTTTCCCTTGCCTTAGTGTTGTCTGAGGAACTCTATCTGAAAGCCCATTTCTTAGGAAGCAAATATTTTAATATTTGTTTTGTGTCAGGTATCTGAGGCAGATCTCCTAGCCTCCTCTCTGTGTTCCTTTATTCTGGAATTCTGATGAGATACATGTTAAGACCTTCTTATTCTATCTACCATTAAAATTGTTTTTTTTCATTGATGTATAAAACATGTAGGTAAAGTACATAAACACTAAGCATAGAGCTCAGTAAAATATCACAAAGTGAATCTGTACATGTAACAACCACAAAGATCAAGAAATATAAGGCATTGGGACTTCCCTGGTGGCGTAGTGGATAACTCCACGCTCCCAATGCAGGGGGCCTGGGTTCAGTCCCTGGTCAGGGTACTAGATCTCACATGCATGCTGCAACTAAGCGTTCACATGCCACAACTAAGGAGCCCATATGCCGCAACTAAAGAGGCTACCTGCTGCAACTAAGGAGCCCTGGAACCGCAACCAGGGAGCCTGCCTACTGCAACTAAGATCCGGTGCAACCAATAAATAAATATTTAAAAAAAGAAAAAGAAATATAAGGCATGAAGTTTCCCAGAAGCCCCTTTATCCTGACTTCCAACACCTCATTTTTCTAACCACCTTAGTTTTTCTGTTTTTGAACATTATATAAATGAAGTCATATTAAATGGTCTTCTGTTTCTTTTTGTTTTTGAATTTGATGTCTTTTGCTGAACAAAATCTTATCTTACATTTGTGAAATTCATCCATGTTGGGTACAAGTATAATATGTTCATTTTCATTGCTTTTTAGTATTCCATCGTGTGAATAAACCACAGCTGATTGATCTGTTCTGCTGTTGATGAAAATTTTAAATTTGATTTCCAGTTTGGAGAACATTCCTTTACATGACTTTCAGTATATTTATGTTTAGAGGTAAACTTGTTCGGTCACAGGGTACGTATTTGTTTATTTTAGAGATAATGCCAAATAGTTTTCCAAAGTGTAACAGCTTTCATTCCCACCAATGGCATATAAGAATTCCTATTGCTCCTCATCTTTACCAACAATTGGTATTGTTAATTTCTAATTTTGACAGGTTCTTGTGGTTTAAAATGCCTTTTTCTGTTGATACTTCTGAGGTTGAGCATCTCTTCATATGTTTATTGGTTATTTGGATGTACTGTCTTGTCAAGTGCCTATTCAGATTTCTTTCCTAATCTTTCTATTGGGTTGTCCATTTTATTTCATTATTATTGTTGATTTATAGAAATTTCTTATATCTTCTGCATATGAAGCTATCTCTTCCACTCTGTGGTTGTATTTTCACCCTCCTGATGGTGTCTTGTGATGAGTAGAATTTCTCAGTGTTGTCTAATGCACTGGTCTTTTCCTTTATTGTTAGCGCTTTCTGCATCCTGCTGAAAAAAAACTTTTCTTCAGCCGCGTAGCACAGGGAGATCAGCTCAGCACAGGGAGATCAGCTCGGTGCTTTGTGACCACCTAGAGGAGTGGGATAGGGAGGGTGGGAGGGAGGGAGATGCAAGAGGGAAGAGATATGGGGACATATGTATATGTATAACTGATTCACTTTGTTTTAAAGCAGAAACTAACACACCATTGTAAAGCAATTATACTCTATTAAATAAAGATGTCAAAAAAGTCTTATATGAAGGTTATGGAGGCATTCTTCTGTTTTCTCTTTTAGAAAGTTTATTGTTTTGTCTTTTCCATTTAAATCTTTTTTTTTTTTTTTTTTGCGGTACTTGGCCTCTCACTGTTGTGGCCTCTCCCGTTGCGGAGCACAGGCTCCGGACGCGCAGGCTCAGCGGCCATGGCTCACGGGCCCAGCCACTCCGCGGTATGTGGGACCTTCCCAGACCGGGGCACGAACCCGTGTCCCCTGCATCGGCAGGCGGACTCTCAACCACTGTGCCACCAGGGAAGCCCTCCATTTAAATCTTATAATTCACCTGGATTTGATTTTTCTGCTAATATGAAGTAGGAGTTTATTTTTTTCTCCCCTATGGATCTTTTTTGTATAAACATAATTTACTTCTTAGAAAATTAAATCAGAATTGCAAACAGCACATAAACAAAAGAGGCAGCCTATATAAGGACGTTTTAACAGTATATAACCTTTTGCCAAAGGTTTTTTTTGCTGAATATCTATACACTGTGATTGGAATATAGTTTTTTGTTCAAAACTAAAACTTTGCATCCATTGAACAGTTCTCCTCTTCCCCCTTATCCCAGCATCTGACAACTACCGTTCTACTTTCTGTTTCTAAGAGTTTGATAAGTTTAAATACCTCACAGAAGTAGAATCATGCAGAAATTGTCATTTTGTGACTGGCTTATTTTAGTTAGCACAGTGTCCTCAAGTTTCATCTGTATTGTAGCATATGACAGGATTTCCTTCTTTGTTAAGGCTTAATAGTATTCCATTGTATATATATACCATATTTTCTTTACTTGTTTACCCATCAATGATCATTTGGGATGCTTCCACCTCTTAGCTGTTGTGAATAATGCTGTAATGAACACAGGAGTGTACAAATATCTCTTCAAGGTTCTGTTTTCAATTCTTTTAGATATATATACACAGAAGTGGGATTGCTGGATCATATGATTATTCTATTTTTAGTTTTCTGAGGAATTTCCATACTTTTCTCCATAGCAGCTGTACCATTTTCCATTCCCAATAAAAGTGCACAGAGGTTGCAATTTCTCCACATCCTTGTCAACACTTGTTATTTTCTTTTTTTTAAAAAATAGTGGCCATTCTAACGTGTGAGGAGATAGCTAAATGAGGTTTTTATTTGCTTCCTTAATTAGTGATGTTGAGTTAGCTCTTTTTGTGTATGTTGGTCATTTGTATATCTTTGGAAAAATGTCTATTCAAGTACTTTGCCCAGTTTTTAATTGGATTGCTTTATTGTTGAATTGAAGAGGTTCTATATATATGTATATACACACACATATATATATACACACACATATATATATACACACACATATATATATACACACACAAATATATATGTTATTTATGTACCTGCGTCTGGGTCTGATCTTAGTTGCAGCATGCGGGATCTTTCGTTGGGCATGAAGGTTCCTCATTGTGGTGCACGGGCTTTTCTCTGATTGTGGTGTGTGGGCTCCAGAGAGCACAGGTTCATTAGTTGCAGCACACGGGCTCTCTAGTTGTGGCGTGCGGGCTCCAGAGTGCATGGGGTCTGTAGTTGTGGCATGTAGGCTGTGTAGTTGCAGCGTGTGGGCTCTTTAGCTGTGGCACGTGGGCTCCAGAGTGTGTGGGCTTAGTAGTTTCGATGTGTGGGCTTAGTTGCCCCATGGCAGGTGGGACCTTAGTTCCCTGACCAGAGATTGAACCTGCGTCCCCTGCATTGCAAGACAGATTCTTAACCACTGGACCACCAGGGAAGTCCCTCTTTATATATTTTGGCTATTAATCCCTTATAAGATGCAGTGTGCATTTTCTCCCATTCTGTTGATTCTCTTTTCACTCTGATGATTGTTTCCTTTGCTGTGTAGAAGTTTTTAAGTTTGATATTGTCTATTTTCACTTTTGTTGCCTGAGCTTTTGGTGTCATATCCAAGAAATCATTGCCAAATCTAAAGTCATGAAGTGTTTCCCCAGGGTTTTTTTCTAGGAGTTTTATAGTTTTAAGTATTACATTAAAATGTCTTTAATACATGTAAATTTTTGTATGTGGTGTAAATAAGGGTCCAACTTCCTTCTTCCTTCAAAACTGGACATGTGAATATCCAGTTTTCTCAATACCATTTGTTGAAGGGACTATTCTTTCCCTATTGTGTAGCCTTGGCACCTTTCTCAAAGATCATGTGACCACATATGTGAGGGTTTATTTATTCCTGGGTTCTCTACTCTGTTCCATTGGTCTGTAGGTCTGTCATAATGTTTTTTTTTTTTTTTTTTTTTTTTGTATTTTTGCGGTACGTGGGCCTCTCACCGTTGTGGCCTCTCCCGTTGCGGAGCACAGGCTCCATACGCCCAGGCTCAGCAGCCATGGCTCACGGGCCCAGCCGCTCCGCGGCACGTGGGACCCTCCCGGACCGGGGCACGAACCCGCGTCCCCTGCATCGGCAGGCGGACTCTCAACCACTGCGCCACCAGGGAAGCCCTGTCATAATGTTTTAAATGTAGTAACTTTGTAATACACTTTGAAATCAGCAAGTGTGAGGCCTCCAGCTTTGTTTTGCTTTCTGAAGATTGTTGTGGCTGTTTTGTGTCCTTTGAGATTTCATATGAATTTTAGGGTTTTTTTTTTTGATTCTGTAAAAATGTCCTTGGAATTTTGATAGAAATTGCATTAAATATAGGTCACATTGTGTAATATGGACATTTTAACAATATTTAGTCTTCCAGTCCATGAACACAGAACATCTTTCCATTTATTTGTGTCTTCTATAATTTCTTTCAGCATTGTTTTGTAGTTTTCAGTGTACAGATCTTTCACCTCCTTGAATAAGTTTATTCCCAAGTATTTTATTTTTTTGATACTGTTGTAAATGGGTTTTCTTAATTTCATTTTCAGGTTGTTCATTGTTACTGTATATAAATACAGCTGATTTTTAAGTGTTGATTTTATAACTGCAACTTTGCTGTATTCATTTATTCTAATAGTTTTGTTGCAGAAACTTTAGAGTTTTCTATGTATAAGATCAGGTTATGTGCAAATAGAGATAATTTTACTTCTTCCTTTCCAATTTTGATGTCTTTTATTTCTTTTTTCTTGCCTTAATGCTGTAGCTTGAACTTCTAATACTATATTGAATAGAAGTGACGAGAGTGGTATCTTTGCCTTGTTCTTGATCTTAGAGGGAAAGCTTTTGGTTTTTCACCATTGAATATATTAGCTATGAGGTTCTCATATATGGTCTTTATTATGTTGAGGTAATTTCCTTCCATTCCTAGTTTGTTGAGTGTTTTTTATCATGAAAGTGTGTTGTATTTTGTCAAATGCTTTTTCTATATTAGTTGAGATGATCATATGGTTTTTGTCCTTCATTTTGATAATGAGATGAATTACTTTGATTGATTTGTGTATGTTGAACCATCCTTGCATTTCAGAAGTAAATCTGACTTAGACTATTAGTGTGTTATTGTTTTGGGTTTTTTTTTCTTTTTAGCATTTTGCTGAGGATTTTTATATCAGTATTCATCAGGAATACAGGTTTGTAGTCTTACTTTCTTTTGTTTATTTATTTTTTTATTATTTTTTTGCGGTATGCGGGCCTCTCACTGCTGGCCTCTTCCGTTGCGGAGCACAGGCTCCGGACGCGCAGGCTCAGCGGCCATGGCTCACGGGCCCAGCCGCTCCGCGGCATGTGGGATCTTCCCGGACCGGGGCACGAACCCGTGTCCCCTGCATCAGCAGGCGGACTCTCAACCACTGCGCCACCAGGGAAGCCCTTGATGTAAATTTTTTAATGTAAGTGGTGTTGTCAAGCCATCTGGTTCTGGGCTTTCCTTTCTTCGGATGTTTTTGGTTACTGATTCAGTCTCCTTACTGTAGTGTAGCTTTGTTCAGTTTATCTGTATCTATCTAATCTATTATTTAGTCTTGGTAAGTTGTATATTTCTAAAAATTTATTCATTTCTTCTAGGTCATTCCATCTGTTGTTGTATTCATAGTAGTCTTTTAGAATCCTTTTTATTTCTGTGGTATAAGTTGTAATGTCTCCTCTTTCATTTCTGATTTTTGCTGAGTCATTTTGTTTTTTTTTCTTGTTAGTCTAGATGAGGGTTTGTTGATTTTGATACTCTTTTGAGAAGAACTTAATTTCATTTATACTTTTTTCTATTCTTCATATCCTTTATATCTGCTTAATCTTTATTATTTCCTTCATCTATTAACTTTAGCTTTAGTTTGTTGTTCTTTTTTTAGTTCTTTGAGGTGTAAAGTTAGGTTGTTGATGTGAGATCTTTCTTCTTTTTTAATGTAGATATTTATTACTATAAACTTCCCACTTAGTACTGTACCATTTACATTTAAAGTAGTTACTTATAGGGAACTACTCACTATTGCCATTAAAAATTTTTTTCTGTGTGTCCTGCAAATATTTGGTCACTCTTTTCCTCTCTTTCTGCTTTCCACTGTGTTTTATTGATTTTCTTTTTTCTTTAGTAATGACATGCTTTAATTCCTTTCTTGTTTTCTTTTGGCATCTTTTACAGGTTTTTTTCATTGTGTTTACCATGAGGATTACATAAAACATAGTTATAACAATCTATCTTGAACTGATAACAACTTAAATTACATACAAAAATACTATTCCTTTACATCCTTGCCCCACTTTGTTCAGTGTCATAAACTATGTCTTTTTATATTTTATATTCACTAACATAGTGTTATAATAATTTTTAATGCTTTTATTTCTTAAATTCTATACTCAAAAGTGATTTATGTACCACCATTACAGTATTACAGATTTTTGTATTTGTATATTTACCTTTACCACAAAATCTTTATATTTTTATATGCTGTGTGTTGCTGTCTAGCTTCTTTGATTTCAACTTGAAGGACTTCCTTTAGCAGTTCTTGTAATGCAGGTCTTTGTGGTGATAACCTTTCTTAGTTTTTCTTTATCTGGGAACGTCTTTATTTCTCCTTCAGTTTTAAAGGACAGTTCTGGTGGTTATATAGTATTCTTGGTTTGCAGGTTTTTTCTTTCAGTACTTTGAATGTATTATCCCACTTCCCTCTGGCTGGTAATGTTTCTGCTGAGAAATCCACTGATCTAATGGGAGCTTCTTTGTATGTAATGATTCACATTTCTCTTGCTGCTTTCAAGATTAAGTCACTTTTGACTAGCTGTTTATAGTATGTCTTGATTTGAGCCTCTTTGGGCCCATCCTAGTTGGAGTCCTCTGAGTCTCTTGAATCTGGATGTTCATTTTCTTTCTCAGATTTGGGAAGTTTTCGGCCATTATTTTTTTCAGATAAGCTCTCTACCCACTCCCCTTTCTCCATCTGGAACTCCTATAACGGGAATATTGGTCATCTTGGTGATATCCTATAAGTCCCTTAGGCTTTTTCACTTCATTCCTTTTCTTTGTTCCTCTGACTAGATAATTTCAAATGGCTTATCTTTGACTTTGCTGATTCTTTTTTCTGCTTGATTCAGCCTGCTGTTGATCGTCCTCTAGTGAATTTTTAAATTTAGTTACTATATTTTTCAGCTCGATAATTTTTGTTTTGCTATTTTTCTGGTTTCTTTCTCATTGGTAATATTCTCGTTTTGTTTATGCATTGTTTTCCTGATTTTGTTTAGCTGTCTATTTGTATTCTCTTGTAGCGCACTGAATTTCTTTATGACCATTACTTTCAATTCTTTTTTAGGTAATTCATATGTCTCCCTTTTATTAGGGTCAGTTTCTGGAGATTTACTTTGTTCGTTTGTTTGAGCCATGTTTTCCTGTTTCTTCATGTGCCTTCTTCGGTGAATTGTCTGTTTAATCTTTTGCCCATTGTTTCATTTTTTATTGTTGAGTTTTGAGGGTTTTTAAAAGTATGTTCTGTGTATTTTTCAGGTATGTGACTCAATTTTTTTCTCTGAGTTGATGGCTAGTCTTTTCATTTTCCTTACAGTATCTTTCAAAAAGAAGTTCTTTAATTTTAAAGAAACCCATTTTATCAAATTTATTATTTTGGGAGGGGAACCAATGTTGTGTCTAAAAATCTTTGTTTAACCAAATGTCACAACGATTTTCTCCTAAAAGTTTTATTTTATTTATTTATTTTTTTTGTGGTACGCGGGCTTTGCACTATTGTGGCCTCTCCTGTTGCGGAGCACAGGCTCCGGACACGCAGGCCCAGTGGCCATGGCTCACGAGCCCAGCCGCTCTGCGGCATGTGGGATCCTCCCGGACCGGGGCACGAACCTGTGTCCCCTGCATCGGCAGGTGGACTCTCAACCACTGCGCCACCAGGGAAGCCCACTCCTAAAAGTTTTATACTTTTATGTTTTGCATTTGGATCGATGATCCATTTTGTGTTAATTTTTTCATAAAGTATGAGATACTGCTTTAAGTTCATTATTTTACATATGGATATCTGGTTTTCCAACATTGTTTTTCTCCACTGAACTTTTTTTGCATCATGATCATAAGTCATTTGACCACATCTATTTTCACCTATTTCTGGTCAGTACCTTTTCTCTTCCAGTGATTTATGATTATGCTTGTACCACACTGTCTTTATTACTATAGCTTAATATTAACTCTTAAAACCGGGTAGTATAAGTCCTTTCTTCTTCTTTTTCAAAATTGTTTAAGGTATTTTAGGTCTTTTGTATTTCCACATGGATTTGATAATTAAATTGTCAGTTTTTACCAAAATTCCTCCTGGGATTTATTTGAATCTATATATCAATTTAGGGAGAATTGACAACAATTATTAAATCTTCCAATCCATGATGGCAGTATATCTCCCTTATCTAGGACTTTAATTTTACTTGGCAATGTTTTATAATTTTCAGTTTGTGTGTCTTAAGACTTACCCTTAAATATTTCATATTTTTTAATATTATTGTAAATGGTATTATCTTTAAAATTTCAATTTCTGATGGTTTTGTTGCTAGTATTTTCACATGCAGTTCATTTTTATATATTGATCTTGTATTCTGCAGTTTTGCTACACTCACTTATTGGCTCTAGTAACTTTTTACAAAAAGATTACATAGAATTTTCTCCTTAGATGATTATGTCATCTGTGAATATAGAGACAATTTTTCTTCTTTTCCCATCTGGACTCCTTTTATTTCTTTTTCTTATCTTATCACACTTACTAGAACTTTCAGTCCAATACTGAATAAAAGTGGTAAGACTAAACATCCTTCCCTTGTTTTGATCTTTGATCTTTCACTATTAACTATGGCAGAAGGTATATTTCAATAATGCTTTTTAGCAGGTTCAGTTAATTCTGTTCATATTCTTACACTTATCAGGAATGGCTATTGGATTTTGTCACGTGTTTTCTCTGTATTTTTTCATTTTTTGAAAGGATTGTATTGCTTTTCTTTTAGTTTCTTTTTTATAGTAGAAAAGATATTTTTACGATTTTAAACATTTAATATTTATTGAGAATTGTTTTGCTCTGTGTAGCTACAGTCCATCTTGAAAAACATTTCACATGGACTTGAGATCAATGTGCATTCCACTCTTTTTTTTTTCTTAAACATCTTTAATTGGATCTTTTAGTTTCTTAACAGGGTGAATTACATTTATTTTTCAAACATTAAGACCAACTTAACATTCCAGAGATAAACCTCACCTGGTCATATATTGATATATTATCCTCTTTCTGTGTTGTTGTATTCATTTTGTTAAGGACTTTTTTTTTTGCAGACGTGTTCATGAGAGATGATCTTTAGCTTTGTTTTCTTGCACTGTCTTTGGGTTTGTTGTTAGCATAATGCTGCCTTATTGCAATAACTTGGAAAGTTTGTCCTCTTCAATTTTCTGAAAGAGTTTGTGTAGAAATGGTAATATTTGTTTCTTATATGTTTGGGAGCATTCACCAATAAAGCCATCTGGTCCTAGAGTTTTCTTTGTAGGATGTTTATAACTGCATATTTATTTCTTAAAATGAATATTTGGTGATTCAGGTTATATCTTTCTGCTTTAATGAGCTTTGGTATTTTATCCTTTTCAAGGAACCTGTTTCATCTATATTGCTGAATTTGTTGGTGTAAGTTGTTCACAGTACTTCCTTACTATCCTTTTAATATCTGTAGAATCTATAGTGATGTCACTTCTGTCATTCTTGATATTGGTCGTTTGTATTCTCTCTCTTTCTCTCTCTATTATTCTTAGCAGTCTGAGTAGAGATTTCATCAATTTTAATGATCATCTCTAAGAACAAACTTTGGTTTCCATGGTTTTCTCTATTTTCTTGTTTTCTTTTTCTATTTTTGATCTCCATTTTTTCCTTTCTTCTGTTTACTATGGTGAGTTTCATTGTTCTCTTTCTTCTAGTTTCTTAAAGTAGAGGCTGAAGTTACTGATTTGAGACCTTTATCCTTTCTAATACAGGCAGTTAGTAAAATAAAATTTCCACTGAATATTCCTTTAGGTAAATTTCACTAATTTTGATATGCTGAACTTCCATTTCTCTTCTATTAGTAAATTAGTAAATATATTTTCTAGTTTCCATTGTGATTTCTTCTTTGATTCATCATTTATTGAGAAACATGTCATTTAGTTTCCAAATATTTGGAAATATTAGAATATTTGAGTTGTTTTCCAGCTTGGGCTTAATTGCAATTGAAGCTATTTTAATCACTTGTGTAACTGTCTTTGTATGGATTGATTTACAATGATTATTTTCTAGTTAAATCCATCTCAGTCAGAATATGTACTTTGTATGACTTAAATCCTTTTAATTTTAATGAGACTGGTTTTGTGTTCCAGAATATAGTCTATTGGTAAATTTATCTTATGCACTTTAAAAACTGCTTATTCTTTTGTTTGTGGAGTGTTCCATAAATATCAGTTATGTCAAGATGGCTGATAACCATGTTCAATTCTTCTATATTCTTACTGATTTTCTGATTGTTCTATCAATTATTGAAACAGGTGTGTTGAAATCTAATATTTTTGGACTGTCTGTTTCTCCACTCAGTTCTGTCAATTACTGCTTCATATATTTCAAAAATCTGTTTTTAGCTACATAAACATTCAGGATTTTGATGTTTCTGTTCTTGGATTGACCCATTTATCATTGTAAAATGACTCTCTTTATCCCCATTAATACTCTTTGCTTTGAAATTTGCTATTTATATAGCAAATCTAGCTTTCTCATTATTAGAGTTATTGTGGTATCTCTTTCTTCTGTCCTTTTATTTTTAGTCTAAGTATCTGTGTCTTTATATTTAAAGTTAGATTCTTACAGGCAATTTATAGTTGGGTTTTGCTTTTTTATCCAATCTAGCAACATCTGCCTTTTATTTAATTGGGTTGTTTATATCATTTACAATTAATGTGATTATTGATATGTAGGTATCTGAATTTAAATTTTGTGTCTTGCTCTTTGTTTTCCCTCTGTTCCATTAATTTTTTCCCCTTCTGTTTTTTGGAAGAACTGAGTATTTTTGTGATTCCACTTTACCTCCTTTGTTGATTTATTAACTATAACTTTTTTTTGTTGATGTTTTAGTGTATGCTTTAGGGTTTATAGTATACATCATGAACTTTATCACAGTGTACCATCAAGTAATATGGTACCACTTCAAATATAGTATAAGAATCTTATAATACTGTACTTTCAGTTTTCTTCTCCTGGAATTTTGGGTATTTTTTTCTTACATTTTATTCTTATATGTTTCATAATTTCCTTAATACATTGTTAATATTCTTCCTTTAATAGTCAATTATCTTTAAAAAGATTTTAAAACAAAGTAAAAATTATATGATGTTTACTTACATATTTATTATTTCTAATCTTAAATTCCTTTGCATAGATCCAGATTATGACAGGTATTATTTTCCTTTTACAAGAAGGATTTTAGAAGATGTATTTATATTGTGCTTGTCTGTTATTGTAGAGGTTTGGAAAATTATCCTGTAAAATACCAAATAGTAAATATTTTAGGCTTTGTGTGCCATATAATCTTTGTCACAACTACTCAAATATGCCATTGTGTCAGGAAAGCAGACTTGGATAATATGTAAATGATTGGATGTGGTGAGTTTCATTCAAACTCTTATTTACAAAAATAATGGGTCATAGTTAGGTAAGAGGCATCCTTTGCTGACTTCTATGCTACTGAATAATCTTTCAGCTTTCTTATTTCTGAAAAAGTCTAGTTTATTTTTGTTTTAGAAAGATATTTCTGTGGGTATAGAATTCTAGTTTGCCAGGTTTTTTTTTTTCTTTTACTACTTTAAAGATGTTACTCCACTGATTTCTGGCAAGAAATCTTATTTTTAATCACTGGTTTTACATAATTTGAGAGCAATGTATTTCTTTATTTTTATTGCTTTAGTATTTTAAGAGTAAATCACAATTTATGTTCTTATTCTCTTACTGGCCATTTGGGTTGTTTCAAGTATTTAACTAATATGAATCATGCTGCTATGAACTTTCTGGTACACATCTTTAGGTGCCTTTATGCATACATTTATTTGTAGTGGAATTGCTGGGTCATGCAAGAGGCATATGACCAGCTTTAGTAGATACTGACACATGGTTTTTCAAAGTGATGGTACTGTTTTACAGCCCCATCAATGACGTGTGAAAGCGCTAGTTGCTCCATGTCCTCATTGACATTTGATATTAATCTAGTCCCTTTCATTTTGGTCATTCTGGTGATGTGTAGTGATATTTACTTAGGATTATAATTTGTGTTTAGTTGATCACTAATGAATCTGAGCACCTTTTCATGTATACATAGGAATATACCTTCCATTGTTTATGGGTACATAAAAACCTATGTGAGAATGCTAAATACCCAATTTTGGCAGTTTCTACTTCTAAGGACAGAGAAGGGGAGGAATTTGTTGGACAGGAGGGTTCACAGAGGGCCTCAACTTACAGTATTATTGCTAAACCAGAAGTGGATACAGGAATATCTAAAATGTTTCATTTCTTTACAAAATTTAATTTTTGTAAAATATGCATAATATAACATTTGCCATTCAAACCATTTTTAACTGTACTGTTCGTGACATTTAGTACTTTTACATTGTTATAGAACCATTACCATCACTCAAAAAATTTTTGAGAGGTCAGTTTAAATGCTTAATTCAGCATCACATAGTTTTTATAAACATTATCAGAGAGTAAAATTTTACAGTGTATTTCTAATACAAGTGTAAATTCACATCCAGAAAACAAAAATTTGGCTATTCAAAGTTTGAACAAGCTTCCAAGGGTAGGATTTTTCTTGGCAAGTTGTTAGGAGTTTATAATGTAAAGAGCTTTCTGTCTGAAGGTACATTAATGTCAAACTTCAAAGTAATGAGTCACATTAATTCAACAGTTACCTCTTGCATATTTCTATATGTATAGCACTATTTTGCATTATGATATGGGTAAGTCATAAATAATTAAAATAAATGGTTCTTAGTTGCTTTTGCCATAATCATTTTATGATATAGCAATAATGTTTTTCAAAGTCATCTGTTTAAATGTTCACAAACATTACCTGTACTTTTGTTTTCATCTTCAGATTATGACTGTACCTAATGACCCGTATACTTTTCTCTCTTGTGGTGAAGATGGAACTGTTAGGTGGTTTGATACACGCATCAAAACTAGCTGCACAAAAGAAGATTGCAAAGATGTAAGAATCAAGTTTTTGTACAAATGATGAAAAAAATTAAGATTATCCTTAAAATTGGGTAGTAAGTTAACTCTGTTATGAGCTTATGGATAAATTAAGAATTTTTTATTTTATAAAATTTTCAATAAGTATATTTTTATAATCAAAAAAATCTTAATTAAAATGTTAATAGTAAAGTTAAGGAACTTATACTTAAATTGTACAGTTCAAATATATTTATAAAAATTTATATAATTTTTCAGTATATACCATAGCATTATAAAAACTTGAAGTATTTATCAGTATATTCCATTTATTTATGGAGGCAATTTTGGCTTACCAATAGCAGTGATAAAAGCATGTAGAAGTTTAGTGTCTCTTTTTATTTTTACCCTGTCCTTTAAACCAAGATTTATTTATATGCTATCTTTTGTTTTAGACAGTTAGATACCATTTTATCAACATGTTCATTCAGATTTAGCTCACTTCTCTAAAGACAGAGCTTCACTATCAATTTTGTATTTTTTAAAATAGTATTTTAAACTTGAAAAAGACCTGAGAAATCAGTCAGTGTAAGGCCCCAGACAACTAACCCTAAATGTTATTTAGAGACAGTAGCTTTTGTCTCAGATCATTTTAGAGTAGTAAATGAAGTAAGCAAGTATTGCTAAATACATTTTTACTGATAGTTACAAAAAAAAAAAGTTACTAGTAATCAGGTTGAGTGTTTGCTAATTAAACCAGTTACTATTGTTAACATACTTTAGGTGGAGAAGAGATTATTTTATACATTGAAACAGAGAAGAAAAAAAATAGAAATAAAAAAACTTTGTCAGTTTTTATATTGTATACATGTATACACATACACAATTAGGAACGTTGAACTGAAGGCAGAAATAAGTTTAAAATAGCAGGTTGTTTATTAGGGGCATTTGGTTTACCTGTTTCTTAGTAAATAATAGGTCCTAAAATTTGTTATGTCAAAATCTTTTAAGCAGTAGTTTCATATACAATGTAGTTGGATTTAATTTTGTTTTTATAATCAAAAACTCTGTAAAACTGAAGAATAAAGCAAAGCTAATAAGTGAAATATTGTTAAATTTTTTCTCAATAAAACTTGTGATTTCTTTATATGTAAAAAGGAATAGAGAGAGTATAAAGAAAATTGGTAACTAGGGTAATTCTTAAATCCTAAAAATTTAGAATTATGAGCAGTATTTGGTGAATAAATTCTATGTAATAGGAATAATGTTCTGAGGCCCATAATTAAATACATAAAACTTAGCATAAATGTAACTTACAAACTCAGCTATTCTGAGAAGAGTGAGGAGTTAGAGTTGTAGACAAAATAGTATAGAATTAACAGTACCTTAAAGCTATATCTTTGGGGTGATAACTCTTATATTTTCTAATGCTTGTATAGAGATAAGTAGTGACATTATAGTGAAGCCTGTCTTTGACATGGCTTCAATTTTATATGTATGTATGTACTTTGTTTTTGAACGGGTAAGGAGGCAGATTTTATAAGTTAAAAATACAAAATTTTAATATCAGGTTATGATATTTTTGTTATATTTTAATAGCAATAATTAAAATTAAAATATCATGAGTACCGTATAAAATGATTATACTTATGATAGACAAAGGTTGATTATACCTCCATGTTTACTGTCCAGTGGACCAATGATCGCAGGCATTTCTAATGACATTAATGACTTAATGACATATTACATAGGTAATGTATGAGTTTTTGAATATTTCTAAAGATGATCATTTTATTCCTGAGTATGAGAATATTTAGGAGGCATGTTGGTTTTTTTCCTCCCTTATTGTCATACTGACTGAATTAGGATTTCTGAAAAAGATTTTCTTGTTCTAATTGAAGGGAAAATGTTTTAAATAGACTATTATCTGTTGTAAAGCTTATGTAACTGGTATTTTTTTATCTTTTGTAGGATATTTTAATTAACTGCCGACGTGCTGCCACATCTGTAGCTATTTGTCCACCAATACCATATTATCTTGCTGTTGGTTGTTCTGATAGCTCAGTACGAATATATGATCGGCGAATGCTGGGTACAAGAGCTACAGGTAAAAAGACATATATTGGAGAAAATATGAGATCCTATCAGTTCAAAGGATAAATCTTTTTTTTTATATAAATTTATTTATTTTTGGCTGCATTGGGTCTTCATTGCTACATGCAGGCTTTCTCTAGTTGCGGTGAGCGGGGTCTACTCTTCATTGTGGTGCGTGGGCTTCTCATTGCGGTGGCTCCTCTTGTTGCGGAGCACAGGCTCTAGGTGTGCGGGCTTCCGTAGTTGTGGCTTTCGGGCTCTAGAGCGCAGGCTCAGTAGTTGTGGAGCATGGGCTTAGTTGCTCCGCGGCACGTGGGATCTTCCCAGACCAGGGCTCGAACCCATGTCCCCTGCATTGGCAGGCGGATTCTTAACCACTGCACTACCAGGGAAGTCCCCAAAGGATAAATCTTTATGATGTATTGCAATTTAAAAATTTCATTAGTTTCACGTAAAATTTAGTAAATAGAATGTATTTAAATACTATGGATTATTATAAAAAATAGCATATCACCAAGTTTTTATGACCCATCAGTGTGATACTTTTGCAGTTTATCACTTTAAAAAGTTGTAACACTTGATATATTAATTTCCTGGGTCTATCATAACAAATTACTCTAAACTGGGTGGCTTAAAATAACAGAAATGTATTCTCTCACATTTCTGGAGGCTAAATGTCTAAAATCAAGATGTTGCAGGGTGGTGTTCTGCTGGAGGCTCTCATGGAGAATCTATTGCCTGCTTCTCTCCTAGATTCTGGAGGTTGCTGACAATCCTTAGCATCCCTTGGCTTTTAAATGTATCAGTCCAATCCCTGCTTCCATATTTACATGCTATTCTCTCCTGTGTATCTGTGCCTGCATTTCCCTCTTCTTATAAGAAAACTAGTTACATTGTATTTAAGGGTCACCATAATCCAGTATGACCTCATCTTGATAATTACATCTACAAAGACCCTATTTCTAAATGAGGTCACGTTCTGTTTCTTGGTGGACATGAATTTTCAGGGGACACTCTTCAGCTCACAACACTTGGCTTTCCTAATTTCTCTTTGCCATCTTTTCAATCAAGGGGATAATAGTAAGCGTGGTGGAGAGAAAAGTTAGGAAAGAACAGTGACTTGAGTGTGTATTAATATATAACATATTTATGCCTACTTAGTAGCCTAGCTAAAGTACTGTAAATGATGCTGCAGTACTGAATTTGAATTTGCCTTAAACTCCTATTTGTTCCTCATCTGCTTTGGGATCAAACCACTTCTGAAATATTCACCTCAAAGCTAACTTCCATTAGCATTTTCTGTCAAGGAAGGTCAAGATTGCACATTTTTTCTCTCTCTCTCTCTCTCTCTCTCTCTCTCTCTGTCTCTCTGTCTCTCTGTCACACACACATACACACATCCCCCCCAAATATACATACATATGTACACATTTATATATATATTCACATATTTTATGGCATCAAAAATAAAAGTTGACTTGGGCCAGAAATTAACAATGTTGATCTCAATGTCAGTTTATGTCCAGTGAAAATGGACCTAGATTACTGAAATGGGAAAACCAGATGGGATCTTTTTTCTTTTCTTGAACTGTGATTGAGGAGTCTTGTCTATTTGGACATGCATGTTTAGGGGGAACAGTAATAATATATGGAACTGTAGGCTCAGTTATCATTTCTCAACAGATGGGACATGATTGAAATTTTGGGCAGGGCAGGATAATACAGCTTTGCGGGATTCTTAGAATTTAGCATTCCTGGGTCTGCAGAGCACAAAGTGCCAGTCGTACCTCTCCCTTTCGTATTGCATTATGTTGACGACCACCAAAATTAATTAAAATTAGAGTGGTATTCCCACTCTGTTATCTTATAAGAGGAGAATTTCATGGCAATCAAAAACCTTTTAATGACATAAAGTAAAAGGTAAATCATATTAAAAAGATACTGTACTGTTTTATCTAGTATGCTAGTAAATATCAGCTTTCCGATTTATATTATAAAATTATATTATCTTAATGTGGGGAATTTTTAAGAGATGATTTAGTGTGACTGTAATCACAATATAAAATTGATTAAATAACTCATATTTCCAATAAAACATTGATGTAATCTGGAATTCTAGAAAATCATGAATTCTTTTTGGAAGATATGTAAACTTTATATTATATTCATTTTTATTTTGTTACAAAATTTGACTGATGATTAAAGAGTCTTTTCCAGAAATAGAATATGATCGCTTGGATTTATATTGCTACGTTAAATCACATATCTCATAGTTTAGATTAAGAGTTTTTCAAGTGTTTTTCTTGAAAAATATTCTGAATTTTAAACAATTCCTTTTTTCTTATTTAGGGAATTATGCAGGTCGAGGAACTACTGGAATGGTTGCCCGTTTTATCCCTTCCCATCTTAATAACAAGTCCTGCAGGGTGACATCTCTGTGTTACAGTGAAGATGGTCAAGAGATTCTTGTTAGTTACTCTTCAGATTACATATATCTTTTTGACCCAAAAGATGATACAGCACGAGAACTTAAAACTCCTTCTGCAGAAGAGAGAAGAGAAGAGGTAAGTGTACTCAAAACCATGTTCTTTATTGAATTCAGAAAACATTAACTCACTAACTCCTGGAGCATTAATTCAGTAACCCCTAGGGCCTGAAGGGCTTCAAAAAATAGAGTTAATTTTCATGGCATTTACAGTCTAAGGAGCAAAGACATGAAAATACGCATGAAAGAATGGGAGTAATAAATAAGGATAAGGTGCTAGGCGAAAGTATTTTTAAAGAGAAAATATTTAATAGCAAAATGTTTTTCCAAGTTTATGGATGCACAGCAGCAGGCAAGAAAGATGAACAGTTCTGACAGTTGCAGAAGAGGCAATTAAAATAATAAATAAATGTGATGTATAAACTTCCAAGAGACTAAATGTTTATATTCATGCAACAATGTTTACTATTCATATGTTGATAGCAGTCCTTCCTGTCTTCTCCTGATTCTGCCTCTTTCACAGTTATGAATTAGTGACATGTAATATTATCTCTAGGTACATTTTGTAAAACAATGACCCGTATGAGTGAGTGAGAAAAAGGTAAGTTAAAGTGTCTGAACATACACACACAACACAACACATACACAGAATTGGGAGAGGAGGGGATTGCTGTCCTCATATAAATAGTGAATGGTAATAGGTAAAACTCCTATTGGTGCATGAATATAAACATTTAGTCTTTTAGAAGTTTATACATTACATTATATCTATATATCTATATCTGTAGATACCCTCTTTATCAATTTCTAGATATAAATATAGATATATATTATGTATTGGAACCTAGGTGAAAGAACTGCTTTTCCTAAAATGACTCTAAAATACTAAATCATTTTTCTTACTTATGAAAAACAATAACCAGAAATAGTATATCCTTGACAGTACACAGCAGTAGAAAAATGTTTGCTTTAACCTTGTTGAGGTTCTTTCCCCACGTTTTTCACTTTGGCTTTTTTATTTTACAATGTCCTATGGTTGTTTTTGTTTTTTTTAATTTGGTTGCACCGGCTCTTAGTTGCACCTCCAGGTCTCCTTAATTGCGGCACGTGGGCTCCTTCGTTGCGGCTTGCGGGCTCCTTAGTTGAGGCACACAGGCTCCTTAGTTGTGGCATGCGAACTCTTAGTTGCAGCATGCATGTAAGATCTAGTTGACCAGGGATCAAACCCGGGCCCCCTGCATTGGGAGTGCAGAGTCTTATCCACTGCGCCACCAGGGAGGTCCCTATAGTGTCCTGTGTTTAATCACTCTATTCTTTGGATTATAAATGTCTTTTGAAATTAACCATTGCTTTTTATTAATTATCAGTGACTTTTAGGTATTGGTCCAACTCTTCTTAATGAATACATTTTAAAGGTACTAAAGAACAATAACAATTTTGTAATTCCTATGAGATGCAAAACCAAATCCAGTTCTTATAGTTGCAGGTTGAGAGGGCTATAAAATTAGAAAAAAATCAAGATTACTTTATAAATGTGTTTTTGGGATTTTAAATTTGGCACTGTGTTTAAGTGAATTAGGAAATTGGTGAAGAAGAGGGTATGATGGCTAATGAAACAATTTTTGAGTTTATTGGTCTGATTGAAAATGTGAAATCTGCTCTGTCATTTTGTTGTTGCTATGTAATTTCCTCTTGAGATAATGCGCTTCAGTAAAGTTACAGTCATACTTTGTGACTGTTACAGAATGAAAGAGTTGGAAATACAGAAACATTTTAAGTGAGCCAACTAGCTTTTTTATCCCATAGAATACTTAGCCTAAAGATGTTTATATAATGAGTGAAAGAGGCTTAATTATGAACAGTTGGTTTTTTTGAACATGTTTTTCTCAGTATTCTTTGTTGAATTAACTAAATTAAGAAAAATAATTCTTAAAATGAATTAAAATTAAAAAAATAAATTATGCTTATTGTAATAAATGAAATAATTCACAGGTCTATGTAGAAAAAGAAATTAATAACCTGTCCTCATCTTAATCTCGCCATCTTTTCTTTCAGTGTTTTATGCTAAATCCTTGACAGTAATGTTCAGACAAACTCATCTCAGCTCACCAAATATTTACTGGGTGGCTACTATACTACATACTATACTAAACTTTAGAAAATCAAGGATGACTGTAACAAAGACATGATCTCTCATTCAGGAGTTTACAAATAAATAAATAAATTTATAAAGGAATAAAGTTTATAAATAAATGTGTGAAACTTAAAATAATAGAATTGTATGTAAGAATTATGTTCTATATAAGTAGACCAAAAGAAGGAATAATTGTTTTTGATTGGGAATGTAAGAAACACTTGAGCAGGGTTTTAAAGTATGAATAAAAGTTTAATATATGATTTTTTTCTTATGTTTTCATATTTTTATATTTTCTTAACTTGTAGGGGTCTCTTTTTATTTCCTATATTATTTCCTTTGCCCTCTAATAATTTGTCTTTCACCCCCCACCCCTTTTTGTTTTGGCCACGCCTCTTGGCTTGCTGGCTCTTAGTTCCGCAACCAGGGACTGAACCCAGGCCCCTGGCAGTGAAAGCTCAGAGTCCTAACCACTGGACTGCCAGGGAATTTCTGTTCCCCTTCTTTATTTAGCATATTCTTTTGTCTTATTCAAATTTTTTCCACTTGTCATTTTCCTTTATTTTGGTATTCCTTTTTCCTTTTTATTGTCTTTTCTTTCTTTTCGTTTTTCTCTCATATCTTTTTGACATTTCCCCCACCTACCTAGCACATTATTGGACTGCTTTGTTGAAGCCAATCTCTCATTTTCTCCTGGTCCCCATAATTTATCCCTAAAAGTATTGCATGTATCCCCTGCTTTTTGAATGTTTGCTTCTATATCACTTTGCTTTTACTAAAGACCTGCTTAGTACCTGCTTTCACTAACTAAAAAGTCCAAAGAGGATTTTTGCTTTTACAGAGAAAAGGTGAAAAGCGAAAATGGCATTTGGCGTTTGTTTGCAGTGTGCACCCTGAGCAGCAAGTGGCATCACCAAGCTCCTTCCCAGTGAAATATACTCGGCATCTCAGCATCAACCTGCCATAGCATTGAATTGTGTCTTATCTCAGCGTCAAGCTGCCGTAGCTTTGAATTGTGTCTCTGTCTCAGCCTCAAGCTGTCGTAGCATTGAATTGTGTCTGTGAGCATCTGTGCTTTATCTCAATTTATTCTGTGCATCCATTAGCAAGATGTGTCCTAAGGTAATTGCTTCTTCATTTTACTCCATTTCGACGTATGAAAGTTTTCATAGGAACATTCTGCTTTCAGATAGTAGGGGAAACCTGTATCCAAAGTCTGTAGTACTGCTTCCCACTCTACTATTAATACTCTAATCCGAGTCATCAGCATCTCTCCTCCTAGATTATTATGGTAGCTTTCTTACCAGGTCCCTGCTTTCATACCCACCCCCTCCAGTCCTTTAGTTAGCTACACGGTAGTCAAAGTAATCCTTTAAAACATAAGTCAAATCACGCCACTGTTCTGATCCACACTCCAAATGGCTCCCCACCTCACTCAGAACAAAACTGAGGTCCTTACAGTGGCTTCAAGATCTTAGATCATCTGGTTCTTGTTACTTCTACTGCTCTCTCCTTTGTTTACTCTGCTCTACCTACATCTACTTACTTGTTTACTCAGACAGGCTAAGCTACCTTATGGCTTTTGCATTTATTTTGCCTGAAATGATCTCCTCTAGATATCTGGATTTCTTCTTCCTTTACTTCTTATAGGGCTTTTCCTATGTTCCCTTCTCTGTTAGATCCTACCTTACCACATTATTTAAAATTGTAACCCTTAATTATCTGGTACTACCTATCACCCTTTTCTATTGATACTTTATTTTTTTCTGTAACACTTACCACTTTCTCTGTATATTTTACTTTTTAATTTCATGTATTCTATAAACTCTGTGACATTGGGAATTTTTGTATGTTTTATACATTGATCTTTCCCCAATACCTAGAGTAGTACCTGACACATGAAAGGTGCTAAAAAAATTTTTATTGAATGACTGATTGAATGAATGCTGTATGATTTTCAGGATTCTTGAGTAGGTTATTTCGCATATATCAAAAAATCAAACTTAGGACTGTTTTTAACTTGAAGATCTTGTTCCATAAATAGTTGCTGATTATAGATCATAATAGATATATTATAATAGATTATAACATCAGTTCATTGCCTGTATAATACAAAAATTTCTCTCTTCTAACCATGGAACAGAGCTCTTAATTCTAAGTACAATTTATATACAGGGTGAGGCTCTCTCTTTCTGGAAATGATTATTTGTCTGAGATTTTAGATAACTGCCACACTAGGCATCCTCTAATCTAATGATTATTCTTTGTCACACTTGTGACTTCCTCTGCAGATTTTGTTATTCTCAGTTGCTTTTAACCATACTTACACATAACATGGAACTTGTGGGTTCTTTTTTTTTTTTTCTGTTTCCTTTGCTGAGGATGGAGACTTTTTTTTCCCATTCTCCTTGTTGCTTGGTATGGTTTCCAGGAGAAAATAGAAAATTTACAGCTAAGCTGTCACCAGATTTCTATTAAAACCTGCTTAATTGTGAAAGAGAAAAAAAATCAATGAATGTTATGTTAGAAAAAAATAAAAGGGAGTGACCCATAGGGTGGGAGAAAATGTTTGCAAATCATATATCTGGTTTATGATTTAGAATCCAGTATCCAGAATATGTTATATAAAGAACACTTACTACTCAACAATGAAAAGACAAGTATCCTAATTAAAAAATTGGTAAAGGATTTGAATAGACATTTCTCCAAAGAAGGTATACAAATGACCATTAAGCACATAAAGAGATGTTCAACATCACTGATCAAAACCACAGTGAGGCACCACTTCACACTTACTAGGTTGGTTAAAATAAAAAAGTCAGTGACAATTGTTGATGAAAATGTGGAGAAATTGGAGCCCTCACACATTGCTGGTAGGAGTATAAAATGGTGCAGGTGCATTGTAAAACAGTTTGTCAGTTCCTCAAAAGTTAAATATAGAAGTTATCATATGATTTGGCAATTCCACTCCTAGATATATACCCAAGAAAATTGAAAATATGTCCCCGTAAAAACTTGCCCATATGTTCATAGCAGCATTAGTCACAGTAGCCAAAAAGTGGAAAGAACTCAATGTTCATCAGCTGGTGAATGAATATACAAAATGTGGTGTATTCAAAAAGTGGAATATTATTGAGCCATAAAAAGCAATGAAATACTGATATATGCTGCAACGTGGATGAACCTTGAAAAATATTAAGCTAAGTGAAAGAAGTCATACACAAAAGGCCACATATTATGTTATTACATTTATATGAAGTGTCCAGAATAAGCATATCCATAGAGACAGAAAGTAGATTCGTAGTTGCCAGGAGGTGAGTAGAGGGAGAAGTGGGGAATGATTGCTGATAGCTATAGGGTTTCTCTTTAAGGTGATAAAAATGTTCTGGATTAGTGTGATACAAGTAGTTGCATAGCTTTGTGAATATACACCACTGATTTGTCTACTTTAAAAGGGTAAATATTATGGTATGTGAATTATATCTCAGTAAAAAGATGTTAAAATGTAACGGTTAAAGGGAGTGATTAAGAGTGTCAGATGCCATAGACACGAAATAAAATAATCTCTGAAAGGTGCCATTTGAATTGGAAATTGAGTTTTAATCATTTTATCATTGATCAGTGAACTTAGTCGTTGATCATTCACTGGTGATATTGGTGAGAATGAATTCAGTGGAAAAATGAGAACATAAGATTGACTTCAATGAATTGAGAGAGGAGTGGTAGATAAAAATAGAATGAATATAGACTTATTTTTAAAAATTGGGGTATAATTGTTTTACAATGTTGTGTTAGTTTCTACTGTACAGTGAAGTAGAGTTCTGTGTGCTATAGAGCAGGTTCTCATTAGTTATCTACTTTATACATATTAGTGTATATATGTGAATCCCAGTCTCCCAGTTGATCCCCCCACCCTGAATATAGACTTTTTAAAAGAGGCTTGACAGTAAAGCTTCAGAAAGCATGAGAAAAGAGTGTAGCTGGATAGAAATATGAAATTGAGGTGTTCTGTTTATTAAAAATAAGAACCTTTAGCATATTGTGAGGAAGAACCAAGAGAGAAGAGATGAATGTAGATATAGAGAGAATAATTGTTCAAGGAATGAAATAAAAAGCACAGAGATTAAGCTTAAACAAAACAAGTGATCCATGTCCTGAGAAAGTTTGCAAGGAATTAAGAAGTAGATATAGGTAAGTTGTAGAATGCAGCTGAGGAAATTTATGTCATTTCTATAGAACTGACTTTATTTTCTCTGAAGTAGGAGGAAAAGTTAATAGTTGAGAATGAGAGCAACAAGGTAGAGTAGAGACACTGAGGTGAGTAATGCAGGGTTGGAATAGGTACTGGGGGAGAACCAGAGAGCAAATTGTCAATAATAATAATAAAATAATGATTACTTCTATTGCCAGTTAGGTATTTAGGTACTTTACCTAGACTATATTTATCATAATAATAGAAAACTTAGGCTCAATGTAGTTAGATAACTTTCCTCTTGTCAGTTGGAAGGTGATACAGGTAGGATTAGATATCACATTTACATGATTTTAAAGTTGCATTCAAACTTTAGGCTGAAGATAATAAGTACAGGCTGTCAACATCAGTGGATATTTATGGCTATCTTTCATAGTTTGATTAGCATCTCAATAAAGGAAGTAAGAAGATGGAAAGAATCTATTAGACTTACAGTGTGCTTTAAGAATTGAGCAAGAGAGTTCTCTCCTCATCTTTTAGTTACGACAGCCTCCAGTTAAGCGTTTGAGACTTCGTGGTGATTGGTCAGATACTGGACCCCGAGCAAGGCCTGAAAGTGAACGAGAAAGAGATGGTAACTATACTTTGGTCAGCTTTTAAAAAATATGGTATTTAAAAATTAACATTTTAACTTGTTTCCATTTTTTTCACTGTTATAAGTGATGCTGTAACAAACATCTTCATACATATCTTACCATACTTGTGCAAGTGTATCTTAGGATAAATTCTTAAAAGTAGAATGTGTGGGTCACTGGATAATTACATTTTAATTTTGATAGTTATCAAATTACCCTCTGAAAAGTATGCACTCTTTTGTATTCCCACTGAAAGTGTAAGAATGTCTTTTGCCACAAAAACATTGGGTATTATCAAACATAGTAATTTTTGCCTTTGTATTTGATATAAAGAGCAATGAAAACTCCCAGTTTCCAATCTGAGAGTTTTATAAGAGCACATTAAAAAATTGTTTTTTCCTCCTATCAGATGCCTTTGATAAGCATAAGAAACTACTATTTTGGGAGTGTTAAGATGGCACACTTTTTTTTTTACAGAATTAAAAAATATATATATATATAATTTATTTATTTGGTTGCACTGGGTCTTAGTTGCAGCAGGCAGGCTCCTTAGTTGTGGCATGCTAACTCTTAATTGTGGCATGTGAACTCTTAATTGTGGCATGCGTGTGGGATCTAGTTCCCTGACCAGGGATTGAACCCGGGCCCCCTACATTGGGAGTGCAGAGTCTTACCAATATGCTACCAGGGAAGTCTCTTAAGACGGCACATTTAAAATAGAAGTAATATGTGTGATTTTAATAAACGGATCTATAGCAAAAATCTTATTCTAATGATTTCTGAAATCTTTTAAGATCAAAAGCATATTTCCCAATATATTATTGTTGGTATTATTTAATATATTTTAAAATGTAAAGCTACATTATATAAAGGTAATAAAGCATAAAATAAATTCTGCTTTCACAGAAAATTCAAAAACAAATGATTTCCATTTTAAATTATATGATTGTAAAATAGAATTGTCACAGTTTCAATTTGATGTGATACTTAATTTGAAAATGTCCTTAAGAAAATACTCATATATTTGAGGGGAGACAAGGTGGGAGGAAAGAGATAAATAAAAAATTTTCTGGTTTCTGTTAATTTCAGTTATGTGGAATTTGCAGTAAATGATGATAAAAATAAATTCAGTTTAGGGAAATTTAAGTGAGAGAGCAAACCTTCAGTTTAAGGAAATTTAAGTGAGAGGTCAAACTTTTCTTTCAATCTGTTCAACTTAGAATTCATGAGCCCTTCCTAGCTGTCTGCTCTTAGAACTAAAGATGTGGGTTGGGGTAGGGGTGGTAGTGTGGAAGTACCTAAGAATTGGCAAACATGTAGGAGATGTAAGTCCTGTTCTTGAGGAACTCAAAATAGAGATGGAGAGTCATTCATATAAACATTTACTATAAAATGTGATGATAGCCCTAATAGGTTTATATATACAGTCATATAATTTATTTAGGCAATTTGAGTTTTTAAAATTGCTTTCATTTTAAAGCCTTCAAATCAAGGTTTTTGCATTAATGAAAGATCCTGACCTATTCCTAAATTCACTGATAAGACCTGTGTTGTCATAGGAGAGCAAAGTCCCAATGTGTCATTGATGCAGAGAATGTCTGACATGTTATCAAGGTGGTTTGAAGAAGCAAGCGAAGTCGCACAAAGCAATAGAGGACGAGGAAGATCTCGACCCAGAGGTAATTTTTGTTATTAATTAAAGTTACCAGAAAACCTGCAAAAACTATTTATTGAAGTCAGTTTTATTTATATCATCCAATATATACCATATTTTATATCTTTAGTAATCATAAGGTTCAGTAGAGAACAAAGGGTATTTGGTATAATTTGCTCCTCTAGACCTAGCCTTCATTTTTTGCTTTTCTCAAAAAAAGTAAGAGAGTCTGATATCTCCTACTGTAAATACTTTTGTATGTGCTCTGAGAAGGGATACAGATAAAACTCTTTAGATAAGTTTTATATAATTAAGTAGTTTCTTCTTTTGGTTACTTATATACAATGGCTGTCAATTGCTGTGTCTGGTGTTAGCTGACCTGTTTTCATATTTTGGTTCACTACTTTCCAGCTTTGTGGTCTTTGGCAAGTTACTTATCTCTGTCTAAAATCAGGAGTGTGAAAGTTAACTCCTAAATGTTTTAAGTCCCAAAATGAAAAATTCTATTGAATTTCATCCATAAATGGTTCTTGTTAAATTCTGCATACAAACTTAAAAAAATTTCTTAGACTATGGATTTGCTTAAGAGTTATTACATTTGTGCTTAAATTTAAGAAATATTTAAATCAAGATGATTAAAAGAAAAATTTTTATATTCTGTAGTAGTTGGATCTTGCAAGACATGAACTTGATTAGTTCATTCTATCTTTCTTTTAATAATATAGATTTGAAGCAAAATCAAGGAAATTTTTAATGTTTATTGAGTATTCTTAATTATTCCTTTGCAGATAGCACAAGGCCTAGCACAACACATAGTAGACATTCAAGCCTTTTAAAATCATGACTGCATCATGTTATTTTAGTGGTTAAAACGTTACTGCTAATGAAATGGGAATCAGGAACTTAATCTTGTTATGACCTATTTGTAGCTTTACTCTTGTTAATAAAATTTTTTTATTAAATATTTTACCAAGGACATTATGTTTTAGAGTAGAAATATATTAATATAAGTCCATTATCCTATTATCCAGCTATTAAATCAGAATCATCATCTTCAAACTTAAGGAAATAGACATTATTAATAGGAATCTTTCAAGCTGTTATTTAGCTTTGTGTAAGTCAAGCTACCTTACTGAGCATTTTGCTTGAAAGGTTGATTATTATAACAAGAATGTGCCATAGGTAGATTTTTTACCCCTATTAATTAGCCTGGTGGGTGCCTTTGATATCCTGAAATTATCTGTTTCTCTGTGTGTGTGTGTGTGTGCGCGTGTGCGCACGTGCGTGCGCACACAGTATTTCTTGAACATATCTCTAGAGTAGTTAGTTTTGGAAAGCATTTAGTATTTGAATTTGTATTATGATGTGTTTTTTGAAGGTGGAACTAGTCAGTCAGATGTTTCAACTCTTCCTACCGTCCCATCAAGTACTGATTTGGAAGTGGGTGAAAATGAAACTGCTATGGAAGTAGACACTCCAGCTGAACAGTTTCTTCAACCTTCTACATCCTCTACGATGTCAGCTCAGGCTCATTCAGCATCATCTTCTACAGAAAGCCCTCATTCTACTTCTTTGCTGTCTTCTCCAGTCAGTGAACAAAGGCAGTCTGTTGAGGCATCTGGACACCATACACATCATCAGTCTGGTGAGGATGTTACTCTTTAAATAGGCTGTGGTTCATCTGATGATTTCTGATAATGAAAACTTCTTTTGGGGCTATCTTGAAAGATACTAAATCACATCAACTTATTCTTGCTGGAATAAATGATCAAAGTGACATGTAATATGTGAATGTGTAACTTAAAAACGAAATTCAAGTATACCTCACTTGCATGAATTTTAACTAATAGCAGGAATCTTCAGTTTACACAAGACAGTTCTTTAAAAAATGTAAGTACCAGCAGATAGTGCTTTGACATAGTTTAATGCACTTGACTTAACAATTATTTTTATAGACCAAAATATCTTTCTTAAGCTTTTTTGGTTGTCTGTGTTAAAGTGATAGTGAAAATATAGCCCTGATTATTATTAGATCCATTGTATTTATGTTCTTTTTTATTATTTTTCCTCAAATCATGACATACTTTTAATACATTCTTTATGATGAATTTTACATGGTCTCTTGTCAACAATGTATACAATTTACCAAAAGAATTACTTCTCCTGTATTTACATGAAAAAATTATTTTAACAAATCCTTGTCTTCTTGGTATTTGATGTTAGTGAAAAAAATCAACTTCTGAATTCTGTTAAAATTGTGTTTTCCTCTCAATATTACAACTCCTCATGTTCAAACACCCCACCCCACCCCCAGCTATGGAATGTGCTAGTGTTTACATAGTAATCTTTAGCAGATATGTCTGTAGTTTACTTGACATTTTAAATATATACATGTAATTATAATAACCAGCAAGATGTTCATTCATATTTTTCTTTGAGTTTTTCTAAGGAAGTATATTCCTCGATATATAATAAAAAATATTAGCAACTAAAGATACATCTGGCAGGCCTCAGCTAAAGCCTATAAAAAGAATTCCTAACAGCTTAACTGCCAAACTGTCACTTTATTCTTGCTTCTCTGAAATCTGATGCCAGATCACCAAATATGGGGTGTTTTAAATTAAGCACTCTTCTATCAGTATATCCCATTTTTGGTAATTCATTTTCAGTTTCTGGGAATAGAAGCCAGACTCAATTATGTGGCTGTTAAATAACACTTGTGTACAAGTTACCTATAATAATAACCTAAAGATGAGCTATGAAATTAGATTTTCCACATTCTAATTGATACAGCATTTCAAGTTATGGGAAAATAAAATATTTTGGAGGGTTAAGGAAGTCTGGACAGAATTCTTTAAAAGTTTGCTTTTCAAAACAGGTAACATTGGTAAAAACAAGACTTTTTAAAGTGATAGCATTCTTGGGAATAGTCTTAAAGATTCTGATCAATTATAAGTTTGGTCAAAACTTAGCAAGAAGATTCCCTAGCTCATGTTCACGTTCCACTGAATCTTAACTGATTCCAATTGTTTCTTAAACACATTTCTGAGTAAACTACTTAGTATGGAATTTCATTTTTCCTTTTTGTCCTAGATACTTAACACATTCTAATACTACATTTGAAATTACTAAATTGTTTTTAATATTTGATGTAAGTATTAAATACTTGAATACTATTTATTTCATTGAATCATTGAAATAGAAAACAACATTTTTGTGATGATCAAGCAACATTGAACATGACTTGGCACTTTTGTCTATACATTTTTCAAAGAAACATAGGAGATACTTTTAACTGGTAGGTTATGGAAAGAATTTTGGCTGACTAAACTATGGAAAATTGGAATATTTCCATGTTACCAAGACAGTATTGCTGTTGAGGAAGATGATTTGATATTAGATGTAACACCTAAAGATTATGTCTGTGATTGTTTTGACAATAGGCCTTTCATAATCCCAGAGTTTAGCATTTTAACAATAAGGACTTAATGCTCTTTATGTTTTGTGTTGTTTTTTTTCTCAATCTTTTATTCGCTTCTAAGTCCAGATGGGTTTGTGGATGGTAGGAATTGTCCATGTAGGTGGGAGTATCACCCTAGAACCATGATTTCTATTATTGCCTTGCATAGAGATGGAGAAAACAAACTTCTTGCCTTGCTGTGTATACCTCTTTATGTAAATGTTTGTATCTTTCATTCAGGTCCTTTGCATTTCCTCTGTCACTTTTACCAGATTGAGGGAGAGGGACAGTGGGAATGTGAAGACTTGCCTGGCAAAACTCCATCTCTGACTGAACCTAATTATTTGCCTTCTCTTAGTCTGCAGCTGAGTCACTGATAGTGAAGAAATTCACGACCACAGATTTCATTGGCGCTCCGCGTTAAAGCAGTCTTCCAACACTGTTGCTCAGCACCTAGACAGAATGTCTGTTTCACACCTTCAAGTCTCTCAAACTTTTAGCACCGCCCTTTACCCTCATCCCACCCCCTAGCTGATAACCTTCTTTCATTCACAGTGGGGGAAAAAAAGCGTTCACTTTCCTTCTTTTGAATCTCCCAACTTTCCAGCATCTAGACTCACATTGTCTGTGACAGAAGCAGTCCCATTTTGGGAAGAAGTGTATCTGCTCCTAACAAAAGCTGGCCAGTGCACCTCTTTCCAGCTTCTCAAGGACTTTGCTCCTTCTCCTGCATCTTTATTATTACCTTTTCTACTGAATTTTTCCTTTCCACCTCAAACATGCTCTATAATTATCTTCTGTCTTAAAAATATCTCTTAACTGTCCCATATTCCCCTCCAGACTCATGTCTTTGCTCCTTTTATAATCAGAGTCTTCAAAAGAATAGCTTACATATACTGTCTCCATTTTCTTACCATCTTCCACTTATTTATCAACCAACTCCACTCTGCCTTTTAACCTCCTTTTCCACTGAACCTTTTTGTCAAAGTCACCAGTGACTTCCATTTTGCCTGTTTTAAAGTATACTTCTTTGTTCGTACTTAGTAGATTTTTTAACCCAGTTGCTTTTAACATAGCCTGTCACTTCTATTTTGAAACACTTTCCTTTTTTGGCGTCTATGACACCACTTTTGCCTACTTACTCTTATTAGCAACTCTGGCTGGTATTCAGTAACCATTTTTGATATTTCTTATTCTATAATTCTCAGTATTTTAGTAAAACCCCTAGTCTGTGCTCTCTTCTCTACATGCACTCTATCCCTGGTTAATTGCATCAATTCCCGTAGTGTTTAATATCTCCTCTAAGTTGATGATTCCCAAATGTATATTGACAATCTGATTTTCTACCCTGAGTTATAGACTCCTGTGTCCAACTGCTTATTTGACTTCTTTTTGGTTATCTTTGGACATCTTAGGTTTAACATGTCCAAACTGAAATTTAATTTATCCTCCTATCCTTCCCGTCTCACTAATCTCTTTCATCTTGGTCATTTCATATCTTAGTAAATTGTAACTACTGCTCATGTGCTTATTTTAATAGACTGTGAGTTACTGATTCCTTGCTTTCCTTCATGTCCCACACCCAATCCATCAGCAAGTTCTGTTCTGTATCTAAAATATGTTCTACATCTTTCCATCTTACATCATTTGTTGTCCACTAATTGATCTCTCTTCATTTACTCTTGTTCCCTTATAATTTATTCTCCATGCAGCAACCAGTATGAGTATCTTAAAATGTAAAATCAGATTATATAGTTTTTTTGTCTAAAACCCTTCAAAGACTTCTAATTGCATTTATAAATATAAATACAAGAGAAAAAACTCAAAGTCCTTACTGTGGACCTAAAAGAACCTATATGGCTGGGCCCTTGCCTATCTCTAGCCTCATTTCATACCACATTCTCACTTCCTAATGATCATTATGCTCCAGCTGTACTGGTTTTCTTTCAGTTCCTGGAATGTGCCAAGTTTTCTTCTGCCTCTTTCTTTTGGATTCTGAGTCTTTGTACTTACTGATCTCTGTACCTGAGAAGCTCTTCCTTTATTTTTTTTGGTTCTCAGCTCAAATGTCACCCAAGGGAGGTCTTTGATAACTACCCTAGCTAGATTCATCTTCCTTTCCTAGCCTCCCTACAATTTTCTTTTCTTTTATATAGCCCTATTTATTTCCTGAAAAGTACTTATTAAAATTTGTAATTATTTTATTTTTTATTCATTTATTTATGACTTATTCTCTCTTATTAGAAAATGCTCTCATAAAGACAGAGATTTTATTTATCTTGTTCTACCTAAGCCTCTTTTTCTTCCCAACAATAGTCACTCTTTAGTGATACTGTTAAGACTGTTATCTTTAAGCTAGTATAACCTATATAGAATATTTAGCTATATTATAGTCTTTATAGTTTCAGTCCCATTTCATTCATTCTGGATGTTTCCAGTAGGCTCTGCAAATTTTATGATACCTAGGGAAGATGCTGTGAATGGATATCCAGTCATTTATTGCTTTTGGATCCATTATTTGCCCTTGGCTGTCCAGACCACATAAGACTGAATAACTTAGTTCCAGAAATATTTTATGATAACTTATGGAAATACATTTTTTTTTTTTTTTTTTTTTTTTTTTTGCGGTACGCGGGCCTCTCACTGTTGTGGCCTCTCCCCGTTGCGGAGCACAGGCTCCGGACGCGCAGGCTCAGCGGCCATGGCTCACGGGCCCAGCCGCTCCGCGGCATGTGGGATCCTCCCGGACCGGGGCACGAACCCGTGTCCCCTGCATCGGCAGGCGGACTCTCAACCACTGCGCCACCAGGGAAGCCCCTGGAAATACTTTTAAAAAATCATTTTGATAAATGATAAAATCAAGACAGAAATATGGGTAGGAAGAAGAAATGGAGCCACAGTGAGGTTAATATATAAAATGCATACCTGAAGAATAGTGTATCTAGAGGGGGCCACAGAGTTGGCTTTGGGTATAGTAGCTGAATTAGGAAGATAAAATATACTGAAGTGGAATTTGAAGTCAGTTGGTAGATCTTTTTTTACAATTGGGACATCTTCATCCTTCATATTCTTGAATTTTATTTTCATTCACATAGACCATTTGAAACTACATTCTATATACATAACCCAGAATCTAACATTTTGATTCTTATGTCATACATGTTCTTTTTTTGAATATTTAACAAAAGACTGTACCTTTGAAAATATGGTTATAAGATTATCTATTTAAAAACCAGATAGGTATGACTGTGAGCTGAAACTATATCGGTTAAAATGAAATCTTCAGAGTTTTATTTATAAAAAGTATTTCAAAGTAACTATAAAATACGTTTTTCTTTCTTAGTAATGCCTATCAGACATAACTTTTAGTTGTTTCTTAAACTAAGTCTAGAAATGTCTTCATTTTGTGTGTTATCTGTAATTTTTTTCCATGGTAAGGAGCTTCTTATAATGAGAGACTGTTAAATGAGGCATTCATTCCAGTGTGTTATAGTTTAATTGCCTCCTTTGGTCTTACTTTAATCTAAGAAAGAGAAGGTGGTTTCTTTGGATTGGGTGGGGATATCAGTACATACAAAACTCAGTTTTGGGGGCTCACCTTGAGAAGTGAGTCACCTAAAGGATCCATGTGTTTCTAATTAATGGACCACTCAGACCATGAGAATTGAATTTTTTTAAAGATAGTGTTTCATGGCTTATGTGTGGATTCCTGCTTATTTACAAATTACTGTGTCTGCTCAGGTTTATACATTTATTTAGGTCCTTTCATAATTGTTATAATGATTATAATTATATTTGTTTATTGTTTAATTGATTATAATTATTATAATTGTTATAATGTTATAATTGTTATAGCTGAATTGAGCTCTGTAGAAAAATTCCTGGGGAAGTAAGAACTTTGTTGTATGGCATAGCAAAACAAACCTTTCAAAGTCCAGATATTCAGTTTATAGTTTCCTTAAAGGGGATCAGGATCTAGTCAGATGAGATATAGGCAATTTAGAGATTAGAAACAAGTGGAAATATTAGGTTAGTGACTTCCACTTTGGGGAAACTAAAGAAGAGATCAGAGGAACTTGGAAGTCAGTAAAGGAGTGACCAGTTCTAGGAGAAAAAAAACACAAGGATCACCTGGACAGAGGAGCAAGTTGGGAGTGGGGGACAGTTGATAGCAAGCAGATAAAGTACCACCAAATTAGATATAAAAATAATCCAGTGTCCAGGACAAAAGACCCTATGTATTGGAAGAGAGGCAGGATTTGAGGTTAGAACCAAATGGACCTTTGTTGGCTCAACTATTGTTTATTGTTCTTTTCCATCAGTGGGAATTGTCATTAGGGAGACTAACCTAGAGTCTTTCAGAAAAAAACAAGAAGAGCAAGGTTAGTAGTTTCAGGAGATGAAAGTACAAATTTCCCATTAGCAGTTCCTGACTCATTGTTGAGGATTGTTTTGTTATTGTTTTTAAAATTCAACCCAAAGGTATTCAGTGTATTCACTTTCGATTTTGGCTAATGTTAACAAAAATTAGTTCTCCAAGCATTTATTCATATTACAAATTATATATGTTTGTTTATACATTTTTAAAAAGATGTAATGTGTATGTGTCTTATGTGCCTTTAATACTTCAAACTGCTAGCAGAACTATTTGTTTAGACGGGTATTTCTGCTTGGAATTTTTAATTCAATATTTGCCTTTCCTAGTTAGCTGTGTGATGACTTCTTTCCCTAGCCTCAATTTTTTTTTTTTTTTTTAACTTGGCTGGGGAGACATACAACCAGCCTTCAAATAAGCAAACAAATTCTTCTTTGAAAAGCACTGGGAGCATTGAATTAATGGTTCATGACATTATCATAACTAAATCTTTTTTTTTTTGGTAACTAAATCTTAATTTTCCAAGTTACAGAGCACCACTGCTTATATTTAGAGCCTGCTATTGATTTGCTACATCACCTAGTGGGTCTAGGATGGAGACATAAAACATTTGGCAGTGCAAGAGAGAGGGTTTGAAACAACCATGAAGTTGGGTGAATTTTTTGTGAGTTTTCTTTTCCAGTTTTCTTAGCAAAACTTGACATATCTGTAATCTCTCTCTTTATGGTAATTTCTTTTGAAGTATAAAATGACAAACTTTATGGCTGCATAATAATGCTTTATTTTATGTTGCTAAAAGTGTTACTACTATGCTGACAGTAACTATGGTATATGTATATACCTAAAAAGAAGGCATTACACTATTGAGTGTCACAATTTATTTGTTAATGAATACTATCCTACTTGGTACTGGAGAATTTTCTAGGAGGAGCTAGCAATGAGAGACTATGATGACACTTGAATTGTTAAACCTTAACTGCCAATTGAATAAAATTCTTTATAAATAGGGGACATGGTAACAAGAGGTTAGTGTCTCTGGCATGATTGATTCTGAAACAACAAACCAAATTTTACACTCTTATAATCTATATAAAAGAGGCTGAAAGTTATTTGGTAGTTTGTATAATTTGCTGTCAGTGTCAGTGAGAGAAATTCCATGTGCTCCCTCCATCAAATCTACAACTAATCTCTACTCATATACTCTGCCTCCTCTTTGGTTAGAGTGGATGACATTTTTCTGCACCTATCTAAAGCCAATTCCTCCTCTTATCCACTGTAATTCACCTCCTTTGGTCTACTCAAGGACATCATTCCCACATTTGCCCACTTCTCATTCATTATCTTTCTTCCTCCTCCCAATTAAACATTGTCCATCAGCATACAAACGTATGAATTATCTCCCAAACTAAGACAAACAAACCTCCCTTGATTCTGTTCTCCCACCAACAATCAGCCGATTTCTCTGTTCCCCACTGGCAGCAAAACTTCTAGAAAAAGTGTATATGCTTTGTCCCTCTACTTCTTTACTTCCCCTTTCTCTTGAACCTGTTCCAGCCAGGTTTTGGCCCCTGTGACTTCACTGAAATGGCTCTTGTCAAAGTCTTCATTGTGGTTAGTTCTCGGTCAGTATCTTTTTCATTGTATCAGCAGGCACAGCTGCTTACTTTATCCTTCTTGACACACTTTCATCACTGAGCTCACAAAACTTGGCTCACTCAGTTCTCCAGCCTCCTCACTGGATTCTCCTTACTCTTCCTGTTCTTCCTTCTCTTAAACACTGAAGTGTCCCAGAATTTAGTTCTTAGACTTCTTTATTATCACTTACTCTCTTAATGTGGCTTAAAGTAACATCATCAGTGACATCCACATTTACTGGTGAATTCTAGACTATTACAGTGAGTCCCTACTCAGTTTCTCCACTCGGATATCTGTTAGTTTTTTTCTTCCCTCTAATACTACTTGCTCCTTCTCTATTCTTCCCGTCACAATAAATGGCAACTCCATTTTTCCTGTTATCTACACCAAAAACTTTGGGATCACTCTGCATCTAAACTATCAGCAAATTTTTCTGCCGTTACCTGTAGTATATATCCCACATCCAGATATACTTCCCCCTCTGAACACTAGTGTTTGCTCTTCCTTTGCCTGGAACACTCTTCCTCCAGATATCCATGTGGTTTACTCCCTCACATCCTTGAGGTCTTTGTTCAAAAATCATCTTAGGAGGAGAAGCCTTCCCTTATGACCATACATAAAACAACAACCACTCTCCCACAATCTTCATCACCCTGATCTTACCCTGCCCAATTTACTTCATAGCAATTATCCCTACTTGACACAGATAAATGCATACATGTATATTATATATGTGTGTGTATGTGTGCAGTGATGTCTGTTTTCCTCTCAGAACAAATGAGTAGGGACTATTTTTTTGTTCAATGTTTTATTTATCCCCAGAGCCTAAAACAGTGCCTCATACCTAGTAGGTACTCAGTATTCTCTGCAGAATTTCATGTTATACTATTTTTACTTTTTATCTGTGACCACTGCCTCAGATAAAGTTTAAGAAAATGTTAAAGATTATGTAAATATTTTTCAGCTCAAAAGAAAAAGTAAATGATAATTCCAACATAAAAAGAAACATTTTAGCTGAAAAATATAAAACTTTTACTTTTTAAAGGGCTCTCTACTAATAAATTTCAAGAGTTATTTCCAAATGCATAACTTTTTCATAATCTTAATTATTATTTGATTGAAATTAGTAGTTTTTGTATATAGAGTAAATGAGGTAACTGATAGTTTTCAATTTTTCTTAGTATTGTAAAAAGAGATGCAATTAGGAAAGCAATGTTCACTTTTGCTTATGGAAGACTTTACTTTCATTCCGTTTAATTACTTAAATACTCGTAGAGAACTCTATGTGTCTAATTCATCATAGTTAAATAGAAGCATTTGGGTGTGTAAGTATGTATAGTTTTTCATAATTTAATGATCAGTAATTTTTTTGAGTAATTTGTTTTTAGTATTCCTCTATGAGACATGTGTTTTATTTATACCCTTCTGTCTTTAATGTATAATCAGATTCTTACTATGTTCTGTTTTATTATTATCTTTTCACCTTTCTTTTCCTATCTGTGTCAGAATTTCTAAGGGGGCCTGAGATAGCTTTGCTCCGTAAGCGCCTGCAACAACTGAGGCTTAAGAAGGCTGAGCAGCAGAGGCAGCAGGAGCTAGCTGTGCGTACCCAGCAACAGCCTTCCACTTCTGATCAGTCTTCTCGTGAGGGCTCTTCACAGGACCCTCAGGCTTCAGGTTATTAATGTCCAGTGTCCTTAAGCAGCTCGTAAAGTTGGTTTTTTAACACTGCTGCTGTGTAATAAGATGCTTCCCTTTTCCCCTTCCAAAGAAAGCTGATGCGCTTGCAGCTTCTCCCTCCGTTTCTTGCATATGGTGAAATTTACCATCACATGCTAGAGGGACAGATTGGCAGCAGCACTTGCTAGAGAGACAAATATAAAATAGTCCATTATTTTATTTGTAGTTTTAGAGAAGGGCAAATATTTATTACTTTTATGGCTAATGAGATACTATGTGATAATCTAGTGAACTTAGAGCCTGCATTGATAGTTCTGTTGAAATTTCCTATATGCTGAGATGATAACTGCACTTATGGCTCCTAGCTCCTCTTCTTTTTTTTTTTTTGCTTTGAAAGTTAACCAGTATTTCTATTCCCATATAAACCTAGTAATGATAGATTTTAGAATTATAATGTTGTTTGGCTGTTCTAGCATGCTGACTCAATCATCCCCTTCTGTAATTATTTGAAATTTTTCAATATTTGCTTACTTATTCCTCCTACACATAATCAACTTTCTGGTATACAGGGCAACAAAAATATTCCAGTTTTATGTTCCTGTTTTTATGTGATAAAACTCTGATAAGACAGTAATAATCTGTGTCACTCTCTTTTTCATTGAGTATTTTAGTGGCTCAAGTTTTTTTTTATGGCCAAAAAGCTCATGATGCTCAGTAAACATTTGTTGAAAGAATTAGTGAAAGATATCACATAAAATAATCTGTCAACTTAATTCTTTCAAGATGGATAGTAGATACTATGTATCCTGTACTATAGGTACTATAGTAGGTGCTATCATACTAACGAGATTATACTACTTCGATACACTTTGTTTTGGCACCCTAAGGAGTGATGAGTTGGGAATTAGTCACTTTGAGAACTCTGATTAAATTACTTGGAATTAATCTGTTTATTGGTAGAACTGGACAACCTCCAGTTTATAAATATCTGTTCCACTAAGTGCTGTGGTAATAAAAGCATATTATATAATACCATGGTGAAATAAAATAGATTTAAATAACTGCAATGTAGGTGTGATGTTTGGAACAAATTATGGACCTGATTTTTAACTTAGTGTTATATTAATAGAGAGAATATCAGTCAAGCAAAGAAGATGTCTCTCTCTCTGTCGGTTTTTTTTTTTTTTCTTACTATAGGGAAATCTTTTCCTATACTTAAAACTCACAAGAAAGTTTGATTAGATTACAGTTGTGACATTTAATAATAATACATTTTGCTATGATTTTGTGCTGTGTATAAAACTCTAGCTCAGGGGTTTTAAAAGTAAAAATATACAACATGTAAAACAATAAGAAGGAAGATAAAATATCCCTACATGTATAAATATTTTTTAAATACTGAAATTTAGCAGATAACAAACCAAGTATTAAAGTGAATTTGAGTATAAAGCAAAACTGTCTACATTATCAGTAGGGAAATGTACATTGTGGACATTAGGAAAATATTGACACTCAGTCTTTATATCTAGTTTATCAATTTGAATCAAAGCAAGTTCTTTATAGAATCAGAAAGGTTTAGTGTGATTATATGGTCTTTGTAAAATAAGATGCTCTCTTCCCAACTCTAAGCATCATTCTTATTAAATAGTGCCTAGTTTGATAACCAGTATATTTTAAAAAGCCAAAGTTGAGTTAGATGCCTTGCCAGTTTTGAAGTTGAGAAACATGTTATCTTAATTTTGTTATTAAACAACTTACTTGGGCTGCTGAGGCTGCCCACGTGGACCAATATTAGAGGCCCTTAGTGCTGTCACTCAGTGTCTGTTGCTCCCTTCACCTACAAGGTGAAATACGTCATCTATGTCATACGCTTTTAACATAGCATTCATATGAGACCCTTAGTAAGTCTAACCTGTAACATGGCCTGGGTTCATTTGTTAGTGTTACTTTTATCTTATTCTATCCTCATATGTTAGGAACACTATTTGGTAATTAAAAACTTTAAGAACAGTTAAATAATGTATTGTTAGTTTGTTACAAAGGTCAACTAATAAAGTATATATATTTTGTCCACTTAGTAAATTTTGGATGCGAGGAAAGATGAGTTGACTTAATGCAAAATTCTTCATTTCAAAACATTCAAATTATAAAAATACAGAATAGGAATTAAATTTATGAACTTCAACAGGGAGATAGGTTTTATTTGAATAACAGTTAGCAAAACATTTTCTTATACTTCATGATGTATGAATACAATTTTGTGTATGTATATTATGGACATTAATTGATCCATTCACTCATGCTAGATGTTACTACTAAAATCATCAATATAGAATAGCACAGAATTAACATTCTAGATTTTAACTTTTTAACACTAGAAGACTGCAATTCTCATAAAACATTTTCCCATTATATGTTGTTGTCTTCACAGTGTCAGCAAGTGATGATACTGTCAATAAATGATACTGTCAATAAATGATACTTCTGTCATTTTCTCACCTATTGAAGCCTTTTAGGTATAAGATATTCAAAGGAGCCATTAATGTGATTTGGAAACCAAGAAATTTTAACAAGTGTAGAATTTCTGAATGATTACATTGTCTGATAAATACTTCATTCTCTTTTCAAAATATAGGACTCATGAGAATATTTTGTGAAAGGCTAAGTGTAAGATGAATCTGCCTAATACCTAATTTCTGTAGGAAAATGGGATCAAGCCATCAAGCCGTTTTATAGAAATAATCTACATTTTAATGAGATCAAATGGGAAGGCGCCTGATGGCAATATTTCTTGGCAGTTGAAAACTAAAACATCATTCCAAGGCGCCAAGTGCTATTTAAAATGAGCTAAATAAGATAGATGTTAAGGGATGTTTAAACAATGGTTTCCCCCCCCTTCTTTTCAGCTGTGAAATCAGAATTTCATGGAGAAGTTCTAATATAAAATACATAAAAGTGACACTGTTGTGATTGAACATAAAGAGAGTTAAGAAATGACAACCCAACTCCTTGTCCTTCTTGCCACCCCCAAGCCACCTCTTCTCTCTGAAGCACACTTTGAAAACCACTCCTCTGAAAGAATTTTTGACACCTGTAAATGATAATTATTCATAGCTAATTTCCAAACTTTTATTTTTCAGTCAGTGTATATATATTTTTAAAATATTTTCAGTTTAGTTTTTTTTAAAAAGTGTACTTTTTTCTAGGCTTTTAGGAAATACAACTCATTTCTAGTCTTCCATTTTTTTTTTTTTTAATCATAATGAGATGAATTTGCCTTCATCAGATCACTGCCTGGGTGTTAGACTGACTGAGTTCTTGTCCCTGGCCCTATGACAAATGACCTTGGGCAGGTCGTTTGGCTGCTTTATGCCTCAGTTTCCCAATTATTGATTTATTTAAGTAGCGTGGCCTGCCATAATTTATAGAGATGGCATAAGAATGGGATAGAGAATACTGTATAAAGTTTTTATACTCCTAAGTAGAACAGTACACATAGTAATGGACTATCTTAATTATAGTGACTTTAACTTACTACCTCAAGATGTCCTCATTTTATGGCCATGTAAGGTTGATAGCATTCAGGGTGTTTTTTTTTTTTCCGGTACGCACGGGCCTCTCACTGTTGTGGCCTCTCCATTGCGGAGCACAGGCTCCGGACACGCAGGCTCAGCGGCCATGGCTCACGGGCCCAGCCGCTCCACGGCATGTGGAATCTTCCCGGACCGGGGCACAAACCCACGTCCCCTGCATCGGCAGGCGGACTCTCAACCACTGCGCCACCAGGGAAGCCCGCGTTCAGGGTTTTGAATGAGCTGTATGTATGTTTATCAGATGAATGCCGTAAACAGCTATGGCAGAGGCATTCAACATATGGCTGATTTTAAACCCAACTCTTTTTTTCCATTTCAGGTCCCCTGAAGTCATGGGTTGCTGGCTCCTGCTCAGAGTGACAACACCCTGTGGAGTCTGCTGGTACTGGCCCAACCACCACAGAGCCCCACTGGAGCATGGAGCCAGCCTAGAGAGGGTGTCAGGTAGGAACTGTTTTTTCACTTTATGGCACGGTTTTGCCGATTGGAAAAGAAAAAAGTAAATTTTATACCCCTTAAAGGGTATAAAACATTGGTGAATATTTTAAAGGGCTTTTCAAAACTGAGCCATATTGGAAAAAATCAGCACTTACCCTGTCCTGTGCAAGCAGGTTCTATACAACATCCAGTTCCCCACAGTGTCCGTGATGTCAGTTACACGTAGCTCTTCTCAAACGGATGCGTTTGACCCAGGTTTTTAGTGATTATAAAACATAAGCAGTTAGTAAATCAGATGTAATGTTGACATAGTTCTGCAAGTACTTCTTAACTACTTTGAATGATAGGGTCCTGAGCAAAACAGTGATGGGTCTCTTGGCACTTTAAATGCGGGACCATGCTCCATGTTTTTCAGAACAGCCTCCTATCATCATTTTTCATTCAACACCATGTTTCTGAAAAACAAGCAAGTAATAACATATATGCTGTCTAAGTAGTTTACATGGATTATCTCATTAAATCTTCGCAAGAACAGTATGTGGTAGATATTGTAATTACCCCATTCTACAGATGGAGAAACTGAGACTTAGAGACGTTAAATAACTTGCCCACGGTTACAGTATTACTGAGTAGGAAAGCCAGATTTGAACCCAGGGAGTCTGACTAAAGAGTTCTTGTTACTTAGATTATAATTCCTTATTTTTTTCTACAGTTGAAAAAGTTCAGATGTCAAGGGGCTAAAGAATTTTCTCAAAACTAAAACATGAAATTTTTGGAGATACACAGTAATTAACCATGAGACACCTTGATCTTAGGAGCTTTTGCTTAAAGTTTATCTCTACTTTAAAAATAATAATAATCTAAAATATTTCCAATAGGCTGACCAACTGTATTGCATTTTGTAATAAATTATCATTGGACCATATGGTCAGATTTTTATTTTGTGATAGTGCTTTCTAGAAGACACTTCACAGAAAGATGGAATAGAGTATGCAAACACTGAAGCAATCAGCATTGAACTAATACTTGTTTGTCTTTTTAATATTAGATATTCTGATGATTATTGTGTTAACATTTGGAAATATTTCTGTAAGTTGGAAGATATGGGTATTGTATTTCTGAATATCTAGTGATATAGAAACATTTTACTTCAAATGTTTTATGTGACAGGAAAGTAATCCTTCCAAAAACAGTTGCATGGTACCCAAAATTAAAAATAGAATGGAAGCAATGATCAAGAAGGATTTCTTCTTAAAGATTGGTCTTCAACATGGAAAGAACGACAACTCCCCAGATATACACGATATCTGTGACAGACTGTAAAACCAAAATGGAAGCCCTTTTAGCTTAATATCTTTCTGTCTTAACCTAAACTTTGTTAATATTTTAAATACTTCAAGAGTTTGAAAACACACAATTTTGTGGAGATGATAGCATTCTAGATCCTTTCTCAATGTGTTTTATTTAAAAGTTTACATAACATGCACTTTAATAAGATTTGTACGTTCCATAATATTCATGAAAATATTAAATATTTGAAAAAAGATTGCTTGGAGAGTTGTTACTTTTCTGAGGGTTCTTAATGAGAGTATAATGAAATGTATAACAAATCCAAAGGGATAAAAAATATTTCATAAGAGGCTTTCTAGGAAGATTTTCCAATATTTATTTCACTGTGAGTCACATTTTTATTGTTTTTCTTAAAGAATATAATTTTGTTTGTCTCTAAAGACTGACTCATCTGCTCTTCAAAAAGAACATAGATAGGAATGTTGTATCTAACTCTGAGATGGATATTTGAGAAGTCTTAGAAAAACAAAGCAAAGCATGGCTAGATTAGGGAACCGATTAAAATACTATCATTCCTGCTTTCTTTTTTGTGTAATACAGATTTGTTGAGCTGAATATTCTGATGAAGAGGTGATAAGTAAGGATACTTTAAGTAAAAGCTATTATTTAAATAATGATCATGCTTTATCAAAATCTAGTAATACAAAAATCTGTGAGCACACTGGTTATCTCAGAAGGTAGACAATTTAAGATTGATACCAGTAGTCCCAGTAGCAGGATTCAGACTTTTTAAAGTGTACAGATTGAAGCAGTCAAGTGGTATAAAATTGCTAAGAATCAAGGATATTTAAGAAACTCTTAGCTATTGAGTTAAGGACACTCTTAAATCAAAATATTTACATTTGGGGGAATAATGTGCCACTATGAATAGAAACCGATCAGTCAAAAGTGCAGAGTTTTTGTTTTATTAACAGCATTTGCTACGAACAGAGCATAGACTGTTAGAAACTAGGAATTATTCTTACAGTTAGTAGAGAGCTATGCTTGCTATCCACATTTTCCCTCTTCCTGTAGCTTCACTAGCACACTAGAACCCAAGCCAGGAATAGTAGCCACCTCCTTCTGTTCCCCAGTGCCTTTCTTAGTTACCAGGTCCCTAGGATGACCAGGAAGGAAGGAGAGTGTTGGATCTAAAAATGGGACTTGTCCTCTGTCACATAGCTAATTATTGTCAAACCAGGGTTGGAATCAACACTGAATAACTCTAGACCGGTGCTTTTCCATTTTATCATGCTGCCTTTCGTTATACCAGTGTTTTTCAAGCAATAGAAACCATTTATTTATAAAACAAATTATTGTACATAGAAATCCAAAAGATAAAAATAAAATGTTCTGTTTGAAGCCAAGGTGGAAAGCATGAAGCCCAGACCATAAGCCTTCTCGTTGCCTCTCTTTTCCTTTTCTCACCGGGCACCTAAAGAAACCTAAGCCTTCACAGTACAGTTTTAACATGCACAACATACCACAGAGTTTTAAAAGTCATCTATGTTTCTGTAATGGTAATTACTTCATTGAATATTTCTCTTATAAACTATTTTCTTTGTCATAAATCTTCACTGGAGCTCTTTTTTCAGCTCAAGATAACATCTAGCTAAGTGTAGTGAACATCTTATTTCAGGCTCTGAATCCTCCAATCCAAAATGAAAGCCATCTTGAGGAGCTGGAGAGAGGGTTTGAGAAGAACAAGGAGTCTTCCCTTTAGCGAGGGAGATACACTGTTTCTATTTTATCTACCTTGCACCTTGTGCCTGTGCTAAATGAATTTGACAAAAGGTATATGCATGGAAGTAGAAGAATATTTTCTCAACTCATTCTCAAAGTTGCTAAACGCTTGCCTGGAATAACATATCTTAAGCACATGGCCCTGCTTACTCACTGCTTGGGAAACACACCACAGTACTTACTTCTATTCCCCAACCTTATACATTTGTTTCTTAAGCTTAGAGATGATCATAACATTGCTGTGCAGTTTTCTGCTGCTTACTTTTAAGTTGAAATCTCATTTTTGTTTCAGATTCTCCTTCTTCTGTGGTTAACAAACAGCTCGGATCCATGTCACTTGACGAGCAACAGGGTGCGTGCAACAGGAGATGCGCTATGCCCATCCATCCATAGTTTTATGGCAATGCATAAACAAAGCTCTCACTTTTTCAAAGCATTTCATTTTGGTTATGGTCTGATAGTCAGTATTTTGTGGGCTGAATTACCTTAGGTGGTATTATGCACAAAGGGCCTTCTTGGCCTATACAAATTATTTTCTGTATAAGCTAATTTCTACCTTTGGCCCTTTATGCCAACTTTGGACTCTCTTCCTATAATGGTATTATAATGGATATAATATCGATCCTTTTTTTAATGCTAGCTATCATAAAATTGTGTAGAACTGTGGATGTGAGGTTAGCATATTACCTAGTGGCTAATTTAGAAAAAGTTATTTGAACATAGTAATGTTCTGTATTACTGCATTGCTATAATAATGATACTTGATTTTGTGTCTCACTTATCTGGTAGTTAAACTCCTGATAGCTTTAACTTTAAGGAATACAATTATGAATGCAGAGATAAGCTCCAAAGCCACCAATCAGAAGGGAAAGTAGCTTCCACTTCCACTTGCACTTTTGAAGTAGGAGAGGTATAGAATCCACCTTGAAGCCTTGAGCGGAGGCTGATGAAGTAGATTTTACAAATATTTTTAAAAAATTTAAAAAGAATAACTTAGCACTATAGCCGTAAGCTTTAGTTGGCTAAAAGTTTACATATGTAGGATGACTCATAGGTCAACAGTATCGGGGGAAATGAAATATTGAGGAAGTACCTATTGAGTGTGAAATAGATCTAATTTTAACTGTCTTCTTAGAGAATTATTCAGAAACTAATTTCGAAACAAATTAGAAAACTTCTGTACATCTGATCTTACTATTCTTTATAGACCTGAGTTGACAGATATTTGCTATAGATTTTTCTGTTCTTGAGAATGAATGAATGAATTTGAGAACTAAGAAATTATGCGTGCTTTATCTTTATACATTTATTGTAGAGGTATTATCAGTAAAGAAGAATTAAGGTATAAAACAATTATAGCACTATATTATAATATATTTTACTACTGTTTAAAACTGCCCTCTAATGAAATAATCTGTTTTTGGTAAGGCTATATGAATGTAAATACTACCAGAGAGTTTGTAGCCAAATTCATATTTTATTTAATCTTACAGAATAATTTCCATAGAATTACATTGAATATTATATTTAAGTTGGTAATTAATGTACATATGTTACGGCATATGACAGAAAGAGATGAGAATATAGGATAACTCCCATATTTTTGCCATCAATGCCTGGGTAAATGATGGTGCCATTTACTAGGGTAAACTAGTTTGGAGGCAGAAATCAAAAGGTTCTTTATTTTTTTGGCCATGTAAAGTGTGATATGCCTTTTAGTCATATGAGTAGAGATGTTAGATAAAAGGTCAGATATTGCATAGGTTTGGCAGAAGCTGCATGATGATAGACCGTCATCAATGTAGCTTTGCAATAAGTTCTCTGAGCAGAAATGTTCTAATGACAGTATATCCAAATGAATTGAATCCTGAGCTTTTACATGCCTTTTTGTTCAGCAGGATGACATCTTTTAAAGTACTGGGGACTTCTACATTATAGGCTTATATTACCTAAAGATAACCTCTACTATACAAGTTAACAGAAACTTCCCACAACTGTCTTTCTCACCTGGACTAATGCAGTAACCTCTTAACTGGTTTCCTCACATCCACTCAGGCTGTATCTCTTCTCTACCAACAGCCAGAGTGAACTTTTAAAAATGTACATCTAATCATGTCTTTCATCTGCCTAAAACTTTTAAACTGTGTGCATTTGCCCTTAGGCAATCTAAATCCATACCACTTGGCTTGCAGAGCTGTACATGACCTGGCCCCTTCCCTCACTCATTAAGCTCTTGCCAATTAAGCCTTCTTTCAATTTTTCTAACACTCTAAGCTCGTTTCCCTCTCAAATCTCTTGTATATGGTATTCCCTCTACCAAAAATGCTTTTCCCTTTAGCAACTTGTACTCATCAAAACTCACTTAGATATTACTTTCCCAAAAGTAATATGACATTCTAATCTGAAATAGTTCTCCCCTCTTTTTCTCTTTGTGACCTGCTATATTCCTTCGTTGCATTTGTCAAAATTTGTAATCATACGTTTATTTAAGGGATTGTTTGTTTAACTGCCTATCTTTCTCCGTGTTCTCTAAATGTTTTCATTCACTATAATATATTCAGTGCCTAACATCATATCTGTTTTCATTAAACAGTAAATATTTGTTGAATGAATGAGTAAATCAATTCTTTAAGCAGTGGGATGCTATAGAAATTATTCCAGCTTGGGAGAAACATGACCAGATTTATGTCTTAGATCATTTTGGCAGCTTTATAGATGCCTGATTGGAAGGGAATAAAATTGAAAACAGCAAGACTACGTAAGAGGCTATTGCAGTAGGCCAGGTGAGAGATGATGAGGGGTCCAATCTAAGGTGATAGCAGCGGGAAATGAGAAGAATAGACAGATTTTAAAAAATATTTAAGAGCTAGAATTGATGGGACTTTGAGACTGATTAGTTATTAAAAATTAGAGAATGATATCCAGGTGTCTTGATAGGGTGATAGATAGTAATACTGAACCAAGATAGGGATTTCAGGAGAAACAGCCAGTTATAGGGGGGAAAAGGTGCATGCGATTTTCTTGATATGTTGAGTTTGAAGTACCTTTGGACATCCAAATGGAGAAATATCATAGACAATTGGATGGAGATATGATATGTTTCTGGAAGTCAACAGAGAAGCCTGAGATGCAGATAAAAATTAGGAATCGTCAATTTACAGATGACAGTTGAAACCACGAGAGTAGATAAAATTGTCTAGGAAAAGAGGAAAGTCTATGCTACAAGGAGGAAGCAGAGAAAAGTATCTGGCTAAGGAGACAGAAAAGGAATGATCAGAGAAATAGGGCAGAAAGAATGCCATAACCAACGTCAGGAGAAAAGAAAAGTTCAAGGAGGAACTGGTCAGTAGTGCATTGTGAAGCAGTGAAAGGACAGAGAAACGTTTTTGAATTTGGCAATATGTGGGTTACTGACTGCTTCGGCACTGCAGTTATATGTGGAGGCAAAAGCCAGATAGCAGTGGTTTGAGGAGAAAGATTTCTTTAAAAAAGTGAACACATTGGTATGTAGGTGACTTTCAATAAGCTCAATTAAGAATGAAAAGATAGAGAAAAGGTAATGTCTGGGAGGGAGTTACAATTTCAAAACTGAGCATGTTTATAAAATAAGAAAGAATCTTTGTAGAAGAGGTTAAAGGTATAGTGAATAGTTGATGTCCCCAGATAGGCTATTATTTCAAGTTTTAATCTTTGTCAAGACCCTTGTTCTCTATTTTACCCTGTAGAATGGAAAAAGTAGTACATTTAATAAGTTTTTTCCTGAATATATCTCTAATGATTATTTTAAGCATATTTTAAATGTCTTTTTCATACTTTTAAAAGACACTAATATATTTTTTAATTGATAATTCAGTTTTACATTTACCTGACAGTGTTCATCTTCCAGCTGTCCAGGTGCTTTTACATGTTGCTTAATTTAATTTCCCATAGTAGTTCATAGATTTTCTTTCTTTTTTTTTTTTTGATTTATTTTTTGGCTGTGTTGGGTCTTCGTTGCCGCGTGCGGGGTTTTCTGTAGTTGCGGCGAGCGGGATCTGCTTTTCGTTGCGGTGCGATGTCTTCTCATTGCGGTGGCTTCTCTATTGCGGTGGCTTCTCTTTTGTGGAGCACGGGCTCTAGGCAAGCGGGCTTCAGTAGTTGTGGCTCGCAGGCTCAGTAGTTGTGGCTCGTGGGCTCTAGAGCACAGGCTCAGTAGTTGTGGCGCACAGGCTTAGTTGCTCCGTGGCATGTGGGATCTTCCTGGACCAGGGATGGAACCTGTCCCCTGCATTGGCAGGCGGATTCTTAACCACTGTGCCACCAGGGAAGTCCTAGATTTTCTTTATTTTGAGGGATTACTAGGCTAAAAATGTTACTAATAAAATTTTTAAAATTGTAATTGACTTGTTTCATTGAAAAGATTTCTTTTCTTTCAACAATTATATACACATTATTGAACTGGTTGATTGCAAACAGTGTTTTTGCTTATTTATCTTGAATTTTTTTAAAAAGCACCACACTTTGTCTAATATATTTAATGTAAACCTTAAGGCCATAAATGCAGCTGCCTGGTTGCCTCAATAGTTTTTATTTTCTTTTATCAAAATAGTTTTTAAAGAAATAAATGATAGGGAAATAAGTGTACAGCATGCACATTGTTTTTATCCTGTGATAAAATACTTTGAGCTACTCTCCAAATTTAGGGCTGTGGGTACACACATTGACAGCCCTTCTGTGCTAATTAGAAAGTATTTGAATAAGCACAGTTATATCTGTCATGCATTTTGTTTAGTTTGAACAATATATTTTAATGAGTAGTTTTGATTTTCCTTTTATTTATATCTCTGTTATAACTACTGTATTTTAAGGGGGAAAATCCTCTTTGGACATATTTCTCTTGCCTCTTACTAAAACTAACAAATTTTTCCTGTTAAAAATATTTAGGCCAGAAATTCCCCCTTCTTTTATTAACAATAACAACAATAACAAAAGAAACCCATAATCTTAACATTTAATTTTTGAGAGGATATGAAGAATTAATTTTGTCTGAGTTTTAAATTTTGGCCATGACTATAGCAAGTTACTTTATATTCATTTTACAGTGATAATCATTAAGTGGAAGTTGATAATGCCATTAAATTTGAAACTTACACCTATAGGCAATTGTGCATCTGTCAGACACTCATTTTCCACTCTAGATTTAAAGAAATAAAAATGCTAATTTGTAGGCATTAGAAACATAAATGCTAATTATCCATTATTTTATATAAACAGACTTCTTTTGACATTAATAAAATGTTTACTCACAGAAAGAGACTTGTGGATGATCAGAAAGCAGTGAAACAGATTTTACTAAATCTACTAGGGTAGATTGGGAATGGAAAAAGTGGACCTGTCTTGCATTAAGTATTATTCCCTTAAGATTATATACTGGGCTTCCCTGGTGGCGCAGTGGTTGAGAGTCCGCCTGCCGATGCAGGGGACACGGGTTCATGCCCTGGTCCGGGAAGATCCCACATGCCGCGGAGCGGCTGGGCCTGTGAGCCATGGCCGCTGAGCCTGCGCGTCTGGAGCCCCTGCTCCGCAACGGGAGAGGCCACAACAGTGAGAGGCCTGCATACCACAAAAAAAAAAAAAAAAAAAATAGATTATATACTGTCACCAAGTTGAAATTTTATTTTAATAATATCATCTTGATGATAGTACATCAAGCAATATTTTAAATTGCCATTAAATGTACTTTGACAACTCTAATTTTTATTAAATAAATATCTAATGATTGAAGACTGCTGTATTAGTGGGACAGATAAGTTCAGTATTCATCACACTGGACTACCTCTGTATATGTCATATTTTAAATTCTAGAAAATAAAGTTAGTGAAATCAGACTTCATTTAGATTTTTTTTTATATTCCTTAGAACTAGTTATCACTCAGTTGCTTAGAATGAAGTAGCTAATCCCCTTTTCTCCAACTACTAGTCTAGGTTCTTAAAATTAGTGATGTATTTCATCTTTTGGAAGTTAAACACTATTTAATTTTTATTGCATATGCTTACTTGTTCCACTCTCCTGCTAACCAAATCAATATCTATATTTCTAGTTAAATTGTTTTCTAACTCAGAATTGTCTATGATAAAAATAACTGACATTTATTGAGTTTTTAATTTGTAACTGGCACTGTGTTAAGAATTTTGTATGTATTATCTCATTTGTTGTAATTTAATGAGGTGAATACTAATGTAATCCTCATTTTACTGGTGAAGAAACCAAGACTCCAAGAAATATGTAAAGACAAGTGAAATAAGTGGTAGAGCCATATTTGTATATCTGTTTCATTAATTCAACTCATATTAAATGCCTGTTACCTTGTAGCAAATACTGGGCTTGGCACCAGTTTGCATGAATGAATAAAGCTAATGCTCCCTGTGCTTGGAACAGAGTTGATTAATAATAATAATAATGATAATAATAATAGAGTTGATTAACCATAATAATAACAACATAGACACTTACATTACATTTTCTTTGTGTCAAACATTACTTTGAGCAATTTTTATATGTTTATTTACTTAATCCTCACCAAAGCCATATACAACAGGTACCATTATTATCCCCATTTTCAGATGAGGAAACTGAGGTAAAGAGAGGTTAAGAAACTTGTCCAAGGTCACACACTGTGTGTCTGTGTTAGAGATGTGATTCAAATCCAAGCAGCCTGGTTCCAGTGTCTGTGATCATAACCACTGTCCTTTGCTTCATCTAACGGTAAAGACAGGTGATGAGAAAAATAAATACAAGTGTCCTAAGTGTTATAAAAGAGGAAGTAAGTTTCAGTGGGGAGCATATGAATGAGTCTGTCTCTTCTGGTAGGGGGCCAAATAAGGCATTCCTGAGGATGAGACATTTTAGCTGCAATCTGAAAGATGAGTATGAGTAAGTTAGGTCAAGGAGAGGGAGGAAAGGGGATCATGAATAGCGTGTGCAGAGGCTCTGAGATAATCACATTAGAATGACTAGAGGAGTCCCAGTATGGCTGGTGTTTGCTCTGGCTTCAAGAGATAGGTAGAGTCCAGATTGAGATGGACCTTTTAGACTTTTTTAAGGTTTTAGATTTTAATTTAGGAACAGTAGGAAACCAATGAAGGATTTAAAATAGGGAACATGGCCTGATCTGGTTTGTTCTGAATAGAGTAAGAAAAATTGATTAGAGACTAATAAATCACTTAGGTGGTTCTGCTGGTAATAAGGATTTTGACCTGATGATAGAAGTAAGGTAGAGATGTAAAGAGATTCATGACATATTTCAAATGTAGAGTACATGGGTTTTGATGAACGAGGCAAAGGATTGAGGAGGAGTCCAGAGTATAAATTGCAGTAGCAACTCTGGAATTTCTATGTGGGGGGATGGTTTAGCAATGGCAATCTGCTTGGAGGGAGCAGGGTCGGGTGTGTCTTAAATCTGTTTTTGTTTTGTTTTGTTTTTTTGCGGTACGCAGGCCTCTCACAGTTGTGGTCCCTCCCGCTGCGGAGCACAGGCTCCGGACGCGCAGGCTCAGCGGCCATGGCTCACGGGCCCAGCCGCTCCGCGGCATGCGGGATCCCCCCGGACCGGGGCACGAACCCGCGTACCCTGCATCGGCAGGCGGACTCTTAACCACTGCGCCACCAGGGAAGCGCTTAAATCTTTTTATACAGTAAATGCAGTGTTTTGACTTAGATTATACATTTATTTGTGGTGGTTTGGGAAAGGTAATAATAGAGACTAGCAGGTGACATTTCTAGGGCTGCAAGGGTAACTCCCAAGTTTTGACTGAGTACAATTGATTGGCTACTTCCTGAAACAGGTGACCCTGGAAAAGGAAGAACATATGGGAGAGGATATATAGAAGGAGGTGGAGATCACAAACTTAGTTTGAATATGTTGATTTATCTGTGTGAGGCATCCAAGTAGGAAAGTCTGTTGGGCAGTTGATTGTATCGTTGTGGCATTTAGCAAAGATGGCAGAGCTAGAGAAGTAAATTGGAGAATTTTCTGCATGTAGATGATAATTGAAGGTATGAAAGTAGATGAAATCATCTAGGTTGAAAGTAAAAAGTGAGACATCTAAAACATCTCAAAAAAAATCAGAAAAAATTCCAGAATTAAATATTTTGCTAGAGGAGAGCTGATAAAGGAGATGGAGAAGTAACAACCACATTGGGAGGTAATAGGTAAAGTAGAACAGTGTGATGTCATTAGATCAAAAGAAGAGAAATTTTCAAATACAAGACAGTTGTCTATTTGCTGCTGAGAGGCCAAATATAAATGGGTTCTAAAAATTCTCCACTAGATTAATCAACACGGAGGTGATCAATCTCATTAGTGAGGGCAGTTTCATCTGGCTGATAGAGGCCAGAGTAGAGTAGGAGAAGATGAAAAGTACTTCTCAATGGAGATGAGAATTAAGAAAAGTACTTCAAAACGATAAGCAAGGAGGACAGTAGCTGGAGGGGAAAGTGGTTAAAGACAGTGTTCTCCTAAGCTGTCTACCTCATTCGTTCATTTTCATCTGGAAGTCACATTTTGTTACATTTTTTCATCTGGAAGTCACATTTATTCAATCAGAGTATCACAGACAGGTTTGATTTTTTAATAGAGAATATAGGTGAGGAAACAGTAATAAAAAGAAAAATCTTGGATGAGAATTTTGGCAGGGTTTATGTGCCACATGGGGTACGCATTTTTACTTATTTTCTATCTGTTCTCCCTCCAAACTGAAAGTGAACTAGGAATAGAAGACTTTTATGAACAGGGGGGTATAAGACTAGCAGTTCTGAAGTACAGGGAAAGAAAGCCTAGGTAGCATAGGTAAAATGACTACTACATTTCAATCCATACATTTTAAATATTAGAGGCAAAATGGAACCAGGCACAGTCTGAGTCTGTATGTATCCCAACCCCACGTTTAAGTTCAATGCACATTTCTGTGTTATGTCATGAAAAAAGGTATTGGATTAAAATTATTGTCATTGATACACAGGTTGAGTTTTGATTGTCAGGAAGAAAATTTGACTAGGGTATTATTTCCAAAAGATTACATAGGAGAGTTTTCCTAGTAAATATCAGTATTAAAGTTGCACTTTGTTTTTGGCTTTCATAATTAACTATTGTTAATTTCTGTGTAAAGTCAGATTGCACTATGAGAACACTCAATTTTAGAATAAAAGCCTTGCCTCACAGTCACCTATGTGGTGGATAGGAGTTCTCTGTTTAGAATCTACTCCTAGAAACAGTTTCTGCACTTTGAATCAGAATATGCTTCCTTATACAAATGATTGGAAGACGTGGATATCTAGTAGTCTGAGGTATGCAGAAAAGTTACAGGTTCCTGACCTATAAAATTGGAAAGTTTGCACTGGCCTAGAAATTATACTTGAGAAATTTGCCTTTTCTTCTATGTATGCCAAGCAAGTTGGGGTGCAAAATTTGGGGAGATAGTTGAGCTTTATCATTGCTATGTCAGTGTTTTTTCAGAGGATTTCATCATATATTTTGTTTCCTTTTAGATTGATTTTTATTTTAAACATTTGGCAAAATAGAAGGAAAAATATTGACAAGTTCATTGTGCAATAGAAAATCCCTGAGGCAAAGAATATATTATTTCTATATGATCCACAGGATATCTGAGCTACTGTAGGTGATTAATGGATGATTGTACAGTTAGAATGGTGACCTAGCAGCAGAGAAAATGTTGGGCATAGTGGTTCTACACAAATTATTGTGGCCATATGCTACTTAATTATCATCATTTTGATAACTTTGTTTAAATTTACACATAGGATGGGCCTCCAGGGATATCCTAGCTGAAACACCAAACATCCATATCAATATTTAGATGATATACAAACCTAGTTACCAAGATAGCATATTTTATTACTACTTTCAGCATGTTTTTTTAGAACCACAAATGATTAATTTCATAGTTGAAATGTACAGATTGAATGGTTTGAAAATATGTGTATTAACCAAAAAAAAGTTTATTTGTGGTTCTTATTGTGAATCAAAGCTTGAAAGATACCTAATTAAAGTTCAAAGAAGTTGCTTCCAAATTGTATTCCAGCCCATTCTGAGATTTTTTTCTGAGCCAATGCATTAATCTGAAAGGGCTCTTTTGGGAAAGGATCTCTTAAATTTGCTTCCCAGAATCTCATGTTACTGACTATTCACTTCTAACTCCAAAAAATGAAGTCTTTTACAGGATATTGTCTTGATTTTTATGTGGTTATAACTGTGCTTGCTGAAGCATGTTTTTTTTGTTTTTGTGTTTGTTTTTGCGATACATGGGCCTCTCACTGTTCTGGCCTCTCCCGTTGCGGAGCGCAGGCTCAGCGGCCATGGCTCACGGGCCCAGCCACTCCACAGCATGTGGGATCTTCCTGGACCGGGGCACGAACCCGTGTCCCCTGCTTCGGCAGGCGGACTCTCAACCACTGCGCCACCAGGGAAGCCCTAAAGCATGTATTTTAATGGCTGCTCGTTTGCCTGGATAGAGACTGCTCTAAGCTACTAACATCATCAGTTGTTTTTAATAATTAAACTACAAAGCAATATACATGGCCATCTTAGCAGTGTTGAACAAGTTAAAACTGATTTTTTCCCCCCACTACACTGTCCTTGTGCTGAGTGCACCACAATTAATTTTATTCTCCTATAATGTTTTTAGAGTGAGAAGAAATAGTTCAGTCTTTCAGTGCCCTGGAAAACATACAGTGTAGTTTTCCAATACTCTGATACCAAAGTGACAGTTTGGACTACCAGAACTTTTATCAGTTAAAGTTGCTGTTATGAATTATACATCACTTCTGAGAGATAACAATACCAGCAGTTGATATTTCTTAATTAAAATATTTATTTAAGGAATCTTATTTTCTACTGAGTATTCAAATTATTTCCAAGACAGTATAGTAAGTAGGAACTTCATATAGAAAGAAACTTAGGTTACTAGAGAAAAAGAATCTAGCTCATTATCATCATTTCATCATCTATAAAATGGAGACTAAAATATGTGCTACAGAGATTTAACAAAGGATACATATATATCCTGGGACATAGTAATGTTCAAGAAATTTTGGTTATTGTTATGATTGTGCGTTCTACATAAAGTCATTGGGTTTGGTGAAGTTCTAAACCCTAAGGCTGTTAAATTAAAATCTCTACTTGTTAAGCAAAATATTTCAGTAATATTAATATATTTCTGTGCATTATATAAGTAAGGCTTTGAATAATACAGTTTTTAGGATGTGTTTGCTAATCCAACTTTTAACACACAGAGCAAGATACGGAAAATTAAAATGGTTACAAATATTTCTTCAAATAAAGTAATAATAAAATTTATTTTTTAGTTCTTTAAAGTAGATTTTTTATAGACCTTTTTAACTTAAAATATGCACTTTATCAGAAATAATTTGTTAATTAATTTAGTAAACCAGTGATCTACATTTCCAAGAAAATTCAATTTGATAGGTTGTATATGGTCAAGAAGAGGAGTATTAAACTAGGAAGAGTAGAATGGAACAAGGCTAGGAAATGGATTTTTAAACCTCGGATATACACTTCCATTAATGCCTCAGTTGAAGAAACCATGTTCTACACTGCATAGTGTTTCTGCCAGAGACATTATTTATATGCAGTCTACAAGGAGATAACTAGACTAGGGGTCTGAAGTATTTGTTGCTAACAGAAATAATGTGATGGGCCAATTTTACTCCAGGCTGATGACTTCATTGACAACTTAAATGAACAAATTCTGTCAACTATAGTCATTTTATAAATTAAATGAGTACTACTACTGTGTTTTACATGATTTTTACTATATTCCAGAGAGATTAAATAATAACTTGGTAGTAGATAACCTAGGAAGAAGGTTTGAATTAACATTGATCATCTCAGGAAGCTTCTTGCTTTTGGAGGTTGGGGGTGCTCTTGGAGGTTGGTAGATATTTTCTACACCATTTTGACCTCTTAACAGCTAGCTATTTGTCTACTATATTCCTTTAGTCATAGCATGCAAATATCTATAGCTGCCTCTAATTTTACTCAAAAAGGAAGTTTTGATACAGCATTTAAATGGCTTCTTTTTTTTAAATTTTTGTTGGAGTATAGTTGATTTACAGTGTTGTGCTTGTGAGTTTCAGGTGTTAAATGGCTTCTTAAAACTTATGCTCCCATAACCAAGGTAGATCTATGAAATTTAATCCTACAATTCTCTCACACCTGCTTTTTTCCCCCCCTATTTCTTCTCTACTTTAAAAGAAAAATAATAGCAAAGCACTTTACAAAATGTTGTGAGAGATAATGAAAGAAGTAGCCCCAGCTCTACCTCTTAGTTTCCTTGATCATTCATTCAGTCTTTCAGCTATCTTCACCAATTCCAGATCCCTAAGGATGACTGTGGTTTGGGCAGCAGTGGGACAGAAATTTTAGCAACATAACTAAAGAATAAGGGAAAACTGTATGTGGACAAATGACTAACAGCACATTTTTCAAAGATTGTCAAGGATAGGACAGATATTTTAAAAATCCCGTTCAGGAATTCCCTGGTGGTCCAGTGGTTAGGATTCTGGCATTCACTGCCGAGGGATCAGGTTCAGTCCCCAGTTGGGGAACTAAGATCCCACAAATCATGCAGCGTGGCCAAAAAAAGTCCCGTTCTTGATAATTTTATGTAAGTTAAAGATATGTTAATTTGGTTATTTTATCAGAATGCCATTTGGTAAAATACGTCCTCTAAAACATTGAATGTAATATTGAATCTTCGAAAGTCGTAATGGATTGTTAATTCTTTTTCCAGCAGCTGTTTATATCAAGGACATAATCATAACAAAAGTAGTACAGAAACAAAGTGAATTTATCATTTGGTAGGCCAGCTTTATAATTGATTCATACTTTTATTTTCAAATAGTAATTAATGTTATAGGAGAGGATTTCTCAGGAGTTAGAAGTGAAGACGTAAAAACTGATAATCCTGAGTTTTATCAGCTTGGCTTCTCATCTCTTGGGGAGAATCCTTTTTCCTTTCTGCTACAGTTCTGTATTTTTAAGTCTTGTTAATTGTCCTCTCACAGGATAAAAGCTAGAGCAGAGTTTCTATAAGAATCTCTTTTAGTAAGTGCTCCACCGTCTTCAAGAGGAATGCAAAAAGATATGTCCTTCATTGCAATATAAAGTGGACCTAATAACCAAAAATCCTAAGTAATTTTGATTTCATTAAGTTGTTAATGCTTTTGTTGATACCGTTTTCAAGACAGAAAGCTTATTTTTAGTACTATTACATCAAGTCCTTGAACTTGTATCGAGAAAACAATTAGGACACAGAAGAGTTTCCTTTCTGCAAGCGACTGGCAGAAATGTTACATGTTTGATTATATAGCAGTTTTTATTCCCTATACATTTTAATGTTCCCCCAAGCTGTTATTCATCATAAAAAGAAAAAAAATTTAAAGCCTTATTCAAATTTGTCTTTGAATATCCATGTACTCCTTTTGGGGGCGGGAGGGGAGAGGTGACTTCAAAGTGGTTTGTATCCATTTCTGTAGAGTTTCTTGATTTTTATTTACCATTTTACAAAGATTTTATATGTTGAGATGGATGTATATTATGATTATCACCTATAGACTCTTAAGGTGGAATTGCCTTTCCATAATTTAGAAAACAAAGTTCTTGCAAGATTAGTCAGGAGAAGAGGATGGAATTATACCAAAACGTACGATCTTATAACATAAGAGTTTTAGAAAATAACAGAGCACAATAAATTTTCTTCTCCCGCCTCCTTCCCAATAGTGTACAGGCTGTAATCCCTCCCTAGATTATAAGTCTATGCATTTGAAAGAACAGAAAGAATTTGATAGCATTTAATTGCAGCAAAGTTTTTACTAAACAACTTCTTTTGGAGCCCTTGCATCTTACTTCTCAGTGTTTCTGAAGGAGCCAATGATAGTTATTCTTGATGCTGTAGCAACTGAAGAGAAAGATCCTGAGCGTTCCATTAAATAAAAGTACCAAGTTTATAAAGTATGTCATTGCATGTTAATATTCTTTGATTCCCTAAAAACTAAATATGGTTCTCAAATGTGTGTGATTTTCATCTGAATCAAAGGGAGTCATGTACACAAAGCTAGAAAATGATGCAATGCCACTTTTGAAATATAGAGTGTTTCTATAACACTTGCTTTGAACTTTAAGTGAGAACCATGTAGATGTGAGAAAGAGTTATGACAAGGACAACCTAATTTAAGTTTTATAAATTTTAGGAAATGTCATCTTTTTATTGGTTTCAGAGACTTTTTTCAAATGTTTTAAACACAATTTTCAGATAACAATAATGAAAAGCTGAGCCCCAAACCAGGGACAGGTGAACCAGTTTTAAGTTTGCACTACAGCACAGAAGGAACAACTACAAGCACAATAAAACTGAACTTTACAGATGAATGGTAAGTTAATATTTTTGTGAAGATGTTCTTAGCCATTTTGTAGGATTGTATTAGATATTATTTTTAGCACTTCATCATCTTTGTTTTGCAATAATACATTGGTTCTCAAACTTTAGTGTGCTTCAGGATCACTTGGAGAGCTTGTTAAAACACAGATTACTAGACCCCACTCTCAGTTTGAGATGGAGTCAGAGAATTTGCATTTCTAAAAACTTCCCAGGTGATACTAATATTGCTGGTCCTGGGATATTTCTTCTGATAGAAAATGCAAAAGATAAAAATAATCAATCACCAATAGACCACCAGTGCAAAAATTAATAAACCTAACATTTTGGAGCTTTTTGCAGTCTTGGTCCTATGTAAAAGGTATGTGTATGTGTATATATACGTATATATTTTTGGTTTGAGTTTTAAAACATGATTTTAATCATACCTAATATATTCAGTTCTCCCCTGCATTTATTTGAGTTAACTTTATAGTAAATATTCCCACAATACTACTTAGTTTTCATAAGTATTATTTTCTGTATAACAGATTCCATCAAGTGGATGTACCATAGATTTACTTAACCATTTCCCTTTAATTAGGCAGTGAATTTATTTGTTTATTTTTACCAAATAAAACTATAATGAATATCTTTGTTTACAAGCTTTTTCCTACCTTTAAGGTTATGGATTTGGGATATTTTTCCAGAAATAAACTATATCTAGATTGAAAGATATTACAAAATTATTTTCAAAAGGATAATCTGTTATTACATTTCTCCCAGCAGCATATGAAAGTACATGTTTTGCTGTCTCCAGACCAATGTTCAATATATTCATTTATTTGTAACATATATTTGATTTTTAAATTATTTTTATTTTTATTTAATTTATTACTGGTGAGTTTGAACTTATTTAATAGTTGTATAGATTCTTTTTAATGACATTTCTGATTATATTTATTGTTCATTTAATCTAGTTAAATCTTACATTAAAAAAAATCTAGTTATGTGAACTTCTTAAATTCTTTGCCACTGTCTCATTGCCTTGTGTGTGAGAGAGACAGCACCCAAAATTTTGTATTTGAATTTATTACTATTATTATATAAATTAATATATAGATAATCAATCTTTTTAATATATAATTAATTATATATTAATATAATTATATGTGATTAATACAGGGTGATTATATTAATCATTTAATAACCAATATATTAATTATCCTATATGATTAATATATTATTATATTAACATATTTAATTGTATATTATTATATATTATGTTAGTATAATATATAATATTGCATATAAATAATATATAATATAGTTATATATTGTTTATTAATATATAATTAATTATATGTTGATATATGATAATATTTATTTATTCTAATTCACTGGTTTCCATTTGTGTTTCTGTGTGTTTTTAAATATTAAACGCTTCGATTAAATAGGATTTTCACATCTTATTGAATACCTTTCTACATTCCAAAGACTGTTCTAGACACTGGGAATGCGTCACTGAAAAAAATAGACAAAAATATCTCTGCCCTATTGGAGCTTACATTCTAGGTATGGGAGGCAGACAATAAACATAAGTGAATTGTGTAGTATGTTTGATGGTATTAAGTGCTATGAAAGAAAATAAGACAGGTAAAGATGTTTGGGAGATCTAGGGAAAAGGTAGGCATCATTGAGAAGATGATATTTGGACAATTTGAAGGGTAAGAAGGAGTGAGCCATGCATATATCTGGGGGAAGAGCATTCTAGGCAGAGAGAAAGCCAGTACAATGGCTCTGAAGCAGAAGCAGTCTTAGTATGTTCAAGGATCTTTTAAAAAAAAAACAATGTAGCTGGAGTAGAGTGACCAAAGGAGAGAGTAGTAGCAGATAAGGTCAGCCAGGTAAGTGAGAAGGGTCTTTAAAAGGTTAAAGGATATCTCTGGTTGCTGTGTAGAGAATAGGCCTTAGGTAGAAGCTGGGAGACCAGATAAAAGGCTTTGGCAGTAAGCAAGGTGAGAGGTAGTGGTGTCTTGGACCAGGATAGGAGCAATGGAGGTAGTCAGAAGAGATTGGATTCTAGATATATATTTGAAGGTACCATTAATAGAATTTCCTTAGGAACTCTAGTGTTTGACCTCAACTTTTAAAAATAATGATATCTATGGCCCTTTTTCTTAGTACATGATTTAAGATCACAGAAGATTGTCATAGTTATTCTTAAGTCTTTTCTATTCTCATGTTTCTGTACAGAAGGGACTGATATCTTACAAACAATCTCATCTGAACATTTTTTAACCAAACATCTTTAGTCCCACTCTTCTTTTGAATGCTACTTTTCCTTCTTTAAAAACTGACCATGAATTATATTCTCTTATTTCTTTATCAAAAAAGTAATTAACTTTTTTCTGATTATGAAAGTATTCTGTATTCATTGTAAAAAAAAAAAAAATTCAAAAGAGTATGCAGTCTTTTTCATCTATGCCAGCATGGTGTCTTGCTTTTATTTTAGTTTCTTTGATCCAGATAAGGCAATTGAGCACACTGACCAAGAGTTTGGGCTCTGAACCTGACTAGCTGTTGAACCTCTCTAAGTATCAGTTTTCTCATCTGAAAAAGGGCATATTTAATAGAACCTACCTCAGACTTTGTTGGGAAGATTTAATGAGAACATGCAGAAAAAGTACATAGCACTTAGCACGTGATAGGCTTTAAATAATTGTTAGCTACAATAGTCATCTTTTATAAATTGCCTTTCAAGTCCTTTGCCCAGTTTTTTACTGTGGTGTTTATCTTTTTCTTATTGATTTATAAGAGCTATATATTATAGAATTAAGTGAGGGTAATATCATTTGTCTTTCATTCGTTGCAGATATTTTTCCCAGTTTGTTGTTTGTCTTTCAGTTTACTTATGGTAGTTTCGCTTTATGGTTTCAGCCTGTGAGCTGATACTCCTTGTCCTTCCCAGGATTAGGGGGAAAGTTTCTTCTTGTTTTCCTCTTATAGCTCTGTGATTTTATATCAAAAATATATGTTTAATTCTTTTACAATTTATTTTACCATAAAGTATGATGTAGAGCTTATAGCTCAATTTTTCTACATGGCTTTTCCCTTGTCCCAGTACCATTTATTGAGCAATCTAGTCGTTTATCTGTGATTTAAAATGCCATATTAACACATGCTAAATGTATTTACTTGATTACTTTGTCTTTTCCACTAATGGCTCTGTATTCCTACATCAATGCCATAATGTTTTAATTATCATAACTATTCTACATTGAGCATTTTATTTAAGCCTGTATCATAGCTTTCTCAATGGAAAAAAAAAAGATTTATATATCACATTGGCTTCTCTTTACCAAAATTGCTATGCATTTCTTTCTGGCTAAAAAGAAATACGTGTTCATTGCAAAAAAATCAGACTCTAAAGAGAAAGTGAAAAAAATCACTTACAGTAATCCTACTGAGATGACATTTAACATTGGTGAATATCCTTTCTGACATTTTTCTCTGCTCATATACCCATGTAGATATACATTTTTCTTAAAACTATATTATATATGGATGCCCTTTTAAAAAAATCAAATTGACTTCTGCAATTAACCTAAAAAGATTTTTATAAAATTTTGACAAAAGTTCCATGATAATTTGCCTTGTTTATTGAGTCACTGCTGTTTGTCTATAATTAACGTTTTTTAAGTTACTGTAGCTGTTCAGTTTCTTTTTCTTGTTCACATCTATACTATATTTAAGAAATTGTTGCATTTCTGTGAATTTAATTTTAATCTTAGTCAGATTGTTATACATTTTCCTCTATTTTCCTTCCCACTCAGTCCCCTTCTTACACATATGTCATGATTTGTCACAGAATGTTCATTGAAAATTATTTATTTAAATTGGTCTGGTATTCTGCTCTAGCTAAAAATTTTAACAGAATTAGGATCATCATCAGGTAGGTATTAAAACTAAAACAGAAAACATTATCCTTCTACAAAACCATGGTGCTCAATCACTTGCCATATTTGAACGACAATCTATAACTGGCAGTGGTCCACAGAGGGCAGTTCAAAGAGCAAAGAAATTTCCAGGCCTCTTTTCAAGTATTAATTTAAAAGTAGCCTAGAACAACAAAGTCTAAAAGGACCTATGATCAGAGTCTATAAAATCATTAAGAATTTGAATGTGGTGAACCATCTGTAGTGAGAACAGGAAGAGAGATTATATAATTAAGTTAAAATTCAATAGAGAGACTTGTAAAAATATATACCGGATCGTAGAAGCATCAAAATAGTGAAGAAGTGGTCCTTTCATATTTTTAAATCTCTTTTTAAATATTAAAGTGGATTAGAATAACCACCTAGACTTTCTAAAGTGATGTTTTTCAAGTACTATTAAAATAATAAATCCTGTATTTTATTTGTAGTCAAGTTTTTTGATCAACTTCTCTAGTTGTAAAATATAAAAATTATCCTAAAAGTTCATGTTTATTAACTTCTTGGTGGGATCACTTATCTTGTCTTGATGGTAGGAGCAGTACTGCCTCAAGTTCTAGAGGAAATGGGAGCCACTGCAAATCTGAGGGTCAGGAGGAATCCTTGGTCCCACAGAGCTCCATGCAACCATTAGGAGGAGAAGATGAAGCAAGTAAGATGTTAATTTTGTTTTTGTCATGACAAAACCCAGTGTTGGATGTTTGCCTGTTTTTCGGATACCTCAGTGCTACAGTTTTGTGTCTTGTTTTTAATCAATTACTTTTGCCGCAATAGTCCAGTTACTGCCGTTGATAAACAGATAACAAACGCAAAAGATAAGGACCTTAAGCATTTAAGATGGGGCGTCACAGTAAAGCACAGTTCCCCTCTGCGGACACAGTGGCCAGGATAGATGGTCATCGTACTGACAGTACGTTAGATAGAAATGTTGGTTTGAATTACCTTTACCATTTTTATACCTAGCAGTGAAATACAGAATACCTATCTGGATTTTTTCAAAGAGTATAAGTGGTTTATGGAGGGAAAAAAGGGATAAACTTTAAACAGGTTATGAGTAAATCCTGTTTCATACAAGAAGTGCCATTTAGAGTATGTTTTTAGAACCCTTTCCTAGAATAGTTTTATGTGATCATCAAATGAAATTTAGGGGTTAGTATAGCCTAGAACAGAGTAGATTTTCAGTACATACTTGATAAATGAAGGAATAAATGAATTGTTTTTCATTAAATGAATACATACCTCAGTATAACGGAGCTAACAAGAATAAAGTACGTATAAGATGACTGTCTGGTAAGCAAATGTCCAATTAGGAACAAAAAACACTGAGCCTTCATGGGTCTTGGAATTAAATCCAGAAATAAGTATTTTCAATGGCCAAACAGAATTTATGGTGGGGCTAACTTTATTATTTGTTCATGATAGTTCAAATTAGACCAAATGCATGACAAAAGGGCAGAAAAATACTCAGTTTTAAGTTTAGATTCTCTGAAGTTTAGAGGAAAAAAAAGCAAGATTGAGAAATGTCTGTTGTGAGGGCTAATCTAAAGCAGAGATTCTTCACATGGAGTTCATGAAGGTCCACACATAGGCTTTAGGAAGAGGCAGTGGGCACAATTGCACATTTCTTCCTAATAGCGTTTTACAGTTTTGTGGGTACATACATAGTATTTGCATTATACTGGCAGGGCGAGGTTTTATCTGAGTGTCAAAAGTTTCTACGACCCCAAAAGGGTTAAGAACTGCTTATATATAGGAAAGCTGGAGTATTAAATTGGTGTTCATTTTTCTAAAAAACAAAATTAGGATTTAATGATAATTTGGTTGAATTCCCAGAAGCTCCTGAAGAATCATCAGAGGATGTGACAACACTTCAGGGAGGTACGTCTGCAGAAAGCACAGTTCAGAACAGTATAGATATAGGTGAGTTGTCATGTTCTTTTTAGATAATTCCTTAATCTGTATTAGTCTCTCCAGAGTTAGAGACCATTTCCAAATAGATGTGTTGTGGAATTTTGTTCTTCATATAGGGGGATTAGACTTTATATTAGAAATTGTCTGTGTCAGCTCTGAAGTTAGATTAAATAATTAGTGTTGCCAACATGACCAATTGTTACTACTTATTTTCTGACAGCACAATCAGATAAGTTTACTTTTGAGCCATTGGATTCCGGTTCAGGAGAAAGGAATGACTTCAATCTTGATAGCCCTGGTGGGGTTCCTGAAGAATCCACTTTGTCTGAAAAAGGCAAGGAACCAGGAACTTCAGATCAAACGAGCACTGAAAGTGCTACCAGTCAGAGTACCAGCAATCCCGAACCTCAATCACAAACAGAAGCCATTGGGCCTTTGGCTCATGAGGAAACATTGGCCAGGGACTCTGCTCTCCAGGACACAGATGACAGTGACGATGACCCAGTGCTGATCCCAGGTGCAAGGTATCGAGCAGGACCTGGTGATAGGTTGGTAAATTTTTAATTAACATGAACTATAAAGAGTATAATTCACAAGCCTTTGTTTGAAGTCACATAAAGGAGTTTCTCCATTTTTGACAGCTTTTTCCTCTAAGGGTGTCTCAGTCATATAAACTCATAGAATTTTCTAAATTATAAATAATTTCATGTATTACATTCTTTGAGCAAACTGTGGAGAATAGAATGTCTCATTGCTCTGTATCTTCAGCACTAAGGCTTGGTCCTCAATTTACAGATCAAGAGAAAGGAATGTTGAGAATGACCAACAGGTTATTTATGAAGTTAGTTATATTTAGTTGTCATATTGCCCTGTAGACATCCTGGCCTTTATCAGTTTGGGGTTTTTTTTTTTTTTTTTTTTAGTTTTGGGTTTTTTTAAGGTTCAGTTTTTCTGCTTCTCTCTTGACCCTGGATTAAGGTAGCGTGATAAAGTTCTCTTTTTGAGAACAGTATGTTTTTCTCTGACTTCTACTAAACTTAGTAACTCAATTTCAAAAATGAAAAATCATACCAAGTAACAAATATTATAACTACAGTAAAGAATTAAATTGCTAATACGTTCATATACTTTTTCCATTTTTCATATTATGTGTTCATAAGGATATATTTTATTTTTTAGTAGATAAAGTAAATCTTTTAAACTATATTGCATTCCATACATTTCTAAAGCTATTTCCATAATCAGTGCCATCATATCTCATTGTAAGTTCTGTCTTCTTCCAGAGAATGAAATTTTATCTTTAAAATCCTAGCTTACACAAGCATGAAGAACCCACATCACATATTTTTATGCTCAATGTTCTGCTATTTATAAAATATGCTGACATTTCTGTCAAGTGAAAAGATTAATTTCCCATTAAAGAATGGCAATGTTATATAATGATTAAGAGCATAATGACTTAATATTCTGTTTTTACCATTTACTAGCTGCTTCATCATTCAAATTACTTAATGTCTCTTTAAGGTTCAGTTTCCTTATCTATAAAATGGGGTTATGATTGTCTAGAATTGTTGTCAGAATTTAGAAAAAAATCAATCAGTGCAAGGACTTGTCTCAAATTGAAAGCACTGAATAAATGACAGGTGTATTAAACAACCAAGATATTCTGTGTAGCTACTTAGACTTTAAAAAGCAATTACAGTAAGAATGGCTACAGGGATAAAGACTAACAGAGGACAAGCAAAATTCCTGAACGTTGTAGCTTGCAGTTCAGTGAAACTGCCTTTTCTTAACTATGAAGATAGATATGTATCTTCCTTTAGTCATATTTGGTCAACGTGTTTACTTTGCAAAGACCCTGTTTTTAAATGTAGAGGGAGTAATCTTTGCTTGTATTTGTATTTAGAGGGTAATCAAACATCTTCTCGTTACCTGCCACACATTAGTCTTCAAATTCTTAGTATATATTTTAGACAAGTAAAACTTAGTTTCATTTCTTTCCATACCCAGAGGGAGTCCCTTACAATATTATTACCGCTTGATGTATGCAGAGAAGGTTGGCAAGCATAGCACAATTTGAAAATCAAGTTGATGGTTTCTAAAACCCTGGGTGGAGAGCTAGAGTCTATAATTACTTTAAGTTCGTAAATTTATGGCTTTCTAATGATGTAAGCAAACATATGTCCTTGGTTTTTTTCTGTACTTACATAGCTTAAAATGATACTAAGGTCATAATGGAAAATAAAATTTAAGTATCAACTTCTAGTAAAATGCACCATGTCACTTACTAGGTCTGTTTGTTTAAATAAGAAATCATATATTTTTGGTAAATATTAGACACTTGCAAAAAATCATAATTATTTAGCATCTTCTATTTAGGTTAATTATTTAACACTTTTACCTAACCTGCTTTATAGCTGAGGAAACTGAGGTGCTAAGCAGGGGTTTTGTATATTCTAGACCTAAGGAGATTTTTTTTTTTTTTACACAGTAGTATAACATGAATGAGAAAGGAGGATTTGTGGGGAGAGTGGGTCCTAGAGAATGCAAAATGTCTTGCAGCATATTGTCCTTATTTTGGATATCTGACTAGAAATGATAGTGTATTTCTATAGAGTGTTATCACTTACTTATCATTTTCATAATACTTAGATGATTTATATGTTTTAGCGATTCTCCTGAGATTTGGATCTGCCACAAAATTGGCACCTGATAGCTTCCTTGACCCAAGAAACCCAGGTGCTGAACTAGACTAGCAGACTCTTTTAGAGGAGAGATGATCAGGGACAACAACCTGGAAGTGACCCCACTTCACGCACGTACTCTTGAATTCATGCTCTCATGGTTAGGTCCAGATTTGAAACCACCTCTGGGTCTTCATTTGCTTCCCTGCTTTTTTTGTTTTTTAAACTAAATATTATTAATATTCTGTACACTCAGTTTAGGTATTTAACCTTAGTTTGTCCTATATATTATTTTGTTTTATTCTATAGGACATAGTAATAGTGACAGAAGAATAATAAAATTCTTCCCATTGAGAAAGTTAACTTACTGAAAAGAGAAGACAGATACACAAGCCATTTATAAGAACATGGAAAACAGTTTTAATAAATATATGAAATAAATACAATATTATATATGTATATATGTGTATATATACACACACACACACACAAAGTTGTGCATACTGAGGTAATGCTAAAGTGATTATAGTGACTGTTTCACAGTTACATCAGTTTTCCTTTGAAATTTGCATTATTCTTTCCTAGCTATTTACCAAAAATTTGTAAATGGTGGAAAATCTTCCTTCTGACTTTTCTCTAAGTAATTTTGATAGTTCCTAACTTCCTGAGCACCATCTTGATTAAATCTTGAACTACCTATATAAAATGTACTTTTCATTTCTGTACCTTTCTAAGGGCTGTTCATCCTTCAGAAAACTGCCCATTTATCTTACTTCTAAATTTGGAGGAATGGGTATGTTGACTTTTATTCTAAAGAGAGAAAGTTTAAGAAATTTTGCTTCTTCAGAACATGAAAAGAATAATTTACCAGCTTATAAATAGGCATATGAATTTTGAGAATTTCTATTTCCAAAGGGACAAAGAATTTCAAAGCTCTACTGTAAAAATACCATTTGGTTCTTACAATCTAAGGAAACATTTCACACTTGGATGAAATGCCCAACTAAAAGGATGCATGTCTTAAAGGTCATTAAGAAACCCAGTCAAGATTAGTTTGGTTAGGCTAGAGATGGTCCCAAAATTGAAAATGGTAAAAGAGTATATACTTAGATCTGTACTTTAATTTGTATGAAGAATTACATAGTGGATCTCATAATTTTTTTGCCACACATTTAATTTTTTAAATGAAACCTAAAAAGTTTATAGCTAAGCCATTTTCAACGCATTTAACAAAAATATCAAAACAGTTCTTTGCAACACAAAGTTATGATTTTTTAATAAAGATTTGCATTCTTATAATTTGGTTAAATAAATATGACCCAGGTTTTCATTTCTGAGCTGAGAACAAGCATGAGAAGGAAATGTCTTAGAAAATAAAGTCCTTAACAACTAACATAGGTATTTTAAAATGGAATGCTCTGCTCATTAACTATAGCTAGTCTCGGTATAAATATAACTGGGACTCTCTATAGCAGAGGTCAACAGACTTTTTCCTAAAAAGCCAGATAGTAAATATTTTAGGCTTTGTTGGCCAAGAGGCAAAATGGAGGCAGTTATGTAGGCACGTCTATAATCATTTAAAAAATGTAACCATTTACAAATGTAAAAACTGTTATTCTTCTATGGGCCATTAGAATAACAGGCAGCTGGCCAGATTTGCCCCAAGAGCCATAGTTCGCTGATCCCTGCTTTATAGCAAATAGGTCTTATAGAGAGAAACCAAGCTATAGTGTATGGTAAAATGCCTCTATTGACAGATAACCAAAGTTTAAAACAGTGAAATCTATGAATCACCACGTTCGGTCCCCTTTAACTTTGTCTACAGCAGGAACACAGAACGTTAAATGGAAACTAAATTGAAGAAAGAAACAATTAATCAAACATATACTTTCTAATATGGTATAAAAAAAGCAATAAATGAAAGGAGTATATGTTTCTCTTAGTGATTTTATATATTGGATTTAGAAACATAAACAGGTGCCCTTGGAATGAAAGGAAAGTGGTCAGGTATATTATTTAGATGGTCTTCATGTAAACTGTTTTCACAGCGCCAAATTCATCTTCTAGTAAACAGAATGATGGCCTGGCTGATAGCTCTTCCTCTTGCCAAACCCAAGAGGTTTTTTGCTCTCTAAAAAAAAGACAAGTATCTAAGTAAGCTTCCTGAAGCAGTTCTCACATAGTCTTGAATAGTTTTTAGTTAATAGACTCAATTAAGATACTGTAAAGATTTCTTATGTAAAGATATTAACTGTATATTGCCTGTTAGTTACTTTTTAAAAAAATATTTATTTGCATAGAAATTTGGTTCCATTTACCTACTCTGGACTCTATGGAACATGGCCTTCATTTTTAAAGCCAAAATTCTTTGCATACTGTAAATTTGCTGTCATCTATTTAGTCATCATTATAATCACTTTTTCAGTATTTCTAGTGATTCAAGTTTATTCTTTATTAAAATTGCAGAGGAAAAGTAATCATAGAGAAAGAACTGAACTCCTAGGGAGTTAAAAGCTCTATTATTCTTTGCTTGCTGGTTATACAGTCTTATGGTTAGGACAAATGAGCCAGCTCAGGACTTAATTATTTAGTTCCCAAAGAGCAACTCAGCCCTGGGGAGCTAGTGTGTTCCAGTTGAGGGTATTGATAATATGAATCTGAACCTAACAGGGTTAGGTTCTAATTTTTTTAAAAGATAAAAGGGATTAAGTGCAATGTCTTCCTTCTAATCTATCTTCAGTGAGTGTTTCTGTTTCCTTAATTTGCTCATACACATGTAGTTGAATGACATATTCTCACATAATACCCTAAGTCACAAAGGGAAACAAAAGTATTTTAGATTTAGATGATTAATGATAAAAGTGGTGGCCTTAATGCTTTAAATATTTGGTTCTTTGAAGTCTTTGTGAGTGACTTTAGTTATTGTGTTCCCTTCACTAGATTTAATATCAGAGGAACAACAATAGGTGATAGAATAATGAGGTAATTCAGTATGTTCCTTCATTATTTTACTTTTCCTTTATGATGAATTTGCAGGTCCTCTTTTTCCACAGCTAACCACCTTTCCTATTAACAGTTAATACTTCTTTGAACTTAACTGAACTCTAAGTGCTAAGTATTATAAAGCGGGTTGCTTTTCACAAACTATATTTAGCTGCATGCACTGCATGGGAATAGAATGAAAAGAAATTTCCTGTGTGCAGATATAATTGATGTTCACTTCAAGTGTGTCATATGGTAAAGTAACTATAATGTGAAATGATGTATTTTAAATATTAGTTACTTGCTTTGACTATTTTGTTGAAGAATGCAACTTATGTTTTTCTAAAACTTGATTGGAGGTAACAATTAGCAACTTTTTGGTATTATTCAAAAATGCTCCTTTTCCTTGAGATCAGTAACAAAAAATGGACTTGAGTCTAATTCTGTGCATAGTTTTAAGATTCTGATTTTTTTAAAGAAAGCAGTTTTCTCATAAATCGGTTAGTAACTTAGTATCACATGTCAAGTGATACATAACTCTCAAACACTTCTGTAATTTGAAGACTAGCAAGGGGGTACATTTTTAAATGTTACTTTAAAGTGAACCTCAGTTCCATTATTCATTTATCCAAAACCTGGGTCACTGACAAAATCGACCTTGTACCTAATTCTAGTGGCACGTGTCTGTTATTTATCATATGTTTCTAAAACAAAGGGGAATATAAAACATATAGCAACAATCAGAAATGTAAAATTAGTAGAGCTCCTCATGGGGAATACAGAAATGATGAAATAAGCCAGAAATATTGTAGCTACATAGAAAGCCCTGGTTACCTCCCATTCTCACAAGGATTCTCATATAAACATCTCAAAATTGTTTTTGCTTTTGTGCTGGTGTTTATAGACTTTTTTAACATTAAGGTATATTTGGAGTAACTTTTTGCAAACTGGTCTGTTGGTAATTAGCACTTTCTAATTAAATTATAGTAGAATGGAATTTGTTTCAGGGCTTTTTGATTTTCTGACTTATACCCTGCATCCTAAGCACATAAAGCCAATTTCTACTTTTACAGTGAAGATTGCAACCTAAAAGTACCATGTCGCTCTAAGTGAGTTATAGAAAAGCTAAAACGTTGGAGTGGAAGGCATTCTGTGTTATGGCTGTTGCCAAGAATTGCTCATACTCTCCATCAGCCATATTCGGAGTGTCTCTGAATACACCTTATGCCTCCATATCTTACTCTGTGCCCTCTAACTGAAATGATCTCCTATTACCATCACCATCATCATCATTTTGGCCACCTCAACTTTCAACATGAATATTTTTTTTTTTTAATATTTATTGATTGATTGATTTTTGGCTGTGTCGGGTCTTAGTTGCAGCACATGGGCTTCTCTCTAGTTGTGGTGCGTGGGCTCCAGAGCACGCGGGCTCAGTAGTTGTGGTGTGCAGGCTCTCTAGTTGTGGCATGCAGGCTTAGTTGCCCCGTGGCATGTGGGATCTTGGTTCCCCGACCAGGGATCCAACCCGTGTCCCCAGCATTGGAAGGCGGATTCTTAACTACTGGACCACCAGGGAAGTCCCCTCAACATGCATCTTAAGCTGCTCTTTTTTGAAATTTTTCCTGGCTATACATTGCATAATCCCAAGTAGGATTGAACATATCTTCTGTGTGCATTTATATGTATCTGTTATGCTACCTGTAACACTTTATTGTGTATATGTTTCCCTATGTAAGATGTAAGCACCTTTAAGGCCAGCATACATACATGAATACATAAATAAAAGTTGACAAAGAAGACACCTTTTTATCTAAAACTATAGCTAACTAAATTCTTATTCATATTTCCTTAGATAATCCAGCTTATTGTCTTCTTCCTCTGCTTCCTAAAAGTTGAAATAAATGAAAAGCTATGAATTACTTTTTTAGGAGTCTGACAACATTTCCACACATTTGATGACTTGCTAGAAAGACTCACAGAACTACGAGTCACTTGTAATCATGGCTATAGTTTATTATGACAAGGGAAAAACACATCAGATGGACTCTAGAAGAATCCAAGCATAAGCTTCCAACATTCTCCCACCCAGTGTGGTCCATACAATGTGCTCATTCTTCCAGCGATAAAAAGCAGTTAACACTTGTGTAGTGTTTCTGCCCAGAGAAGCCTGCTTAATGAAGACTTGAAATCCAGCAGTTTTATTGGGGCCGATCATATAGGCACCCTCTGCACCCAGCCACAACCCCCTAAATTCCAGACCCTGAAGGAAAGTAGGTGTTCACCAGGAATCACATTATTTGTACAGACCGTCTAGGCAAGCAGGTGCATCAGGGTTCAGTGTCTCAGACAGGCAGAACAATGGAGGAAACATTACATAAAGGTCAAGTTCTCTTTAGAGGTAGAAGCATCAGGCCTGCTAGCCTTTATTTTTATTTACTAACACATTTTGAGGCAAAGAATACAATCTGCCTGCCCCCACCACCACCCAGACACAAAAGGACTAGAAACAGCAAGATTCTCTAGCAACTCATCCACCTCTCTTATTTCGGATACTTGTAAAAGGCATGTGTTGAAATGACTGAAATTCCAATCCAGAGACCTTGTTGGTGACAGTAGATGACTTAGTAACACTAACATGGCTTTTACTATAAACAAGTGCTTTAAAGAACTTAAAAGTATTATTTTTATTTACTTATTTATTTATTTTTCGGTACGCGGGCCTCTCACTGTTGTGGCCTCTCCCATTGCAGAGCAACAGGCTCCAGACGCGCAGGCTCAGCGGCCATGGCTCACGGGCCCAGCCGCTCCGCGGCATGTGGGATCTTCCTGGACCGGGGCACGAACCCGTGTCCCCTGCATCGACAGGTGGACTCTCAACCGCTGCGCCACCAGGGAAGCCCAAAAGTATTATTTTTAGAGACACAAGTAACATATCTTTTCTAAATTTCTATTCATAGATTCATTTGGCCAACAAACTTTTTTTTTATTGATAATTTAAAGGTAAATTTGAGCTTAACTCAGAATAATCACAAACTCTGAATTTGGAGGCTCAAGTCAATGAGGTTTTCTTTCTAAAAACCACTAAGTTAATATGAGAAAAATGTATATATAGTATAAATTAAGAGAATTGAACTTCGTATACTGGTATCTAGAGTTAAAATGAGCATATTCAGTGAGGCATAAGTAAGTAGAATTTAACTTATTCTTTTGTTTTAATATCTTTTGCCTAGGGAATGTTTCTTTGACACATACCATAGCAACTTGGTTCTCGTCCCAAAGTCTTATAGCTGTTCTGAAAATAGAGAAAATATTTATTACAGAAACTCTCCTGTTTCAGGGGGCAGGGGAAGAGGTAGGGATTGAGAATAGCATCCGTATGCTTATAAAAACCTAATATTTTGATCTTTGAATGGAAAAAGTCAATCTCAAGTTTTATAAATAAATGCAAACTCAACTTATTTTTATTTATTTTTGTATTGGCTGCGTTGCATCTTCGTTGCTGCGCGTGGGCTTTTCTCTAGTTGCGGCGAGCAGGGGCCGCTCTTCTTTGCGGTGTGCGAGCTTCTCACTGCAGTGGCTTCTCTTTGTTGCGGAGCACGGACTCTAGGCACGTGGGCTTCAGTAGCTGTGGCACGCGGGCTTCAGTAGCTGTGGCACGCAGGCTCAGTAGTTGTGGCTTGTGGGCTCTAGAGCACAGGCTCAGCCAGTAGCTGTGGCACATGAGATTTGTTGCTCCCGGACCAGGGCTTGAACCCGTGTCCCTTGTGTTGGCAGGCAGATTCTTAACCCCTGTGCCACCAGGGAAGTCTGCAAACTCAACGTATTTTAAGATGGAAAGATTTAATCTTTGATTAAGCCATCTTTTTCTACCCTAATATTTTGTTCTTTTACAGGCTATTTTAATAATATCAATAGTATTGATTAATTTTACCACTCTAGCTATATGTTTTGTTGTTGTTGTTTTTTGGCCACACCACCTGGCATGGGGGATCTTAGTTCCTTGACCAGGGATGGAACACATGCCCCCTGCACTGGAGGCACAGAGTCCTAAGCACTGGACCGCCAGGGAATTTCCAACTCTAGCTATATGTAAATATGTTTTATAAAAGGATTTTTTTTACCATGTTGAAAACAATGGGCAAAGTAATTCACTTTATATTTTTAGTGCTATTTAAGAATGTCTTTTTGTAGTTCGGCCTAGCTGTCTTTTTAACTACGAAATATGCCAGTGTAATATCTTTTTAAAAAAATAAGGCTTATAGACTCTTTCTGATTGATGTAACTTTCTAATTTGAGCTTGGAGACATCTTAAGAAATTTTGCTGACCATTTTATAAACAGAATTTTCTAGAATATGAAGTATTAAAAATAAAATATAAAGACTCAGGGAAGAGAAAAGGATCAAAATGTAAAGTCAGGAATCTAGGTTTTATTTTCTTAGGTCAAATGCACTTCCTTCAGATTCACTGTCTTTTTTCCCCATCTATTAAATGCTATTTTCAAAATAAAATAATAGCTGATACTTTGAGATGTTTTTACTTTGAAATTCCTGGATAATCAGTTTTGTATTGATTAGTTAATTCAATAAACTATATGAACCAGACACTGTCGTGGATGCTGGTGATATAAGGATAATGAAGACACATTCTCTCTGAGCTGTTGGTTCAGTGAGATACACAGACACGCATAAATAATTACAACACAGTAATTGCAGTGATAGAGCCTTGCATAGGCAATGGGATTATTAAGGGCCTAATCTGAGGAAAGGGAGAATTGTATTTTTATAATTCTTGGTTTGTGACACACTATCATTGTTGATTCATGGTTGGCGCATTTTCTTTATTATTTATTAATGTAATAAATACCCATGAACCCACCACCCAACACAAGAACTAGAAAACTGCTAGTACCTTAGATCTACCTATACTCCTCCTCATTCTGTCCCCCTGCCCACTATACCAGTGGTAATCATTCTTCTGAATGTTATGTGTATCGTGCCTTGCTTTAAAAAACAAAGAATTACCAGATAATTACCAGACGTAAATGCAAAAACAATGTATTATTTATCTTACCCACTTTTGAACTTTATAAAAAAGGATATCTCACTATAAATGGGACTTGCTGTCTTTTTTTCCAGTCAACAATATGTTACTAAGATTGATTCATGCTGTTATGTATAGCTGTTGCTCAATCAGCTTTACTGCTGTATTATAAGTTATTGTACGACTCTACCATAATTTATCCTTTTTCCTGTTAATAGGCATTTAGGTTGTTTCCCGTGTTGACCTGAAACAAATAGACTGCTAGATATTTCTCTAGCAAAGATGCGTTTATTTGGGATCAGTCAGAGAATTGCAGTTTGGAGTCTGCAACCATGATGAGCTACACTCAGGTGTCTCCCCCTCCCCCACCCCACCCCCACAAGGGAAGGATAATGCTTTCATAGAGAGGAAAAGGAAGGTGAGAGGGCTATGGTAAATAAAGAGTATGGGTTTTCATTGGCTGAGTCTTTTTCAGGAAAGAAGAGATGTCTTCCTTCTTCCTATTGGGCTCTGCTGTAGTCGCAGGACATGAGATCTCCCCCTTCCAAACTCCCAACTGTATTTAATTCAAATTTCTGTGTTTTAATTTTTAACATTTCCCCCTTTTGATCCAGACCTTTCTCTGAAAGCATTGCTGATCAAGAGTCACGTTTTCTAGTTTTAGCTTTTTGTCCTTCAGTATCATGAAGGACTTTTGCTGGGTGTAGCATCTCACATTGGAGGGAAAGTGCACAGATTAGAAGCCTATTAAGGTCACATTTGAGTAACAAGGAAGGAGGGGTAGGAGGGAAAACTCTAAGGTACTTTATGTCTAAAGGCCATATGTTATCAAGATCATAGACATTGGAGATCACCTGAAGCATTATGTCATCATCAAAGGTTTAGCAACAAACTTCCAACAAGCATTTTCTGGATATCTGGGGAAAGCTGTTTCATCAGATGTCATCTGCGTCAATTCCAGGAAATCTTTTTTTTCAGGTCACCAGATTATGTGCAGGTCCAGTCAGGGTTTGGTGCTTTCTTTAGGTGTCTCATGTGACTCTAAGAGTCTATTCCTTGGGAGTTTGGCAGCACAAGGGTTGGTTAGCAGTACTCGATAGGGGCCTTTCCAGCAAGGTTGAAGAGAGTTCATCTGGAAGTGTCTTTTTTAAAAGACAAAATTTGCAGATTGCAAGGTGTGATGTTTCAAGTTTTTGTCTCCCAAGGGCACACTGTGAAAAGATTGATCTGTCAAAACTTTTTTTTTTTTTTTTTTTTTTTTGGCCGCACCACACGGCTTGCAGGATCTTAGTTCCCTGACCAGGGATCAAACCCGGTCCCCCTCCAGTGGAAGCATGGAGTCCTAACCACTGGACCACCAGGGAATTCCCAAAACATTATTTTTAATAGAAGCAATTAGGCTTTTGCAATATTAGAGTATCTCTCCTTTTATCAGTTTTAGGTCAAAAGAAGCAGAAGCCAAGTGCATTGGCATCTTGTGACTATCTCAAAGGCTAAGGGTTTATGAGTTCCAAAAGGGGCGGACCTGAAATTTAGAAGGACCAGCCGCAATGCTTTTGGCCAAGGTATTTGGGGGGCCTTTACAAGTTTTGACAGTTGAATCTTAATACCAGTAGTGTGTTCAACTAAACCAGAGGATTGAGGGTGGTAAGAACAGTAATAGTGTTGTAAAACTAGCCAAACAGCACAGACATTTTCAAGCACCTGGGCAATCACTGTGAAGTTAAGGAAGATTTCCCCAGGTAGGGATAATCTTTTCCAAAAGAAATTTATCCTCAGAAGAGGCAGTAGCCTGTCTGCAAGGGAAGGCTTTGGTCCAGTGTGAAAACATACAGACCATAACTAAACCATATTTATATCCATTAGATGGAGTAAATTGTGTGAAATCCATTTGCTGGATCCCTAATGGTCCATTAGGCAGTTTAAAATGTCTGGGAACGGTATGAACAGGCTTCCCTGGGTTGTACTTTGGAAAAGTGGGACAAGTGAGATATTTTTGCAACCTTATTAATGTTTCCCCATCAATACTGATTCATGAAGACTAACATTTTTTTAGTAGATTAATGGTTTAATGCATGTACAGTGGTGAGAAGTGGGAATTTTAGACTCTAGGGTAAAACTGGGTTCTTACTTGGTCCAAACCAGAGCTTTCTCTTTTTTATCACACCAACAGTTGTTGAATTTCCAATCTTGTTTTCTGTTTTCTGAGGCCAATTGTTGGGATTCTCTAGCCAGTTTTTCTAAATTATCATTTGGAGAAATATCCCTTTGGACTATGACAGTGGTTTGGCTACTGTTGGTTCCTTTAAGGGTAGCCTTCCTTTCAGAAATATCGGCAAGGTGATTTCTCTTAGCTTCCAGAGAGTCAAGTTTAGAATGCCTCAGAATCTTAATAATAGCTGAAAGTGGGAGGTAAGAGTATTGCATTCATAATTTCTGAACATAGGGGCCATTTTAAAATTTTATGTCCACCGGAAGTAAGGAAGCCACATTGCTTCCATAACATTCCCAAATCATGAGCTACTCCAAAAGCATATCTACTATGAGTATTGAGTTGGCTAAAAAGTTTCTTTCTGTTTTAAGTAAAAATAAAAGACATTTTTCATTTTCATCAAGAATTTTATTGAACAACGTATTCATTAACTGAATGAACTTTTTTGGCCAACTCAAATATAATATTGGCCCCGTCACAGCTGTGACGGGGCGAGAGAGAGTCATGGACATATACACACTAACAAACGTAGTAAGGTAGATAGCTAGTGGGAAGCAGCCGCATGGCACAGGGATATTGGCTCGGTGCTTTGTGACAGCCTGGAGGGGTGGGATAGGGAGGGTGGGAGGGAGGGAGACGCAAGAGGGAAGAGATATGGGAACATATGTATATGTATAACTGATTCACTTTGTTATAAAGCAGAAACTAACACACAATTGTAAAGCAATTATACCCCAATAAAGATGTTAAAAAAAAATCGTAATATTGGCAGTTTTATCCTTGGCTAAAGTACAAGCCTGTGTAAGGGTGTATAATTCAGCCTGTTGGGTCAAAGTAGCCATAGAAAAAGATGCTGCCTCAACAACACTAAAAGGAATTGGAATAACATACCCAGCACAGTATTCGCCATTGTCACCTTTTAAAGAACCATCAGTGAGCCATGAGAAGTCGGCATTATCACCTGATGGAATTTCCTGTAGATCATCACGAGGAGTCAGGAGTTAGTTCATCAGTATTAAGCAGTCATGAGGGACTTTGAAAATGATGGAGGGGAGAAGAGTAGCCAGGATAAGGTATTACAACGTAGAAGAATGATGTGAGGGGCAGCTAACAAAAGGATTTAACAGGAGGTGAGGTAGCTGGCAGAGAAATGTTGAGTGTGATGAGAATTCAGGAGAGCTTCTACTGCATGAGGTACAAAAATGGTTAAAGCGGATCCCATAATGATTTTCTCAGTGGCCTTAACCAAAAGGGCAGTGGCCTTAATATCTCTAAGGCAAGGGGGGTTTCCCTGTGCCACAGGGTCCAGTTGTTGGCTGTAATACCCTATGGGGCGATGTTTTTGGGTCAGCACCCCAAGGGCATTCCCTTTCTTTTCATATACAAAAAGAAAAAGGGGGATGTGGTAATTGGGATGCCCAAAGACGGGTGGGTTCATCAAACTCTCCTTTAAGGCCTTTAAAGTTTATGTTGTCTCCTTCGTTGCATAAAATTGGGCCAGGGTTGTTATTGTTAAGGAAAACATAGAAATTTGGCCATAAGAGAGAAATTTGGAATCCAGTTTCGTCAATAACCAACCAAACCAGGAAAACCTCACAGTTGGCACTAGGTTTTGAGTTTTGGGAAACTTAGGATATCATGAAGTCTGTCCAGGTCTAGGTTTAGCCCTCGTTCTGATATCAGATGCCCTAAATATTGAATCTGGGTTTGGGCAAACTGCAATCTTTCTTTGGCAACTTTAAGCCTTTAAGGCTAAAAGCTTTAGCAAGTGAATACTGTCTTCCTTTGAGGAGGTTTGAGAAGGAGAGCAAAGAAGCAAATCATCCACATATTGCAAAGTAGAACCTCTAGGGAACTTTTCTGTTTTGTTTTGTTTTTTATATTTTTATTGGAGTATAGTTGATTTACAGTGTTGTGTTAGTTTCAGGTGTACAGTAGAGTGAATCAGTTATATCTACTCTTTTTTTTTTCTTAGATTCTTTTCCCAGATAGGCCATTCAGAGTATTGAGTAGAGTTCCCTGTACTATACAGCAGGCTCTTATTAGTTATCTATTTTATATACAGTCGTGTGTATATGTCAGTCGCAGTCTCCCAGTTTATCCCTCCCCATCCTTGCCCTTTGGTAACCATAAGTTTGTTTTCTACATCCGTGACTCTACTTCTGTTTTGTAAATAAGTTTCTAGGGAACTTTATATCAGCCTTCAGAATTTGTGATAAATAAGAACTCTTAGTAAAACGCTGAGGCATTACTGTCCAGGTGAAAATTTTTTGTTCCTAAGTGAAGGCAAAAAGCTATTAGCTAGCTTCATCACCTGGAATACCAAAGAATGCACTGCATAAATCAATTACAGTAAAAAAAAAAAAAATTGCTTCCGGCAGGAATGGCTGTTAGTAACGTATGAGTGTTAGGAACAACAGTGTCAAGGGATGACTGTTATTTACTGCTCAGAGGTTCTGGACAAACCTTCACCCTCGGCCCTTACGTTTTCTCACCAGAAGAATGGGAGAGTAATAGGGACTAGTATAAAGGGTAATGAGACCTTGAGCCTTGTAATCTTCTATTATGGGTTTCATGCCTTGAAGGGCTTCTATACTTAAAGGATATTAATTAATTCTGGGAAGAGTTTTGAGGGACTTATTTGAATTTTGATGGGAGGTGCACTGTGAATTTTGCCAACATCAGTTTGCCCATAAGGAAGGTGGTAGTTGATTCAATAGGGACAAATGGTCAGTGTTTCCAAGACTCTGCTCTACTTCTATTAGAAACTAAACAAATAAAAGATGTCGAAGGAGCATTTAATTCACCTGGTGGGTTACTTTGATGACTACTATCAATTTCTAGAATTATTTCTCCCTTTTGGGAGAAATAAATTCCAACATGATACTTCTCTAAGAAGTCTTAGTTTAATAAATGGGTAGGGGTAGAGAGATAGAGGAACTAAGGAGAATAGGGCATGTATCTCTCAAACACCTAAACAAGAAGGAATAGATTCAGAGGCAGGAACCCCCTTGAGGTTCATTAGAGATCCCCACTATTTGAATTGTTTATTACTCCGAGGCAGAGGCTGTTTTATAGTAGTGGGCTGAGCACTGAGTGTGGCTTTGGTGTCAGGCCTGGAAGAGATTCCCCAATCTGGAGAAATGTTTCTCCAAGCCAATTAAGAGGGAGGATCGGGAAAAGCCAATATTCCTCTGAGCTCCCATCTTTGAGAATTGGGAGAACATTGAAAAGACTGATTAGAGGGCTGAAGGTGCTTAAAGCACTTAGTTTGTAACAGTCTCTTTTCCAGTGTCAGGATGCAACATTAGAAACAGAAGGTAGAATGGTAGTTGCCAGAGGTTGGGATAAGGGAGAATAGGAGAATTGTTCAATGGACACAGAGATTCAGTTTTGAACAAAAAATTACATTCCAATCACAGTGTATACATATTCAGCAAAAAAACATCTTTGGCAAAAGGTTATACACTGTTAAAATGTCCTTATATAAGCTGCCTCTTTTGTTTGTACGCTGTTTGGGATTCTGATTTAATTTTCTAAGACGTAACAGCATATCTGTTTTCATTAAACAGTAAATATTTGTTGCATGAGTGAGTAAATCAATTTTTTAAGCAGTGGGATGCTATAGAAATTATTCCAACTTGGGAGAAACATGACTAGATTTATGTCTTAGATCATTTTGGCAGCTTCATAGATGGCTGATTGGAAGGGAGTAAAATTGAAAACAGCAAGGCTACATAAGAGGCTATTGCAGTAGGCCAGGTGAGAGATGATGAGGGGTCCAATCTAAGGTGATAGCAGTGGGAAATGAGAAGAGTGGACAGATGTATGTATGTATGTAATCATATATTTATTTAAGGGATGGTTTGTTTAATGCCTGTCTTTCTCCATATTCTCTAAATGTTTTCGTTCAGTATAATATATTCAATGCCTAATTGTCTCCAATTATAATAGTGGATTCACCTATTTCTCCTTGCAGTTCTATCAGTTTTTGTCTCACGTATTTTGACCCTCTGTAGTTAGACATGCACATTAAGGATTGTTATGTCTTCATGAAGAGTTGATTCCTTTATCATTATGTAATGCTCTTTTTTACCCCTGATAATATTGCCTACTTTGAAGTCTACTCCCTCTGAAAAAATTATAGTTAACCCCTGCTTTGTTTTGACTAGTGTTAGAATGGTATATGTATTTTTTCATTCATTTACTTTTACTGTATGGGAGTCTATATTTAAAGTGAGTTTTTTTGTAGACAACAGATGGTTGGGTCATATTGTTTGATCCACTCTGACAATCTCTGTCTTTTGATTAGTATATTTAGAACATTGGCATTCAAAGTGATTATTGATATAGTTGGATTAATGTCTACCATATTCATTGGTGTTTTCTATTTCTTGCCCTTGTTGTTTGTTCCTATTTTGGTCTTCCACTCTTTTTTTGCCTTTTGTGGTTTTTTTTTTTCTTTTTAAACATCTTTATTGGAGTATAACTGCTTTACAGTGGTGTGTTAGTTTCTGCTTTATAACAAAGTGAATCAGCTATACATATACATACATCCCCATATCTCCTCCCACTTATGTCTCCCTCCCACCGTCCCTATCCCACCCCTCTAGGTGGTCACAAAGCACTGAGCTGATCTCCCTGTGCTATGCGGCTGCTTCCCACTAGCTGTCTGTTTTACATTTGGTAGTATATATATGTCAATGCCTCTCTCTCACTTCTCAGCTTACCCTTCCCCCTCCCTGTGTCCTCAAGTCCATTCTCTACGTCTGCATCTTTATTCCTGTCCTGCGCCTAGGTTCTTCATAACGATTTTTTTTTTTTTTTAGCTTCCATATATATGTGTTAGCATAGGGTATTTGTTTTTCTCTTTCTGACTTACTTCACTCTGTGTGACAGACTCTAGGTCCATCCACCTCACTACAAATAACTCAATTTCATTTCTTTTTATGGCTGAATAATATTCCATTGTATATATGTGCCACATCTTCTTTATCCATTCATCTGTCGATGGACACTTAGGTTGCTTCCATGTCCTGGCTATTGTAAATAGAGCTGCAATGAACACTGTGGTACATGACTCTTTCTGAATTATGGTTTTCTCATGGTATATGCCCAGTAGTGGGATTCCTGGGTCATATGGCAGTTCTATTTTTAGTTTTTTAAGGAACCTTCATACTGTTCTCCATAGTTGCTGTATCAATGTACATTCCCACCAACAGTGCAAGAGGGTTCCTTTTCTCCACACCCTCTCCAGCATTTATTGTTTCTAGATTTTTTGATGATGGCCATTCTGACTGGTGTGAGGTAATATCTCAATGTACTTTTGATTTGCATTTCTCTAATGATTAATGATGTTGAGCATTCTTTCATGTGTTTGTGGCCAATCTGTATATCTTCTTCGGAGAAATGTCTCTTTAGGTCTTCTGCCCATTTTTGGATTGGGTTGTTTGTTTTTTTGATATTGAGCTGCATGAGCTGCTTGTAAATTTTGGAGATTAATCCTTTGTCAGTTGCTTCCTTTGCAAATATTTTCTCCCATTCTGAGGGTTGTCTTTTCATCTTGTTTATGGTTTCCTTTGTTGTGCAAAAGCTTTTAACTTTCATTAGGTCCCATTTGTTTATTTTTATTTCCATTTCTCTAGGAGGTGGGTCAAAAAGGATCTTGCTGTGATGTATGTCATAGAGTGTTCTGCCTATATTTTCCTCTAAGAGTTTTATAGTTCTGGCCTTACATTTAGGTCTTTAATCCATTTTGAGTTTATTTTCGTGTATGGTATTAGGGAGTGTTCTAATTTCATTCTTTTACATGTAGCTGTCCAGTTTTCCCAGCACCACTTATTGAAGAGGCTGTCTTTTCTCCATTGTGTATTCTTGCCTCCTTTATCAAAACTAAGGTGACCGTATGTGCGTGGGTTTATCTCTGGGCTTTCTATCCTGTCCCATTGATCTATATTTCTGTTTTTGTGCCAGTACCATACTGCCTTGACTACTGTAGCTTTGTAGTACAGTCTGAAGTCAGGGAGCCTGATTCCTCCAGCTCCATTTTCCTTTCTCAAGATTGCTTAGGCTATTCGGGGTCTTTTGTGTTTCCATACAAATTGTGAAATTTTTTGTTCTAGTTCGGTGAAAAATGCCCCTGGTAATTTGATAGGGATTGCATTGAATCTGTACACTGCTTTGGGTAGTATAGTCATTTTCACAATGTTGATTCTTCCAATCCAAGAACATGGTATATTTCTCCATCTGTTTCTATCATCTTTAATTTCTTTCATCAGTGTCTTATAGTTTTCTGCATAGAGGTCTTTTATCTCTTTAGGTAGGTTTACTCCTAGGTATTTTATTCTTTATGTTGCAGTGGTAAATGGGAATGTTTCCTTAATTTCTCTTTGAGATATTTCATCATTAGTGTCTAGGAATGCAAGAGATTTCTGTGCATTAATTTTGTATCCTGCTACTTTACCAAATTCATTGATTAGCTCTAGTAGTTTTCTGGTAGCGTCTTTAGGATTCTGTATGTATAGCATCATGTCATCTGCAGTGACAGCTTTACTTCTTTTCTGATTTGGATTCCTTTTATTTCTTTTTCTTCTCTGATTGCTGTGGCTAAAACTTCCAAAACTATCTTGAATAATAGTGGTGGGAGTGGGCAACCTTGTCTTGTTCCTGATCTTAGTGGAAATAGTTTCAGTTTTTCACCATTGAGAATGAGGTTGGCTGTGGGTTTGTCATATATGGCCTTTACTATGCTGAGGTAAGTTCCCTCTATGCCCACCTTTGTAGGGTTTTTATCATAAATGGGTGTTGAATTTTGTCAAAAGCTTTTTCTGCATCTATTGAGATGATCATATGGTTTTTATTCTTCAATTTGTTAATATGGTGTATCACATTGATTGATTTGCATATATTGCAGAATCCTTGCATTTCTGGGATAAACCCCACTAGATCATGGTGTATGATCTTTTTAATGTGCTGTTGGATTCTGTTTGCTAGTATTTTGTTGAGGATTTTTCCATCTATGTTCATCAGTGATATTGGCCTATAGTTTTCTTTTTTGCAGTATCTTTGTCTGGTTTTGGTATCAGGGTGATGGTGGCCTCATAGAATGAGTATGGGAGTGTTCCTCCCTCTGCTATATTTTGGAAGAGTTTGAGAAGGATAGGTATTAGCTCTTCTCTAAATGTTTGATAGAATTTGCCTGTGAAGCCGTCTGGTCCTGGGCTTTTGTTTGTTGGAAGATGTTTTAGTCACAGTCTCAATTTCAGTGCTTGTGATTGGTCTGTTTATATTTTCTATTTCTTCCTGGTTCAGTCTCAGAAGGTTGTGCTTTTCTAAGAATTCGTCCATTTCTTCCAGGTTGTCCATTTATTGGCATAGAGTTGCTTGTAGTAATCTCTCATGCTCCTTTGTATTTCTGCAGTGTCAGTTGTTACTTCTGCTTTTTCATGTCTAATTCTATTGATTTGAGTCTTCTCCCTTTTTTTCTTGATGAGTCTGGCTAATGGTTTATCAATTTCACTTATCTTCTAAAAGAACCAGCTTTTAGTTTTATTGATCTTTGCTATTGTTTCCTTCATTTCTTTTTCATTTATTTCTGATCCGATCTTTATGATTTCTTTCCTTCTGCTAACTTTGGGGTTTTTTTGTTCTTCTTTCTCTGATTGCTTTCGGTGTAAGGTTAGGTTGTTTATTTGAGATGTTTCTTGTTTCTTAAAGTAAGATTATATTGCTATAAACTTCCCTCTTAGAACTGCTTTTGCTGCATCCCATAGGTTTTGGGTCGTCGTGTTTTCATTGTCATTTGTTTCTAGGTATTTTTTGGTTTCCTCTTTGATTTCTTCAGTGATCTCTTGGTTATTAAGTAGTGTATTGTTTAGCCTCCATCTGTTTGTATTTTTTACAGATTTTTTCCTGTAATTGGTATCTAGTCTCATAACATTGTGGTCGGAAAAGATACTTCATACGATTTCAGTTTTCTTAAATTTATCAAGGCTTGATTTGTGACCCAAGATATGATCTATCCTGGAGAATGTTCCATGGCTACTTGAGAAGAAAGTGTGTTCTGTTGTTTTTCATTGGAATGTCCTATAAATATCAATTGAGTTCATCTTGTTTAATGTATCATTTAAAGCTTGTGTTTCCTTGTTTATTTTCATTTTGGATGATCTGTCCATTGGTGAAAGTGGGGTGTTAAAGTCCCCTACTATGATTTTGTTACTGTCGATTTCCCCTTTTATGGCTGTTAGCATTTACCTTATGTACTGAGGTGCTCCTATGTTGGGTACATAAATATTTACAATTGTTATATCTTCTTCTTGGGTGATCCCTTGATCATTATGTAGTGTCCTTCTTTGTCTCTTATACTAGTCTTTATTTTAAAGTCTATTTTGTCTGACATGAGAATTGCTACTTCAGCTTTCTTTTGATTTCCGTTTGCATGGAATATCTTTTTCCATCCCCTCACTCTCAGTCTGTATGTGCCCCTAGGTCTGAAGTGGGTCTCTTGTAGACAGCATATGTACGGATCTTGATTGATTTTGTATTCATTCAGCCAGTCTGTGTCTTTTGGTTGGAGCATTTAATCCATTTACATTTAAGGTAATTATCGATATGTTTGTTCGTATTCCCATTGTCTTAATTGTTTGGGGTTTGTTATTGTAGGTCTTTTCCTTCTCTTATGTTTCCTGCCTAGAGAAGTTCCTTTAGCATTTGTTGTAGAGCTGGTTTGGTGGTGCTGAATTCTCTTAGCTTTTGCTTGTCTGTAAAGGTTTTAATTCCTCTATCGAATCTGAATGAGATCCTTGCCGGGTAGAGTAATCTTGGTTGTAGGTTTTTCCCTTTCATCACTTTAAATATGTCCTGCCACTCCCTTCTGGCTTGCAGAGTTTCTGGTGAAAGATCAGCTGTTAACCTTATGGGGATTCCCTTATATGTTATTTGTTGTTTTTCCCTTGCTGCTTTTTATATTTTTTCTTTGTATTTAATTTTTAATAGTTGATTAATATGTGTCTTGTCATGTTTCTCCTTGGATTTATCCTGTATGGGGCTCTCTGCACTTCCTGAACTTGATTAACTGTTTCCTTTCCCATATTAGGGAAGTTTTCAGCTATAATCTCTTCAAGTATTTTTTCAGTCCCTTTCTTTTTCTCTTCTTCTTCTGGGACCCCTGTAATTCGAATGTTGGTGTGTTTAATGTTGTCCCATAGGTCTCTGAGACTCAATTCTTTGCATTCTTTTTTCTTTATTCTGCTCTGCAGTAGTTATTTCCACTATTTTATCTTCCAGGTCCCTTATCCGTTCTTCTGCCTCAGTTATTCTGCTATTGATTCCTTCTAGAGAATTTTTAATTTCATTTATTGTGTTGTGCATCATTGTTTGTTTGCCCTTTAGTTCGTCTACATCCTTGTTAAACATTTCTTGTATTTTCTCCATTCTGTTTCCAAGATTTTGGCTCATCTTTACTGTCATTACTCTGAATCCTTTTTTAGGTAGACTGCCTATTTCCTTTTCATTTGTTAGGTCTGGTGGGTTTTTATCTTGCTCCTTCACCTGCTGTGTGTTTCTCTGTCTTCTCGTTTGGCTTAACTTAGTGTGTTTGGTGTCTCCTTTGCACAGGCTATAGTTTCGTAGTTCCTGTTGTTTTTGGTGTCTGCCCGCAGTGGCTAAGGTTGGTTCAGTGGGTTGTGTAGCCTTCCTGGTGGAGGGGACTAGTGCCTGTGTTCTGGTGGATGAGGCTGGATCTTGTCTTTCTGGTGGCAGGTCTGTGTCCAGTCATGTGTTTTGTGGTGTCTGTGACCTTATTATGATTTTAGGCAGCCTCTCTGCTAATGTGTGGGCTTGTGTTCCTGTCTTGCTAGTTGTTTGGCATAGGGTGTCCAGCAGTTTAGCTTGCTGGTCGTTGAGTGGAGCTGGGTCTTAGCATTGAGATGGGGATCTCTGGGAGAGCTTTCACCGTTTGATATTACATGGAGCTCGGAGGCCTCAGGTGGACCAATGTCCTGAACTCAGTTCTCCCACCTCAAAGGCACAGGCCTGACACCCGGCTGGAGCAACAAGACCCTGTCAGCCACACGGCTCAGAAGAAAAGGGAGAAAGAAAGAAAGAAAAGAAAAGAAAGTTATTAAAATAAAATATAATTATTAAAATAAAAACATATTAAAAAGTGAGAAAAAAAGAAAGAAGAGAGCAACCAAGCCAAAAAACAAATCCACCAATGATAACAAGCTCTAAAAACTATGCTAAAAAAGAAAAAACGGACAGACCCCAGGACAAATGGTAAAAGCAAAGCTACGCAGACAAAATCACACACAGAAGCATACACAAACACACTCACAAAAAGAGAAAAAGGAAAAAAATATATTTATCGTTGCTCCCAAAGTCCACCACCTCAATTTTGGGATGATTCGTTGCCCATTCAGCTATTCCAGAGATGCCGGATACATCAAGTTGATTGTGGAGATTTAATCCGCTGCTCCTGAGGCTGCTGGGAGAGGTTTCCCTTTCTCTTATTTGTTCACACAGCTCCTGGAGTTCAGCTTTGGATTGGCCCCGCCTCTGTTTATAGGTTGCCTGAGTGTGTCTTTTCTTCGCTCAGACAGGACAGGGTTAAAGTAGCAGCTGATTAGGGAGCTCAGGCTCACCTCAGGCAGGGAAGGGAGGGGCGAGCCTGGGGCTGCAGAGGCTGGTGTGACGTTGCAACAGCCTGAGGTGTGCTGTGTGTTTTCCTGGGGAAGTTGGCCCTGGATCACGGGACCCTGGCAGTGGGGGGCTGCACAGGCTCCTGGGAGTGGAGGTGTGGATAGTGACCTGTGCTTGCACACAGGCTTCTTAGCGTCTCATGCCCGTCCCTGTGTCCGCACTGATAGCTGTGGCTCGCGCCCGTCTCTGGAGCTCGTTTAGGCGGTGCTCTGAATGCCCTCTCCTCACAGACCCCGAAACAATGGTCTCTTGCGTCTTAGGCAGTTCCAGTCTTTTTCCCGGACTTCCTCCCGGCTAGCTGTGGCGCACTAGCCCCCTTCAGGCTGTGTTCACGCCGCCAACCCCAGTCCTCTCCCGGACTCCAACCGGAGCCGGAGCGTCAGCTCCCAGCCCCCACCCGCCCCAGCGCGGGGAGCAGAGAACTTCTCGGGCTGGTGAGTGCCGGTCAGCACCAGTCCTCTGTGCGGGGATCTCTCCGCTTTGCCCTCCGCACCCCGGTGGCTGCGCTTTCCTCCGCGGCTTCGAAGCTTCCCCCCTCCGCCACCTGCAGTCTCCGCCCGCGAAGGGGCTTCCTAGTGTGTGGAAACCGTTCCTCCCTCGTGGCTCCCTGCCACTGGTGCAGGGCCCGTCCCTATTCTTTTGTGTCTGTTTATTCTTTTTTCTTTTGCCCTACCAAGGTACGTGGGGACTTTCTTGCCTTTTGGGAGGTCTGAGGTCTTCTACCAGCGTTCAGTAGGTGTTCTGTAGGAGTTGTTCCACATGTAGATGTATTTCTGATGTATTTGTGGGGAGGAAGGTGATCTCCATGTCGTAATCTTCTGCCATCTCGAAGGTCACCTTTTGTGGTTTTAATTCAGCATTTTATATGATTCCATTTTCTCTCCTTTCTTAGCATAGCATTTGTACTTCTTTTTTTACTTCTTTTAGTGGTTACCCTAGAGTTTGCAATATAAATTTACAGCTAATTCAAATAACACTATACCGCTTCATAGGTAGAGTACCTTATAATAACAAAATCCTAGCTCCTTCTTTCTGTGCCTTGTATCATTGCTGTAATTCATTTCACTTTAATGTGAACATACATAAGCATATACATATATATGCGCATAGATAATGGAATGCTTGTTGCTATTATTATTTTGAACAGTGTTATTTGTTAGAATAAGAAAAGTAAAAGTTTTTATTTTACCTTCACTCATTCCTTCTTTGATGCCCTTCTGTTGTTTATGTCAGTTCGTGTTTCTGACCTTTATTATTTTCCTTCTCTGTAAAGAACTTCTCTTGCAAGGCAAGTCTACTGGCAACAAATTTCTTCAGTTTTTGTTTGAGAAAGACTTTATTCTCATTCACTTTAGAAGGATAATTTTCCAGTGTACAGAATTCTAGGTTGGTGGTTTTGTTTTGGTTTTTTCTCTCAACACTTTAATTATTTCACTCTGTTCTCTTTTTGTTTCATGGTTTCTGAGGAGAAGTAGGATGTGATTCTTATCTTTATTCCTTTATAGGTATGATTTTTTTTTTCCTCAGACTTCTTTCAGGATTTTTTTCTTTATCTTTGATTTTCATATTTTGAAAGTGATATGCCAAAGTATAGTTCTTTTTTGGCATTTATCCTGCAAGGTGTTCTCTGAGCTTCCTGGATCTGTGGTTCAGTGTCTCACATTAATTTGGGGAAATTCTCAGTCATTATTGTTTCAAATATTTCTTCTGTTCCTTTCTTCTCACTGTGATATTCCCGTTATGCCTATGTTACACTTATTGTATTGATAGTTATCCCACAATCCTTGGATATTCTGTTTGTTTTTTTCAATCTTTGCTCTCTTTGCTTTTTGGTTTTAAAGGATTCTGTTGCTATAGGCTTTAGCTCAAAGATTCTTTTCTCAGCCATGTCTGGTCTACTAATAAGCCCGTCAAAGGTAGTCTTTGTTTCTGTTCCAGTGTTTTTGATCTCTTGCATTTCTTTTGTTTCTTTCTTAGGATTTTCATCTCTCTGCTTACATTGCCCATCTATTCTTGCATGCTGTCTACTTTATCAGTTAGAGAGCCCTTAGCATATTAATCATAGTTGTTTTATATATTTCTTTATTCTTTTAAAGGGGAATGAGAGCCCTGAAGACAAATTCCCCAGTTGCTGGGGGAGGAGGCTTTATAAGCTGGCTGGCATTGGGAGAGATCAGGAAGCTTTCAGAGCTGTTGCAGTAGTCTGAAGGACAGGGGAGGTCTGAGGATGCTGATGGCAGGAAGGATCTTTTTTTTTTTTTTTGGCCATGTGGTGCAGCATGTGGGATCCCAGTTCCCCGACCAGGGATCAAACCCACCCCCCCTGCATGGGAAGTGCAGAGTCTTAACCACTGGACCGCCAGGGAAGTCCTGAATCATAGTTGTTTTAAATTCCTGGTCTGTCGCAAGAGGGAGGAGATGTGAGGATATATGTATATGTATAGCTGATTAACTTTGTTATAAAGCAAAAACCAACACACCATTATAAAGCAATTATACTCCAATAAAGATGTTAAAAAATAAATAAATAAATTCCTGGTCTGAGAGTTCCAACATCCCTGCCATATCTGGTTCTGATGCTGTCTCTTCAGATTGTTTTTTGCCTTTTGTTATGCCTTGTAATTTTTTTTCCATAGCTGTATATGTTGTACTAGGTAATAGGAACTGTGGCACATAGGCCTTTAGTAATGTGGTGATGTGTGGGGGAGGGGACGCATTCTAGAGTTCTGTGATGCCTGGTGTCCTCCCCTCTCTTAGGGATCCAAGAAGAGTTGTTGATTTTTCAGTCCATTCAGCTTTTACTTATTAGCTTCGAAGTGGGAAACTTCAAGCTCCTTGCATGTGGAAGCAGATTTAACAATCTTTATACTCCTGAGATAAATCTAACTTGGTCATGATAGATTATCTTTTGGACATGTTGTTGGATTTAGTTTGCTAATATTTTGTGAGGACTTTTGCATCTATATTCTGACTGAATTTCCTTTCTTATAGTCTCATGACCCTTTTTTTGGTAAAAAGTTACAGTAGCCTCAGAGAATGAGTAGAAGAATATTTCCTCTTTTTCTTTTCTCTGGCAGAGTTTGTATAAGATTGGAATGATCTTTTCTTTGAAAATTTACTAGACCCTACTTATAAAATTATCTGGAACTGGTATTTTCTTTGGGGTATGTTTTTTAAGTATTATTTTGATTCTTTAATAATTACAGGACTATTTCAACTCTCTCTTCTTTAGTCAGTTTTAGTTGATATTTTTCAATTTGTCAATTCATCTAACTTTTCAAATTTATTATAGTATTTTTATTGTCTTCTTAATTCCTGCTGTGTCTTTAGTTATAGCCACCTTTTTATTCATAACATTATTTCTTTGAACCCCCTTAATTTTTTCTCCATTATCCTGGTCAGGGAACTAAGATCTGGCAAGCCATGTGGCACAGCCAAAAAAAGAAAAAAAGAAAGAAAAAGAAACAACTTTTGGCTTTGTTGATTTCTTTCATATTTGTTAACCCCTTTGTTTTATACTTCTACTTTTCTTGTCTCTTTATTATTTCCTTCCTTGTATATTATTTGAGATTCCTTTGTGGTTCTTTTTCTAACTTCTTTAGTTGTATACATTCAGCTTTTTTTCATTAACATCTAATTTGTGGTCAGAGAACATGGTTGGTTTAGACGCATACTTTGAAATTTGTAGAAAGTGGCTTTGTGGCCTTGTACATGATAAATTTGTAAATGTGCCTTGTGTGCTTGAAAAGCATATGACTTTAATTTTTAATGTAGAGTTTTATATGTGACCATTCGATTAAGACTAATTGTGCTGTTCATATTATCCCTATTTTTTGCTAGCTTGACATATAAAATAGTGAGAGAGATGTACTGAAATCATTAAAATGGTGTATGTATCTAATTCTCCTTGTAGTTCTGTCATTTTCTTCTTTAATGCAGTTTGAGGCTTTTTATTGTATGCATATATGTTAAATTGTTATATCTTCCTGGTAAACTGAACTTATTATATATGTAGTAATCCTCTCTACCTTTAATGCTACTTTTTATCTTAGTCTGTTTTGTCTGATATTACTGTAGCTATGCCACCTTTCATTTGATTAGTATTTGCACAATATCCTTATTCCCTGAAATCTTTCCTTGTCATAATACTTTAGGTATGCCTGAGACAATCTCATTTTTCTCCATTGGTGAATTTAGTCTCTTTATTATTATCATGGCTACTTTTGGACTTGTTTCCAACTTTTTACTTCTGATTATCCTGTTTTACCTAATTTTTTTTAACTTTCCTGTTTTTTTTTTTTTTTTTTTTTGCGGTACGCGGGCCTCCCACTGCCGTGGCCTCTCCCGCCGCAGAGCACAGGCTCCGGACGCGCAGGCCCAGCGGCACTGGCTCACGGGCCCAGCCGCTCCGCGGCACGCGGGACCCTCCCGGACCGGGGCACAAACCCGTGTCCCCCGCACCGGCAGGCGGACTCCCAACCACTGCGCCACCAGGGAAGCCCCTGTCTTTTTTAGGATTAAGATTTTTATCTTTTTGCTGTTGTTATTTTGCTTTTTTCATTTTTTTTTCTCCATTGGGTTGGAATGTATACTCTTTATTTATTGTTTACTTCTGAAATTTTCCATGCTTACTGAACTTTATATTATCTTTTATGAATTTTAAATTGCATGCCAAGTTAACATAAGCTATCATATATATATAAAAGAACTCATAACTAATATTCTCAAAAACAACTTTGCAAATAGTAGGCTTTTAATAAATAGTTATTTGCTGATTGGTGTTCTTCATATGTATGTATCATTTTAATTTTATTAAATTTGCAAAGTAATAAATTACAAATTTATTATTTTCAACATCTTATATTCTTTTGGTGTTTCTTATGAAATATCCTCTAGGAAAGTGGTATCAGTGTGTTAATTTTTTTTTTTTTTTGGCCACCCAGCCAGAGGGATATTAGTTCCCTGACCAGGGATTGAACCCAGGCCCTTGGCAGTGAAAGTGCCGAGTCCTAACCAGTGGACTGCCAGGGAATTCCCCTCAATGTATTTATTCTAAGTTTATTCATCTCTTTTAGAACTGTTTGCTGTGTTGGACATTACCTGACATTTACTGTCACTTTTTATCATCTAATTTGAAATGTGTGGACTTGAAGCTTTTTTTTCTGTTTGAGATCATTTTCCTATAGCGAGATAGTGGTAGATGCCCTAATCTTTTATCTAAACTGTACAATACAGACTACATAACTTGAGATCTATTTTTCAAAATTATTCTTTATCAGGATTAAGCCAAACAAACATTAAGCAGTAAATTAGACCATATTCTACGGCAAACTTTTAAGTGAAATGAACACTTATGATTTGGTACCATCAATTCTTAATTACTATCATCTCATTACTCATTCAACTTTAATTTTGCCCACATACCTTGTTTTAAATGATTTGAGCTTTTGTCTAATTCTTAATTTGTCATATAGTTTCTTTTTCCATTTATAGCTCCCAAGGCCTTCAGTTTATCAGCAGGATTATTTCTATTTCCTCTACTACCTGATACTCTTTATTTTTTTAATTTATTTTATAGAAGTATAGTTGATTTACAATGTTGTGTTAGTTTCTAGATACTCTTTCTTAGCAAGAGTTTTTTCTTTATTGGTTTCTTGTTAATCACATACTTTTAACTGATTGAGTGTCCTTTTCTCTTCCACTTTAGAAAAAAGAGAGTTTCAATCATATTAATTATGTTTCTTTTGAGAACATTTGAGCTCTCAGCCCTTCCCATTTATCACTTCCCAATCAGAAAGAGATAATCAGAGTAACCTAAACATGTCAGCTTTCTGTGTGGTAGTTTCTAATGATATCTAACTTAAAATTTCAGACCCTTTTTTTTTTAACATATATATAGCATAGGATAAAGTTTTTTTAAACACTTTTTAAATAAGCCTATAGAATTTATGATACCATTTTATGAAAAAGAAAATACCTTTTTATTATAAGACTACATAATTGTTATGTAATTGTTTTAGAAAGTGTTATTAACAATTTAGTGTCTGGTTTTCTAGACTCTTTATATGTATATATATAAATTTTTCCCCTATGAATTATTTTTTAACCTATGTTGTAGATTCAGTAGGATAATGCTGACATTTTTCATGTTCTTGCTTATAGATCTTTCTTATTGTTTTTAATGGTGGCATAAGTATTGCAATATATGGATGTACCATAATTTATTTAACCTATCCTTTCTGTGTATAAGACATTTAGATTATTTCCAGTGTTTCTCAAAGTACTGCAGTGAATATATATGTGTGTGTGTGTCTGTATATATTGTGTGTATATATATATATATTTGCATATTTGTTTTTCTACAGCATATATTTTTAAAAGATGAAATTGCTACATCAAAGCAAATATATGTTTTAAATTTTAATGGATATTATTTAATTTCTCCTCAAAAATATATTGTACTGGAACACTAATATATTGCCAGTGGAAATATAAATTGCTGTAACCACTTTGGAAAATCGTTTGGGAGTATCTGTTAAAGCTGACCATATGCACATACTGTGGTCCAGCAATTCCACTCCTGGATGTATACTCAACAGAAATATGTACATATGTTCGCCAAAGCACTGTTTCAGTAATCAAAACCTGTAAACAACCCAATGTTCACCAACAGTTGAATGGAAAAAGTAAATTATAATGTATTTATACAAAGTAGTACTCTACAGCAAAGATGATGAATGAACTATAGCTAAATTCAACAACATGGATGAATCTTACAAATGTAATATTGAGGTAAAGAAGCTAGACACAAAATATATTTTGTATGATTCCATTTAGTTAGTGTTCACAAACAGGCAAAATTAATCCATCATGTTAGAAGTCAGAATAGTGGTTTCCTATAAGGGGAACGTAATAACGGGAATGGAGCATAGAGAGACTTCTGGAATTCTATTTATTCTCTATCTCTCCTGGAATTCTATTTATTCTCTCTCATACTGGTACCGGTTACAGGGGGCTATTTTGCAAAAATGCATTGAGCTACACATTTATGATTTTATACCTTCCTGAATATGTGTTCTACTTCAGTCAAAAGTTTACAACGGAAGAGTGCACTTTTTTATATATAAAACTTTCAGACTCCTACCAGTAGTGCCTTTTTTCCTGTATTCTTGCCACTCTGATAGATGTAAAAAAATTTTTAATCTGATAGACATACAAAAAGATCAATTTCTTTTTATTTTTATCTTAATATTAGTGAGGCTGGGCATCCTTTTGTATATTTATTAAGTCTCTTTCTTCTATAATTTCCCTATTCATGTTCTTTACTCTTTTTCTATTATAGTGTTCATTTTTCATACTGATTTGTAGACACTTTATATATTTTGGATTTTTGGTCTATTATATGGCAAAATATAATGTTTTAAATAAGAAGTTCAAACTAACAAAGTTATTCAGTAACATGTGTTAGGAAAAGTTCCTTCTAATAATTAAATCAGTCTTAAAGAGTCCATTGTTCTTTATTCTCTAGTTTTGTGGCCAACTCAGTTCTTAGGAGAGTAAAATCAGCCTCATTAGCTCCAAATCTGTACTCTAATATGGAGTTCATATAGAATAGATTCTATTTGAAGGTCCTTGTTTTATTCATGTATATTAATATTGTTTTTCTTGACTAGTGTGTTCTTTGCTGAGAACAAATATCTTTAAACAAAATCTCAAAACATAAGTTTATCCACTGAAATTATGTTAACCTTAGTTTCTTCTTCTGGTTTCTCTTTATGCCTTTACATTTCCTAATATGGAGAGGACAAATAATATTGAATAGGTTTTGTTTTATTTGTAGTAAATTGCATATTAATTTTGTCTGTATTATGTTTTTATAAAACAGCCATTTAAAAAGTGTGCCGCATGCTACTTCCTTTACTCTCTCAACCAGTACCAAATTTCTAAGTGATCTCTTAACTAAAACATTTTGTTTTAGTAACTCAACTAGTCTGATGTAGTCTCACTGTTGTGTCTGCCTCTTTATGCTTTTGGTTGGGGATGCCTTATTGACATAATGTTTAGTTTAAATGTTTTCTAGACTTTACTGTATTTTAATGTTGCTCATTTTCATTCTGTAGTGGCCTGTGAATGTTTTTTACTTATTTCTGTTTTTTCTTATAATATGTAATTTATAGACGCTCTGCTGTTGCCCGAATTCAGGAGTTCTTCAGGCGGAGAAAAGAAAGAAAAGAAATGGAGGAATTGGATACCTTGAACATTCGAAGGCCACTAGTAAAGATGGTTTATAAGGGCCATCGCAACTCCAGGACAATGGTACCATATACTCATGACATTCTTTGGAAGAACTGCAATTTTGTAATATGAATTTTTTTCCATAATGATTATTTTCATATATGTTAGTGTGATTCCAATATATTATTGCACCTTCACAGTTATCTCTTTACCCAAACATAGTTCTTTTCGTCCTATAATATATTGTGAAAGACCATCATTTTTTGTAAGAAAACTCTACCCTACTGAGGAACTATTGTAGAACTTTAAAAATTTTAGCTTGTACAAGTAACCATTGCTTCTTTTTTTTGCGGTTCGCGGGCCTCTCACTGTTGTGGCCTCTCCCGTTGTGGAGCACAGGCTCCGGATACGCAGGCTCAGCGGCCATGGCTCACGGGCCCAGCCGCTCCACGGCATGTGGGATCTTCCCGGACCAGGGCACGAACCCGTGTCCCCTGCATCGGCAGGCGGACTCTCAACCACTGCGCCACCAGGGAAGTCCCCACTGCTTCTTTTTTGCTCTCTCACACTTGTTGTCTACTTTCCTAGTAGATTTTTTTAGTTCATATTAGTGCCCTTTGTTGGTTTTGGAGAGAAAGATTTGGATACATGAAATCCAGGTTCCTTGCAAAATATAGTCATATTAATGATAACTCTTTTAAAGATTGACAAGTAAAGATTTGTTTTAGTCACCTTGTCTTTCTAGACTTTAATTTCCTCATCTATGAAATAAGAATAGACCAGATGATCTCTAAGATCTTTTCAAGTTTTTATAACCCAGAAGTCTATATACCCAATGCCATATTAACTGTTTACTAAGAGAATCTTGTGAGATGATTAACATAACTGTTACTCCGAACCATTTATATCTAGAAAGTGTTCTCATATATTCATCAAAAAGTATCTACAGAATCGGTTTTAATCTGCTTTCTTTAGAGTCAAGGCAAAAAGTAACTTTGGGATGGGGAAACAATTAGCTGTCTCTATAGATATCATTGGTAGTAATAATTTAATCATTCTGGAAACCATACTCATTATTGATAGAAGTAACCAATTTATATTTCTTGCATTTTGCTGGTTAAAATTTTGAATGAAAATAATTAGGGACAGGAATGGAAAAAAAAAAGAAGACAAGTAAATATAAAAGTATTCCAAGTAACAAAAAAATTCCTCCCCTCCTTTGCTTTGCCAAAAATAGCAAAGTAGCAGCTGCACTTAAAATGATTTCAAAAATTCTGATATGAAGTACAAAGAAAGATTTTTGATGGTTCATTCATGTGCATCTGCTGAAAATTTCCATCATAACCATTCTAACATATCCTTTGTCTCATTGCTTCATAAAAGTAAATATGTATTTATATCTTTCCTTCTTGATTGTGAGAGCTTCTAATAGCTAATAAAAAGATTGGTACTTTTTGTTCTTTTGGCATAAAGCAAGATACAGGAGGGAACAATTCATTTTTTTCTATGAATTGTTTTTATTATCTTGTAAAATCGAAAATGGAACCGTTTTTGGAAAGTTCAATAACATATATATATGTTTCCATTATACTGTTCAAAACGCAGAAATCCCATTCATTCATTTAGCAGTTATTAACTCAGCACCTACTGTGTGCCAAGTACTGTTTTAGGCACTATAAATATAGCATCGAACAAAGCAAATCCCTATCTTCATGGGGGACTTTTCATTACTTACTGCCACTTTATCCCTGCTGATATATCTCTATCATGATTTCAATATACTAGAAGACAAAGGCTCTCTTCAATTTTTTATTTTCTGAGCCAATTAATTGTTTTAACTTGAGAATAGAATAAATCTTTTTTAATAACTTTGATTTGAATTCTCTTATCATTTCCTTTTTTTTAACCCTTAGATAAAAGAAGCCAATTTCTGGGGTGCTAACTTTGTAATGAGTGGTTCTGACTGTGGCCATATCTTCATCTGGGATCGTCACACTGCTGAGCATTTAATGCTTCTGGAAGCTGATAATCACGTGGTAAACTGCCTGCAGCCACACCCGTTTGACCCAAGTAAGATGACCTTTTATAAGGCAAGGGCTAGAAATCATTAGTATAATTAATCAGCTTCAACTTTTTCCTAGTTGTTAATATAAAAATAATCCAAATTATCCTAGTAGGCAGCCACTAGTGTCAAGTATTACTATTTGGGGTTTAAAACAAAAAACACTTATAACCTGCTTTGGGCAGAAAATATGGGGAAATAGGTTAACGAGTTTATACTCCTAAGAGTGCTTCTAAGTTTTATCAGCTGTAAGAGGTTTGGCTGATTGAACTTTTCACTACTTAACCAAATTGAACCTCCAAGCCTTTTAGTCTTCACATGTCTGAATTAATTTACCAGAACAAAGGAGCATTGGCTTGTTCTTGCCTTCCATTTGAAATTGCCCGTGTTTCTCATAAAAGAGCAGTAAGTAAGAAAAAAATTTGAGTGATTTCAAGATGGTCTTAAAATTGTGTTCTAGAGTAACTTTTAGGAAATCTTCAAAATAATATTCTCAGTTAACAACTAAATGTATCAGTACAATTTCCATTCTAACTCAATTTTGCTGAACATATACATACATGCATATATACATTATAAATGTACATGAATTAATGGCATATTTCTAAGCTTTATATTAATGTGAGCATTTTATTTCTAGTTCTAGCCTCGTCTGGCATAGATTATGACATAAAGATCTGGTCACCCCTAGAAGAGTCAAGGATTTTTAACCGAAAACTCGCCGATGAAGTAAGATTTTTATTATACTTATTATAGAACATATGTCACTTTGTTCCTGAACTGCTGTTTGAAGAAGAATCAAAGCAGCTCATTTTGTTATTAGCTGGTAACATAAAACAAGTTAATTCATTTAATGAGGTCAAATTTTAAGAAAAAGAAAAGTCAAGAATAAAACATGCCCACAATACTAGAGAGGTAAAAATTGGAATATTATTTGGATAAGTAGAATATTGATTATTGGTAGTAACAGATATAGTATATTGTAGTTGAAGAAACATAGGGTGACTATTTGTGCTTATTGCAATGAAGAATCATTAAAAAAAAAACACTATGTCCTTTTAAGAAAATAGTTTTGCTATAGCTGTTCTCCATAATCATAGCCAAATAGGTAGCAGAACAAACGATTGGAGACTCTTTTCCTTTATGATTATATTTTAAGATTTCCTCAGCTTCTGAAGCTACTGTTACATCACTAGTTTTCAAACTGAGTTCTCTGAAGCTCTAGGCTTTTTACAGAATTGGAAGCAGGAAGATGGATGATATGAAAGCTAAACTCTGGGCATTTCCTTCCCAATTGCAACGAGGGTTTTCATTTTTGGGTTTCCGTATAAGATTTCTTATGAAAATAAGGATCCATTGCATTAATCAGATACTAACTAATTGTTGAACTTCTGTGAGGAGGGGATTGCAACTAAGGTTGATACCACTCCCTCTTAAAACAATAAAATAAGAGTTCATTGCTAAAAATATTGAGTTGGAAAACTAGTTCTCTAGACCAAGGTTGACAGTTCACAGTGAAATTCCCACGTATACTTTTACTCATTTAATAGACATATATAAAACACTTGGTGTATGTCAGGCACAGTGCTGAATTTAAAAAGATAACCCCCTCCTTCAGAACTTAAAGACTAGTGGAAAAAACAGACCTATAAACAGCTAGAATATAGTGTGCTCAGTGTCAGAGATGTACACATAGTGTTTTGGAAGCCCGTAGAAAGGAACAGCCATGCTTGCAAATGGAATAGATGGGATGGGAAGGTCTTCACAGAGGAAATAAGAATTGGACTGAGTTTCCTAGGCATACAAGGATCAAAGGACATTTGAGACAGAAGGATCAGTGTGCTTCAAGTTACTGTAAGGTAAGTGAACCACCAGTGTGCTGAAACCTAGAGGACACATATGAAAACAGCTCAGTTGGACTAAAAAGCTAGGTTGGGGCATGGTTGTAAAGGGCCCTGTCGGGCACCCCAATGAGTTGAAAAAGTATTGTAATATCATTGGGGGACTGCTGATCAGGTTAGCATCTTTTTCTTCCTCTCATGCTTTCCTTTCTTTCTTCCTATTTTTCCTTTGCCATGACCTTTGCTTTTCCTCTTTTTTCCTTTGCCTGTGATTATATATTAGCTCCCTAGGTGTTCATGGATGTTCATTTAGTCCAATTCTTGATACTTAAGACAAAATTTATTGGTAGCTCTTATCCAAAGGTTTATTTTTCAAGATTACTTTGCTTCAGTCAAGGTAACATTTTTCTTGAGGGACCCGAGTGACCCAGGGATAATAATTTAACACTGCTCTGTCACTAGAAGTATCAGTTCTACTAGATGGGAAAATAATAAACAGACACAAAGTAGACTGCTCTGGAAAACAAATTATAAGTAAAAATAAATTGAATTCTTGAATGTTTTAAGTAGCCTCAAGGTTTGACCTTTGTCTTTCTGCCAGTTGAAAGAGTAGTGTTCTCTGATCTTACTCTGTCGAATGCAAGTTAATTATTTGGTACTGAGTAGCCTTAAGGTGGAAATATAGACATATATGAAGAATGAAATAATTCCTGCTAATTTTTTACTGTTCTCCTAATCTCTAAGGAAAAGGTACAGTTACCCTGCGATCTTTGACATGGTTATTTAACTTGCCTCATAGGTTATAACTCGAAATGAACTCATGCTGGAAGAGACTAGAAATACCATTACAGTTCCAGCCTCTTTCATGTTGAGGATGTTGGCTTCACTGAATCATATTCGAGCTGGTAAGAACTGTCAGTGTACTATTAAAATCATTATTGTATTTGAAAAACACTATTATTTAAGATCTACTTTAAAGGGATTTATTTTTTAAAAAAAGGGGGACTTCCCTGGTGGTCCGTTGGTTAGGACTCCGAGCTTCCACTGCAGGGGGCATGGGTTCGATTGGTTGGGGAACTAAGATCCCGTGTGCCATGCGGCACAGCCAATAAAGTGAAGTGAAGTGAAGTAAAAAGTAAAGTAAAAGTAAAGTAAAAATTTCCTTAAATTACAAAATCAAGGCAGCTTAACTTTTTTTTTTTTAACACAAGAGAAATTTATTTCTTGCTGACATTAAGTCCTCTCAGAGGGAACAGGTGCATGGAAGGCAGCTTAACTTTTGAACGAGGAGTTCTATGAATTCTTGATCTTAGTACAGTAATTTATATCCCCATGAGCCAACTTTATTGAAAAGTGTCAAAGTGAAAAGATGAAGTCATTTGAAAATTTTATCAGCTGTGCTTTTCTTCTCAGAGTGGAAGATCATACCATAAACCTTAAGATACGTTATAGTAAGTACCCTTTAATGGTAGGTTTGGTCAAAATCAGTCACAGCCCAGACAAAAATAAATGTAACGTGTTACTACAGAGGTTGAAACAGATAGCTCAGTATGTTTTTTTCAGTATTTTTTTGTTTTAGATGATAAACTGTGAGGTTCAGTGCCACAGATACAAAATTGTGTATATTATAACTAATACTCAAGAAGGAATGGAATAACCTGTGTTCATAACAGTAGAAAATATCCAGTATCCATTATAAACAAAGTGTTTATCACTCTTCACTGATATCACAAATTTCTTCATATGTTGGGTATTATTTAATAAAAACAACCACCACCATTTATGGAATACCTGTAATGTATCAGGCAATATACCAGTCATTTCACAAATTTATCCTCAGTTAGCTCCAACCCTTTACAAAGTAGATTATTTGTAATAACTCATCCCAGGTCACATAACTGATAAATGGTAAAGCCTGAATTTGAAACTAGCTTCCAAGCACTTACTCCCCTTTTACCTACAAATTTCACTTTCGGGAACACGTTCAAGTCATGAATAAGACACGCAGTCCTCTGGAGGATCTGATCTCAAACTGCTTTTCTAGTGCATTCTTTCCTTCTCTATCCACTCCATCCACTCTGGCCCTCTCTGAATTTGGGGGTACATCAAACTCTTTCCCACTTCAGAAATCTTTCTAATCATGATGTCCCCTCCCATCCTCACTCTTTATTAGGATAACTTCCATTTCAGACCTTCAGGTCTATATAAGCAGTAGATTATATATCACTTTCTCAGAGGGTGGGGAAGGGAGAGCTAAGTATTCCAGGCAAAATAAAGAGTATGTAGCATTTGTCTAAGTCCTGGAGGAGAGAGACTGTAGTACATCTGAAGCATTGAAAGAAGCCCCTTACGTCTGTAATTAAAGGAGCTGGAGAGAAAATAACCCTCAAATTGTAAATATTAACTATTACCAGGAGAGAGTGAAAATTTCAAATAGTCAAAACAAAAAATAAACCTAAAATGTAAACAGAAAATGTTTGTAGTCCAACAAAATATTATTGTAGTACTTCTAACCACTGTAACATCTTTTGATCTGTTTTCTTCAGTAACAATCAGTAACCTTTAAAATTCACTTGGATTTCAGATTTGAGGAGGCAGCATTTTATAGAACAAGAAAAACATTTGCTGATTATGACAACTAAAATTTGCTTGTTCTTATGAAGAGTTCATCTGGTGAATGGTTCTTCCTGAGTTTTCCTATAGGAAACTAATTCTCCTTTCATTTGTGCAAGAATCTATTTTATTTTTTCTAATAAATTTATTTATTTTTGGCTGCATTGGGTCTTCATCGCAGTGTGCAGGCTTCTCATTGCGATGGCTTCTCTTTGTTGCGGAGCACAAGCTCTAGGCGTGTGGGCTTCAGTAGTTGCAGCATGCAGGCTCAGTAGTTGTGGCTTGTAGACTTTATAGAGTGCAGGCTCAGTAGTTGCGGCGCACGGGCTTAGTTGCTCCTCGGCATGTGGGATCTTCCCGGACCAGGGCTCGAAGCCGTGTCCCCTGCATTGGCAGGTGGATTCGTAATCACTGCACCACCAGGGAAGTCCAAGAATCTATTTTAAATAGGTGCTAATGTGTCAATGGTTTGTTAACTAATAGTTATTACCATCCTTCTTTGATTTTAGAATTAGATGTTTTATAATATAAAGGTTCCCTTTCTTCTATTTCTTTTTGTCAGCAGTCAAGGTTTAGTCGACTTAACTCACCCTCTTGTTTCTCTTAGGTAAAAGACTAGATAGAAAAAGGTACCCAAGAGTTTGTATTTCTGCTGCTTTTATCCTTAAGATGTCTAGTTATTTGATGAGTCAACTACTCCTTTCCTCTCCTTCCCTTCATTGTCCTGTATTCCAAGTACAATAATGTCTGCGTATTCAAGGAGAGTTAGTAATAGACTTTGATCATGGAAGCACAATCTAGCCACAGAATACTTCAGCCTTTCCATTACTCCACAAGGCTTCCTGGGAAATCAGCTCCTTCCTGCTTAAGCTGTGATTTTTAATGAAGAGTGCACTTTAAATCCCCCTTTTAAAACTACAAATACCTGGTTCCTATCCATTAAAGATTCTCATTCATTTCGTCTGAAGAGGGTTTGAGCTCCTGCATTTTAAAAAAGCAACCAAAATTATTCTCATGAATGCTGTACTAAAGACTTTTAGTCTAGGCAACTTCTTGAGAGAGAAGGGCAGTTCTGAGATTCCTAGAAGTTTTGACAGGCTTTGGAGAGATGGTGTGTGAACCATTTTAATCTTTTCTAAAATATGTTAGAATCTGATCAATTTACTCCCCTCCTTAAAATTCTCCTGGGCCTCCTCATGCTCTTAGGATAGAGTCCAAATATGTTAATATGGTTTATAAAACCCTGATGCATCCCTTCATATCTCTGGACCTTGGCACACGTACATCTAGATAGCCACAGTGTTCTCCACGATGGATCTATAGAGCGTAACATCATATTGACTCACAGGCACTCACCCAGTCATACACAGATTCACTCCATCAATTATGGTAGCTTTACTCCAGAATAGAATCCATATTCATCTACCTTGGTCTCCCTGCTGCTGCTCTCGCCTTCATACAATCTGATTTCCACAGCACAGAGGGAGCTTTTTAAAACATGGGTCAGGGACTTCCCTGGTGGCGCAGTGGTTAAGAATCTGCCTGCCAGTGCAGGGGACGCGGGTTCGGTCCCTGGTCCAGGAAGATCCCACGTGCCGCGGAGCAACTAAGCCTGTGCGCCACAACTACTAAGCCTGCGCTCTAGAGCCCGCAAGCCACAACTACTGAAGCCCACACGCCCTAGAGCCCAGGTGCTGTAACTGCTGAGCCCACGTGCTGCAGCTACCGAAGCCCGCAATCCTAGAGCCCATGCTACGCAACAAGAAGCAGCCACCGCAATGAGAAACCCACTCACCGCAACTAGAGAAAGCCCGCACACAGCAACGAAGACCCAACACAGCCAAAAATAAAACTAAAACGTGGGTCAGTAAACTTTTTCTTTAAACGGCCAGACAGTAAATAGGCTTTGTGGGCCATGTGGTTTCTGTTGCAGCTACTCATTTCTGACATTGTGGTGCAAAAGCAGCCATAGATAATACGTAGATCAAGGGCATGGCTCTGCTTTAATAAAACTTTATTTACAGAAATAGGCTGTGGGAGGATTTGCGCAGGGGCCATAGTTTGCTGACCCACTTTTTAAAAATATACATTAGGTTATGTCACCCTTGCTTAAAATTCTCAGGGACTCCCCAGCTGCTCTTAAAACCCAGACTTCATACGCTGATCTACATGACCTAGACCTGCCAGCCACTGAGTCGACACATTCCAGTTTTCTCCTCGCCCACTACATTTCAGCCATAAATGGCTACTTTCCTCCTCAGATTCGTCAAGCTTGTTAGCATATTTAGGACCTTTTCACTGGCTGTTTCCTCTGCCTTTTAGGCAACTTCGTCCCCCAACTTCACTAATAATTGAACATACAATTGAGGTCTCAGCTCCAGTGTTACCTCCTTAGAAAAGTCTTCCCTAGTCGCCCAGTGTGAAGTTGTTTCATGTGCCTTCTCACACCCTCCTTCTCATTCAGTCACTCTCTGGTCATTGCCTATTTCATCAAGTACTTATTCTAACTTCATTTCTTTATTTTTGTCTTGCTACACAGATTAAAGGAGAAAAATACCTTTCTTATTTTCTGTTTTTCTCCTCTAGAAAGTGAGCTCATTAAGACCAGAGACCTAGTTTGTCTTATTCACAGCTGGATAGCTAGCTTCTAGAACAGTGCCTAGCATATAATAGTGTTTCGTGAATGAATGGGTGAACAAATGAATGAACTTCTAGTATCAAATCTTTAGCTAACGATGAGTCTTGTATTGACTCTGTTTTGTTGGAACACAGGTTTCCTTGGGGTATTTTTTTCATATCTCCCTTGTCCCCTCCCCACACCACCAGCAAACTTAGTATCTCTTCATGATCTTATCTTTTCCAATCAAAAATAATTTCTTGAAGAAATATTTCTAACAGAGAATTACAGGAACCTTTCCACAAATGTAAACCTTACTTATAGGAGCAGTTTGGTGTTGTCAACTTTCGAAAACAGTGGATACAGAAGTGATTATTTCTAGTTTTCATTTAAAAGAACACAGTGTTCTCAGATCTCCGTGGTCTGTAATTACCAGCCAGAGATTTGTGAAAGTGTTGAACTGCTTATCAGTTTTCCTACCTCAGTAGCACTTTGTGGACAAAAAGATTTCATTTAATTTATTCTTAGAAGTTGGGTTTCTATTCTGAGACATGACTTGGCAGCAGTCAAGTGAGAAGGATTTGAGAAACGGACAGCTGTTCTGCCCTCTTCCTCATTCCACAAGCCACTGTCAGTTACCGTGTGACCCGTATGAGACTCCATGGGTCCTCCCTCGCCTTCTTGTCACTTGCTTTAGACTCTGCAGAATTCTAATGTCTGCTGTAAACTGCTTGATTTGAAGGCTGTGACATTTCCTCCTTCCCCTCCATTTCCCCATCTTCATGCGTAAGTGTGACAACCAGAAAGAATTTGGGCCACCCTACACATTCTGAAATAGGCTGATAGTGCTTCCTCAGTCTCCAGTAATATGACAGAATAGGTGTGTTGAATATACTCAGTTGTTATATCCTATTCACGATACTCTGGTTAAGCAGAATAGCAACTTCATGTTTTTTTCTCTCATGAAAGTATATCATCCAATAAAAAGAATGTAATCTCTTTTATACTAACATCCCTTAGGTAGCCTTTTATTGATCAGAAAGTCTTCCACTGTGTTTAGTTTCCTTAGTGACCTGTGAAGGTCTGTCATCATCTTATTTTGTTCATTTATTTTACAAATGTGTATTGAACACTTATTATATAATAATAACTAAAATTTGTATAATTCAGGTTACAAATCATACACACATACATTATCTCATTAGTTTGACATTGAAATGGAGTTGGCGTAGAGGGGATTTAATCTCATTCACTTGGACAATTAAACTTACAATCCCTTCTGTATACTGGTGTTGTTGACTTAGAATCCAATGGGAGTGTTTAAGCCTCTGTAGATAATAAAAATCTCAGGATTCCGTTTTCTCTTGGTGTTGACAGTGGGACGGAACTGTTTCCCCCGTGTCTAAGCCTTTTTTCCCCCAGCTTACCCTGGAGAAATCTTTCTGTGATAGAAAGGGTTCCACGCTAGTGGTGGTAGTGATTCGGTACTGTTGCCTTCTTTACATACCCTAACGTAATATATCTTATCTTAGTAAAACTGATGTTCATTTATTTGATAAACCTTCATTGAACCTCTCGTACTAGACCCTTAGGACATAAAAGAAATAACTACCACCTTCCCAGGAGCTCACAGTCTAGTCTGTAAGAAGACAGGCAAACAATCTATTACTGTAATTATTACACGATACACACAAAATATTCTGGAGTGTGAAGGAAGGAGTTCATAATTCTGCAGGTTGGGTATTTGAAAAAGTCTGGGGGAAGTTTCACACAGGGAATAATAGTCGTATCGAGATGAGTAAGCAGAACCATTACAGCTGAAGAACTGGGTGAAGGTGTCCCAAGGAGAGGAACAGCAAGTGTAAATCATGGAACTTGAGAGGACGTGCCGTGCTCACTCGCCGGGCTGTAATTGTACACTCCCTTGAGTGTTCAGTCTAGATAAGCTCCTTGATGACAGAGACTGTGACTGTTTTGGTCACCATTGTATCCTGGAACATAGCAGATATTTAAGAAATGTTTTTATAAACAAATACACAGATCCTCAAGAACGATCACCAAATTCTCTCGCACAGCTTGCCTCTCACTCCCCTTGGTGACACCTGATACACCTCCTAGGGCTCCCAGGCTCCCAGGAACACGGTTTGAAATCATTGCAGTAGACCACAGTAGATCAAGATCTTTAGGGTTTTTTCTTTGTACTTTTTATATCTTTGGAATTACATGAATATTCAAAGTTGAGAGTGCTGTGTTTCCTTTACTCTTTGTCTCCAGAGGCAAAAATAACTTTTCTACACACAGCTGTGAACTGATTTTTACATGATGATGTGCTGAATTATATACATTTTAATCAGTTTTGAATAAAAGGCATTGAAACTTATTTTAATTGTAATAATAAAGGTATTTCGTTTTGTCTCATATCTGTGTCTTCCAGACCGGTTGGAGAGTGACAGATCAGAAGGCTCCGGTCAGGAGAATGAAAATGAGGATGAGGAATAATCAGCTCTTATTGGCAAGCACTTAAATGTTCGGAAATTTGTATAAGACATTTATATTTTTTTCTTTACAGAGCTTCAGTGCAATTTTAAGGTTGTGGTTTTTTGGAGTTTTTCCCTTTTGGGGGGATGACCTAACATTGGTTTGGAATGATTGTGTGCATGAATTTGGGAGTGTGTGTAAAACAAAACTAGCGAAATGTTTTAAAAACTTTTTGCCATGTATGAGGAGTGCTAGAAAATGCAAAGTGCAATATTTTCCCTAACCTTCAAATGTGGGAGCTTGGATCATTGTTGAAGAGTAATTTTCATTATAGTGAAAATGTTGGTTCAAATAAATTTCTACACTTGCCATTTGCATGTTTGTTGCTTTCTAATTAAAGAAGTTGGTTGTTTTAAGATATCCTGACTTTGACTATTTAATGCCTTGATACCTTGACCCACGTTTTCCAAATCTTTTCTTGTAACCTAAGATTGTCTTTCTCTGTTCTTTTCTAGATTAAATAACCTTTTCAGTTTTGACTTCTGTGTGACAGAATCACATAGAAGAGCTTTTTTTTCATTTCTCCTTTCAAAGTACTTTATCTCCACCCCCAATCATCATCTCTCATGATCAGTGGTCCCTCATTACCTGAGTTCAGGGGTCAGGCTATGAGCAATCCCAGAGCATCATGGATACTCACACACCATATTAGCACAAGCCAGTTCTGAGAGCTCTGGCTTCTAGCCTTCCTTTCTCCAACTTCTAGGTTTCAACTGAAAGTGTTGACCATCCAGTCTTCTAATTCCTGGTCTTCCTCCTCTCTGGTGTCCACCTGCACTCGACTTAAGCCATCCACACCCAGGTCTGTGTCTTACAGGTTACGACTTGAAGCTGCACCTGCAGACTTAACCCTTCAGCCATCCTCTCTCCTGTCTCCCAAACTGTCATGCCCACTCTCATTGGGCCATGAACAGACTCACAGGTGTGGCCAGGCAAAGCATCCTTCTCCCGTGTGGAGACCAGGGATGGCTCCTCCCCGGAACATGGCTGCAAGCCCAAGGACACCTGATGCTGAGAGAAGACAGATTGGCTTTCTGGAGAGAGGAAAAATAACTCTGGTTGGCTCGGTAACTTCAGCTGGACTTCAACATCTAGCTCTTAGCCTGGGCAGGACGCATATGTCTCCATATTAGGAATACGCTGAATGGTCAAAGGGAAAGAAAGGAGTGAGTTAGAAGTTTAGCCAAACAGGGCAAAGGCATGATTTCCAAAAAGTGCCAGGTCTCAGTTTCTGGTACCCAAATAGCTATGTGATCTGCTCAAGCCACGTGACTTCTTTGGGCTTCTGTTTCCTCCTCCCTCAGATACAGGTAGTCATATTTGCACCACCTATGTCCCAGGGGCTGTGTTAGGACCCCACGAGAGGTTGAAGGGTTTACAGAATAACTGAAAGGACAACTGCGGCGCACAATATGACACTACAGAGGGATTATGCCATAGAGAAGTGCTGGAAAACCGACAGCCCAGACTGGAGTACTCAGTGGGGTCAAGGGTGACTCTGGCAGGAAGAGCAAGAGGAGAAAATCAATGGTGTTTGTTCACTCTGGCGCAGGATGTCGACAGTGGAGGAGGCTGAGCAGGTGGGAGTGGGGGGATTCTGAACTTTTTGCTCAGTTTCGCTGGGAACCTAAAACTGCTCTAAAACTGTTCTTTTTTTTTTTAAACCCAAACATTACAAAGTGGTATTTGTCCAAGGAATCAGGCCCCCTGCCTTTAGCGATTTTGTAGTTTTGGTGTTATATGTTATAAAGGAGCAGGGCAGGCCAGACAAGCAGTCAAGGAGGCAGCTAGGAGAGAAGACATTCTACAGAGGCAGAGTTCACGAGTCCTGGCCGCTTCCATGGTCCAGTGTTTGTTGCAGGGGAGACAGCGGACCCCAGGGCTCACTTACCCACTTAGAAAAGGAATGCGGCTTTAGTGGTGGCAGGTGTTGGGTCAGACCGAGGTGGTGGGCTCTGTGCCTTGAGGCTGTTCCAAGTCTCTAATAATCTACCACCCGCCCTTTGACTTCGGTTATGGGATGGACATATCGAGAGACAGCACTGCTATTCATTAAACCTCCTTTAGAACTCTGGGTTAACAGTGTTTGTTTGTTGTCTCTTTCTTGGTCACTTCCACGCCACTTAACAATATTCCATGAAGCTAATTTTCTTGCGGGAATTCATGAAAAACACATGGATGGATGTACCCAGGCGACTGTGGTACGGATTGTGCAACAGTTGGCCCCTTCCTGCTCAGTCTCCTTCCTCTCTTTAGCCCATGGGAAGGGAGGCTGGAGACAGAGACAAGTCTGTGGAAAACAGGGGTGGGGGTAAAGGGGGAGACACCCAAAAAAGTCCACAAGCTCAAGCACAAGTTCACAATTTGCACAGCCCTACACAGACCAAAACCCAGATACTTAATCAGGTAAACAAAACTATTCTAAGTACACTCTTACTTTTTGATAAATATTGGTTTATAATAATCCTGAGCATTTTTTAATCTTAAAAATAAGCGTCCAAAAACTTCAAGTGAACTATATTTTAGGATCAGCTGGTCTTTATCTTGAAGGTTGGTTTTTAACCACCTTTGCATCCAGGGGTCCATTATCAGAACACAGCATAGGGCTCTGTCCCTTAAGCATGTCCACGTCACTGACAGACCTATTTCCAGCCAGACAGGCTCTTTCCCCTGGCCGCCTGCCCGGGCCTGTGATCCTCCCTAGGACTGTCTTTTCCTTTGGGAGGGTCAGACTCACCAATGATTAGTGATACTTCAAAATGGTGGTGTCAAAAGGAAAAACAGGGCTTTCCTGGTGGCGCAGTGGTTGAGAGTCCGCCTGCCGATGCAGGGGACATGGGTTCGTGCCCGTCTGGGAAGATCGCACATGCCGCAGAGCGGCTGGGCCCGTGAGCCATGGCCGCTGAGCCTGCACGTCTGGAGCCTGTGCTCCGCAACGGGAGAGGCCACAACGGTGAGAGGCCCGCGTACCGCAAAAAAAAAAAGGGAAAACAGAAGTGGCTTTTAATTCTTAAGCTGTTAATACTGCTCAGGAAAATGCTTTCTGAGGGAAATGAACACAGCTTTGCGTACTTTGTTCTCCTAAAAATAACAGTGAGCAGAACTGTGCTCTTGGTAATCTTATGCAGATTTGAGTTTGTGCTTTGAATTCTTTCCAGTGAATCCAGCCACCTTAGGCCTGCAGTTTTTTATAGGTCTGGCAAGCAGATATTCCAGTCTCCCAAACTCCTTGCTTTACAATAGTCCTACCTACCCAGTAAAGCCCTACTGGCCTTCTAATAATGATGACTGTTAACTATCCCTCATCCTCCTCGAGCTGCAAAGCTGGCTCTTTCCTTCTCTCAGTCACATGGCCAAGACCTGGCGTTTCAGCCCCCACCCTGGCTTAATCTCCTTTGAGACCTTGGACAATTCCCTTCACCTCCCTAGGCCTCCTTGGACTCTGTGTGTGCCCCTCCCCAACCCAGAAGGACGGTCCGGCTCTGCCCCCTCCTGTGGTCACATACGACTGTGCTCACAGCCGTTTTCCTTTGCTTCAGGGTGAAAAATGTGATTTCCCTTCACTCTCCCACGGAATTCACCTGGGGTTCTGTGTACACTGTGGGTGGCAGCATGGACTCCTGCCCCTGCGCTGCCTCTTCCCTCAGGGGCTCGGAGACTCAGAATCTGAACCCCAAAGCCAAGGCCAAGCAGTCACTGTCACTGCAGGATGGGGCTGCCCTGAGACTCCAGGTCACATCTCAGGGAGAGCATCCCTTCTGGGCTGTAAGGGAGCTCAAAGCTGAGCTTGTGCTTTGATTCCAGATGTCACAGCAGCCTGGGGCTCTACCATCTTCGATAGCCAGTAACAGAAAAGCTCAGTTTCGCCCCTTCAGATCTCCTGAATCCCAAGTGCCACTTAGCCTTTACCCCCTCCTCTCTATCGTCTTCTTTTCACCACATCCCTTCATGCTGTACGGCAGACGTGACGATTCCTACGGCAACAACCTTCAACACCTCTTATCTAGGATAACAGTTATCTTTTTAAGATTCTCACTTCTTATCACCAGAGCCCTGTAAAACAAGAATAATACACCCACCTGCAGAGTGGAGAAGAAACAGCAGGGGTTCAGCATCCGCTATGCCCCAGGCACTGTGCTGGATGCCCTAATCCACATAATCAGAGGGCCCCCTGGAGTCTGTGTCCCCACATAGAAACAGAATACAAAGTTCATTTTACAGATGAGGAAACTGCAATACAGAAAGATTGAGTAATTAGCCCAAGGACACCTTACTCAGAAGCAGCAGCGTGGAATCCGAACCCAGAACGTCCCACACCAAAGCCTGCACTATCCCCACTGTATCATTTGCAGTGAGATAAAGCATTTGGAAGTGCCCAACTAATGCCTAGCACATGACGGGCACTCAGATGTCTTAACAGGTCAGGCACACAGTAGGCACTCACTCTGTGCTAGTTCCCTGTCTCATCCTTTTGTAGCTGCATCACCTTCACAGTTCCTTCCAGACGGGAGACGGCTGGGGCTCAAGGCTGAACCCTTGTCGTGAGTATATCCCGTGGTCCATCCACAGACCTGTCTCTAATCTGCAAGTATTTCAGGGACCCACTATCAGGATAGACAAAATACTCATCTAGTTAAATCTGAACAGGCCAGTAAAGTCTCTCACTGTATCAAAGCGCTTTTCCTCCCTCTCCTGTCCACTCCACACTACCTTGGCCTATTGCAGACACTTGAGTTAGTCTCGCCGTTCACTCAGAGGCTACCCAGCAGCTCCTTAAATGAGAATCAAAGAACATTAGCACCAGATGGCCCTCGTCTTAACATTCCTCAACCCCGTTTCTACAGCAGTGATTTGCTTAAGCTCACACAGCTGAGCACTGGCAGTACCTGCAACCCCGAATGGGGTCACACTTGTAAGCAAGCTAGCTGGGTGGTCCTTTAAAGGCCGAGGACTGCAGTGGAGACCAGGAGCTCGGAGTAGGTGCTCGAAGCCAGAAGCAAACAAGCCTTCAGCTTTACCCTTAGCTCTTCCCGGTGGGGAACTGCCAGCGGCATCACAGCCACACTGCTGCCACCTAGTGTCGAAGGCCCTGAACTCCAGTCTTGGTGCGTCTGGCCGGGGAAAAGGCTAGGGATTGAGCTGTGTGCTCGGTGGCGTGGGACTCCAGTGCCTTCTGGGTCACACTAGCCCTCAAACCTGGTATCTGGGGTATAGCACTGGGGGGGACCCGGTCAAGTGGCAATCTCTATGAAAGAAGCAGAGATGGGCAACAGTCCTAAACGTGGTCCTGTCAAAACCAGAAGATGCAGGACTGAGGTTTTGACGTGAACAAGTGGCCAAGTGTCCCACCTGCCACTGTCCACGTGGCCCCCTCAGGAAGTCCTCAGGCTGCCACTGCACAGCAGAATAAAGCATTATAATGGGCCTGGGTTCAGCGGGGGCAGTTGGGGTTCTGCACTAAGGACAGGGGTCCTCAAAAATCCTCTCAGAAACGTCAGAGCATGTGGGGATTATGTCCTCGCCCTCTCCCCCATCCACCTCCTTTTGCTCTCCTTTCTCTCGCTTAGGCTGAATCAAGGAAAATCTGAATTCATGAATATGGAAAATATGGTTCCAGCTGCCAGACATCCTCCAAGGCTTGGCTCAAACAGTCACCTCCTACATGGTGCTACCCCTAACTCCTTCTAATTGGAAATATTCACCTCCCTCTGGAGCCCACAGTTCTTTCTATAATCATTCATGGACTTTGCAATTTATTAGCCTCAGTCTCTCCCAGGTCTCTCCCTATATTAGAGTGAACACGCTTTAGTGTTAGTACTCACAGAGCCTAGCTTGGTGCCTTGCACATGCTGGATGTGCAGTGTCTGGTAGATGAATAAATAAATGGACCTCGGTAGAAAAGAGGAAATGCACAGAATGCTTTCAGGAAGTGCAGTACTGCTAGATTGGCTTAGATTAAATCCTAGTGTATCTAAGCTAGTTTGGGATCAGCCAGTGAGGACTTGGAGGCCGGGAGATGTCTCAGGACTCTCTCCCTAGAGTCCAGCTAAGTACAGTCCGGGGGAAGCACTCTCCAGCCCCTGGGTTGCAAGTCACTTTGCGGCACTCAAAATGCCCTAAGGGGTAGGGGAGGGGTGGCATCGTGGGCTATTCCAACCTAGAGGTAAAGGTCCCTGCCCTGTTCCACCTTGGTGCGAACTAGAAGCTCAGGCGTATGGTCCCTTTAGAAACTAGACAAGGACAAGTGCTAGGAAAAAATACATGCAGAAAACATAAAATGCCCTCAGGTTTCGGAATGCCACCCAGTAGTGACAGCAGAGTCTGACTGATCTGCACATCTCATCGGCAGAACCCAAGGGTGAAACCACCTTCTGATCCTTCCCACTCCCATCCAGAATGCAGACCCGTGGCTGGCACCCAACTGACCCACAGGAGTTGCTGATGAGTTTGATCACCGTGAAGGCAGCAGCCCCCAGGTCTCAGGAAGTCTTCTGTAAATTGCAGACCAGGGGACCAGCCAACCACTGGGTCTCTGCCACACAGCAAAGAGACACTGCCTCACTGAGAGCTAGCTAGACCCCAACGGAACGCCACAAAAGTGATTCCCTTTCTGGGATGGCTGCCTCATAGCAGACGCAGGTAGATCTCCTCAGAATGTACCCTCTGCTGACCCCCCGGAATTCTGAAGGCGGGGAAAGGCCTGCACTTGGCTGACCTAATCGCCCAAGCTGAAGGGCAGGCACAGGTGGTTCATGTCACCACAGCCACCGCTCCAAGCCCACACATGTAACGGCCATCCCAACTCCAAGGGAGAGAGATCTAACATACAAGTCACAATGCGTGGCCCACTTCCGCCTCTGCCCCCATTTATGTGTCTTGCCGGCTGGCATCCTGTCAGAACTGTGCTCTAGACACATCGGATCAGCCCACGTACCCGGGCTTGCAGCAGTGCTTCACATGCCCACTAGAAACCACACTCAAAAGCTGTGCAAACGTTGGTCCATGGGTCACTTTTTTTTTTTTCTAACTTACAAATTCAGAGAACATCAAAGATCAGAGTTAGAAATGATCCCGGCCACCATTCAATCCAACTCCTCACTCCCTTATCTTATTTTCCAGACGGCCTAGAGGTGACAGGGAGTCCCAATGACATGAGGAAGGTACGGCGGAGCCGGGCCTGCGCGCAGGTTGCTGACGCCAGGTCCAGCGTTTCTTCAAGTCTGTCTCGTCTTACACTGCTCAGGGCGGGGAAACGGTAGCTGCTGCCTACGGGAGTATTCCCTGGAGGCCAGCTAATCGAAACAGTCCATCAAACATCACAAGCCGAGTCTATTCCATGAGGTCTTCCTATGTGAAGGGGATTCCCTCCAACGATAACAGTATCTCTAGTTCCCAGCAGCGCTTGGCCCCATGGCCCTTTCAGGCTCAGTTAAGATCGTGGTTTCATCCTAACCAAATGGATTTTTTTGTTTTTTTAAATTCTAGAAATGAAACATCTGGTATCTGCTCCTTCCGCCTGTCTTTTACAGTGGTTTCTCCCTTCTTATGAAATAGCAAAGACTCAGTCACTAGGGAGGCGGCCCCGTCCTCAGCCACAGCAGCCCCAGGCCTGTTGCGTCCGCCCAGCGGCCCGTGAGCTGTCCCTACTAGCACCAGCAGGTGGCGCCACCAGAGGCGAGGTCATAACCAGGACCCCAGGGCGCAGCACCTGGATCTGGGGAGCTCAGCTCCTGGGCTCTCCTCTGGGGACCATTTAGTGTAAAACTGACGGCCCGGCAGGGTCCACATCAACCACCCAGAAGCAGCGTCATCCTCCGAAGGGCCCTGGGAAGGGCTCGCCTCCTGAGGCCTCCGGGACAGTGCGTGGCTGGACCCCCAGGGCACAGGATGTGCAGAGGAGGAAGTGACCCACGCGGCGGTCTCCGTCTAAGCCGTGGTCTCTAGATCCCCTCTACGGCCCACCTCCCACAAAGTCTCAGCCACACCTCCGTTGGCTCTGCTTTGTACTCTGGATGCCTCTGGTCCCATCGCTGAGACCTCAAGGAAGCCCACGTGTGGTCTCACAGAGCCACGGAAGTCACTTACAGACATTGTGTTCAGCGTTTTTTCTGATGGCTGCACACCAGGGTGTGTTGAGGGCATCCACCCTCACGTCTGCTCCGCGGCTAGAACGTTCCCCTCCTCGATGCTCTGCAGCTGCAGCCTCTGACTCGCGAGAGCCCTGCTGCCTCGGCGGCTCCCAAAGCCAACCCCGGGGACGGTCCGTGCGGCAAGCAAGACCCCAGGCAGCGCCTCCTCCCCAAATAAGTTGACTTTGGCTTCAGCCTCTATGGCTTTGGCCAAGCTGGCTGCGTAACTGTCCAAGGACTTGTGCACTTCGGCTCTCACGTGAAGAACAGGGTTCTTGGCGGCCTCTGAGAGAGAAGGCAGAGCAAAGGTTAGCGAGGGACCAGGACCGTGGCTGTCCCGGGACAGGACTGCCCTTGCTTCACTGCCCCGGGAGCGGAAGCAGACTGAGGTTAAGGGGGTGGGTTCTGGGGCCACAGTCCGTAAGGTGACGATCCTTGACTCCCCTCCTTACCATCCGGGAAGTCTTAGAAGTGTTTAATCTCACGTCGGTTACCTCACCTGTAAAGAGAAGATCCTGGCACACCCCTTACGTCACGGGGTTCCCGTGCTAATTAGACAGCTCTTCCTAAGGTGCTTTAGCCTAGGTCTGGCTCATAGAAAAAGGCTTGATAAGTACTTTCTATTAATGACATTCAAATTTTTACATCTTTGAAAGAGTTCTCTGGTCTTTCAGCTCCCTGGAGTGTGTAATAGCTTTGGCTCTAAACTTCCACAAACCTGAATGTGGTCTCTGTCCTCTCCACCCTCGCTCAGAGATTCCCCAGAGCCATGGAGAACCTCAGGACTGGAAGGACATTAAAGGTTCAGGTGCCCCTTCCCCCAGGATTAGGACTCCTGACACCTAAAGTGCACAGGAGGGAAGGAGGGAGGGAGGGAGGGAGGGAGGGAGGGAGGGAGGGAGGGAGGGAGGGAAGGAGGGAGGGAGGGAAGGAGGGAGGGAGGGAAGGAGGGAGGGAGGGAGGGAGGGACGGAGGGAGGGGGCCCTTCAATTTCACATCCATGGCCTTATGACTATTAATCTCACTGCCTGTTTCTCTCCTGACATTTTGGGAGGAACGGCGTATCCCCTACACCTCACGTTGTCTAGAGTAGGCAACTTCCACCCCATTCTCCAGGAGGGAAAGAGGGGAGGACCTCTGCCCTGCCACTCACTCCCGGGAGGACTGACAAGGTCTTACACACGTGCCTGCTCCCTGCCCTGCGTGCAGAGAAGGCGCCTTTGGAACTGCTGTCCCCCAACACGTAGGCTGGATGGGGCAGGCTTGGCCCTATGCGGGCTGGGTGGATTGCGGAGGGCTTCAATCCATTTTTTTTAACACGGGAGTAACATATTATAGAGCCCATGAAGCTGCGAATCCAAGCTCTGTTCTTGCATCCACTCTGCCCGTAAAGCAGACGAGTTGATATCTGCCTCCTTGACGCCCATGACCACCCCTCCATTCAGCTGGAATCGGGGAGGGGGTGGTAGAAGAGATAGGACAAATTATGAACCTCAAACTCTGCCCCGGCCCATATTTATTTTGGTACTCAGCATTTCTGAAGAATTTATGTCTTAAAGTCCCTGGACTCTTCCACCACATCCACAACCGGCCATGTCGGTGGCTGTCCTCACCACCGGGTGGGATTCAGAAAAAAAGAGATTCTTCCCTCTGTGGGCAGCCTGGATGGCTCCTTTGTCGCTCTTCTAATCAGCATATCTGGATGGGAAACTAGACCCCAAGTTCCAGAGGCACCGAGAGCGCTGAGGGCTGAATTCAGAGCAACTGGAGCAGAAAAACGTAGGGACTGGATGACAGCAGAGCTCATTCCTCTCACAGGATCCCAGCGCCCCATCAGCTTCAGAGGCAACAGGCCAATCGAGACGGTGGCCTTTGCCTCCGGTGAAGTCGGCGCACTCACTGGGCAACGACTTCCATTTGCCACGGGAGGAAGCTGAGGCTCAAAGAGGGCAGGTTCAGACTCGTAACCACACATCATCCATGAAGGAAAGAAACCGCGGAGGGCTCAGAAACTGTTGTATCCAGTCGGGCAACTTCCTGAGGGAGGAGATGGGAATTGTGTGTGTGTGTGTGTGTGTGTGTGTGTGTGTGTGTGTGTGTGTGTGTGTGTGTGTGTGTGTGTGTGTGTGTGTGTGTGTGTGTGTGTGTGTGTGTGTGTGTGTGTGTGTGTGTGTGTGTGTCTGTGTGTGTGTGTGTCTGTGTGTGTGTGTCTGTGTGTGTGTGTGTGTCTGTGTACGTAGGCCACTGCTTGCCCAGCCTTAGATGCTGCTTGCTCTGAGAGTTGGAAGCCTAAGGACTCAAGTGAGACTGGCAGGCCGGGAGTGACATGGGGCTGGGCAAAGGCGGGAGCCCTCGTGTGCTGGGGATGGGAGCAGGCTGGGCCAAGGAGCTTTCCTAAGATCCTTTCCCTTCCCCCGTTTCCCTGAAGCCGTCAGTCACAGAAACCCACCTTTGATTTGTTCCACTTCATCTTCGAACGTCACTGAGCTCCTCCTCTTGGGTGGGCAAGTGTGGGAGGGAGGGTTGTCATCAGACGTGAAGTCTTCGAGCAGCATGACATCCGTTCCTAAAACCAAGGGCCGATTGTGCGCCTACAACAGGCAACACCAAGTCCTTCTCGCCACCTTTCTCGCCCTCGCTCACACCCCTTGCGTCCCTCTCTCCCCTTTCATGTATTCAAACCCACAATCAGGTGCAACCAAGTGCCCTGCAGCATTTGCCCAGGACACACCCTGTCTCTTGTCCCATTTCAGAGAGTTTGCAGCCAGCCACTGGGGCTGCTTCAGACACACCAAAAATACAGCAGCGTTATCCAGGCGGACGGGTCACCCGCCACAGCGAGCAGACTCACAAGTGATGAGTCTGCCAGACCTGGAATGGGGAAGGGCAGTCGGGCTGAGCGGAGGAGGGGGCTCTATTAAAGGGGCTTTGTGTTCACAGTGATTCTTCTTACAGTGTGAATTTCTATCATTCTAGTTAAAGTATGCCGTGCTAAATAAACATTTCAAACCTGAACATGTAAAGTTCTTTGGGGGCCAAAAAGGGATTGAGAAATATGCCCCCCCAAAAGTGGGGAAAAGGCAGAAAGGAAGGAAGTCCTATGAGAGAGAGTTGGGCAGGTGGGCAGGCAGGGGCGGGGCGGGGGGACCAGTCTTGTTCTGTCTTAGTCTCCAGCTATCAGTGCTTCAAGGCCTTGGTGCTCAGGAAATTAGGAAGAAAGGGGAGCTGGGAGCTCCTCATATGTGTTTTTTTTTTTTTTTTTTTTTTTCCGGTACGCGGGCCTCTCACTGCTGTGGCCTCTCCGTTGCGGAGCACAGGCTCCGGACGCGCAGGCTCAGCGGCCATGGCTCACGGGCCCAGCCGCTCCACAGCATGTGGGATCCTCCCGGACCGGGGCACGAACCCGTGTCCCCTGCATCGGCAGGCGGACTCTCAACCACTGCGCCACCAGGGAAGCCCCCCTCATGTGTTTTTGCAGAGCAACCTGAAAAGGCGTGTTCCTCTAGCGGACGTCACAACATGGTGGTTAAGCACACAGCTTCCCAAAGCGGAGAGATCTAGGATCACAGGCAGGATATTTAGTCCCTCAGCATCCTTCCATGCCTACAAAATGGGGATCGTAATTCTCTCTACCTCATAGAGTTGTTGGGAGGATTTTGAGTTGAGACGTGTAACGATGTGACACATTGCCTGGCGCACAACAGGCGCCTCATCGATGAAAGTCATCACTCGTGAGGACACGGCTAATAAACAGCGGGGCTGAAGCTCACACTCCGGTCTGTGTGACCCCCAAAGCCCATGCTCTTTCTTCTGCCTACAACAGGGGTCCCCAAGCCCCGGGCCGCGGATCGGTACCAGGCTGCGGCCTGTTAGGAACCGGGCCGCACAGCAGGAGGTGAATGGTGGGCACGTGAGCAAAACTTCACCTGCGGCTCCCCCATCGCTGGCATCACTGCCTGAACCACGCCCTCCCTGGTCCGTGGAAAAATTGTCTTCCACGAAACCGGTCCCTGGTGCCCAAAAGGTTGGGGACCGCTGGCTTACGACACTGTCCCCTTACTCCTTTTTGCCTGGTCACCTCCTATTCACTCTTCAGGTTTTCACATCACTTCCTCAGAGAAGCTTTTCTAACACCGCCCTCCCCGCCGACAAGTTCTCCCCCAACAGGGGGCACATACAACTCCGTTACGTGTCCTCACAGCACTCGGCTTCCCCTTCCATAGCTCTCATCACCCTTATAACCCTTACTAAAAGCAGAATTATTGAGGTATAATTTGCATCCCACACAATTCACCCATTTAAAGCGCATGGGATGGCCGTCTTTCCCACTAGACGGAAAGCCCCATGAGGGCAGTTTACCACTACATCTCCGGAACCTAGCGCAGTGTCTGCTCAAAGCAAGGGCCTGGCAAGTAAATATCTGTTAAATGAATGAATGTCATTCTGCCTCTGGATTCCTGCTGGTTGTCTGAGAAGAGGGAGAGAGCCCAAGGAGAGACAGAGACCCTCCCGTCCTTCAAGTCACAGCAGGGACTCGGGCCTACAAGGGCCGGTGCTACCAGTGGTTCAAGCCTCCGGGCTGCCAGTGGGAGAACATCCTCAGGGAACGTTCTGCCTGCGGGGAAATGCTCCACGACAGGAGGCCTGGGCTGGGTCCCTGCCCACGGCCGGTCCCCCCGGAATTCCGTGACACAGGCTCAGGCCAAGAAACACAGGTCAAGGCAGAGAGGAGTTTTCCAAAGGCCCCGGCAGGAGAGATGCAAGAGCAGGGAGGGAAATGTCCACAGACAGCCTGCTGTCGAGGGCCAGGATTTAGCACCCTCCCTTCACGCCCAGAACACAGACAGACAGCAGCCCCGGGACGGGGTGCTTCGTCAGCTCCATGAATGACTGACGTAGGGACACCGACGGCCTCTGCCCACGAGCCTCTCATCCAGTCATGAACTGGCAAGCACGGGGTGTGGCATTTGGGTCCCCAGAGCGGCGGCAGCAGACTGTGACATCACAGAGCCTGCCGCTGGGGGGAGGAGTCCTGGGCCGGCACCATCCCCTGGGCCGCAGCTACAGGGAGGGTCTGGAGAATGCTGTTGGAGATGTGTTTCTTTGGGGAGACCGAGTTCCCCATAGGCATGTCACAGGGCATCTAATGATGGTGACAAGGTATCCGACCTGGTTGGAGCTGCCCTTGATAGAGGGACGGCTGCCCCAGCTCACAAATGGAGAAACGCGAAGGTTTAGAAACAGACTGAGCAGCTTGTCTGAGATAACACAGCTCTTAAAAGTCAATTCGAGGGCTTCCCTGGTGGCGCAGTGGTTGAGAGTCCGCCTGCCGATGCAGGGGACACAGGTTCGTGCCCCGGTCCAGGAAGATCCCACATGCCGCGGAGCGGCTGGGCCCGTGAGCCATGGCCGCTGAGCCTGCGCATCTGGAGCCTGTGCTCCGCAACGGGAGAGGACACACAGTGAGAGCCCCGCGTACCGCAAAAAAAAAAAAAAAAAAAGTCAATTCGAGACTGAAAACCAAGCAGGTTGACTCCGGAGCCTGCACTGGACGATGGTTATTATAATTCGAGTAACAACTGACAATCATTTAGCATTTTAACTTTTCAAAGGCTTTCACTTAATTTGAATCTCACAAGAACCCCGCATGGCAGAGAGAACAGGAGCTGAGATCCCCACTGTAGAGAGGAGGAAACTGGGGCACAGAGATGCTGAAGAGCCATGACTGGACACCCAGACCCTTGCCTCTCGCCCCTCCACACCCTGGGAGACATCCCTCTCCCCACCAGCTCCCACCCGGCAGGCACTGGGGAAGCGCGACAGGTGAGGGGCTTACCTGAGTCCTGAGAGCAGCTGAAGCCGGTGTCCCCCGTGCTGCTGCTGTTACCCAGGGGCTGCCCGCCTGCCATGAGTGCCGTGAGGTGTGGGGACAGGCCCAGGTCTGCAAGGCAAGGTCGGCACTGACTGTACAATCCACGGCCCACCCAGTCCCCAGGGGCTTCGCCTCCGCTCCCCTGTCCGCTCTGTCCTCCTCGCAAAGCGTGCTGTCCACGCACCGAGGACACGAAGCTCTTAGCTGCCCTTCCTTCACTTCGCCACTTGTTCCTATCCCGGGGAGTCTGTGACAGGATTCACTGGGTCCCCCCCAGAGGGGAAGCGCTCGTGACAAACGTCAAACACCAACAAGGCAGGTGGGAGAGAAAATGAGGTGAAGGGTCGTGGGAGAAGATCGTGGGATGTTTTTTGAAGAGGCCGAAACCCCCAAATGAAGAGGATGTTTGTAAGTTGGAAGGTGGGAGGTAGGCAGTGAAACTAGCCCAGGAAAGAGCTGAGGCTGGCAGGGGGGGAGGCCTGGAAGGAGGCCCCCAGAAGCTCAGGAACTGGAGGTCCGGAGTCTCTGCAGGCAGGTGGGGCTTGATGGAAAGTCTCTACAGAAAGCAGTGGGTCCCCTCCACTGCTGTTCCCAGTTCGGGGTCCAGGCTCCCGTTCCCCATGTTGGCAGGAGAGTGGACAGAGTGAACTGGGGGACTCTGGCCTTAGCGACACCAGGCACATGGCAACGTGGCAAAAACCGAGGGAACAATGAGAGGCTACATAGTTACCAGTGGGAGCCCCGCCCTGGGCAGAAGACCAGAGACCCCGTCCCCAGGGAAATCCAGCCAGCCAGAGAGAAAAGCCCCACAGACCCCAAGATCTGGGCGCCCCGTGAGACGGCCCAGTTCCACCATCGCCCAGGGCTTCCCGCTGGCTTTCCTGGGCCGACTTACTAACCGTGAGGGACGGCGGAGATCACCAGATACTTAAGGAAAGGCACTAGCAGAAATGGGGGAATAAAAAAGGAAGGGAGGAAGGAGAGAAGGGAGAAAAAAGGATGTCTCGGGAGACGATGCAGGGAGCTTCAGAAAACAAAACAGAATTCTAATTGGGTGTCCTTAGAAAATTGAGAAGCTAATGACTCCATGAACAAAAGAGCTGGAGGCCATAAAGACTATGGAGTTAACGAAAAAAAGCACTCTTAGCAATTAAAAAAAAGCACAGAAAAGTCAAACTCCTCCAATCTCACGAGGAAGACCTACCTACCTGCCACGAAGGACCACCAGCGTTCCTCCCCAGCAAACCTACACACAGGAGACACCTCCACCCTGCACCTTCATCCTAATGAAGGGGACAAAACAACATGACACACATGCCCTCCTTTCTCCTTCAGAGCCACGGAGGACATGATGGGGGCTGAACCCGTGCAGTCAGAGCACGCTGCTCTCAGAAGCTCCCTGTCATGACCTGTGGGGAAAGCACTTTTGCAAGGAGCCTGCCCCTCTCCTGGGGGTTGGTGTGGAGGTCTGGGGCCGGAGAAGAGCCCAAACATGATCAGCCACCTCCAGGGTCTTGGCCTCGGAATATGACTATGTCTCAGCTGGAAGCCCGGCTTGCGGGGGGGTGGGTCGCCGGGGGAACATCCACTGCCACCCGGGACGGCTGAGGCCACAGTGGGTTCTGGACGCCATCTCTGAGGCTGCAGTGAAAGCCAGGCACAAGTCCTGGTCTCTACCAGTGGGAGAAATCACTGGAGCCAGACCAATGCGGCTCGGCTAAGAGATGTGGAAACAGGGCAGCTGGGCGGCAACTCTCTATTCTGTTTATCCAGCATTTTACCAGTGGAGAGTAGACTCAGTTACCCTGAGTTTTTTCACATGAAACAACAACACATCTACTGGGCTGGACCCAATCCACCCCCTTTCACAAAATTTTTTTTAAAAAGAAAGAAAGAAAAAGGCACAAAACGACAGGCACAGGGATCAGATCAGAAGCCTGGAGTGGCCAGAAGAGTCATGAGTGCCTTTGAGCGGCTGAAAGAACAGAGTGCAATTCTGGGGTGACATTGGCACTTTGAAGTAACCAGAAGACCTCTAGGTGGCGCCAGGAAGGGAACTTGGTAAAACAAGGCAGGAAAATTCAAAGGCCCCAGGGTCTCCTTCCTTCCCTCCAGCCCAGACCTCACAAGGGCCCTGAGGTGGGGCATTTCCTCTGAGCAAATGGGAGTCAGCGTCCTTCCCTGCAGAAGACAGCTGGGAAGGCTCCATTCCCGGTTCCAGGAGCTTCGAGCATCACACGAGGGCAGCATTCGGAGAGGCTGGCCTCCCACCATGCCCAGGCCTCCCTCGAAGCCTGGGTTGGGCCGGTGTCTGGGCTGTCCACCCCAACTGGGTTGGCAAGTGGCAGAGCTGTTGGAGAAGCCCGTGGCCCTTTCTCCTGAAGGCCCCTTCTTTGCTCCGATCACCTGTAGCCGCCTGTCAGCTTTGGAGGTGTAGTCTGGCCTCCCAAGACCAAACGTAAGCATCTAGCTCACGTTTCAGCACTGGAATCAAGGTCCACTCCAGGGCTGACCTACCCACCATGCAGTGGCCCTGCCCGGCAAAGCCCAGGGAGGCCAGAGATCTCAGTTCCTAGGGGAGCCCCATGGGAACCTGCTAATGAGACTCACAAGCAGAACGTATTGTGGTGGCCCGGTGACAGCCGGCACCCAGGGAAAACCTAAGCTGCTGCGCTTCTTCAGTTTGGGGCTAATAGAATGAGAAGACCAAAATCCACGGATTATGGCTGAAATCTATGTATGAAATAAACATGACTGCATGTGTAAAACTCCTGGCCTCCTGGAGTCAGCAGGAAAGCGCCAGGTGTCTGTGGAATGCCACTTCACTGCACCTGTGCTCACAAGCACGGTTAGGAAAGTTTATAATTCCATGTACTGAATCCTCTGGAGAAAACTTTGCAGATGCCTATGCAAACGGAGAGGAACAAAACCGAGACAGGGCCTCCGAGCCTTTTCTTGCTGGCTTTGGAACAAATCTTACCATCCTTCTTACCGGGGATGCCAGGTGGAAGGCAGAGCTCTCCTTCCTGACCAGAAAGGCTGTGGGCATTCCTGGCGTGGCAGGAGCAGAGCGTGGAGCTGGGGTGGGCACTGCATTCTGCTCTTTTTCCAAGACTCCTGCTGACGCTGTTGCCCACCTCCTGATGTCAGGACGTCCCGGGAAGAGACAGCAGGGATGCCCCCAGCTCCCATTCAAGGGGAAGGCCAGCAACTCAGAACCCATCATCCCACATGCTCTTCAGCCCAAACACATCCCACAAGACTGCTTTTCCCTCAGTGAGGAGACTGCTCACCGCCTTGGACTTGCCAACCCAACCACAGCGGGTGTTTTCCGCCTGTTCTCACGGCCTCACACACTCTTCCAGGATAATCTCAAGTGGCTTGCATGGAAAATCTTGGCCCCCAAAGCAGATGTTTCTTTCTGTTCTATCTACCCTCTCTTCCTCCATTCTCCTTCTTCATTTTTTTCCCTTCCTCATTCTTAACTTCATTGGAATCGAAAACATTTAATGTTTTTTTAATTTTTATTTTTTTGCCTAGAAGGTAAGTGATTTTACAAAATCTGAACAAGTAAGTTCATCAGTGAAATGAAACCAAACCCTGAATGTACTCCTCCTGGCTCACAAGTCACACTTGGAATCATGGTCTTGCCAGTGGCAGGGGGTGGGCATTTCAGGAATTAAAATACTGGGGTCCTGAGAGATTTTTTTCTCCTATAGTCAAAATTAAAAGTCCCAGAATTCCTTCCTTTCTCAAGAAGGAACACTCTATCAGTCCCTGAGATAAATCAGTGACATTGGTTTGTTTAATTGCCACATGGAAAAGACTCCTATCATCACTACCACTGAATATTCATGATAATTAAGACTTGTTATTTCTTTCCACTCTCTTGAGAGGGTAGGTGGAAGACCTATTTCCTGAGGAGGAAAAATTATCTCGAGCAGCATGAGTTGCCCAAAGTCATCTGGCAAGAGACTAGAACTGCAGTCTGAACTGGAGCTTTCCTTGAATATGGTCTGATAAGTGCCCTCAGAGTCTCTCTTCCAACAGCCTGTCCAGATGACAGTCTCCCTCAAACGACACAGTCATAACTGCAGGGGCAAGATCCACGAGTGCATGCTACAAACAGTGGGAGCCTCAAAATATCTGCTATGTTGGACTTATTAATGACAATGGAAAAAACAGTGACTTGGCAGACGCCATCTTAACTGTAGGGACTGAAAGTATTTGCCACCAAATTCATACACTGAAGCCCTAACCCCCAATGTGATGGGTCCTTGGGAAGGTACTGAGGATTAGAAGAGGTCACGAGGGTGGGGTGCTTATAAGAAGAGACCGGAGAGCTTGCTCTCTCCTGTCCCTCTCCCCAGCCCTCCACCATGGGAGGACACTGCAAGAGGGTCCTCACCAGAACCCAACCATGTTGCCACCCTGACCTCAGACTTCCAGCCTCCTGAACTGTGAAAAAATGAATGTCTGTGGTTTAAGCCATGCAGTCTACGGTAGTTTGTTGTAGCAGCCCAAGCTAAGACATCAACCGAGAGATCAGGGTAAGAACTAGCTAGTGAGAAGACCTACTGACATATGTACCCCTGGAACGCTCGTTAGGAAGAGCACATCCCCCGCCCAGCCTTGCCTGCCAAAAAGGTATTACCTCACTGTGACCCTGAGAACACATGAGCTACATGCAAATTGAGGGGCCTTCTACAAAATCCCCGATCAGGACTCTACAAAAGGTGTCAAGTCATGGAAGACAAGGAAAAAAAAAAAAAGACTTTGTCAAAGACTGAAGAAGACAAAGGAGATGTGACAACTGAATACAAGGTGGGATCCCGGACTGGATCCTGGAACAGAAGAAGGACATCTATGGGAAAATGGGTGAAATCTGAGTCAAATCTGTAGTTGTTAATAGTGCTGCCCCCCTGGCGATGTCTTAGGCTTGATAGCTGTGCTACGGTTAAGCAAGATGTCAGCACTAGGAGAAGTTGGGCGGATGGGTATTCTCTGTACTGTTTTCCCAATGCTTCGCTGAGTCTAAAATGATCTCGAAAGAAAGGTTTAAAAAAAAAATCTATCCCCCACTAGAGTAATTCCTCTGGGTCTCATCAAAGGGGATGGGATCATGTCCAGAAACTGTGAGCTCCGAAATCAATTACCAAATGGAGGAGCAGCTGTAACACACCAGATAGTGACACTTCAATGAGAGAGTGGAGGTCCGCCATCGACACGTCCTGAATTATTAGCGACAATACGAGGAAACCACCGACCCGTGAGGAAAGGCCCAAGACGGAGTATGTCCAGGAGGAGTAGCTGAGGAGGGCAGGAAGTGCTTTAAAGAGGACCCTGCCTTCAAGGAACACTGAAAGGTGAAGGCAGCCTGGTCCAATGCTTGGGTTCTTTTTTCTCTAGATAGATCTATCTAGATCTACTCTCCAGGCCAGCGGGCCATGGCTGGGGTCACAGAACACGGATTTCTGAACTCTGGTGTACCCTGCCTTGAACTGCCGAGCTCAGGAAATCTGCTTGGGAATCACAGTGGACACTCCGGGATGTTCTTTCCCCAGAGGAAACCTGTGTCTTAAGCCCTGAAGCAGCAGTCAGTCTGAGACCTCGCCCATCAACCTGCCCGAGCGCCTGCAGGACCACAGGCTACACCCGCCTGAGGGTGGGCATCCCTTCCCTGACAAGTTCCCAAGTTACCTGTGATCCTGTTGGAAATGCTGAAGAGCCTGGAAGTCCTCTGCCGCTGCACAAACGGTTCCCGGTAATACCGATCCCCAAAGCACATGCCCAGTAGTTCCTTGCGAACCGTCTTGTTCCAGAGTCCATAGATCAGCGGGTGGCAGACGGCACTGGTAAAGGACAGCCAAGTGGCCCAGGTCTCCAGGGTTGGGGAGACATAGTTCTTCCCCCAGAGGGCCTCAGAGGTGATGACGACCATGTAGGGGCCCCAAGTGACCATGAAGGCCCCAATGACCACCAGGATGGTGATGAGCGCTTTGCACTGGTTGGCCGAATAGACCACGCCCTGAAAGGCATTCTTCCTACTGCCCGAGGAAGAGGTGGAGGTACTGGAGTTCTTCCTCCCGTTCCCGTGCGCGTCCTCCTCCACAAGGACCACGGTGCCACAGTGCACCTTGCGTGCCTTGACCCTGGCCACGCGGAAGATGAAGCCATAGCACACCAGCATGACCAGGAAGGGGAACAGGGCACACCAGATCTGCCAGAAGGCGGTGTAGCCAGGCTCCCGGTGCCACGCGGCCACACACATCCACTTGAACTCGTCAAACTCCACCGATGACCAACCAAACAGAGGTGGCAGGCAGCCGATGAGGGAGTGAAGCCAGATGTAGGCGAGCGCCACCACGGCTCGGTTACCTGTGATCTTCATGGGGTACACCATGGGGTACAGGACCGCGTAGTAGCTGGAAAAAGAATGGAGGCAGGTGAGGGAGACGAGTAAAAATAGAGAAGACACACCAGGAGGGGCACCCACTGCTCTCCTAGGTGGCGAGCTCTGTTGGATTTCTCTCACTCAACACGGCCATGGGGTGAATGCTTCTAAAAGGAGCACCTCCTCTCACCCTCCCCGGACAAGTCACAGCCTGGCCACGTGACCCAGCTCCGTGCAACTCTTCATCAGAGAACGGCTGGACACCAGGAAGAACACAGAGCTCAGGCGGCCCTGTTTCCAGAGCCCACTCACATTTGGGGGTGTGGCTAGTCTTCAGGCATCTCCAGGAGTTCTAAGGGACCGTGCGTCGAGCCAGATCACTTCTGTGTTTCTGACAGTAATCCTTTTAGAGCTGTTTTCAGAGGGTCCTCAGAAACCAGAAGAACAGCTAAGGATTATGGGGTACATTCATTCAGTGAACGTTTACTGAAGGCCTGCCACATGCCAAGCACCGTGCTATGCACCGGGAATACAGGTAAAAAGGTGCAGGGGGAGACAGACACATGAGCAGGGTACAAGGCTCTGGAGCAGAAAGGGGATATTTAATCCCCACAAGAAGTCTTTAGAGTGACTGGCATTATCATTATCCTCATCTTAACAGCAGAGAAAGGATAAATAATCTGCTCTAGATAAGGAAGGGGAAGAAGCAAGATAAAACCCCGGGACACCTGACTACAGTCCCCAGAGCGCATGCCAGCAATTCCCTGCACACGGTCTTGTTCCGGAGTCCACAGACCAGGGGTGGTTCCTAACCCCTCAGCTCTGTGAAGAAGGAGAGAGGCCTGGAGAGCTACTGATTCATACTGACGGGGCCTCGGATCCAGACTGCAGGGTCAGGGCGGACTTCCTGGACCAGATGGCACACAGACTCAGGTCCTGAACGAACAGAGGCACTGGCCCAGGAGCAGCTGAGGCAGAACGCCAGCCTTGGCGAGACGCGGAGATGTACCTGAGCACCGGCTCAACGAGGAAGCTGCCTGTAGCTCAACCAGGCCGGCGCGGGGTGATGGTGCGTGGGGAGAAAAGGAGCCAGGGGGCCGGGGCGTGCAGAGCCTTGCCAGCCAGCTGAGCTCTGACCCTTTAACTGGAGTGAGTGGGAGGATTTAGACCATGGGGTTGAAAGTAGACCACCAGCCTCCCCACCCGGACGTTTTATCCAAAGGAAATGTTCTTTAATGATGGAGCTTCTGCAGGAGGGCAACGTGTGGCGGGACAGGGGTGACCACACTGAGGCTGCCTGCTACAGGCGGAACCTTAGGAGATGACTATGGCTGTGAGCCTCACACACCACCTGTGAACCACCTGCTCCACCAGGACCTTCCTGAGTCACCCCTGGGCACTAGAGCTCAGGGACAGGGGCCATGGCCTGATTTACCACCTGCTGCCTGGGGCAGGCTCTCATGGAGGGGTCCCTGTATGAAAGGCCTTCCAAATCAGAGGCAAGACGGGGACCGCTGGTCTCAAGCCTCGAGGCCCCACCAAGGTCTAGCCTGGAAGGAGTGTTCTGAGCGTGGAGCCTGATGAGAGGAAACCACCGCGATTATGGTATGGATTACAGAACCCCTGCACAGAGCCTGGGGGAAAGCGATTCCTGTCTTCTGCTGACATCTGGGTTCGCATCTTGCAAAGGCCGTGCAGCCCCGTGAAAGAAGCATGCCTTTGGAGTTGGCGGTCCCTGGGTTCAGATGGCGACTCTGCTGTCCACTAGCTGTGTGACCTTGGGTAGCTGAGCTAAGCTCTCAGAGCTTCAGTTCCTTCACCAGGAAGATGGGAATCACAGAACGTCTGGCATGGATCTGCTCCAAGGACAGAATGGGCTCGAGTGGGGGGAAAAGGGCTGGATGGGACCTCCCTTTAGATGGCAGCGGGGACAGAGCTGGGACACTGTGCACTGATGTTTCCCCCTTCCTTCCTGAAGACAGAATCCCTATTTTGCTCCTGCAAAACTGCTGTGACCACAGGGGACGCTGGGCCCTTCTAAGCACCAGGGGATGAATCAGGCCATGCTGGTGGTATCCCCTCCCTTGCCAGGTGACCAGCTGAGGCACTGACCTGTGTGACATCATCTGGCAAATGAAATGTGAGGGGAGTTTCCTGGGGTGGGACTGGGGGCACTTCCAGGAAGGTTTTCTCCACTTTTAAAAAGAAACAAGGCGGATATTTCTCCTTTCCTCTGCCCATTTAAAATGCGTGCAGGCCCTCTGACCTCAGGCAACACTTCAGGGGTGAGTGTACAGGAAGGTGTGGGAGGCCAGGCCTGGGGAACATGAGCTGTCCCCGTCTCCTCTGACCAGCCACGTTCAACCATTACGATGGGGCTTCCCTGGTGGCGCAGTGGTTGAGAGCCCGCCTGCCGATGCAGGGGACACGGGTTCGTGCCCCGGTCCGGGAGGATCCCCCATGCCGCGGAGCGGCTGGGCCCGTGAGCCATGGCCGCTGAGCCTGCGCGTCCAGAGCCTGTGCTCCGCAACGGGAGAGGCCACAACGGTGAGAGGCCCGCGTACCGCAAAAAAAAAAAAAGTAAAAACAGGGGTCGTTATCTAAGTGGGTGATCTTGTGGCAGGAGAGCTAAGCATTGGAGCCCCTACGGGCATTACCACTTTGAAGTTACACGTGACATCACAAAAGGCTCTTTGGGGACCAACGGTGGTGCTTGGGCTCGTGTCTAAAAATGAGTTGTTGGAGAAAAGATGGAAAGCTTCAGAAGACAGCTAAGAGTACGGAAAACAAAGGAAAACCCCTCCGTTCTGGCCTGTATTAACCTGCAGGGAATAGGGAGTTGCTTTTGTTCTATATTTTCCTTTGAACCTGCAACTAGGCCTAAATGAGGCTTAAGTTTAAAAAATGAAGTTTCAAATCTATGAAACCCATTAAAGAAATTCTTTTTGTGGACAGATGTTGGCATGTTTGTATCTTGATAAAGGTGTAGATGTGAGCATTGCAATGTATGTACATTTAGCCAAAGGAACCCTAAAACCAAAGCCTTTAGCATCTCAGAAACTGGGCGAGTTACTTACCAGCCACGTGGACTTGGGCGAGTTTGCAAAACCTCGCTAGGCTCTTCTGCAAAATGAGGACTGATAGGGTCGTTGTGAGGATTAGCTGGGATAAACATTTGTTAACGGCATAGTGCAGTGCCCGGCAGGTGACTAGCCCCCCGCCCTTGTTTTCTTCCACTTTCTTACCGATGTTCCCATCTCTTCCTTCCACCCCATTCTCTTATTCTTCTCTCCTCTCTCCTCACTTATCTTTTACTGCTGCCTCCTCTCGCCTGTTTCCCTCCCTCTCACTCTCCCTTCCTTCCTACCCATCCCCTCCACCTCTCTCTGTCTCTGCTTCTCCCTCTTTCTCATTCTCTCTCTCTCTCTCTCTCTCTCTCTCTCACACACACACACACACACAGACACACACACACAGCTGCATCTTTAGGTTTCCAACATAGAAGGCAAATATGTAACCTTCAAAATCACTAATATCAAGAAAATTTAATTCCCTAAAATTCATGGGGACAGGGGAAGGGGTGTTTGAAACCCTGGTCAGACGGTGATCATTTATAGGAACGTGATCGATTCGCTGGTCCAGTCAATTTGTATTTTTAGCCACACGAATGACCAATAATAAAAAAAATTAATCGCACCTGCCATGAAAATATTTGAAGACACCAAATTCTACAGCAGTCTATACCTTATAGTCAAAGATCCGGGCAAAGCACTGTGATGGCCAAATCCATCTTGCTACACTCGCAGGAGGAAATGATCTATTTTTCAGAGACAACCAGGCCTTGGTGACTTGTCATCGCTGGGAGCGGCAGAAGCCCTTTCTCGACTCACGGCTCTGTCACTGGGTGACCCTGGCGCGGGCTGTGGGGTCTGGGGTGCCTGGATTAAATCTCTAGTGAGATGACCGGTGACGCCAATTTGTTCACGTGCGTCACCTCTTCGTGACCAGCTGTTTCCCCCGGTCTCCAGCTGTGTCCCACGCGCCATGCTTTTTCACTACTTCCGGCCTTGCTCCCTCCTCTGCGTTCTCACAGCACCTCGAACACACTGGCTCTGCGTACACACCACATGGTCCTAAAATTACCTGGCCACATGTCTATCCCCCCGACACTGCGAATTCCTCAGCGTGTCTGTTCATCTCCTTCAGCTGCGCGTTCCCAGCACCAATCACCTGGCCAGGCATACGTTAGGTGCTCCATAACTTTATCAAATGAATAAATGGAGGTGGCTTGTTCATTTGGAAGGGCCCCTGCAATCCTATTCACTGCTAGGACTTAGCTCAAATGCCACCTTTTCCCCGGAGCGTTGCAGGCCCTGCCCTCAGAAGCAGCCACGGGAGCTGTCATAGCGCTTAATTCTGCTTTGTGTTCACACCAGCACCCACGGGTCAGCCTCTGCCATGAAGCTGTGAACTCCTGGTGGGCAAGGGCTGCGTCCTGCTCATGCTGTATCCTACCATCCGAGGATGTAGCACAGGGCCTTTCACAGAGCAGACACCCAGCAGATATTCCCAGTGTGAAAGAGCAAGGCGTCGAAAGAGGCAAATGCTCTCTCGTTTGATGCATTTTGATGGCGTGATTTGAGAATCGGTCATGCTTGCGGGTGGAAATCGCACTCTCGCTTACTAGACCTCAGATCCAAGTAAGCAGTATACGGCCTCCGAGAGCTGCCTCCACTTATTGAGTATCCACGTATACACAGTTCTGCGAGAGGCATCTAAAAACCAACTTCCCCGCTCTGCTCCTGAGCTGTCGGCCCCCACTCCACCTTCCACAGGACCCAGGACGGGATATCCCAAAAGTAATGATTCCCCATCCCATCCTACTGCCAACAGACTTCCAGTTATGTCTGCAGTGCTTATCATCAGTCTTGCTAGGACGCCGATGAACGGCTGCTGAAGTAACAACCTGTACAAGCTTCTGAAGGGGAGCCTGCCTTTTACACATCAAGAATCTTCAAAGTGTGTTTCCTGTGACTGAAAACACAATTCCACAAACATACATCTTCATCAAAGTGCTATATAAAACAGTAAGCTAACAGGGGACTGTAAAAATAAACTGCAGTCCATCCAGAGGACGGAGTACCATGTAACCATTCAAAATCATGTTCTCCAGGGATATCTGCAGGTGGGAAAAATGCTCACAATCACTTGTTAAGTGAAAAAGCAGGTCACAAAACCACATGTGCCTTGAGTCTATTTTCTAAATTTACTGCATGCAGCCAAAAATCCCTGGAGGCAAGTATACTAAAAAAATGTAGGACTTCCCTGGTGGCGCAGTGGTTGAGAGTCCGCCTGCCGATGCAGGGGACATGGGTTCGTGCCCCGGTCCGGGAGGATCCCACATGCCGCGGAGCGGCTGGGCCCGTGGGCCATGGCCGCTGAGCCTGCGCGTCCGGAGCCTGTGCTCCGCAACGGGAGAGGCCACAACAGTGAGAGGCCCGCGTACCGCAAACAAACAAACAAAAGTAAACAGTGATTGCTTCTGATTGGTGGGATTATGGATATTTCTTATTGTACTTTTTCTACTTTTGGTATTATTTTCTTCTGTTGGGGGGAAAGGAGATATTTGGAGAAGCCACCTGATTAGTTCTGACCAATGGCTTCCTTCACTCTAACCCCCCTCAGGTGCAGAGGGCTGAAAGGATTCTGGCCTCGGCCCTAGTGGAGGCCTGCACCTTGGGTAGACCATCCAGCCACCACTCATCGGCTCAAAAATGGACGATCCCAAGGGAGCCAGGGGACTCGTGTCACCCAGTGACGACAGTCCTGGGGAACCCCTCTGTGTTTTCCCTGACTCCCTCCCCAATTCTATAAATCACAGAGACTCTGAATCTCCCCCCTCTGCCCTTGTACAGTTGAACCCTTGCCTGGGATGAATGAAGTGACCATTGGCAAAATCCTAATAAAGAAGACTCCAGGGGTCGGAAACTCTCTGTCAAAGCCTGCAGGACTTTCACAACTAAATCTGACAGCCTAACGCAGGAATCTGGAAGAACCTTCTAGATAGAGCTGAGGGGCGTCAACAGTGCTATTCCTTGCTGGAGCCAGCTATGCCACAAGAAGGGAGAGCCCAGATGTTTTAAAAGCACACACTGTCTCTCCCAGGCGCCATCTTACTCCCTGTGTTGTCTTCCCTTCCCCTGCTCTCCTTCCATCCAGGACTGAGCTGATGTTCAGGCCCTTGTACTGTGGACGATAGAGAGTATTTCCTCTTTGGGCTGCCCCGGTGCAGCTCTGGCCCAACCCAAAGCAACAGAGAGCAGGCAGCACTTTGGGGAAGACCTGGATCTGATACCTCCTCTGCCACGTCACCTTCCTCAGCTTCTGTTTCTCAACTATCAACTGAGAAGCAGAAGTTAATAGAACTTTTCTTTCTAAGTTGTTTTTCTCATTTTTTGGCCACGCTGCACAGAATGTGGCATCTTAGTTCCCTGACCAGGGATCGAACCCACGTCCCCTGCAGCTGGAAGCGCAGAGTCCTAACCACTGGACCACCAGGGAAGTCCCCAACTACATGCAAGCTAGACCAGATAAAATCAGAGGTGCTCTGGTTGAGGGGATAGAAGAAGAGGCAGAACTCTGCTTTCTCACCCTCCCCAGCACAGACGTGACACCCTCCCGAGGAACTGAGGCAGCTCGGAGGACACAGCCCACATGATCTCTCAGGTTCCCCCTTCACCCACACTCCTAAACCCTTCATTCTCTGAGTGTGATGCAAGCTTACCGGTCGACGGCGATGACCCCGAGGGTGAGCATGCTGGCCGAGCTGATAAGCAGGTAGAGGAGGGCCGAGAAGTTGCACCAGACCACGCCGAAGATCCATTCCCTCCGAACGGAGCTGGTCGCCACGAAAGGCAGCACCAGCACGGACAGCAGGAAGTTGGACAGCGTCAGGCTGAAGACGAACTTGTTGCTGAGGGTGAGGAGGTAGGACTTCCTGTACAAGGTGACCACGATGACCAGGTTGCCCAGGCAGACGAAAATGGTGATGACGACAATGGCGATGAACTCGGTGACGACGACGCCCCCTTGGCCACCGTCCTCCTCGGTGAGGTTACTCAGCTCCTTCCTGTGGCTGAGGGAGGAGTTGAAGCTCATGGTCAGTGCGCCTCGGCGGGGGGTGGGCAGAACATGCTGGACGACTGCAAAGACAAGACCCAGAGACAGGAGAGCAGTCATCAATCCACAGCCTGCACACTTTACAGAAGAGCTGCAGAGGCCCCGGGTCACCCAGCCAGCCGTCTCCACGCAAGCTCTACAGAAGTGGCCAGCTTTCTACAACCGACTTTCTATGCGACTCACCGTGTCCCTGTGAACGATGTGTTCCCCCAATCTATCTATTTATTTATTTATTTAACTTTTGGCTGCGTTGGGTCTTCGTTGCTGCATGCGGGCTTTCTCTAGTTGCAGCAAGCGGGGGCCTCTCTTGTTGCGGAGCACAGGCTCTAGGCGCACGGGCTTCAGTAGTTGTGGCTCGCAGGCTCCAGAGCGCAGGTTCAGTAGCTGTGGCACATGGGCTTAGTTGCTCCGCGGCATGTGGGATCTTCCCAGACCAGGGCTCGAACCCGTGTCCCCTGCATTGGCAGGTGAGCTCTCAACCACTGAACCACCACGGAAGTCCACTCCCGCTCCTTGAGTCTAAACCACCCTATCCATTCTCCCTAGCACCAGTGGTTCAAAACCTTTAATGTACCTAAGAATCACCTGCAGTACCAGCTCAAAGAGCTGATTCTTGGGCTCCATCCCTAGAGATGTCTGGTCCCAGAGAACAGAAGTACAGCCTAGGAGTCCGCATTTTAGACAACCACAGGACAGGTGATTCTGATTCAGTCCACCTGGGCTAGGCGGACTGCTGCTTTTGACTCCTGCAATGCAGGGTGGACCCGGAACCGGCAGCATCAGTATCACCCGGCGCTTACTAGAGATGCAGAATCTCACGCCCACCTCTGAACTGCTGAATCAGAACCTGCACGTTAATGCCGTCCCCAGTTGATTCATGTGCCCATTCAAGTTGGACAATAAGATTAGCATAGGAGTCATTCTGAGATCCCTAAGCAGGGTTTCAACAAGTACAGTTCATACTGAGGCATCACTACTGCTCTCATCAGCCACGGTGAGGGAGGGCAAGGAGCTGACACTAATGATAAATGGGTAAGAGGCGGCACAGTTTGAGGTCTTTGCCCACAAACACCGTTCTCAACAAGGGGCAGTCCCTGCTCTTGGGACGCTGGCTCCGAATCTTGCTGAAAACTCAAGGTTGACACATTTTAACATTCAATCCTACAGACGAATGTTTCTCCAAAAGTTTCATCTACTTGAATCAGCCAAAAAAATCCCACAGATCACTTTCCCCACCTGCTCTTGTTCCCAGCAAAGAGAATACACCGGAAAGGAAGGAAAGATTGCTTTCCCCGAGCCAGAAAGCAAGAACCCTGGTGCCTAGACTGCCTACACACAGCAGCAGAGCCTTCCCGACAGCGCCCGCCTGACCTGGCACTTCTGTCCAGACACCTTTGGCCATAGGGAGCTGGTAGGTGAGGAAGGCGGCTCTTCCTCTTCCCAGCAGCCCTAAAGGCCAATTACAAAGTCTCCCTTTACCAACAGGCGCACTCGTAGGTCACAACCACAGATGCTGCGAGCTTGAGTAACATCGAATAATTCTAATCCCTCCTCCCCTTGACAGCCTTCAAATACTTCACAGATTACTTGCTTTCTTTTCTCCAGATTAAAACTCCCAGGTTCCTGAGGTGACTTCTAGACTCTCTACTAACTCAGACTCCCTGCTTTGGACTTGCCCATGGATGTCAACGACCCTCTTGATTTGTGGACCCCAAGACTGAACGTACCGTTCTGGACATGGTCTAGTAAGTGCATAAAGGGGCAATTTTCTCCATGATCAGGATAATCTTCTGATACTACTCACTCTAGGAGTGCATTTTCTTTTGGCAACCGTATTACCCTGCTGGACTTACATAAATGTGTGGTCAATTAAAACCCAAAGTTTACACACATTTGAGTTTCTGCGAAGGCAGGTGTCCCCAGGCTTAAATGTATGGCATTAGTGGTTTTAAGCCTAAATACAAAACGTTATGTCTACTAAATTTTACTTTGTGCCTTTTGGCCCGTATTTCCAGGCTGCTAAAATATTCTGAATTTTGATTCAGTTATGCAATACGTTAGGTACTCTAGCTTTGTGCAGTAAATATACTTTAGAATTATGCCTTCTATGTCTGTGTCTTTGTAAGCTTATTTCTGGGTTTTGCTTTTATTTTTTGAGTTCTGAATTTTGTTCACTCTTATAAGTAAATTATTAACTGGTATCTCAAAATAAAGTCCTACTTAAGCATGTTATACTTAACTGCCTAAGTGATAACAGTGTGGTAAAGAAAACAAATTCTGAATCGTTAGACAAATGACAAAATGGGAGAAAATAGTTAAAACATATCACAGGACTAATCATTCTAACTTAAAAATAAAGAGAGAGAAAAAGAGAAAAGTGAGTAAAAGACATTTTAAAAAAGTGTAACGATATGAGATGACGGATGTTAACTAAATTTATAGTGGTAATCTTTTTGCAATATACACGTATATCAAATCATCATTTTGTACATCTGAAATTATACAATGTTATGTGTCAATTATATCTCAATAAAACTAGAAAAAAAAGACAGAGTTCACAGAAAAAGATATACCAATTGTACTTAAACACATGAAAAGATGCCCCATTGCTTCAAAATAAGAGGAATGCACTTTAAAACTACACTGAGGTACCATTTCTTTCCTTTCATGTCACTAAAGATTCAAAAGCTTGGCAACAGTCCCTGCCAGGGCGGCTGGGAGGAAGCAGGCATTCTCCAACGCTCCACATGGGAACGCAAAATGTAACAGCCCTAGGGAGGGGGATTTGGCAATACCTAACCAAGCTACACAGGCACAGAGCCTTTGATCCAGCAATTCCATTTCTAGATATTTATCCTGAAGACATAAGTTCGTAATATTAAGTAACAGATGCCCATGGTTATTTTATTCATTGAGGCAGTAGTTGTTATAAAAAGAAAATATGTGAGAAAAAGGGGGAAATAAAAATACATTTGCCCATAAAATATACATAAATATATGCTTACTTATACAAAAAGAAAAATAGGAAAGATAACCAGAAGCAAAGATACAGATGGAAGTGGACTTCTCTCAGTTTCTTTTTACAGTTTTGCCTTTTGAACCAAGTAACTATTTTACATACTAAAAAAGTTAAGTAAAAATGGATGCAAAAAGTAGATATAAATTGACTGCAAACTGAAAAAAAATAAGGCTAAGTATATATTAGATTGATAACATAATCATACAGAGAAAAGAATTAAGTCAAGTAGCTTTTAAATATGATATTTTGACTGTAAACTCTTAATGGCATATATTGTAAAGACAAGAGAACTAAGTTTACTTAGTAGGTTAGATGTTGTTAATGGTGTTTTAAGTTTACAATTCTTTTGAGTGTACAGCAACTGAGTATACATGCTTATGTTGGGAAACACATTTCTAATCATGGGAGAAAGGAGATATGAATTACAGAATAAAGGTGAAGAAGAACCCTGTGGTGTTAGCTTGGTTATTGCAGGCATCAGTATGAAATCACTCTTCAAATATAAATATAAAAACAGGTTCGGGGCTTCCCTGGTGGCACAGTGGTTGAGAGTCCACCTGCCGATGCAGGGGACACGGGTTCGTGCCCCTGTCTGGGAAGATTCCACATGCCGCAGAGCGGCTGGGCCCGTGGGCCATGGCTGCGGAGCTTGCGCGTCCAGAGCCTGTGCTCTGCAACAGGAGAGGCCACAACAGTGAGAGGCCCGCATATCGCAAAAAAAAAAAAACAGGTTCAAGGAAATTTCCCAGAATGCAGTCAGAAAAATTAAGAAATTAAAAATATAATATAGAAGGCAAATGAGAGAATGAACAGAAAGAACTTTATAAGGTATAATTACTTTACCCAAGCAAAGCAGTGTTTCTCACTTATTATGGGAATCATTTCTGGGAACGTGGTGAACTCAGCTGATGGGAACACCTTTCCTACTCCAAATTCATAGAAAGGCTGGGTTAGATATGACCCAAAATTTAAAAAAAAAAAAAAAAGCCAACCTTGGAAAAAGAAAGGGAAATCCATAGGTAACAGAAACGGAGAGAAAACTCAAAGCCAGAGTTGTAATCTCACAACTGTGGCCAAAAGGGTATTAGACCTAGTTCAAGACCCCTAGGGCTGAGGGTTTTTTTTGCAGTACGCGGCCTCTCACTGTTGTGGCCTCTCCCGCTGCGGAGCACAGGCTCCGGACACGCAGGCTCAGTGGCCATGGCTCACGCGCCCAGCCGCTCTGCAGCATGTGGGATCTTCCCGGACCGGGGCACGAACCCGTGTCCCCTGCATCGGCAGGCGGACTCTCAGCCACTGCGCCACCAGGGAAGCCCTGGGCTGAGATTTTTTATGTGGGAGGATGACTTTGGGTTCCACAAGGCAGAGAACTGGAACCAATATCCTGCCTAAAGAGTGGGTTCTAGAAGGGCTGCCTCCTCCATGAAAAAGAATCAGAAAAACTCCTCTTACTGGCAAAGGGAAGTGGCAAAAACAGTCATTTACCTGAAGCTCTGGGTGGAGCACTGAAGTTTTTTTTCCATGAGAAGTCAAACACTGAGACATGTGCCATGCTGATGAGGGTACCAAGTTTATAAGTTCTACGTGGTGCAGAAATCCAAGCTAATAAATTCATGCAAAAATGAATGCTGGCCAAAGTAAACACAAAATGGCTCTATAGTGAATTTCCACACTCACAAAACAAACATTTAATGAAAGTGAGTGCACAGCATTTGCCATGAGGGAGAATCCACAAAACAAAAACCAGGAGAATTGACATTCCCAGAACCTGAATTAATAGAAAAACATAAAAGAGACCATAATATAAATACAATTAAAAGCTTTATAAGGAAAAGAGGTAGAAACCATAATGAAAGAATAAGACATCATGGAAAAAATAATAAGCAATTGTGAAAGAGAACCAAATAGAAATTCTAGAAATTAAAATTTTAGCTAACAAAATGTAAAACTCAATGGGTATGCAGAGCAGCAGATTCAGCTAAAAACAAAGATGGTGAACTGGAAAACAGCTCTGAGGAAGTTACCCAGAATGCAACAAAAAAAGATTAAGAAAATGAAAATATGAAATAAAAGTCAAGATACATGAAGAGCAGGTTAAGAAGATTCAACGTATGTTTGAAAGAAGTGGTATCAGGGGAGATTAGAGAGAAAGGGTAGCAGATACTGTTGGGTGCCTATCCAGTAACCAGTGTCAGGTTTTTTTCCCTTACTGGCAGACCTCTGACTTTGTTTTGGTGTCCAATCCTCCTCCAGTGACTCAGAGAAGGCTGATCGGATCCCTGGTTCTCAGAGTCCTGAGTGGGCTAAACAAATCATTGTGTTGCCTTTCTCCTTGCAATTCTGGCATATTAGTCAGGAGCAGAAGTCAGTGGATTTCTGGGAAGAGCTGCTTTGATGATCTCACAAAGGCACTAGAGAGCACAGAGCTGTGGCAGCCACCTTGGGATCATTAGAGGTGTGAGGCCAACATGCTGAGAATGGCAAAGAGGAAAGCCTGGACCCCTGAGCTGCTGAATCAACAAATCCGGAAGTCACCTTCATCCTGGCTTCTGGTTATGCGAAGTAATACATTTGTAAAAATTATTTTTAAAGCTATTTCCAGTTAGGTGTCTGTTACTTGAGTCAAAAGCATCCAACTTACGTTAGGGTGGACCTACACTGCCTACATTAAGGTTGATGCATTATTTAGAGGTATAATTGAACATTTTCTAGAATTAAAGAAACACATGAGTCCTTAGAACAAAAGAGCATATCAAGTTCTAAGGATAAGTCAGAAAAAGTCTATACCAAGGTGCAACACAACGAAAAATGACAAACACTAAGATAAAGAGAAAATGGTAAAAACAAATTTTCTGGGCTTCCCTGGTGGCGCAGTGGTTGGGAGTCCGCCTGCCGATGCTGGGGACACGGGTTCGTGCCCCGGTCCGGGAAGATCCCACATGCCGCGGAGCGGCTAGGCCCGTGAGCCATGGCTGCTGAGCCTGCGCGTCCGGAGCCTGTGCTCCGCAACGGGAGAGGCCACAGCAGTGAGAGGCCCGCGTACCGCAAAAAAAAAAAAAAAAAAAATTCCTATACAGAAGTAACAATTAGATAAACAGCAGACTCTTCTTTTGAAGAAAGCAGTGGAATAATCTCTTGGAAGTGCTAAGGAAAAGAACTCTTGCCTTAAAGTTCTATAATACCATTCAAGAGAGGGCACAATATACTTTTGAGGCAAGCAGAGACTGAATGTTTACTAATCACTCCTTATTGAATGATCCCCTTAAAGATACAATTAATGAAGGAAACTGAATCCAGAAATAAGGAAAAGAAAATGGTAACTATATGGATGAATCTAAAATCAGAACTGCAAACAATTAAATTTTAAAAGTTAAACAGCGACAACAAATTTTATAAAAATAGCTAACTTGGGAGCTTTGAAAACAAGAGGAAATTAAAACACTAAGCAAAATGGGAGCTCTTAGAGGTATGACTGGAGTAAAAATATTCCAAGTTACTTTGTACTCAGGGCAGACCTGGTTAGGCTGTTTTCCCAGCACCCGGACAAGTGCCTAGCACATAGTAGGTAACTCAATAATGATTTGTTGATGAATGACTAGCCTTCAAAACTCGGTCATTGTTAAGTTGAATATGAGTGTTAACATTACAAAGGTAGCCACTAAAAGAATAAAAATAGGATGCAAAACTTTCAATCCAAAAGGGGGGGGAGGAATAAAGTATTACTTGACCTGGTGGCTCTCTAGTGGCCCTATTAGCAGGGACACCAGTGAACGCCAGAATCAGAGAGCCCAGGGCTGAGTGCTATCCTTGAGGTCCTCAGCTACAGCCCTTTCCGGGAGGCGCGGGGGGACGTGGTCAAAGAGCTGACCACCCAGGGAAATCCAAAGCCCCAGCCTCTGCCAGGAGGCCTGGAGAGGGAAAGGCACAAGCCCCAGCAGATTCCCCAGGGGTGTACTTTAACAAGAGATAGGATGTGGAATGTCCCAGCCAGGGAAGGCTTCCTGGCAGGCAGCCAGCTTCCCCAGGGCCCATTTGAATGGAAGCAAATTCGAGTGTGACTCACATTACCACTCTCCTGGCCAGTGCTGGTGCCAGACACGAAGGTGTTTCAGACTCCCACACTCTCCACGTCCTGCCATGACCAAATAAATCACTTTACACCACTGGAACATGACTGAGGTCTGAATAAATGTATCGGAAATCATTCCTGGGAAAGAGAGCCAGCCCTCTCAGTCAGGTCACCAGGGAAGCCTGGGCGTGCGGGTCCTTGTCTTTACTGTCATGGCTCCAAGTATCAGTCAGTCCTCTTTGGGAACTGCCTTCAGTTCTCTTGAATATTCCCACAGACGGTGACACGTCTGCTGGATTAGACTGGCAACAGCTTCAAGTCATTCAAAGCCAAATCTTGTCACTCGAGGGCGTGATCCATATCATTTGGGGTTAACAAACAAGGCAACACTATAGAATATTGAGACAGGTATCTATTGTGTTTTATAAACTGGCCTGCATGCTAATTCCCAAGAAATAATTCTAGAAATGCCTTGCTTTGCAAAAACAGAATTACTACAATATAAAGGTGGATGCCCTCGCTTTCCCTTATTTAATTGTATAAATTTGGATATGTTCTAGTCCCACCTCATATTTTTACCTAGAACTCTGATTTTCATTGACTTACAGCGGACTTTCTTCCTGCTCATATGGCTGTTACCCTATACTTGTCAGAGGTTGTGTGGCATGGTGGTTAAGAGTATAGACTCTGAAGTCTGCCTGGGTTTGAAGCTCAGCTCCTGTAAAAAAGAACAGTGTGTTTATTTGTATCAAGTGCCTAGAACAGCGTCTGGCATACAGTGAGCCTTCACTTCATACTATGGCTTCTATCTGAAGCGTTCACCCTGATTTTACTTTGCGAGAGGACCCTTCCCGTATTCTTAGGCCATGGTCACATGACCCAGGACTTTGGCTGGAACAGCCGGAGGACAGACTAGCCTACCATGGGGTTGGTAGGCTGATACCATGAGCCTGGGGCCGCAGCAGCTGGCCATCTTGGACACTACATGGAAAGTGCTTACAGGCAAATAAAAGTGAGACAAGGAGAGAGAGAGGGAGAAAGGGGGAAAGAGAGAAAGAGAGCAAGAGAGAAAAAGAAGGGGGCAGGGAGAACATGCAACGAATCCATTCACAAATGCTGATGAAGTAATGTGTGATTCTGAATTTTCTTGTTCTCCTCAGTTATACGAGCTGGTGAATTTTCTCCTTCACTTATGCTAATTTGGCAGGGTTTCTGGCACTTGCAACTTAAAGAATCCTGACTGATACTCTGATACACCATGATCTGCATATAACACGTCAAGACCCCACCTCTTTGGACACTGGTACCAGGAACCTTCCCTTTCTCAGGATTAGGCCGACTCCTCAGGCACAGCTCTGCCTTCCTCAGCCTCCTGCTGGAGACCTTCTTATCCTTTTCTTCTCGCCACGGACCACGCCATGGAACCATGGACCCTAGTATGGTGGAGTTTCTTCATATGGAAGCATAGAGAAGCTTTTCACCCCCCAGAGTATATGCAGTCTCTTGGGGATCAGGTGGTCCGTGACCCAGTCAATAAGCCACTGCAAGGAAAAGGAGGCCTCACTCACCCGCACAATGCCCATTACAAATGGGGCCATCGAAGGGGCGGCCTGAGAGTCCACAGACGGCAGGCCCAGGCTTGGGTTTGTGTTGGGAGACCATGCTGGTCAGAGGATGCAGGACTCTTGGCACCTAACAAGGGCGCTGGACACGACAAGACACACCTGACCTCTTCAAAAGTCTTCTCCAGAGCAAATCATTTCTTTTAGTGTAAGGTTCTCTTCTGATATCCTTAAATATACCCAATCAGGGTAGCGGCTCACTTCCTCCTCTGTGGTCTCCCATTTTTATGAAGAGCTGAGCACCCTAAAAGCCGAGACCACCAGATGTCCTCTTCTAAAGAAATCACATGCCAACAGGTAGGTACGTAAGATGCTCGAATAAACAACTCTCCAGGTGAGGAAATGTTCCTAAAACACCACTTCAAATAAGTTCACGTGAGGTCACTGTGATGCTATGTTGGCCATATTCTCAGGGGCTCTTCATCTCAGCACCTCAAAGCATTTTATCCACATCAATCACCAGCTGGAGCAGTTGAGGGCGTGGAGTTGGGAGGAAGGTTCAAATAACCATTTGATTTGCACTAAGGTAACTGAGAGAGACAGTGAATCCCCCATCCCGCCCACAAACCAGACCACACAACTCGTTGAGAGCCGGAAAGAGATCACAGAATCCCCGGTCTCCTTCCCTGCATTCCCTCCATCCTTCTGTGGCACACACATGAAAGTTGTTCCAAAGATGGTGGGTGCAGCGACTCAGCTTCTGCAACCCCAGAGGGATGTCCCCACCCAGCCAGTCCAGGGTCTGTTACAATGTACAGTGCTTTGCTCTTGTCCCCACCAGGGCACCATAAACCTAGTAACTTCCTGGTTTGAAACCTTTCACTTCACCTGTAAAGCTGGTCCAAGCCCTGGTCTGTTTGGGAACATGCACCAGAAGGTGGGAGAGAAGCTAGAATCAGAACCCTAGTGGCCTTATGGTCCTTGTCTGAATTCTTGGTTTGCCAGTGGGAGAGACCTGGCTTTGGTCCCCTCTGTATGTACATTATCAACATTACCAACCTCCAAAACTTCCTTCAGCAGGGACTGAAAGTCTGGAGGCTGGGGCTCTTCACTGACCATGACCCTGCCCACAAGGGCGTCAGCCATGACTCTGTCAAATGTCTTTCCAAAACCAAGCTCTTGCTACTCAGCAAAAACATTTCCCAAGGCTCAGTCCTTGATCCATTCCCTTCTCCCTATGTCCTTGAGAATCTTACCCATTTCCAAAGTGTTGTTAAATTATTATCAACTAATGATAATCAGTATTGGCGAAACAGTGTGCAACATACAATGTAACTTTACATACATTGTTTCACTTCACCTTCTGAATAACTTTTAGAGGAAGGAATTACCCTTCTCCCTGTTTCACAGAAGCAATACAACATGTTGTTAAGAGCATGAACTCTAGAACTAGAGAGCCTGGGTTCAAATCCCAGCTCCAATACTTACTGCCTTCTGTGACCTTGACATGTTACCTAACCTCTCTGGGCATAGCTCCCCACTCTGTCAAATGGAGATAATACTCCTTGCTCAGGAGTAAGTACCTCATAGGGTTGGTGGACAAAATCAATGAGTTAATATTTATACAGTGCTTAGAATAGAGTTTGGTACCACGTGTTTGTTAAATGAATAAAATGGGAACACTGAGTCTCAGAAAGGTTAAGTGCCCAGTTCAACAGAGCATTAGGTAGTAGCTCTCCAACTTGGTTCTATGACTGTGAGACTACCTTCACTCCATCTACTCACCACAGCAGATAAGATTCGACATGGTGTGGCCTCATCTAAATTCCAGACTTCTCACCCACCAACCCCTTCATGTACGTTCCGCTCCAGCCAGCTGTGCTTACGTGCTTCCATTTCCAATTTGCTCTGGCTTCTGCCTATTCTCTAGTCGGAACGCTCTCCCTGTTTGTGGAATGAGTGAATAAAGATTTACGAAGTCTAAAATGTGTTATTGATCTATTGGTCTAATAACTTGATTGAAGAGAGAAAGAAAGGAATAAGTGTGTACAGGCGGTGAGGCTTTAAAGCAATACAAAAAATATAACAAGTCAGAACATTGGATCTGGCAATGATTTCTTGGCTATGACACCAAAGGCACAGGCACAAAAGAAAAAACTGACAAACTGGACTTCATGAAAACTTTTTAAATTTGTGCATCAAAAGATACCATGAACAGAGTAGAAAAGCAACCCACAGATTGAGAGGAAATATTTGCAAATCATATATATGACTAGAAATTAGTGTTCAGAATATATTGAGAACTCCTAAAATTCAACAACAACAACAACAAAGAACAACTCACATCCAAAAAAGATATACAACTATCCAATAAGCACATGAAAAGATGCCCAACATCAATGATGATTAGGAAAAGTAAATCAAAACTACAATGAGATACCACCTCACACGCATTAGGATGGCTACTGTCCAAAACAAAAACCAAAACCCAGAAAATAATAAGTGTTGGTGAAGATGACAGTACAGCCATTGTGGAAACCAGTACAGCAATTTCTCAAAAAATTAAACATAGAACTATCATATGATCCAGCAATTCCGCTTCTGGTCATATGCCCAAAATAACTGACAGCAAGATCTCAAAGAGCTGTTTGTACACCATGTTCATAGTGGCATTATTCACAGTAGCTAAAACATGAAAGCCACCCAAGGGTGCATTGACTGATGAACCAATAAGCAAAATATGGTATATCCACATAAAAGAATATTATTCAGCCTTAAAAAGGAAGGAAATTCTGCCATATGCTACAACATGGATGAACTCTGAGGACATTATGTGATACAAAAAGACAAATATTGTATGATTCTACTTATATGAGGTACTTACAAGTAGTCAAAATCATAGAGATGGAAAGTTGAATGGTGGTTGCCAGGGCCTGGTGGGAGGGGGACAGGGGGAGCTGTTTAATGGGTTTAGTTTCACGAGGTGAAAAGCATTCTGGAGATGCACGGTGGTAATGACTGCACCATATAAGTGTATTAATACCACTGAACTGTGTGCTTAAAAATGGCTCAGGTGGTAAATTTTATGTTAGGTATATTTTACAGCAATAAAAAAAAGTTGGAAAAATATACCAGGGTACCTTCTCTTTAACTTCTCTCCCCACGGGGTTTGGAGAGTCATGAAATGAAGGAAGTCAGCTGACTTCACGGCATCTCACCCGCTGATGAAGAAGAGAAGAACCTCAGACGGCACGTAGAGTAACCTTTTCCTGCATCGGATGAGGAAACACAGGCTACGTCTGCCCTGGATTATTCCTCACTAGGGACTAGTCCGGCAGTGACTTCCAAGGTAAACCCACTGAGTAAAATGATTCATCGTGCTGCACTGTCCCCAGATGACATGGTAAAGCAAAACTCAACTTTTCGTTCATCAAACTTCTCTGGTGCAGTTTTTGTCGCAGAATGTGAGGAACACTCAGTACTAAGCCAAGCTGGACTCTGAGCCATGGACTGTCTGTTGACTTTTTTTCAAAGGGCCACTGGCCTCTCTCCCAGGCCTACCCCAGCGACACTGAAAGCGGCCATCACTGCCCTTGTGTTTCCCGGTGAACACGGATGGGGAGGGTCCACTTCGGCCTCCCAAAAAATCCACAAAATACCGGCTGAAGTCATGATGAAGACAACTCACTCAGGGGAGAGTCTTAAGCCCCAGCAGAAAAGCTCTTTAGGGAAAGGGAGGGAAAGCAGTGGCGGGCTGACCACAGCTCTCTGGGGAGGGCCTTAGCAGCCTGAAGGTCGGGCCGGATCTCACTACAGAAATAGCTTTCCCAGCTGCACGCGAGGCAGCCATCTTTCCTTTGCCAGCCACTGGACACCAGCCTGGACCATGCTACTCCCCTGGGTGGGAGAAGAGCAGAAACGCCAGCTTTCCCAGGGCAGGCTCAGAAAAGCCTCCACCTCCACAGACGCTGGCCCATGGCCAGCCTGCCTGGAACTGGGATCCCAGCAAATCCCAAAGGCAAAGCTGGGTTGGACCAGGTCAGACCTGCCCTAGGCTGTTCTAAGTCTACCTGGCGCTGATGCCAGAAGTGGCTATGGTGATTCACGGGGCAACTGGACCAAGGGTCTGGTTAGGAGGCCGTGCTCAGGCAGAGAAGCCAATGCCATTCCCTGGAGCTCCCAACTGGCTACTCAACATCTCCACTTGGATGGCATGGGCACCACAAGCCTAACATGTCCAAAACCAGACTTCAAGTCCTTTGCCTCTCAAACCTGCTCTTCCCATATCTCTTCATCTCATGTTACGGTACCCCCATCCTTCCAGTTGCTCAGACCCTAACTTTGGAGTCACTCCTGACTCCTCACTTTCTCTCACATCTCCTATCTGGTCCATTAGCAAATCTACTGGCTCTGCTTTTGAAATGTGTCTAGAATTCAACTACGTCTTACTATCTCCGCTACCATCACTGTGGTCCAGGCTACATTATGTCTTCTCTGGGTTATTAGAATAGCTTTCTCACTAGTCTACCTGCATCTGCCATTGCCCCCCTCCTCAACGCATCAACCAGAGTGAGCTGGTTAAAACAGAGGTCAAAAACATGAACAAGTCATTGCTTCCCTCAAAACCCCAAAAGGATTCTCATGTCACTCAGAATAAGCCCTGCAGCTTCCTACATGATCTGGCTCTCCATTACTGGTCCAACTTATAATCAAAATTACCTTTTTACTGCCATTCCGATGACACTGGCCTCCTCACCATTTCTCAGACACATCAAGCATGTGTCTACCTCAGGGCCTTTGCACTTGCTGTTTCCTATGCCTAGAATGGCTTCACCTCACACATCTTTGTAGGTTGCTCTCTCATTTCCTTTAGGCCTTAATTTATATCACCTTTGCAGCAAAGCCTTCCCAGTTCACACTACCTAACATTTCATACCCCATACTTCATGGCCCCATTCCCTTTTTTACTTTTTCTCTTTAGTGCATATGTGTGTACTTATTTATCTTGTTAATGTCTTTCCCTTTCACTGGACTGTAGGCTCCCTGAAATTGAGAAATTTTGGGCCTATAAATTTTGGGGTCAGCATTTAGAACAGTGCCTGGCAAACAGTAGGTGCCCAATATTTGTGATAAATAAGTGAAGATATGTATAAAAAATGGGACACTGAACATCTTGGCACACTAGGCATTTCTTGCCTTCAGAGAATTATTTTTGCAGATGTAGCAAATACTACACTAATGAACTATTAAACTATTCATTATCCAGTCAATATCCATTCTCCCCTTTCCCCTATCAACAGAACCCTCACTTGATGTGGGACATCAAATGCACCTACAAAAATAAACTCACTTGCACAGAGCTTCGGTGGCCATTAGATCCAGTTCCAGTCAACAGAAGTCTACAAGGTGACGGAAATCTATCCATTTCCTGACAAAAAGACACAGACTCAAGCTGTGGCTTCTGCCCTTTTCCCTCTCCCTTTCTCCTGACTAGAACTCAAACCCAGTGCTTGAAGGTGAAACAGCCATCTTTTGACCATGTGGCTGGATGTCCCATGCAATGCAGAGCAGAAAGACTACAGTAGCCCAAATCAGCTACTGAGTTGTAAAGCCACTGTGTCCAGCCACGGCTAGTCAACCCCTTACTGACTAAGTCCTTGGAGTAGGGTTTCCTTTACATGCTGTGAAAGCTATCCTAACTTGACACTTAGGTCAAAGTGAGAAGAGATGCTGAGGAAGGCAAACCGTGCTGTGCATAAATATTATGGTGCAAAAAAAAATTTGCTGGTATGGATTGGTGCTATAGGGTCTCTATTTATCCAACCATCCCCTTCTCCCATCTACCCCTGTTGCATTCCCCTTGACCCTAAGGTGCAAACAACCCTATAACCCTAACTTGTTCACCCTTTTCCATGATAACTCTATATACAATCAAAGATTCTAATCATTAGAAAGAGAGGGTCTCCATAAAAAAAGAATGAAACATTGCCATTTGCAGCAACATGGATGGACCTAGAGATGATCATACTGAGGGAAGTAAGCCAGACAGAAAAAGACAACTATTATATGATATTACTTACATGTGGAATCTAAAAAAAATAATACAAATGAACTTATTTATAAACCAGACTCACAGATACAGAAAACAAACTTATGGTTACCAAAGGGGAAAGAGGAGGGGAGAGATAAATTAGGAGTATGGGATTAACAAATACACACCACTATATATAAAATAAACAGCAAAGATTTACTGTATAGCATAGGGAACTATATTCAATATCTTGTAATAACCTATAATGGAAAAGAATATACATATATTGATATATGTACAACTGAATCACTTTGCTGTACATCTGAAACTAACACAATATTGTAAATCAACTACACTTCAATTAAAAAAAAAAAAGAAAAAGAGAGGGCCTCCAGTAACAACTTCCCCTCCAAAACTGCACTAAAACCCAAGCTAATCCTTCGAAATGCCTCATTCTGGATAGGCGAGTTTTATGAATTGGTGGGCCTTTATCACCTTAAGTCATCAAAACTTTTTGTTTCAAGCCTTTAGGCAAAATTCATGAAAATTCATCATACATTTCCCTATATTTTAAAACAAAGGATACAAAACATAACGATTTTCATGATGACTCAAGGTCATTAAATGCCAAGATAAATGAAATTTTGACCTTACAGATCAGTGCTAATATAATTGCTCTCATTTAAAATCTTAGAGAAGACTGTTCAGCTTCCCACTCAGCTGGGGGGTTATCACTGTGAGATGTTCATGATTTGAAACACAGTGATTCCCTCAAGTTGGATAAGGGTAATGTTATTTCCTGTTGTACCAAGTGTGCCTTGCATATTGTTTCTTTTTGAAACTTTCTCTGCAACTTGTTTCAACCTTTGGTGGCCCTTTTCCCTATACAGAGTATAATTACCTGTAGTTTTCCTTGTCAAGCTAAGGAAAGGTTTATGTAAAGTAGGGGCTGATATCCTGAGGGGGGGCTTCAGTGCAAAGTGCTCCAGGTATGGCTTCTGTCATACAGATGTCATCTCCTCCTGCACCTTTGGGGAGGGTTGATTTTCTACTTCTCAGCACTCTGCCAGATAAGTGACATGCTAACTGTATCTATATGGCTCAAGTGAGTAACTGTGGCATTTTCCAGAAAAACAACGACCCTTGAAACAGCTCAGAGCTCTCCATTTAACTTTAATATTTTTTTAAGTGGTAAGAGGAAAACTGCGAATTTAAAAGCGAGATTGTCGAGTCCTATTGGATTCTATACCACCAGAAAGACAGATATGTAAGTGCAGACAAATCTGTTATATGGTGATGGACTGACATTAGAATCTTCCAAAAGGCTAAGTCTAAAAAATATGAATTTTGAAGAGACTATAGCTATATTTGCAGAAGATATTTGCACAGGCTTGCATAACAAGGTAGAGTATTACTATTTCTCAGCTACCTTGCTTCCCTCTTATTTTTATTTCCTCTATAAACTATCCTATCACACATCCTCTAAGTCAGGCATTCCCAAACTCCAGTTAGCAGTTACTATTTGTAGACCAAATAAATGATGTCTCACACATATGCCAACTATTGTTCTTCAAATGTCTATATATGCTGTTGTGGTCAATAAAATTTGATTTCATTTTTTACATTGTTATTGATTCACAGCAGCTTTCTGTAATTAAGCATTTTCTTTTCTCCAACTGAAGTGATACTGAAAGGGCAGGTGGACCCACATAGCCTGACAGAGCTTGGAGACCACTATCATAAGCCCAGGCCACTATCATAAGCCCAGGCCACCTACCGCCTTATTGACACTTATATGAATAACATCTGGCTGCAGGTCCTTACATCTACCGTAAGAGCAAAAGTCTCAAGAAGTCTTTCTGGACCATTCCATCCCCACAATGACCCTGACCACACCTTATATCTAGTTCTTCTTTTATATTATCTTTTCAGACACGCATGTCTTAGCACAAGTTTTTATTTTAGGTGAGGATGCTTTCCCCTGCAGATGGATTATAAATTCTTCCTCGGTTTCCCCTTTGAATTCCCAACAGCACTTTGCATGTGGGAGAAAATAAATATTTTATATTCCCCCTACTCATTAACATCTACTTTGATCTGATAGTCAATAGAAAGAACATGTTTTTCGGAATCTGGACTGAACCTAGGTTTGAATTTCATGTGACTGTGTATGTCCTAACCTCTCTGAGCCTCAATTTCTCCGAGAGGAACAAGAGAGTGGAATGAACCTACTTCATATAATTATCAAGGGGAATACATGAAGTAACACATGTGAAAGCAGCTAGTGGAGTGGCTGTTGGGAGATAAACTCAAAAACTGTTTAAGAAAGTTATTTAAGACATGGAAAGAAAACTCAATTCTCTTTTCCCCTTCAAATTTTAATTAAATCAAAGAGGTTTCATTTGACCACTTAAGTGGATAAAAAGAGGACAGAAAAGCTGCATTGCAAGAGACTGCAAAATGGAAGCATCTCTGACTCCACTTGGGGGCTCAGGGCCTGAGAGCTCCGTCAACGCAGAAAAGCGCTCAGCTCAGAACTGTGCTGCTCGGTAACCGGTAACGCAGGTGCTCGCTGACTGAGAAACGTGCAATTTTAATTTACCTCCATCTGCGATGAGGGGAACTGACCTTTCATGCCCACAACCCCTACCCTGAAGGAGCAAATCTCTTTTTTTAAAGCTAAAGAGGGAATCAGGATGGCTGGGAGGGTCTGAAAATGTCCAGTCAGAAGATTCTAGATAACAATCAGACTCAGTCACTCCCCCAATATTCTACATCAGTGGTTCTCAAGGAGGGGTGGTTTTGTCCCCATTCCCACCTCAAGGGACATCTGGCAATTTCTGGAGACATCTTTGGTTGTCACATCTCAGGGAATGCTACTGGCATCTAAGTCCAAGGATGCTGCTAAACGTCCCATAATGCACAGGGCAGCCTCCCGCTCACCCCCAGCAAAGAATTACGCAGCCCAATATGTCAGTGGTGCTGAGGTTGAGAAATCCTGTTCTATAGGAGTAACTGAGTTCATTCTATATTTTACTATTTATCCTTAATAAACAGATGAAGAAAAATTAAACAACTCCCTCCATAAACAAATTCACATAGATGCTCCACGGAGACAAGAAGAGACAGAAGCTATGCTGAGACTTAAGACTGAGATGATTACTTCTATCACAAGATAAACAATGATTACTATGCTAACTGGTTTTACCCTTAATTATTTGTTTTGCTCATTATCCTCATAGAGCCCAGCAAACTAATTAAGCTCATATTGCTAAAACTGAGAATAATATTTTTAAATGGCTTAAAGTGGTATTCCTTCTGAATACATTTTTTTCTGATGACCATGTCTGAGACAGATGCCATCATATACAGCCCTGAAGAACAGGGGATGTCCCCTCCCTCCCTTACCACATTGCCACTCGTTCCTGGACACTCTTAACTTCCCCCTTCTCATTCCTCATTCAGCTACCCCCAAAAATGTTTAATGAATACCTGTTTGGTCCCAGGCTCCACTTTGCAGCTGAGACACAGCACTGAACAAGACGCCAAGATCTCTCCTCTCCTGGAGCTTACGTTCAGGGTGCAGGGGACACAGACAGCAAACAAATAAATAATAAACAGTAGCAACTTTTGGTTATAAGATTAATACTAGGGATGTAATGTCCAACATAATAAATATAATTAACACAGCCATATGAAAATTGTCGAGAGTAAATCCTAAGAGTTCTCATCGCAAAGAAAAACATTTTTCCCTATTTCTTTATTTTGAATCATATGAGATGATGCATGTTCACTAAACTTATTGTGATAATTATTTCATGAGGCATGTAAGTCAAATCATTATGCTGTACACCTTAAACTTGTACAGTGCTGTATGTCAATTGTATCTCAATCAATCTGGAAAAAATATGAAAAGAAAGAAATAATCTGATAAAATTAAAATCTAAAAAAGTAGACAATAAATAGGTAAACTAATTCCAGAGAATGGTGGGTGCTATGAAGATAAGTAAAACAGGGTAAAGAGATGGGGTGAAAGGGTGGGTGGGCTGGGAGTGAGGAGTCAGCAGTCTCTCCAAGGAGCTGACATTTGAGACCAAAAATGATGCAAGGGAATTTCAGGCCAGGGGAAGAGCCCTCGCAAAAGCCCTGAGCCAGAATGAGTTTGGCATGTCCAAGGAATAGCAATGAAGCTGGAGCGGAGTGAGGGAAGAGGAGGATGGCAGACATGGAGACGGTCAGGGGCTGGATTCTGCAGGGTGCTGTGGGCCGTGGTGAGGAGGGTGGATTAGATTCCAGATGGGATCGGAGGCCCCCGGAGTGATGCATCTGACTCATGTTTTAGAAGGGTTACTCTACTCCTGGGTGAAGAAGGAACTGCAGGGATCAAGCATGGAGACGGAGACAGAGACACCAATCAGGAAGCTGCTGCTACAGCCCAGGTGAGAGATGAAGGCTTGGATCAGGGCTGTGGTAATAGAGATGGTGAGAAGGGATCAAGTTCATTAATCCCCAATATTTGAGAGCTAAACGAGGCCTTAGAAGTAACTCATTCTAACCGTGTTATTTTACAGATGATGAAACTTGAAAGTCCAAAGAGGTGAAGTGAGTTACACAGAGTCATATACCTAATTACTGACAAACCCCAGTTTCCTGACTGCCATCACGACACCTCTGCCCTTACCTGGCCATCCCCAGGCCTGGGTGGGGAATGCAGAATACATGTAGGAATATGAACCCTCTAGAAAGTAGTCCCAGTCAAGTCTAAAATAAATGACTACCTTTGCTGAGGGCAAGGTCACCAATGACCTCCTAGCCGAATCCAATGGGTCCTTCCTTGGGGTCTCTCCAGCATCTGACACCTTTGATAACTTTCATTTTTTCCTGAGACTCCCTCTTCCCTTGACTCCCCTGACCCAGCTCTCTCCTGCCTCTCCCCGCTTTGTTCCCTACCAGCCTTATACCTACCTGGAATCATCCTGTCCTCTAAGTGTTACTGTTTCCCAAGATGCCATCTGGGGCACTACTTCTTCCTCTCATCTGCAGAGGAAATTAACTGTTTACTTCCCTTCCTTCTCTTCCCCTTGCTCTGTAGTTGCCCGAGTTTCCTCTGAAGACTCATCCTTTTCCTCCTCTGAGCTCATGTGCCTTCATGGATGTGACACACCATCGACACCTGGTCAAGAGCACATTCCAAGTCCCTCTGAGCAAATCAGTTTATGAGACGTAACAGGACTGTTGCTGGGATAATTGGGAGAAAGACAGCTTCCCCCCCGTCCATCGGATCTGAACCTGCAGCTTCGCCTAGCCATCACGAGATGACAGCATGAGACAAGGGGAGGTAAGAAAACAAGTCCTGATCAATCATTTGAATACTGAACCCATGCCTGAAGCCAAATACAACTCTTGAGCTTTTTAGTGATAAGAGCCAATAAGTTCCTTCTTGCTTACGCCAATTTGAACTGGATTTTCTACGACTTGCAGAAGAAGAGTCCTATTTGATACCTCATCTCTCTGTGTGCTCCGTCTCCGTACTCACCGAAACAATGATGACTCCAAAATCTCCATCTATAGCCTAGACAACTCTTGGGGGCTCCAGGTTCATATCCACCCACCTAGTAGATGTTTTCCCCCATATGTCACACCCAGACACCTCAGATATAACATGCAAAATGGAATTCATCATCTCTGCTTCTATCATCTCAATATGCTATTCTTCATGTTTTTCTCTACCCTAGAAAAAAAATCACCACCCATCCAAATCACTCAAGACAGAACCTGGGACATCCTAGACCACTCTTGTCAGAAAATCCTGATGGGGCTAAGGCCATGAATGACACTTTCTGTGTGACCTTGGGTAGAGTAATGGACATACCTGAGCTTTGGATTTTCATACAGAATTGCTAGGATTCAATGACGTAATGTATGTAGAGCAATAAATGTTGGTTGGTTCCATTCCCTATCACAGACATCTAGGGCACCACTAAATCCTAACTCAAAACTTCGTCCTCGGGCTTCCCTGGTGGCGCAGTGGTTGAGAGTCCGCCTGCCGATGCAGGGGACACGGGTTCGTGCCCCAGTCCGGGAAGATCCCACATGCTGCGGAGCGGCTGGGCCCGTGAGCCATGGCCGCTGAGCCTGCGTGTCCGGAGCCTGTGCTCCGCAACGGGAGAGGACACAACAGCGAGAGGCCTGCGTACCGCAAAAAAAAAAAACAAAAACTTTGTCCTCACTGCCATTACCCCAGCTCAGAGCCTCACCATCTTTCCCCTGAATGACAATCAGATGTTTCTATCTCATCTTCTTGTCTTTGATCTCACCCTCACTCCAATTTGTCCTCCCCACTGCTACAAGACTGACCATCCCCTACACAAACCTGGTCATGCCATATCATTCTTTGGCATCTGCAGAATCTATTCATTTACAGGACTCTCCACTTCAGCTATACTGAATAAATCACAGTTCTCCAAGTAAGCACTGCTGTTCTCCATGACTTTGTACCTGACAATGTACCTGACAGTGGTTCCATTGTCCAGAATGCCCTTTCTCTCTCTATTCTCCCACCTGGAGAAGAGCTCATCCTTAAGACTTGGTGAAAAAAGTCACTGTAAAAATAGAAGGAAATAAACATGCTACACTGGCTAAAGAGGCTCACCAGCAAATTCAAACCTTGACCTCCCCAGTGTCAGAAAGGAGGGAAACTGAAGAAAAGTAAAAGATACAATTTTAAGTATTTTTAGATGAAAAATGCAAAGTAGGAATGGAGAGGAAAGAGAAAATTTAGGAAAATTTAATTTTGAGATAGGAGAGGACTTCCTAAATAAAACAGAAAACTTGAAGCCATAGAGAAAAGTCTTATAGATTTAACCACATAAAAATTAAACATTTCTGCACAATCAAAGGTACAATAAGCTGGGAAGACAAAAAAGGCAAGATATTTGATTTATTAACAAGAAAAGGATTAAAATCCAAAATTTAGAAAAAGCCTCAAAAATTGATGAAATCACCAACAATTCAATGGAAAAATTGTTAAAGGATTTGTTGGGCAATTTGAGGGAGTGTAAATTCATTAAGCTTTTTGTTGTTGTTGTTGTTTTAAGGGTAGACATGGAAGAATCTATCAGCACTTAAAGTGCACATAACTTTGATATTGAATGGTCTCCAAGATAGAGGTTAAATTTTTTTAATTCCATAAGCAGAATGAGGGTATTTAGCATACTACCATATTTATTTTTTTAGAGGAAGAAAACAGAAGATACATTTAATTGGCCTATAGACTCATGGACTGTCTCTAGAAGAATACACAAAAACTGGCAAAATTAGTTGTACCCAAAAAGGGAAATAGAGGGCTAGGGTAGGAGGGAGGTGTTACCTTTTATAGCCTTTGAATGTCATTCTTTATGCATACTACCTATCTCCAAAAAGTAAACTTAAGTAATTAAACAAATTCAATCTCTTTTTCTGCACAGTCTCCAGATCCCAATACACACAGGGAATTCTGCTTAAATAAATGTTTAAAATACACATTCCCTTTGACCCACTAACTCCACTTCTAAGAGTAACTTTTATCCAGAAATACTCTACAAGTACACAGAGACTTACGTACAAGGATGTTCACTATAGAATTGTTTATAATAGATGAAGTTGGAAACAATCTAAAAGTCCCTCAGTAGGAGAAGGTTTAAATGAGTTACAGCGCATCTGTACTAAGAAATACTATGTAGCCATTAAAAAGAATGACGTGTATCTATGATAGTGATATTGGAAGACATCCAAGTCTTACTGTTAAATCAAAAAAGTAAGTCACAGAGCATATAATTATATATGATCCCCGCTTATGTATTTTTAAAGGTATATCCAATATACTAAGGTTGGTCCTAAAGTTGGAAATGCAAATAATATTTTTATCATGTTTTACAATATAACATCAATAAACTATATATTATGTATTCATATTCACCTGTATTTCCAGACTGGGTGAGCATTTATTTCTGCATTGAAAAAGACCTAGAAAATAATACAGGTACAGTGGTTACCTTTCAGATGGAGAGAGGGAGTTGAGGTGAGGTAGAGGGACCTTTATTTTCCTATATATTTTTATATTTTTAAAATCTTTTATAATAACTATATTTTTGAAAAGTTACTACATTCCTGGCATGCTTTCCATTATTTATCCAAGGTCACAGGTTTGTAAGTGGCAGGGCTGGGTGCAGGCTAGCTGACGTCAGACTGTGCTCTTAATACGGTGTGGTCTTACTTGTTACTTGAGTAAAAATCAAACACAAACCCAAAGCAAATGCACCTCCAGGTTTTACCTCTGGCCACACTGAAAACTCCTTCCTTTATGCTCCCATCGTTCCCTGAACATATCCGCCATGAATGCCATCCTCTGCCCTGCTATGCACATAAACTGGCCAGCGAAACAGATAGCAACTAGTGTGAGTACTCTCTTGGTGTAGGACTAGAATCACAGATGAGATTAGTACTGGCTGAATGAATGAACTACTGAGTCACCAGGTCAATGCTTCTTCCAAACTCCAGGTAGCACAGAGCGCTATCTCCAACTTGGTTGATGTTTTCTGCTCTCCAAGCAAAACAGCAAGAAGACACCACTTCTCCCCTGCAGTCATGCTTTACTGCATCTCAGAAGGACAGCAAGTACTTCCTAAGGTTGCAGGCTCGCAGTCTGCAGGTCACAACCAGCCCGAACACATAATTTGGTTGCCTGGCACATTTCGAAAAATGTTTTGAATTAGTTGCCAACTTTACAAACATGAAGCTTTCTTCCATGAAAGTTTGCAGCTTCCCCCCAAATCCAGATCAGGCAGTTTGCTGGAACCTTGTCCCACCTGCTCCTGTCTCTTTATGGGAAGGCGTGCTCTACACACAGCCCCCCGCCCCCCCCCCCACCGCACAGCCCTCCTCCTGCACGCAGCCTTCCTGACGGGCCCCAGCAGCAGAGTTTACATCACAGAACTGTACCTCCTTTGCCTGACATTTAGATCAGTTCCAGCTCAGCCCATTTGGTCCTCCACAGAACCCACACAAGGAACGCGGCCCCTCTGATCACGCGGCCAGGCCTCGTTCCTGACCCCCGTGGCACAGGGCTGCAACACAAGAGTATGATTTGACTACCTGAGGCTTGGACTTAGTTTCTAAATGCCAAGCAGGCCTCCTTGGGAAAAGTTCCTATTCTTCCCATCACGGCGCTGGAGCAGTAGGGCAAAAGAACATCCTGAGCTCCAGGAGCCACCTGTGTGATGGAGCCCACGTGAAAAGCACTGCCAAGTCAAAAGACCCGAGTTCAGTCTGGGCTCCTTCCTTGCTGAGCAGAGCACTTCTCTCTTGAGTCTCAGTTTCCTCGCCTGTAAAACGAGCTCACACCATCTCACAGGGCTGTTACGTGAATGAGATTTTAAAGTGTATATAAAAGTGCTTGGAAGCATCTTAGAAGTATAAAATGAGTGTAGACTAAGACAGCAAAAGAGGGGCACGGTGGAGGAAGTGACTGAAATGGGTGGTTGGATCCCAGTTAAAGAGAGCTGGATGAAGAACCCCTGTCTGTACGATCTGAGGTACCTCCCACCTCCTCTCTCTGCTTTGGAGGCCTGGGAAAGGCATTTCCTAACCTGTCTCGGCGGCGCAGCAAGAGGGATAATGAGGGAAAGCCACCTAGTATTTCCCGACGCAGTAGCTCTCGGAAGCTCATTTCCAGGTCCAGGTCCAGGTCACTGGGGAAGAAGAGGCTAGGCAGAATCTGCGCTGGCTGGATGGGGAGGGCGCACGGTGATGCCCATTCCATCGCCACCCCCCAGCCCCCCTCCCTCGCCTGGTGTTATCATTATCCCAATTGGACACATCAAGGAGCTGAAGTCCTTTCCCTCCAAAACCACACCACCTTCACAGGCAGTAGGATCAAATGACCTGCTCTTGAAAGCACTTTGCAAAACAGATGAAAGGTACAATAAAAAACAAAAATAGTCTCAAAGATGTGAGATAAAGTGATGCCAACACACCACTGTGTGGTTACTGGAGACCAGAACCTTCTGAAGCGCCCCAGAGCATCCCAGTTAACCAACAGACAATTCTCATCCCACATGCCTTTGTCAAAAGGTTGCACAGGAGTTAAGCTCTGGCCCAGAAGGTGGGCCAAGTGCCCCCAAAGCTAACCGAATCTCCCTCTCGAAGACCTGAGGAACAGAGACGCCTACCCGGCGGCGCTAAGGTGGGCCGAGCGACTTCTGGGCGCATCTTCCGCCCTGCTCGAGAGACAGCGCCCTGAGCCCCGACAGAAAAGATGTAGCTCACCTGGTCCTCACGGATTTCAGCTGAGGGTCGAGGCCGCTTTGCCCCACACACTTGTCCCGGAGCGGGGCGTAAAGCCCCTCGGCCCGATCCCTATCAGCCGGGTCGCGGGCCCGCACGAAGGTCTTCCCTTTCCGGGGGTCTCAGAATGGGGCTACGGGCGGCGCCGGAAAAGCGGGGCGGGCTAGTGGGAAGGGCCTCTCAGAGGCCCCTGGCCCCAGGGGAGGGGCGCGCCCCCAAGATCTTCCCACAAAGAGCCCCGGCTCCCCGAAGCAAGGCGGAGTGCGCCCAGGAGGACAGTCCCCTACCTCCAAGGGGGCGCGTAGAGAAGCTATGCGCCGTGGGGGCGGGGAGGCGTGGGGGAAGGGGGCGCAGAGACCCCGCCTGGCCTGTGCCCTCGCGCCCTCCCGCCCCGCACAATGAACTCGGCCACACTCCAACCCTGCTAGCGCCCCCCTCCCCGCCCGTGCCCGCGCCCCCGCCCCCGCCGGCGCTCACCCGGGAGCCGACGCCGCGGCAGCTCAGGGCCCCGCCTGGCCGCCTCCCCGCCTCGGCCGCCGCCGCCGCTTCCTTCCTCCCGGCCGCGCTTGGGGACCGGAGGTTTCGGGTTTCACCCCGCCGAGCCCCGCTTCGCTCCTCCCGCCGCCCCGCCACCAGCACGCGGACCCTGCCCGGGCGCAGGCCAAGTAACTTTGCGGCGCTCGCGCCCCTCCTCCGCCTGCGCCGCCCGCCCCTCCTCCGCCGTCCCGGCCCCTCCGCCCGCCGGCCACCCCAGTCCCCCCGCGCCCCGCACCGCCCCACCCGAGCCCCGCGCGCCGCCTCTCCTCCCCGCCTGGGCGCCGCCGCTTCCCATCCCTCACGCCCCTTCCTTCGCGTCTGCCCTCCCTCCCGGCCACTGTTCCATTTCTTCCCACGATCGGCCTCAGCTGCTGCTCTTTGTCTCGCCCCTACCCTCTCGGCTCGCACCACTGCTCTCCCGTAAACCTTTGTGGTCCCTCCTCGGGCCTTCCCCGATCCCGTTCCTCCGTCCCAGTTCCAGCCGTTGGGACGTCCCCTTTTCCATTTGTCTTTCCATCACGCTTATACTTTCGGATTCTTCCCGTAGGCTCCGCACAGTCCCGTTCTCCTCCTCCAGCCTCGCCGTGGACTCCTGGCATTGCCTTTCCTGCTCACCTTTCATTCACGTAGCCAACGTGCCTGAGCGTCTGCCTGGTGCCAGGCAGTGTCCTGCGCCCTGGGAATATCACAGTGAATCAACCCGCGAAGCCAGCCTTTGAGGAGCCCCCAGCTCCTGGGAGTGGGAGGGTGGATGTAAACAGATGTTTACAGTGCTACCCTCCCTCTGAGCCAAAAGGCTGGGGAGCAGTAATTACAGTACACAAACCAGGGTGCTGCCAGTTCAGAGGACAGAACACTTCCTTCCCATATTGGGTTTTTTCCCCCACTACCTCACTACTTCCTCACTACCCACGTTCTATACCATCCCTAGCCTTCTGCGTTTCCTGTGGAGCAGCCTCAATAAGGGGACAAAAAGTTGAAGCAAACAATAGAATTGCTTTAGAAACGAAGGGAGAGAAATGGGGCAGCAAAAGAATCGGGTAAGAAGTTATAAAGCCCATTTCACCGAACTCCAGCAAAAACTGATGCTACGCCCAGAGCAGGATTCAAATTCCTCTGAAATCCATCTGCTTTGATAAATGCATTAGTTATTCCCTTGTCTACGGATTGGCACTGTGGGATCTGCTTCCTTACTATCATTAGGACCCTGAGGTACCCTTTAGAATGATAATTTACTATCTAGCACCTGCCAAACACCCAGCTTGTCTTCAGGGACAAATGGGATAATGGGGACACAAAAAGTAAACGGATGCCTTAGTATTCCTATGGGACAGATGCTCTATTTAGTCAAAAACTAAAAACTGAAACTCCTCTCAGAGTCTAGGTCACCAGTAAGCCAGATGTTTGAAGGAGCTTGAAGCAGGCTGTTCTAGGGCATATTTTAGACTTTTATTCTGAAATCCCTGTTTATTTTTTTCACTTGCATTGACTCAGACACTGGATAAGCTTTGTGACCCTGGGGGAGTTATTTAACCTTTCTGAATCTCAGCTTATTCATATATAAAATAGGCATACTCACACCTGCCTATACTGCAGAGTTAAAAAGATGAAATGAGAGAATGTAAGTTAAGTCACCCAATGCCATAGAGAACTAAACCCTTTTGAAAGCTGGTATTCAAGAAAGGTCTGGTAATATGTGCCATAGACTGGCATGAGAGAATGAGAATCAAAAACAGTTATGGCTCTTTCAGCTCCATATCCACCCATGATGCAAGAGAGGTCCTTCCCAGACTTATTCTATTTCATTTTGAACTCTTCAATTGAAAACTTTTTTTTTCTCCTGCTGCGCATTATCAAATATATTATTTATCACAAAGGCTTTTCTTCCCATAGCTCATAAGCTCAGAACTTACTGTGCATTCAAGGATAGAAATTGTTGCCAACAAATGCATTTTTTCAATTGCTCTCTTAAATTTTTTTTCTTCTAAAGCTAGTCTTGAGCTGGGAGGAGTATTCAGTCAGACACAGAGAAAAAACAGAAAAAATATTAATTATTTTACTATATGTCACTGTATAGATGATACTGTATAGATGTCATCTATACAACTATACTGCAGATGACAGTCGTGTGAAAACATGACATTGCCTTTGTGCAAGGATTATTTTTTTAAACAAAAGATATATAATAATTTTCTTCTCCCAAATCAGTTTCATAAGCCATTTCCTTTGGGGTTCCCCCCAAAGACTTCTGAACTAAGATAATGCGAGGCCTCATCCAAATGAATCCTAAATGCTGCTTGAAGAATCTACACATGATGAGACATTGTGGATATAAAATATCTTTTCAATATAGCAGTTCACATAAAACTAGTCAAAGCAAAACTGGGAAGTATATTGCATGTTCCACATAGAATATTATTCCCTCACTCTTCACACACTGAATCCTTTTTACCCTTGACAACTCAGCTTAAATGTCCTCCCTGACCAATCTAAATGACATTTTCTAACCTCTGTTCTCTCAGATCCCCAATATAAAATATATCCCAATTTATTATATATATATATCTTTTTTCTATGTATTTGTTTATAGTATACCTCCACTTGTAGACATAAATTCCATGATAATAGGAACCCTATCTGTTTTATTTACCATTATAGGACCAGGGCCTAACCCAATAAAACATTTAAAATATATTAATGAAAAAATAAAAATAAAGTATGTCTTCAGAGGCCTCTGGTTCCCAAACTTTGGGATATATAAGCAGCCCTTGGAGGTTTCTCAGATACAACACCAAAAGCACAAGTGATTAAAGAGAGATTTGATATGTTGGATTTCATAAAAATCTAAAACTTCAGTGCTTCCTAGAACACCATCAAGAAAATGAAAGGACAACCCATAGAATGGGATAAATTATTTGCAAATCATATATCTGATAAAGGACAAGTATCCAGAATATATAAAGAACTTCTACAACTCAATAATAAAAAGGTAAACAACTCATTTTTTAAATGGGTGAAGGATCTGAACATACATTTCTCTGAAGAAGATATATAAATGGTCAATAAGCACATGAAAAGCTACTGGACATCATTAGTCATTAGGAAAATGCATATCAAAACAATAAGCTTCCACCTTCCACCCATCAGGATGGCTATAATGTAAAATACAATAACAAGTATTGTGGAAGATGTGGAGAAATTAGAATACTTGTACATTGCTGGTGGGAATGTCAAATGATGCAACCACTTTAGAAAACAGTTTGGCTGTTCCTCAAAATGTTAAACATAAAGTTACCGTATGACCCAGTAATTTCACTTCTAGATATCTAACCAAGAGAAATAAAAACATACACCCACACAAAAATCTGTTTATGAATGTTCATAGCAGCATTATTCATAATAGCCAAAAGGTAGAAACAACCCAAATGTCTGTCAGTGGATGAATGGATAGACAAAATGGGGCCTATTCAATGGAATATTATTCAGCCATAACAAGGAACGAAGTGCTGACACATGCTACAACATGAATGAACCTTGGAAACACTATTTATGTAAATAAGAGAAGCTAGACACAAAAGGCCACATACTGTATGATTCCATTTATATGAAATATCTTGAATAGGTAAATCTAAAGAGAGAAAGAAAATGAGTGATTGCCTAGGGCTGGAGGTGGAGTGGTCTGCGAGTGATTGATAATGGGGTACAAGGTCTCTTTTAGAGATGATGAAAATGTTCTAAAATTTGATCATGTGATAGTTACACAACTGTGAATATATTAAAAAACAGTGAATTCTACATTTTAAATGGATGAACTTTATGGTATGTAAATTATGTCTCAATAAAGCTCTTTTAAAAAATCAAAAGAATCCCTTGGGAAATTTGTTAAGCTGCTGAGTTTCAGGCTGCATTCCCAGAGAGAATGACTCTTCAGGAGTGTGGGTAGCTGCTGTTTGCTGTTCAGCATCCATTTCCTTTCCTGCAGGCAGTGTACCCTTAAATTTCCTTTGGGAAACCATTGCTTCCCCCTAGGGGTCAGCCATGGGGTTTACATAGAATTGACCTCTCCTCCTTCTCCAGGGTTGGACTCTGATTGTCAGCATCTCCCATCCTTCTCAACCACATAATTGGTTCAGGGATGGAGACCAGTCAGATTGAAGCCTCAAGGACATTTTGCTGACAATGCTGGGTGGGACCAAAGCTTAGGAAGTACAGAAAGGTATGTGTTGGGGGTGAGAAATAGGAGAATTTAGGCCCTGGCTGAAGTATTTGATCCTGGATGAAGACTTCCCTGAAGTTGATGTACCCCGGACCCATCAGTTACAGGACCCAACAAATATTTTTTTAAGCTTATATGGGTTTATTTCTCTGTTACTTGGAATACAAAGCATCGAACTGAGTAGTTCTCAATATGACATTTTGGAAATCTGTGGGAGCATTTGGGGGTTGTCACGATAATTAGAGGGCACTCCTGGCATTTAGTGGGTGGGGGCCAAGGATACCAGACGTCTTGAAGTATGTGGGACTGTCCTAGGCAAAAAGAACGCTGTGACTTTTGAAGGACCCACAAAAAAAACTGTTTACCATTTTCTGAGTCTAGAATCAAACTATCTTAATCTGATCACAAAGGTGTTGTTTGCTTTGTCTTGCATGGTTCTGTTATACACCAGTGTGTTCAGGAATGCCATTACTGTGTAAACTGAGGGAAGAGTGTACTTTGATTTGTTCTGACTTCACCAAGATTTGTTCATCAGTTTGGAAAATCACTGTCACTTAAGGTATCAGATTTACCAATACAAGTTAGGTGACTAGGTCTACATTTTTATATGGCATGTTCACAGTGACCCTATCTATGACTGCGAGTGTCTGACCACTTTATAGTGTCATCTAGTAGGGTTAACATATTGAAATGAGTATAATTTTGTTGTTTATTCATTCATTCATTCAACAACTGTTTTCTGAGTACCCACAATATGCCAGGAAACAAGAAAGAAATCCCTGCTTTCGTGGAGCTGATATTTGGGTGAAGACACAATAAAAAAGCAAAATATATTCTATTTTAGGTAGTGATAAGTACTAAGAAAAATAATAAAGCTGAGAAAGGAAGATGACGTCTCAGAAGTAGGGATGGGGCTTGAATAGGGTAGTCACAGAGAACTTCCCTGAGAAGGTATCTTTTGAGAAAAGACTTGAAGGAAGTGAGGGAGTCAGCCAAGTAGACATCTGGGAAAGAGTGTTTCAGGCATGGAGAAGAGCCAGTGCAGAGACCCGGAGGAGGCAACATCCTTAGGTTGTTAAAGGGACAGTCAGACGAGTGTGGCTTGAGAAGCATGAGTAAGAGGTAGAGAAATAGAATCTGAGTTCAGAGAGGAAACAGGAGGCCAGATGTCTTACAGATCCTTTGGCTTTTCTCTGGGTGAGAAAAGTTATGGATAGAAATGTGAATTAAGCACTCATTATGATTATTAACATTAAGAGTATCATTTTGAAGTTTCGAAATTCCATATGTAAGTAGATTATGTTATTATAAATTTCATTTCAGGATACTAAAAGGTTGTTATCAAATATTTGTTCTTTGTTTAAAAGGGTATGTTAGACTTGAGAATTGTTCCACTAACGAATATGGCAGGTCTGGGATGGCACTCTAGGATTCTGCATCTTGTCACGTACCCCCAGGTGATCGTGATGCACATAGCCGGGACCCATTAGTTGGAGAACAAGCCTTCAAACCTCCAGCTCAGTTCTTTCTTCTTTTGTGATATCTCGTACGTAAGCAGTTTTCTCTTCTGCCTTTGCATTGTGCATGCTTCCAGAACATGTTGGAGGAGTCTTACAAAAGAAGACATGGACACAATATGACTGATAAAATAGCTCTAGAAAACTGAAAACCAGGAAAGGAAGAGGGAGCAAGTGTTCCCGCAAGCCGGTTTCTTGGGGGTAGGTTTTACTCTGGGTTGTGTCTACCTGTGAGTGAAGCCATCCATGATTCTATGGGCTGCAGACCTCACCTGCAACAGTCTCACCTTGCAACATCTGCTCTGTGTTTGTGTGTGTGTATAGGATGGAAAAAGAGAAGGGAGAAGCATCTGTCCAAAATTACAGGAGATACGGGCATTTGAAAATTTCTATAGAAACATGTTGCTTTTAGGATGGTGGGTTATGTGTGTAAAATTGTTGGTTAAACCCAGGCAACTTTTTCTAAAGATGGTCTGTACAGAGTACACAGATATTCAGATCTGACAAATATATATTGGGCTCCTACTATGTTCTGATGTCCCTACTGGTCATTTTATTTGTATTATTTCATAGTCCCATTAATGACTTTTGAGCTGCTAGTTGACAGAGACCTCTGTTCGTCAAATTCAAAGGTGAGAACTTCAATTCTGTAATCAGTCCTTTCTCCCACCCCCACCAGAACATTTTATGTAACTTTTCTCTGCCTCAGTATCCACGTCTGTAAACTGGGGACCATGCTTGTACTTAACTCACTAGATCCTTGTGAAGATTAAATGAAGTAACAAATGAAAATACCACACGTAGTAGGTGTTCAATAAATGCAGGTATGTGGGTACACTTATGTGTACCCACACATACACTTACACACACTGCAGTGGACTGAATGTTTGTGTTCCCCAAAATTCACATGTTGGAGCCTAATCCCCAATATGATGGCATTTGGACGTGGGGCCTTTGCGAGGTGATTAGGTCATGGGGATGGAGCCCTCATAAATGAGATGAGTACCTGTATAAGAAGAGATGCAAGAGATTTTGCTTCTCTCTCTCTGCCTTCCATCTTGTGAAGATGCAAAAAGATAGCCATATGCACACCAGAAAGCAGCTCCTCACCAGACCCAAGATCTTCTGGCACCTCGGTCTTGGACTTCCCAGCCACTGGATAAATACTATATGAACTGTGTTCCACCCTGCTGCCTCTGCAGCCTTGCCATGCTTCAGTCAGACCTGTATCTGCAGTGTCTATCTCTGGGTGCAGTAGGACAGGGAAGCACAAATGGGTCATCCAAAGAGCTCTGACCTTACAGTCCCAAACTAGTTTAGTAAATGGTAAAGAGTGGCCTCTGGTTAATATATATAATATATAGTTTCAAAATAAATGGGCCTTCTCTAGTATGACCTTTATTAGATGGTAATATAAAAGTACTTATTTTCTTAAATTATCTGTTCATTAGTAATACTATTTACAAATGACTTTTCTTCTTACAATTTATTTATAGGTAAAGGTAAACTGGAACAATCTCTTTGCCAAATATCTCAGTTCTCAAGTTAAAATTGATGACATTTTGCTAGAATTAAACTTTAGGTAATAATCATCTCCACAGACCAGTGACTTCATCATTAAAAAATATCTTAGCTATCCATGCAGTAGAACACACGAGACAAAAATAATGAAATAGATCTATCTGTGCTGAAATGGGAAGCTGCCCATGATATAGGAAATTTAAAAGTTCCAGGAAATATATAACTAGTAAGATCTCATTTTTGTAAACATATATGTGTCTGTGTGCATGTTTGCATGTGCACTAAAAAAAGTCTGGAAGAGTATATACCTGTTGACCTTAAAAATGAAACAGTGGGTCATTTTACCAGCAAAAATGGGCTTATTCAGGAATAGCAGAGAATTGCAATTCAGGACAAGCAAGCCACAGCAAAAACCACAGGGAAGTCCAACAGACAAAGGAGAGGAACGTTATTTTATAGAAAAAAAAAAAAAGGGGACTTCCCTGGTGGTCCAGTGGTAAAGAATCCGCCTTACAGTTCAGGGGACGCAGGTTTGATCCCCGGTCAGGGAACCCCACATGCCGCGGCAAATAAGGCCGCGTGCCTCAACTAGAGAAGAGAAAACCCACACGCCACAAGCTCGTGCACCACAGTGAAGAGCCCGCGCGCCGCAACGAAAGATCCCGCATGCCACAATTAAGACACAACGCAGCCAAAAATAAATAAATAATTTTTTTTTTTTTAAAAAAGGAAGTTGGGAGGGGTTGTTTTGAATGACAGTCCATTGGAGAAAAGTGAGAATTCAGAGTGATGACCGGTTTCTCACTGGCTGAATTGCTGGGGTAGTTGATTTCTTAGGAGATACAATGTTCATCTTTCCCTGTTGGGACCTGTAGGTGATGATGATTTCCTGTTGATGATTCCTCGGTCTGTAATTGACAATTCTTCCTGTGATTGAGGTGCAGTGATTCTGCCTGAGGGCTCCTCCTTCTGGCCTCCGGAATTTATTTCAGTGAGGTTTCCCTTTATCAATTTTCACACACCAAACCAGAAACAGTGATTACATTTGAATGTGGATTAGTGGAAACAGGCACTTTTACTTTATACACTTTCTGTATTGAATTCTTTATAGAAAGGATGTATTAGTTCATTATTTTCAATATATAATTTTAAAGCAAAAATGCAGTTAAACATTTGATAAATATATCCAAATATACATATTAATACGTGTTTTTATCTACAGCAAGTATGTGTTGAGCACATATCAAGTACTCTTGAGATACATCAGTGAGCAAAACAAAGATTCCTGCCCTCAGGGGACTTACATTCTAACCAAAATTAGAGCAGGAAAAGGAGGATCTGCATGCAGAGGACATTAAATAGGGTGATTAGGATAGGGTTTATTGAGAACTTGATACCTGAGCAAAGACCTGAAGAAGGTGAGGGAGAGAATCATTAAGATGTCTGAGAAAGGGCATTCTAGACAGATGGATCAGCTAGGGCAAAGAATCTAAAGCAAGAGTGTGCCTTGCATCTTTAAGGAACAGCGAGTAACCTGGGGAGGCTGGAGCAGAGCGAGCAAGCCAGGGGAGCAGTCTGAGACAGGGTCAGACAGGTAAGAGATAAGAGAGAAGAGGGGATTTGTCTAGGGCCTCACAGCTCATGGCAAGGACTTTGAATTTTACTAGGAGTGGAATTGGAAGAAATTTGAACAGAGGATGATGGTGTCTTGGACCAGGATGCAATCAGTGAAGGAGGTGAGAGAGAGTTGGATTCTGGCTATATTTCATAAGTAATATGAAATTCTGGCTATATTTCATAAGTAATATGAAATTCTGGCTATATTTCATAAGTAATATGAGTTGGATGTGGAGTATAAGAAAAAAAGTGTCAGGGTTGACTCCAGAGCTACTGTCCTGAGCAGGGGGAAGGATGGAGTTGCCGTCAACAGAGAAGGAGCAGCCTGGAGGTGGAGGTAAGTGATGGAGGTCAGAAATTCATTCTGGACACATTGAGATTGAGATGTCTGTTGGTTTTCCAAGTGGGGATGGGAAGTAAACAGTTGAAAAGTAGTGTGAGCCACAGACATAAATTTGGGAATCTTCAGCATATAAATGGTTTTTAGAGCTACAAGATTGGGTGTGTTAGTTCCCTAGGGCTGCTGTAATAAAGTGCCACTAACTGGGTGACTTAAAACCAAAAATAGTTGTTGACTTACAGTTTTAGCAGTTAGGCATCCCCGAACAAAATGTCAGTAGGTCCATGCTCTCTCTGATACCTGTAGAGGAGAATCCTTCCTTGCCTCTTCCTAGCTTCTGGGGGTTTGCTGGCTCTCCTTGGCATTCCTTGGCTTTCAGCTGCAGCACTTCAGTCTCTACTTCTGTCATCACATGTTGCTCTCCCCCATGTATCTCTATTTCTATGTCTCTTCTTCAAAGGACAACGGTCATATTGAATTAAGGACCCACTCTATTCCAGTAGGATCTTGTCTTCATCTTAACTGGTTACATCTTCGATAACCCTATTTCCAAATTACAAGGTCACATTCTGAGGTACTGGACTTCAACATACCTTTTGGGGGACACAATTCAACCCATAACACTGAGGATAGTATCACCAAGGGAGTGAGTGATGGTAGAGAAGAGAAAAGGACCCAGGACTGAACCCTGGAGCACTGCAACACTGAGGGGTTGAGAAAAGGAGGACTTGTTCAGGGAGGCTGAGACGGGAGGTGTCCTGGAAGCTAAGTGGAGGAAGCATGTCTGGGAGAAGGGAGTGATCAGCTGCACACAGGCCAAGGACGAGAAGGCTTGAGAATTCATCTCTGCATTTCATAAAGGTTCCACTTGACTTTGACAAGAGCATTTTGGAGGAGTGTGTGGGCCAGAGCCTGACTGGAGTGAGTTCAAGAGTGACAGGGAGGAGAGAAATCAGATGAGTATAGAAATTCATTTGAGGAGTTTTGAAGCAAAGACATCAAGTGTTGCCTGGCATGGGAAATGGTGTCCAGAGAAGATTTTTTTCCTCTTTCTTTCTTAAATAGGAGCAGAAAGAGCATACTTTTATTTTGATAGGAATAATCAGGTAGAATGAAAAAAAATATGTAGGAGAGAGAGGGGAGAATTGCTGGAGAAATGCCCTTGAGTGGCAAGAGGGATGGGATCCAGTGCGTAGGTGGAGGGGTTGCCTTAGGCAGCGGCAGGGGTGGGTCATCTGTGGAAGTGGTGGGAAGTCCCCAGACCTGGCTGTAGTGCATGTGGTGGTGAGAGTCCGTGGACGTTTTCTTCTGAATGATTCAATTTTCTTAATGAAGAAGGAAGCAAGGTAAAAAGCCAAGATTGAGAATGAGAGTTGGGGCGGGCTAAGAAAAGAAGTCGTGAAAATATCATCCAGGAGAGTATGTGAACAAATGGTCTGGTGTATGATTGTGGGTCAGCCTCAAGGGCTCATTAGTTTCATGATATGAATTTAAAGTGGAACCTATCAGGGTAGCTATTTTTATTCAAGTGTGAATATAAAGTATTTCATCGAATCCAAGATACCACTGATGGTAAGATATGTTATGATTTCAGAGATGTTAAAAGGTGGAAAATATTTAAAAACTGATGAAATATATCCATATATCCTAATATATGTGGATACATTTGTACGTCTATATGTATATACATATGCCAATATACATATACATAGATACATAACAATACACACACACACACACAATTTACATATACATACACATACACCCGATATCCATATATCCCAGCTCTATTCCAAGCCAGTTTTCTGGACCCTTTTACTAAGGATACCCTGTGTCCCCCTTGAATGCCTTGATTTAAGGCTTACGGAGGTCTCTCAGTTCATTCAAATGAATTTTCTCCATGTTGCTAAGTGAAAGTGTTTTTTGGGGTGTTTTTTTTTTGCCACAGAGTTTATTAGCTTTCCCAAGGAACTTCATATTACAATGTTATCGGTCATCACTCTGGTTACAAGTAGAGTGGAAACCTGGGTTCCCAGGGCAGTGAGGGGTCTTCAGGTTCCGGCCAGGGAGACTTTGGCAACTGCTCGACAGCCAGGATTAACTGCTTCCACCCTCTTCAGCTTGCCCCCCCTTAAATCTGCAGGGTTCTGCTGGACCTGACTCTGATGGTCTACACAGGTATGGGAGGCAGAGTTGGGAGTCAAAAACCCAGGTCTCCCAGTCCCCAGATCTGGGTTCCAGCCAGACCCAGATCTCCCATTTACAAAATGCAAACTTTGGCTAATTCAGGTAATGCTTCTTCACTTCAGTTTCTCCAGTACACTATGGGGATAGTAATAAAGTACCTCACGGATTCTTTCTGAGAGTTAAACGTGGTCATACACACAGTGGTTTAAAACCTGAAAACTCTGGAGTTAGACTGCCTAGCTTGAAACCCCATCACCAGCACTTGGTGATGGAGTATCTTTGGGCAATTACTCCCTTTTACTCTCCCTCAGCTTTATTCTCCTCCCTTGAAAAATGGGTATGATAGTATCAATGGGACCTATTTCATAGAGCTGTGATGAGGATTAAATGCTATAGTGCTTGTAAAATGCCTGGAACTCGGCAAACTCTAGTTATTTAAAGCTCTAGTTAAGTTTAGCTATTGTCATCTATTTTATTATCAAGATTATTACTATATTAGAATCTGTCTTAAACTGTAATGTACTGAAGAGGAACGTAAAATACTATAATAATTTTCACCGTTATTACGACTCTCCCCAGAAAGTAGCATATACCAAACCAATAAAGTTTTTGCACAGGTGGTGGCTCAAGAGTTTGTGTAAAGTGTAAACCCCAAAGGGATCAGAGATCCAAATGTCAAAAATGAGACCCAAATAAATTCTGGAAGGAAATAACGATGAATTCCTTTATAAGTGGGAAAAACTTTCCTATGACATCATATCCAGAAGTAATAATAATAAAAAAGATAAATTTGACCACACAGTTGAAAAAACTTTTTTTTTTGGTGAAAAATCACCATAGCAAAGTCAAAGAAAAAAATCATAAAATGGGGGAAAAAATATTTGCAACTTGTGTCACAAACAAAGCAATAGGTAACAATTAGGGTCCTGGCAGCAATGAGAATTCACTCCCAAATGGCTCAAATAAAGATATTTTAATGAAGGGATTACAGGCAGAGCTATAAGCAGGGAGCAAACCAGGGGTGTGACCTTCACAGAGACAAGTAGCATCAGGATGTCCTCAGCTCCCCTAGGGCTGAAGAGACGAGGAGGAAATACTGTTATCAGAGTCTGCTGGGAGCTGCACTGTTGAGAAGGAAGTGCTAATGAGAACTTTATCAAGGGGCATGCAGTCATTGCTGAACCAGGAAGCGAAGGGGAAAATAACTCAGCCTCTCTCTCATCCTACCCTCCCTTCTTCTGCCAGTGTCCCCCACTGCCTACACCCAACCAGAAGCCAACTCTCAGGGGAGTCAGGGTGATGGAATATGTCAGGGCCAGCCTCCCAGGCATACATCCAGACGGTTGGGAGGTGGCAAACAGATAATAACCAGCACAGGCTAGTATCTCTAATATGTGAAGAGCTGTTAAAAATTCAGAAGCAAAATGTCAAACAATTAAAAATGGGCAAATGATGAAGACAGAAAAAGAAACGTGAAATGCCCCATAAACACAGGGAAAGATGCTCAGTTTCACTCCTAATAACTGAAAAGCAAATTAAAACTGCTCTAGGACCAAGTGTTGACCAGGAAGTGCAGCAACCAGTACTCAAACACACTGCCGTTGGGAGTGTAAAATGGTACAGCCACGTTGCAAAAATGTGAACCATTGTCTACTAAACCTAAACTTACATACCTTATGCCTTGGCAATTCCACTTCTAGCAGAACTATGTACATATGTTCACAAAAGACATGTATCAGAATGTTCATAACAGCACTGTTTATAATAGTCCCAAAGTAGAAACTACCTAGAGGCCCATCAATAACAGAATGTATAACTAAATCATAAAATATTTCCACAATGGAATACTATGCAGTGATGAGAATGAATGACTTACAACCTCATACAACTGTTGGCTAAAATAAAAGATGCACAACATGAGAGCTGTGAGTTTCAGTTGTATTTGGAAATCTTACTGAGGACTAGAGCCCAGAAAAGAGCCTCTCAGAGAGCTCTGAGGAACTGGGAAGGAACCAGGATGTATGAATTTTTTGGCTGGGAAATACATGTAGTCAAGCATACATCTTGGTAAAAGATGACTGCTCATCACAAGAAACAGACATCTCAAGTTAATGATTTTAGTGCTTATCTATGTATGGGAAGACACAAGAATCTGGGGTCATTGAAATTCTTCCTTAGATATGCATGTTAACTATCTCGGGACCCACATATCTACAACACAGAATGCTTCATCCTGTTTTTCATCCTGAACTCCCTTCAGGGTGGATAGCAGGTCAGTGACTGACTGCAGCGGTTAACGACCTGAACCTTGTGGGCAATATTCTTTGTTTTACACAACTATATGGGTGAATCTCACAAGCAGAATGATACGTTTTTTAAAGAAGACCCTAAGGAGCTATATTATACGATTCCGTTTATAAAAAGTACAAAAAGAGGTAAAACTAATCTCTGCGTTTAGCATTTGGGTTCATGGGTGCAGTGAGCGGGCGGTGACTGGAAGGGAATGTGTGCGTAGCAGTGGTGGTTAGTGCGGGTCACTTGCTGTTTTGTGAGCTGGGTGTTGGTTGTACAATGGTGTTCACCGTGAAAATTTAGTGAGCTGTATACTTCTGGTATGTGCACTTTTTATATGTGTATTACACTTCAGTAGATAGTTTTTAAAAACGACACTAACGTACTGTATTTCTCCTATCAGATTGACAAGAATTCAAAAGTTTGACACCATACTTCATGGGAAGGCTCTAGGGAGCCAGGCACTCTCACACACTCACACAGAGCTGGAGGGGACACAGAAGCTCTGCGCCGCCCACCTCCATATTTCGCCCTATCCATCTCTTCCATCTGGCTGTTCCTGAGTGTATCCTTTGTAATAATAAGAAAGCAGTATCCAATGATAGTAAGAAAGTACTTTCCTGAGCTCTGTGAGTCATTAGAACCAATTATTGAACCTGTCGGGGAGCCATGGGAACCCCTGAATTTGTAGTCCCCGGAAAGAACTGTGAGTAGCCTGGGCACCTCATTTATGGCTGGCATCTGAAGTGGAGGGAGTCTTGTGGGACTGAGCCCTTGACTGCCGGGACCTGAGCTAACTCCAGGAGCCTGTGTCAGCCTTGAATTGAATTGTTAGACACCCAGATTGGAGTCAGAGATTCAGAGAATTGTTGGTGTTGGAAAAGACACCATGCATTTGGAATTGGGGAGGGGGAGACCCTCAGTTACATACACGTTTACCCTTTGATCTATAACAGTAACACTACAAGGAATCTATCTAAAATATAAAATGTTGCCTTTAAAAGGCAGAATTATTTGTAATTAAAGAAGACTGAAAACATCAAAATGTTCCAGATGTCTGTCCATAGGGGATTGATTGAATAATTTGTGATTCAGTAGTACAAAAGAATGAATAAAATCTCTGTAAACCATTATGGAGTGGCCACCAAGATATATTGTTAAATGAAACGTGTAGGAGTATTTATTATATGTTGTCTTTAGTGTGAGAAAGGGAAAGAATATGAATATATGGGTATTTGCTCATAGTTTTTAAATTATTAAAAAATGGAAGAACAAACCAAAAGCTAATAAAAGGGTGGTTTCCAATAAAGAAAAGGGAGAAATAGGTGAAGGCAACAGAAAAGAAAGGAAGATTTCTGGAAATATTATGGTTGTGCAATTTTGACTTAGAAACTAATTATATCTTTATTGAAAGATATAGTTTTTTCAACAAAATTGAAAAAAGCTAACTCAAAAAGAAATTAACCCATAAAATCTGAAGAAAAACTAAAAAAAACTTCAAGTTGGTGGTAGAAGACCTTTATTAGGTTTCTAGCACTGCATAACAGGTTACCACACATTTAGCAACTTAAAACAACTATTTATTATCTCACAGTTTAGGGAGACGTCCAGGTGGGCTCAGCTGGGTTCTCTGCTCATAGGGGCTCACAATGACAAGGTCAAGGTGTTGGTTAGGGGACTTCTCCGGTGGTCCAGTGGCAAAGAATCTGCCTTCCAATGCAGGGGCCGGAGGTTCAATCCCTGGTCGGGGAACTAAGATAAGCCCATGTGCCACAACCACTGAGCTCGCGTGCCTCAACGAGACAGCCCGAGTGCCGCAAACTACAGAGTCCACGCACCCTAGAGCCTGTGCGCCACAACTAGAGAGCAGCCCCTGCGCTGCAACAAAAGAACCTACACGCCTCAAAGAAGACCCCGCGTGCTGCAACTAAGACCTGATGCAGCCAAAAAAATAGTAAAAGAAAATAAGTAAATAAAATATTTTTAAAAAATGTGTTGGCTATGTTGGTCTCTTATTAGAGGCTCTAGGAGAGAATCTGCTTCCAAGCTCATTCAAGTTGTTAGCAGAATTCAGTTCCTTATGGTTTGGGTATTGGGGTCCCCACTTCCTTGCCAGCTGTCAACCAAGGGCCACTCTCTGTTCCTAGAGGCTGCCTGCATCCTTGTCATAAGGTTTCCCCCATCTTCAAAGTCAACCAAGGAATGTCAAGTCCTCCTCACACTCTGAATCTCTCTGGCTTCCCCTAAGTCCCCAGTCAGCTACACAGACCTCATTGCTTTTCAGGGCACATGTGATTAGGTCAGACTACCTGGATAATATCCCTATTTTGAAGTCAATTGTGCCATATAACATAATCACAGGCGTGATATCATATTCACAGGTTCAGGGGTTATGGTGGGACACCTTTGTGAAGCCATCTTCCTTCAAATTCTGCCACAACAAAGTAGAGAAAGAATTTAAAATGAGTTTAGAATATAGTATTTTGACTGTACTTCGCTAGTGGGATATGTTCTAAGGATAAAAAGAACCTTATAAAAATTTTAATCTAATTTAGTCATTTTATGTCAGTGGTAATTTGGTATTGTTTGAAATAATTGTACCTGTAATGTAGGAAAAAGCAAATAAGTAATTACGTTTATGCTGTGGGACCTGAGAGTTTTAGTGATGAAAAAAAAAGAGATCAAGTAAAAAATTGAGAAGGTTAAGCAAAAGCCTTAAAAGAGTAAGTTGAATTGGAAATGTTAGCATGAATTCATGATTTTTTCCTCTTAAAAAGTCTATTTTCTAACTCTATCCACTCAAAAGGCAAAAAAGAAAAAACAACCCGGAAGTAATGAGCACTTTTGCAGCAACGAATACCTGTAGCAACCAGATGTGGTCTCAAAATACCATTTCTCATTAAGAAATACTAAGGCTCTTTGCAGAAATGGCATATTACTGTTCTGGACTAGAAAATGTATAAAATGGGTCCGGAACATCTTCTTGAACAGAAAAAGAAAAGAGATTTCAAAGATTGATAAAGTAGTTTCACAAAGATACAAGAGTCGATCTAAAGGGACAATTTGAGCATCAGAAAGAATAATAATTGCAACGGAGTGGAACATATCCAATATATAACAGTCTTTGTGTTTGTAGTTTTTTTTTTAATCTGTTGGTCACCATTGGTGATTGCTAGGTAACCAACTCATTCCTCTGAAAAATTAATAAAAGGAATAAATCAAACATTCATTCCACCTTTCCTGTAAGAATTGCATTTCAATGTAACCTAAGGGTAGGTGAGGGAAAGTTCTTGATAGTAAAATTCCAGCACATAAATGCACAAGAAAGAATAGAATTTTATTTTATTTTATTTATTTATTTTTTGCGGTACGCTGGCCTCTCAGTGTTGTGGCCTCTCCCGTTGCGGAGCACAGGCTCCGGACGCGCAGGCTCAGCGGCCATGGCTCACGGGCCCAGCCGTTCCGCGGCATGTGGGATCTTCCCGGACCGGGGCACGAACCTGCATCCCCTGCATCGGCAGGCGGAGTCTCAACCACTGCGCCACCAGGGAAGCCCAGAATTTTATTTTTAATTTATATTTATTTATATGTTTTGCATAGTTCATGTTTAATCACTTTAAAACCTCTAACATTATCTCGTGTCCATCAAATAAAACCAACAATGCTGGGCCTGTTTAAATTACAAGAAGCAAAAATGACTGTATACCAACCCAGTATGTTACAAAACCAGCTGGGCTGGCCACAAGGGTGGGGAGGATGGGAGAGGAGGGGCACCCCTGGGCAAGTGGCTGGGTGCCAGGAGGGGCTAGGAGACAGAAAGAAAAGGGGGCTCCCAAATGGGAGGGGACTGATTATCCTAATGGGAGGGGTGCAAAAGGCATGTCAGAAGAGGGGGACTGGGGGGCAGGACAGGTCAGTGCTTTCTCCACCAGGGCACAGTGTTGGAGGGGGTTCGGTGCCACCACCTGCCCATCCCTGGCACTTGGAGAACCAGTGACCCCTGAGCCCTTGGCATGACGAGCCCCATCTGAAATGGACGACAGCTTGCCCCTTCCACTGTAATCCTCCAGAAAGAATAGAATTTTAAAATCACCATTTTTCATCCTTTCATGAAATAATAGTTGTAGGCGACAATCATCAATGGATACTAAAATCATTAGGGGAATGGTTGATGGACAACTGATTAATCTTCGTATCATGTAAAAAAAATGGGATGCAATATGCAATAAAAAGTGCAGAGCACCATCTAGAAAGTATTCTTGCATAAATGTTACAATGGGGGATGGATGCTGAGCAAGGGGAAAAGAAAAGACAAAAAATTGGCTATGCTAAACTTGAAGCAATAATTACTGATTTAACTGACTGTCAGTTGAGAAAAAAGGCCCAGTGGAATAGGAGGCAAAGTCAGGAACATTACCAACACTTTTCCACCTGCCTTATGATTTTTACCCTGAGTAGGTTTTCTCTCCACTGTTTATTGTCAGTTTGCTGCAGTGCTAATTTCGAGTTGCCTCTTAGCAATTGGCCAGCAATGGAATGTAAATCCAGAGTACCTTGAAAGTATCCTGTCAGATTAAAACGTGAGTCTTTGAAGACCAGTATACTGCAGGGTGGAGAAAATCATTTTTTTTTCCCAATGAAAATCTGAACCAGCTGAAAAGGCATAGATGTATTTTATTTTGCACACTTAATTTGTCCAGTTTTAGAGCTCAAGATCCATTAGTGTTGCTAGTTATGTTAAATGCATACCCTTCTGTTCTTATTGACACTGTCATATATATATGTGTATTTATATCTATTTATATATATCACCTCTACATATGGCCCTTTGAAGGAGAGATTATAGTGTACATGGCAGTCCACAGTTTGGGAGTCAAAAGACCTGAATTCTGCTCCTGACTCTGCCCCCAGCTTGCTGATAGTGGTGACTCCACAGTGAGATGGGGATTAAAAGGGTCAAGTCAGAAACTAGCAAGGGGAGAAGTTGAAGGGACCACGACTGCCAATGCTGACAGTCATAAAGGCCTCTAAGAGGGCTAAAGAAACACCTGTGAGGCTGGTGCTGGAGGACCAGAGATCTTCCCTCTGGGCCAGTGGAGGGATAGTCAGAGACCAGGATGGCTCCAGAGGAAAATCTCCCCCAAGAGGAGAGGCAGGAGCTGGGAGAATCCTCCCAAGGTCATACCAAGAGAGATGACTAAGAGCGAAGAGTTGGGAGGCAGTAAGTTTCCTGCTAACCTTCATATCATGGCCAATTTAACTATCTTTGGTCTGTTTCCGCAGATAAGGTACGAGAGGAACAAAGGCTGTGCCCAGTCAGCTGTCTCAATCAAGACAGCTAAAAGTAGGTTTGAGTCAGCTTAAACGCGGAAACCACATTTGCTGTTTGGAGCATCTTTTCTTTATTTCTTTTTATTTTCCCTTGGTTTGTTTGGGGATAGTTTTTTGAAAACACCCGTGAGACTATTTCTATTAAGAAAGTTGGAAAAGAGAAAAAGGCATGTTTCTCTTCCTTCAGGCCAGGAGAACAGAGGACCCCTAGTGGCCAATGTTGGAGCTGCAGTAACCCCAGCCTAAGACCTGGTGGGCCTGGGAGGTGGATCTGGTGCTAGTAAATGAGAGAGGGGCGTTGGGAGAGGCAGGGGGAGAGGGAAGGGACAGAAAGGGAGAGGGAAAGAGGGAAGGAGGAAAGCAGGGAGAGAGGAAAAAGCTGCGAGGGAAAGATTGGGAGGGAGGGAGGGAGAGTGTAAATAGAAAAAGAGAAGAAAAAAGAATGAAGAAATGCCTGTACAGGCTTATAAAACATATGGTATATTCAGTAGTTATTTTTAGTAAATAAATAGTTTTAATAATCTTCTCCAAAATGATGCAATAATTTGTTTCTCTACCCAGAAAAATTAGAACATTGAAATATTTTTGATTGATATAAAGAAAAATAATACAGAAAAGTAATATTGCAGAAGAATTGTTCTAATTACTGTTTGAATGATGGCCATATGTCATACATAAGCTATAGACTTAACTGAATTTAAAATATTCCATCACAAGTGGCAGTGTTCTACCATATAATTGTGCTGATGACAAAAATTTATTAAAAGATAAATATTACCAGTGAGGATGATCGATAATGAGATATAAATTTAAGGTTGAATTATTAATACTTTCTTTTTTTTAGTCCTGTCAGGGTACCTTTGTTACTTATGACTTATTTGGTGATAACATGTAAAGTCTAAATTTGAAGCCCTTTGTAAAAGGGAGTCCCTGTCGAATGACTTTCCTAATCCCTGCCCCTTATTCCTCCCTTGTGGCGGATCCTGCACTGAGGCGAACCTATTAATGAACCTATTAACGTACAAGGAGACACTACTAAACGAACGTTTCTGGAGGTGTGATTGTCCTCAGGCTAGCATTTGAAACTAGGGCCCTGCTGGTAAAAGTGTACATCTGTGTAACAATTTGAAAAGCAATCTGGCAATATCTATTAAATTAAAATAACTATATGCCCTTTAACCCAGAAATCCAGGAATCTATCCCATAGAAATAAAAGCACCAGTACAGGAGACTATACATATGCGAGAAAGTTTATTACACCATTGACTATTGTGGTAAAAAGGGTAATGCCCATCCAAAGAGGAAAGGCTGAATGAACTTGTAGGGTAGCCCCTCCTATGGATTATATCATTCAACAAGAAAGCATTAAAGTGATATCAGCTGATCTGGAAGGACTTTCACAATGCATACTGTTAAAAAAAATAAAGCAATAAGGGAAAATAGATATTTCATAAGAGTATATAAGTGTATAAAACTATGTATTGTAGGAAGTGTCTAAAATAATCAGTGGCCAATCCCCCAATGCTTGTATTATTAGGTGATTGTATGACTATGGGGAAGTGTATGGGACATACACACCAGGCTGCAATTGTTTTTGTTTGTGGACAGGGGTGGGCATAGGAAGAGGGCAAGGGTATTTAAAGAGAAACAATAGCAAAATTATAGAAATATATTTATGTTTGCATATATGAAAGAATAAAATATATAAAGTTGATATATGTACATATAACCTATAAAGTAGATAGAATATATTAAAACAGTGAGGCTGTAGCAGTATAAAGGCAATTGAAAAGGTAGGCTATAAAATTCTATTTATGATATTATGGTAAATATGTAAAAATTACGTATGTAAATGCAAAGTTCTAGAAGGTGACAAAGATGAAATTTGATTTGATTTTTTATGAGACTGAGTAAGTTTCTTCTTGGATTTGTTATTGAATGCAGTGTCTGTAATTAGGTAGCTTTTCTTTTTTTGAAAAGAAAGGAAAAACAAAAAACAAAAAACAAAAAACCTCTGTTCTGGATTCTAGAGGGGAAGGATTACTTCCCTTATATGGTGCAAGGAAGAGAACCTGGGCTTTCCAGCCAGACATTCTTGAACTTGAGTTTTGATTCTAACACTTAGGAGCCCTGTGACCTTAAGATATTTGACTTCTCTAAGCTCTGGTTTCTTCAGCTATGAAATGGGGATAATAATTATATCTATCTCCTTTGTGAAGGGCTTGGTATAGTCCCTGCCATGCAGCAAACTTTTAAAACAATGTTAGCTATTTGTGGTAGAGTAATTTATTGAGATATTAATTTGCATTTTCTTTTTACTACTGTGGAATTGTCCAAAAGAAAAAGCTATCTGTGCTGTGCTCTCAGTATTTTCCTTCCACTCTTCCAAAAGGGCAGCCAAGGTTTTGTGCTCCTACTTTCAAGGGAGATTTGCAGTGTTTGGCGGGAGACGGAGAGGGGAGGGTAGGTGGGAGATAGGCATAAAGAGAGACACTAAGAGTTCTCCAAACTGAGAAGGATATGAAAAGTTGGGGGAACCTTGAGGGGGAGAGACCTCCTTCTCCGCTTCCATTCCCCACCCCCCTTCATCCCCGCCCCTCCTGAAGCCTGGGGAGAGAGCCGAGTCTTAGAGGGATGGAAACACCCAGGAGGCTGAGCACAGGCAGCAGAGCTTCTGGAAGCCTTCAGGCTGGGGCTGTGGGCATCTCAGGGTGAGCATGTGGGCCAAAACCAGAGAAGCTGCCTCAAGCATTTTCCCCTGCCTAAGGTCTAGATCCTTAGACCTTTGTATTATCCTAAGGATAGTGGTGAATGGTATTGGGGTGAGGAGTCCCTATTCTATTTGGCAAGGGTCTGAGTTGGATTTAATATGATTTAAAGAAAATACATTGGCTATATCAAATACCTATCATATTTTTATTCTTTTTCTTATTGGTTGTGTTACTGTATGATACTGGGCAAGTAGGTTATTTAACTCTTATTCTCAGCTTTCTCATCTGTACAATGGGTAATAATAATACATAACTCACAGAGTTGTTGCATGTGAAGATTGGATGGGAGTGTGTCTCTTGACAGTGTCCAGAACAGCCCATCACTGGCCATTTTTATTGCCCCTTTTCTCATTCTTTTGAGCATTCCTAGCTCTTGGCCTCTGGACATGATGCTTCAGCATTTGGAGTAATTTTTCCTTCCTCTGCTGTTTGAATCGTACTTTGTCCTTCAAGTCCTAATGTAAGCATTTTTGTCTTCCCTGACCACCGGGCAGCCTTCTTTTCTCTAAACTCCCGAGGCATTTATCTTGCTCAGCCCTTCTTTCACACATCTGATATCTCCTAAGCACCCTCGGGGTGGCTGGTTTACTAAGGGGAAGTAGACAAAGTCTGCCTTCACAGAGCTCACATAAGAAGATTATCTCCATGTCTTTTTTTTTTTTATTATTCTCCAGAGTTTTCGAGGTTCTATTTACCACGAATAAAAAGTGCACATGGGGCTTCCCTGGTGGCGCAGAGGTTGAGAGTCCACCTGCCGACGCAGGGGACACGGGTTCGTGCCCCTGTCCGGGAAGATCCCACATGCCGCGGAGCGGCCGGGCCCGTGAGCCATGGCCGCTGAGCCTGTGCGTCCGAAGCCTGTGCTCCGCAACGGGAGAGGCCACAACAGCGAGAGGCTTGCGTACCGAAAGAAAAAAATTAGCTTCAGTGACGGTCCTGCAGGTGGTAGCTGACTATAAACACAGATTCAATTTGCCCGTGTGCAGGTTGCCTATGTGACTTTAGGACATTTATTAAACCAGAAGTGGGAAATTTAGAGTTGCACTATTCAGATTATGGAAAACTTCAAGTACTCTGATCCTGCAATCCCCAGCCCCTCTTCCTCTCTCAGATGAGATAGTCCTGCCTTGCTTGAAAACTCTAGGATGACCTCATCTGAGGCAGGTAATTTGCAAAAGGGTTCCAGTTCTCTCTGTGCCCCACACCTAGCACTTCTCATTCCCTCTAGATCCTTAACTATACTCATTCTCAGCCTATCCAGAGAACAAGTTGCAAAGTCAAATCCAGAATTCATAAACAGCAAGAAAATTGCAATATTTTGCTAATTTATATTGGCAAAGTCCCAGGAAACAAGTGTAGGAATAAAATCCGAGGATGCTGATCCAGCGTGGGAGGAATGTAATTTTAGAGTGAGCTGAATGCGTTGATAGGTCCATTCAGGGCTGGTGTGAACAGCTGGGACTCGTTTGCTCAGTAGGCTGGCTGAAACCTGAACGCAGCCATGACCGATGATGACAGAAATAGAGATACAGATTTTCTTTGGCTTAATGTAGAAGTAAAGCAAAAACATAGGGCGATAAGAATGTGGGAGTGAATTTCTCACGTGTTACCTGCTCATCCACCTCCTAATTATGTTCCCTGCGAGGATTAGAGGACATGTTCTTCACCAAGAAATGCAATGGTGAAAGGGGGACCACCGTCCTTGGAAAGTGCTTCGATGGCTTACTTCTGTAGTGCAGGGATAGAGGTGGGAGATGTTCCACTGGAATAGACTCCTTGATTTCCATAGAGATGTTGGAATGTCCAAGATGGCAAAAGCCTAATAGTAGCACTTAATTGACCAGAGGCAATGTGAATACGGTAAGTACAATAGGCAGCAAGGACAAAGTGATCATCAGAATGAATTGACCCACAGAGATCTTGGGCAGGGGCAACTGTTGATGGGTCCCTGGGTCAGAAATAGATGGGCAGATCATTAAGGTTCTACTTGATCGATATTACAAACACAACCCTGAGTATAGTTAAAAAACAAAACCAAAAAGAACCCCAACTTGGATGGTGTCACCATGGGAGCCAGAGCCCTCCCCTAACTCTCAGATCTGAGTCAGTTCACAGATCCTGAACTCCTTGAAGGAAGGAGAAGCTGGGTAGCCTTGAGGATGGGCAATTTGGCCAAATTATTAGCAATTTCAAGATCAGTCTTTCTGCATGCCATTCTATAGTGCAGAAAGAAATCATTCTGAGATAGAAGAGACAGTTAAATCAATTTATAACTGATGCAGTATACAAATTTGAACAATACTGATTCTCTTTAATAATCACGATCATTCATTCAGAAGTGACCCCACATGCAGGTATTAGCATTCACTGCCAATGTGCACCATATGAACTGTCACGTGAGGGGGAACAAAGGAAGTTCAGACAGATCTGAAACTTCCTTTCCACTGGCTCTTCTTCAGAGAATCCTGTTTTCTTCTCTCTTTTCATATGGCCATGTATTTTCTCTTGGTGGTCCCTGTTCCTCCTCGTCATTACAGAATACAGAGACCAGTTGAACAATACCCTGATTATGGCTTTGTGATCTCCAGACCACAGACTGGATATTTCTCCCCTTACATTCAGTCAGTCCCCTACTCCTCTCCCATATATGTCCTCTCTAACCCCTCTACTACGCCCTTCAATTAGACCAATGGTCCACAAAGTCTTTTTTTTTTTTTTTTTTGCAGTACACGGGCCTCTCACTGTTGTGGCCTCTCCCATTGCGGAGCACAGGCTCCGGACGCCCAGGCTCAGCGGCCATGGCCCACGGGCCCAGCCGCTCCGCCGCATGTGGGATCCTCCCGGACCGGGTCACGAACCCGTGTCCCCTGCATCGGCAGGCGGAGTCTCAACCACTGCGCCACCAGGGAAGCCCCACAAAGTCTTTTGATCACTTGCCATCAATATCTGTAAAAAACCGAGCATGTATCTCAATATTTGTTTATAAATAAAAGCCATGTGAATATATGATTTATTATGTACATTATGAAACATACACAGAAATAGAATTCAAAAAAGATGAGATAAATATAAATATTTTCTTCCTCCATTCCAGTGCATTTGGTACATACCCTGGTGTATGTGTGTGTATCTGGCTTTGAAGATACAAGTTCAGGCCATCAAGATTGCTCATCTAGGCAGTGACCCCTAATCATCCATTGGAAGAAATCCCAAGTTCTTTAGCACAGCATTAAGTTCCCTCCTGATTTGGTCCACACCTACCTCATCCCCTACATCCTCCTACATACATAAAAGTTTATGTTCCAGTTGTTCTCAACGACTTCTTACTCCTTACTTATTCTGTGCTGCTCTATGCTTCCATGCCTATGCACCTGCTGTTTCTTGTCCATGAAGTGGACTGTCTCCTCCTGGTGAAACCGTTTATCTTCTCTTTAAAATCTTGCTCTGGCATCATCTTCTTTGTGAATCATTCCTAACCTATACAGAGAGAGTTAATTACTCTTGCCTCCTGCACCATGTCCATGTACACATACCATTTTATTGCCCAGATGTCACATGGTATTGTTTGTATTTACTTTGTTACTTATACTTGAGTGCAATTGATCTCATACTTGAAATTATAGACAATGTCTTATGTATCTAATATGCTTAGCATGTGGCACAGATGAACAAAGTTGCTTGAGGCTGGGGAATGTCATAGCATATTCATATTTTTCATTTTAATGCTTTTCTCCAAGTACTGTGCTTCAGACCTTAGAAATGTAAATATTCATTGACTAAATAAGCAGACAGGTGAATGGATTATAGGTAGATATATAAGTAAATGGATGAATTAAAAGACAAGGGAAAGGTGTAAAAGTTGTTTTAAAATAAGAACAAGAACAGTCATGAAGAAGAGGGAATATGCCTGTTCTATGATGCCCCAGAGGGCAAGATCAAGTTCAAATAATGTAAGTAACAAGGAAGCAGGTTTTACCTCAATGATTAAGCTCTAATCATTAAAGGGCACAGGCTATTTAGAGATAGTAAGCCTCTATCTTTTTTTTTTTTTTTTTTTTTTTTTTGCGGTACGCGGGCCTCTCACTGTTGTGGCCTCTCCTGTTGCGGAGCACAGGCTCCGGACGCACAGGCTCGGTGGCCATGGCTCACGGGCCCAGCCGCTCCGCGGCATGTGGGATCTTCCCGGACAGGGGCACGAACCCGTGTCCCCTGCATCGGCAGGCGGAGTCTCAACCACTGCGCCACCAGGGAAGCCTTGAAGGATGAAATTTTTGATAGGAGTCTTAGTCCATAGTAGCTAGATGTCCACTTGTCATGCAGCACTTGATGCTGAAACTCCTAAATTCTAAATGACTTTAAAATTTTGTCCTTAACGGAAAAATGTAGGGCATTTCCTCTCTACACCAATTCGCCAACACGAGAGGTAATTCCCTGCTTTGCAAAGTCGTCTAGCATTAGTTGTATTTGCCTTTTCCAACACTGACCTTCCTTGAAATGCCCCAAGACGACGTCATCCAGTGAGTTCAGGGGGCGGTGCGTCCCTGACCACACCCCCTGCTGCCAGAGCCTCGCCCCTCAGCAGTTTTTCCCCTCTTTTCAGGTGCGTCGTGACGTAAGACGTAGGTCACGCAACCTTGGCAACTGGTCCCGGAAGCAAAACCCGAGGGGCGGAGAAGAAGGCGGAAAGGAGGGCCTGCGTCCGGGTAGGCCGGCAGGGGGCGGGGTGGGGCCGGGCATGGTAACGGCTCGGAAGCCGAGGGGGCTGGGTCGGGGGGAGGCGGAGGGACCGGTGTCGGTCGCCGCCGCTGCCGCCGCTGCTCCAGCCTGTTCCGTGTGGCCCACGCGGGTCCCGCTGCAGCCATGATGATCCACGGCTTCCAGAGTAGCCACCAGGACTTCTCCTTTGGGCCCTGGAAGCTGACGGCGTCCAAGACCCACATCATGAAGTCAGCGGATGTGGAGAAGTGAGGCTCCGGGGCTGGGATTCGGGCGCGAGCTGGGCCTGGGCGGGAGGCAGGGCGAACTCGGCGGAGCCCCAGCCCTTCTCTTGGGGGCGGAGGCTCGGGTCCCTCCGGACGGGACCTTTGAATTGACAACACCGGGAAATATTCCTGTCTCCACCTCCTGTCCTTCGGTTCGGGCCGCCAGGCGCTGCCTTCGTGAAATTGTCACTCCGCCTGGATTTGAGCAGAGCATGATCGTTGCGGTGGACTTTCCCCTCCCGTAGGTCTCTACCTGCCGCAGCCTGCGCCACCTTTAGACTATTTCTTTCTGGGTGGATATGACCTGTTTTCTTAGGGGTTGATAACGGGGATGATAGATATGCTTGGTTTTTAGCATGTCAGGTGCCGTGCCAGGCACGTGAGATACAGAAGATGAAAGACAGCCTCTGCCTCGAGGAATTTACAGTCTTGTGAGAGAGACAGACAATTATAATATAGTGTGAATTGACATAGGTGTATATGCAGGGTTATTTGAGATTGTTTAAGGGAACAAGGCATCCGGGAAATTGGGATGCCTGAACTGAATCTTGATAAAGTCGGTGGGATGGGGTGGGGCTTGGGGGCCTGTGTAAAGCCGGAAGGCCAGGGAGAGTGACAGCTGTGATGCGTTTGTGATGCCTGAACTGAATCTTGACAAAGTCGGGGGGTGGGGCGGGGTCCGGGGGCACGTGGCAAGCCGGTGGGTCAGAGAGAGTGGGAGCCGTGAAGGACTGTTTTCTGTGTGATTGGAGTGTGAGGTATCAGAGGGGGAGTACTGTAGTGAGAAGCCAGAGGCAGGTAGGCCCCTGGGCAGTGGAGATACCACTGATAGAACTTTTATGCCAGGCTCAGGAGTTTTGAATTTTATCTGACTACTACCGGGTGCCATTTTATACAAAGGATCGACATTATCAGATGTACACTCTGAAAGATTTCTCTGGAGGTGATGTGGAGGATAGATTGGTGGGCTGCAGGACTGGGTAAGGAAACCGGTTAGAAGGGGTGAGAGGAGAGGTTTTAGAAGATTAAGTGCCTGAATTTGATGGCCACTTGATAGGAGGAGGAAGGAAGAAGGAGGAATCTATACCCTTGGCAAGATTTCATTGCCGTTGGACAAGGTGAGAAACCCAGGAGGAGGAGCAGATTGGGGGCAGGTGTTGGATAGAGGATGAGTTTAGTTTTGCTGAAATATGTGTTGTGTGTGGGTTATAAAGTGGAGGTGTCTTAGGCGTTTATTTTGGAGCTTAAAAAAGATGACTTGTCCATGGACTTAGGTTTGGGAATCATCAGCTTATAGTTGATACCTGGAGCCTTGGGAGTGAATTAAGATCATCTAGAAGTTATCCAGAAGAAAAGGAAAAGGTCATGAGATGGAACCCTAGGGAGCACTGACATTTTAAGATTTAGGCAGAGGGAAGTGACCAGGGAAGAGAAGAGAGTCATGAAAGGATGTTTAGCTTCCTAATTGGAAAAAAAAAAAAAAAGTAACATTCTTGCAGAGTCACTAAGAAAAATTGAGAAAATACAGAAAAGAAAGGGAAAAAATTCCCTTCATCCCACCACAGACTGAGTTACTCTCTGAGTTTTCCTCTCCATATAACTTTCTCTGTTACGTATTGCACCATATATATAATTGTGGTATATAAAGCAGTCGGAATCAAATTCCAGATCTTTAATCTCCTTGTTTATTATTTCTAAAACAGCTCTGCCTGAGTATACTTAGTCCTTTTTCCTTCACAAAAGAAAGGTTTATCTGCTCCCATCCTAAATTTTTCTGTGATGCCTTGCCCTAGGGTATAGAAACCTCTTGGTTGCTATACAAATGAATTAGGGGAAATTTTGGATTAACGAAACTTCCTTTAATGAATTAAGGCATCTTAATCCCATAGAGGCTTCCTGTCTTCCTTGCCTTATAAATGGTCCTACCTATTTGTTAATGGTGAAGCTTGACATTAGAAATGGGGTTAAGATACTCTGTGTTTGGCCTGTGTTTAAGATACTTGGAATTTAGGACATTTGAAGAAGTGTAAGTTAGTGGCAGTGATTCTTTTACATATATGACTGGAATATTTCATAGGACTACCAGAATTTTCCAGATACGTTGGGAAAAATCCAGAGAATCACATCTTATATTAGTTCATGTTTGGTATGCATTATCCAGTAAAGTCGTTAAAACTTTACTACTTGACTGGTTTATTTTACTTAGCATAATGTCCTCAGGTGTCATCCATGTTGTCACAAATTGCAGAATTTCCTTCTTTTTAAAGGCTGCATAGTATTCCATTGTATGTGTAAAACACATTTTCTTTTCTTATTTTTTTAAACCACGTTTTCTCTATCCATTCATATGTCTATGGACATTTGCATGGGAGTGTTGATCTCTCTAGTATTTAATATTTTCTATTTCCTAATAACAAAAGAATAAATTTCACTTAAATTTATGATGAAAAATTAATGTTATTAGATATCATAGTAAAGATGGACAACTTAAAAGGTTAGATCACTGATATGTGCACATATACATAAACACAGAGATAAAATAAACATACAGTGTGCCTGTTTTTTTCTTTACTATTGTATCATAAGCATTTTTCTCCATTATATTCTCCCTTTAAGTATTTTTAATGATTCCATAATATTTCATCATATAGATATACTATAGTTTACATAACCATTTATTTCTTTATAATTAGAGTATTTTCTATTAAAAATAAGATGATTATGAGTATTAATGTGTATAATTTTTTTTTCCTACATTGGGGATTACTTCTATATTACAGATTTCCCAAAGCTGATATTTTGGGTCAAAGAATATAAATTTGATTAAGTTCTTGGTACTTTTTTCTTAATTTTTGCCCCAGGGTGGAATGTAAATTGATACAGTTCTTCTGAAAATCAAGTGAGCAAGTGCTTGTTTCCCTCAGTGGGTGCTTTTGCTTTTTTTTAAAGCTTGCAACAAGTAGAGAATTTTACTGGCGAAGGTGTTTTCCTACAAGAAACAGGATCTTTAATTGCTATCTTTTCTTAATAGCCAAAATTAATATAATTGTTGTGTAAGAACAAAAAGTTCACCAGAGATAGGAAGCTTATGGAAACATGGGACTGTGGTGCATTAAGTCCTCTTCTGGGCAGTCATGGTGGAATTAGAACCTGTCTTTATTCTTGAAAGTGGTGGGGCTTTGATGATCCAGGAATGAAGTAGATGTTTATAATAAGAATCAATATTTTTTCCATTTAAGGCTTAAGTATTTTAATTTGTTTATGCAAGGTTTTTTGCTTGTTTGTTTTTAATATATATACAAGACTTGATTGGTGTGTCTGATTGGAAATAGATTTAAAGCAGTTGGAAAGAGAGTAATTGTGGTCTTGGGATATGCATAGATCCTTTGTTAGTTTTATGTCAGAATATATTCTTTAATATAGCATTATTTTACTTTACCTAACAAGTATGACTATGTAGCTGTTCAAAAATCCAGAAGTCTTAAAAAAGAAAAAAGAAAAAGCCTTCGGTTCTGCTAAAGTAGCTATTATATAACACTTGCACTAAAATTCTGTGCTTTGTTCAGGATCCGTTAGAACTTCATTCAGAGCATATTTACACTTTTGACTCTATTGCATACTTTATAATTGTAACCATATTGGAAATGTAAGGAAGGAAAAGAGTTCCATATAGTCACTTTGCCCTAATAAATGAATTGTTAGCATTTTTCATGTTCTCTTTTTATTCATTATGCAATTTTAAGGAGTATGATTGTTTGATTTTCCATCCTTTGATAGATAAGAAACCAAATAAAAAGGGATGAGGTTGCTTCAGGGGCAGATACCTACATTCTAGAGTAGCTAGAGGTATACACACTCAATTGAACTTGAGGACATTGTCTTACAAGATTGTTAAATATGATGATCTCTGGTCAGCAAGAAAAGGTAAAATAACATTTTATATGTTTTGTTTAAAAACAAAGAGAAGTGTACAATACATTTTGAAAATTTTCCAAAATCAGTATTAACAGAAAAAAATTGGTACATAAGATAACCAGAAAATCACTTCCATGGAACCTCTGTGTTAGTTGTGCTTTCAGGTTGTAAGGAACGGAGACTCCTATCCACTGCCCACCCCCGTGTTGCCTCAAGTGATGAGAATTTAATAATACACGAGGAAATAACTAAACACAGGAATTATCTCAGAAAATGAACAGCAGTTCTTGTGGCCCCAACTATAGATGTCTCTAATCTTCTTGTCACCCTTATTTCTCAGTCTCTACTTTGCTCTATCTGCTTCTCTTGCTATTACTTAAAAATTTCACTCTCCCCTCTTCTCTACCTCATGGTTCTGTGTCATGCCATGTCTCTTAGTCTGTGCTTCATTTAACTGTCATTCAGACTTATAAAAAGAGGGATCAGAGTAAGTTTAATTGGCCGTTAGTCAATTCAGCATGAGTGTTTCGGGCAGAGTTCTCAGGCTAAAATTCAGGGGTTCCTGCCAGCCCATAGATAATTGCCTTTGGTTGAGAAGCAAAACTTTCATCCCTAAATTGACAGTCCTGGTTGTAACTCAGGGGTTGGGGTCATAAGGCATGGTAACCTATACATTGACCTACTTTTTTCAGAAGTAACGAGTAGCCACTTAAAAGTCTTTATAACAGGGGTCACAGACTCAGCTTTTAAAGGGCCAAGGAGACTGGTGAACCAGAGAGCCTATGTCCCACTTGAAGGGGGCAACCTCCACTCAGCTCCAGCCAGTTGGTGTCATGTGGAAATACAGGTCCAATGTTGCCAAGTGTTTTTTTTTTTTTAAGAGAAACTAGAAGTCCAGATTTCTCAAAAATCTCTCAATTTTTATTGGCACCTCAATAAGTTTGCCAGTTATTTCAAATATTAAAAAATATATTGTGTAGGCTAATCAAAACACATCTGTGGGTTAATAATTTGTGATCCTGGTCTTATAGTATGTCTAATATAACTTTCTTATGTAATGAGGCTAGCTAGATGAGGTCCAGGTCTTTAAAAGCAGTCTAATATAATGGAAATAGGCCTGGTGTTAGCACTTAACTGGCTCTGTGATTTGAGTTAGCTGCTTAAACTCTCTGAGCCTTTCTTAGCTCACAGGGTAGTTTTTTTTTTTTTGTTTTGTTTTGTTTTTTTGCGGTACGCGGGCCTCTCACTGTTGTGGCCTCTCCCGTTGCGGAGCTACAGGCTCCGGACACGCAGGCTCAGCGGCCATGGCTCACGGGCGCAGCCGCTCTGCGGCATGTGGGATCCTCGCGGACCGGGGCACGAACCCGCGTCCCCTGCATAGGCAGGCGGACTCTCAACCACTGCGCCACCAGGGAAGCCCCACAGGGTAGTTTTGAGGCGCAAATTCAAGTGTCTCAGATGTGATCTCTGATCATCCTACCTAAAACAGTGCCTCCCCCATCACCTTGCTTTAATTTTTGTATATCACTTGTTACTAGCTGACATTATATTGTGTATTTATTTGTATATTTATTATCTGTCTAATTTAGCCCACTACCTAATACAGTGCCAAAAAGATATACACAGAGAGAATGGATGATGAAACCACTTATAGACTTTACAAATATATCATTTTATTAAATCATGTATTATTTAACTCATTTAGGAGTAGAAGGTATTCTGTGGGGATCAGAAGGAAGCAAAAGTGCCAACAGTGATATAAAATAATCCTGCTGACTTTTGGTTATACATAGGTTAGCTGATGAATTGCATATGCCATCTCTCCCTGAAATGATGTTTGGAGACAACGTTTTAAGAATCCAGCATGGCTCTGGCTTTGGGATTGAGTTCAATGCTACAGATGCATTAAGATGTGTGAACAACTACCAAGGAATGCTTAAAGTAGCCTGCGCTGAAGAGTGGCAGGAAAGCAGGTGAGAATCTGGGTAGTTATGGGTTAAACAAAACAGAAAAGAGTTGAAAAAATATTCAGTTGTGATATGTGTATTTTATTAGAATGGCTAGTACTATTATTAAATCTGATAGTTGAATCATTCTAGAGTTCATTTTTCTCATCCATAAAATGGAGGTTAATTACCCTGCTCTTGAATACTTCTTGAATTAAATTGAATTACAATTGAGCTGAGCTATGTAGGGTTTACTTTTTTGAGCTTTCAGTGTTCTTTAGTGAAGAGGCATTACACTGTGTACTTTAATGTTCCTATTTTTGAAGAACAGTGTTTACTTATGATTTGCGTTGAAAATTTGAGGAGCACTGAAATTAAGAAAAATGTATTTTCTTTCATAATCAAATCAGCAGTTATTTACTTTGTGCCTGTTGTGTACTAGGTTCTTTGAAAAAGTATAAGCCTTTAAACCATGTCCTCAGGCAGTGTACAGATTAATTGGAGAGACTACATTATCAGTACATGACAAGTTAAATAACAATAAATGTGCAGAAAAACTAAGACAGATCTTGTGTTAGTGAATTATGACAAGCATATGTATTTAGTAGGATATTTTATATTATCTGTAGAATGTAATTGGGTGTGATAAATGAAGACAGATGATCTATATTCTACATCACTGACTGACCCTTCTCATTTTGGTGTTTGAGGACGGAGGGTGAGCACTCGAAGGAGGTTATTAAGCCGTATGACTGGACCTATACAACAGATTATAAGGGAACGTTACTTGGAGAATCACTTAAGCTAAAGGTAAATCTTATTTTTTGCTTTTATGAGTCATTGATTGCCTTGGACAGTTTCAGTGTTAGAACTTTCTAGTAATGAATTATTTTATGCTGCTACTTTACTTTCTATTGTGCGAGGCTTCAGAACCTAATGTAAAGGGATTTTGCTTGTTGATTATCAGCACAAAATAAAAGAAAGCCATAGGGGAACAATTTTTGCTAAAAATGTGGTTGGTAGCAATGGCAGACTGCCTTAATGTTATCATTATCGCTATCAAGAAGCATTAAAATGTGTCTGTTCTTGGTGTAATGTATTAGGTGATATAGACAGAACCTGCTAGCTAGTAGCTTACGGTTTTACAGATGAACAGATATGTGGGCAGATAGAAATTTTGGTCAGACAGCTTGGATTATTGTTTTGCCTACACTATGTGTGAACCTGGTGTGACTTCAGGCAAGTTATTTAATCTGACTGGTTTTGTTTTATCAGTAAATTGGATAAACAGAAATATCTACCTCACAGCAGATATAAGATAAATCTAAGGGAAAATTCCCAATGAATTCTAAATCTCTATATTAATGTTAAGTTGCATCTGTGTAAGCCCTGCTTAGGAAGAGATTCACTTCATGGTAAATGACACCAGGACGGTGGAATTGGTAGGCCTCATATTGGGAGCTTAGCTACATAGAGCCATGGATACTGCAGGGAACAGACAAAAAAATCCTTCCATTACAGTCTAATGGGGGAGGAAGGTTTTTCTAGTCCATTAATACTTCATAGATTAATATTCTCTCTTTTCACTCCTGATTGAAAAACTTTGCAAAGTGTGTAGGCCTTTTGATATTTCATTTCAAGGAGTGAGGAAACGAGAGCTTGTTTTAACCCAATGCAATAATGATGATGACTTACTTTGTGGGCTGACTTACAAAAGCCTCTTGGAGGCTATGAAGTAGCATTAGCTGTGATCAAGGAGCAAGATCCACGGCAGTAGAGACAGGGAGTGAGAGAGTAGTAGGAGGTGAAAGACATGTGCTCAGTACCCTTTATTGGCACGTCAGCCTGTCATGTAATTTGTTCTAAGGTGTTGCTGACAAATGTCAATGTGATCAAACACTCACTAGTGGTAAGGAGCTCAGGCTTTGGCAAACCTGAGTTCAAATCCCAGCACCATCACTTAACAGCTTGGAAAAGCAATTTAATCTTTGCTAAGCCTTAGTTCTCACTTTGGTAAACTAGGGATAATATCAGTTGTGAGGTAGTAAATAAGATAACATGTATTAAGTGTTTATGGCACAGTGTCTGTTAACACAATAAGATGTTAATAAATGGCAGCTGCTATTATTATGATAACATCATATCTCAAATGTCAAGGCAACTAAGTTAATATTATTGAAATACCAAGAGTAAAAGTAGCTATATTGTCTAAATAGTATTTACCCTTGCTTTATGGTCTAAACAGAGTTGATGAATGTGTTCCTTAAAAAATAGAGTGACTGTTTTCCAGGTAAAATTGTTAGGACTTTGTTGCTTAATTCTCAAAATAGTCTTGTAGGATAGGCATTTTTATCCTTATTTTGTAGATGAAGAAATGGGTTCAAGATCTTAAAGTATGTGTCTCTTAGTAACATAACACCGATGTTAGAGCTTCTTGTTAAGCACATTTGTTATATGTGGGAGATCACTTTCATAGGAACATTTTTTACTTTTAACTTTGTTTTAATACCTAAGGATTTTTTGACCTGTAATATTATTTGAGATTTTAAATTATTTAATCCTTCAGCTCTTCCTTAAAACACTATTCAGAAGCCCTGGTATGTATAGGAAGTGTTTGCCTGTGTGGGAGAAGGTATTTTATGTGTACAGTAAGAATATCAGAGAATGAGGCGTTAGAATGAAGCCTTTCCTTTGCCTTTAAATTGTTGGTTTTTAGTTGCTGGGGCCTGTTGGTGTGTGTGTGTGTGTGTGTGTGTGTGTGTGTGTGCGCGCGTGTGTGTGTGTGTGCACGTGCGTGTGTGTGCGCGCGCGCGCGCATGTGTGTGTGTGTTTAATGATTTCTCACTCTTTAGGTTGTTAAACCTATTACTCTGAGTTGTAGCATGGTGTAAGAGGAGAGAGCCAGTCACAGAGTTGTACTGACCTGGCTGGATTCATATCCAGCCTTGTCATTTGTTGTCTGGGCTACCATAGGCACTTCTCTCAGATTGTGGTATGAGAATGTTATGAGAACACAGGTCAAATGCCTAATATGTACCTGGCCTATAGTAACCTATCAACGTTTGGCTGTTTTCTTATTAAATAAATAAATTGAATATGCACGAAAATATAAGTAGAAGACTGCCTCTTCTATTGATACTGCTTTTTAGGAATAAAACATGCTTAGTGTTCATGCATTTTAAAAAGCTTTTTTTTTTTTAAGCACATTGGAACATTTGCCCAACTTAGTGTGATTCAGTATCTTGAGCTTTCTTTTTTCCTTTTCTTTTCATTGTGGTAAAAAAATATGTAACATAAAATCTACTATTGTAGTTATTTCTAAGTGTATTAAATACTGTTAAGTATATTCATGTTGTTGTGCAACTAATCTCTAGAACTTCTTCATCTTGAAAAACTGAAACTCTATACTTATTGAACAGCAACTCCCCATTTCTTCCTTCTCCCAGCACCTGGCAGTCACCTTTCTACTTTCTGTTTCTGTGAATTTGACTATTCTAGATGCCTCATATAAGTGGAATCATACATTATTTGTCTTTTTGTGACTGGTTTATATCACTTAGCATAATGTCCTCAGGGTTTATCCATGTTGTGGCATGTGTCAGACTTCCCATCCTTTTTAGGGCTGAGTAATATTCCATTGTATGTATATACCACATTTTGTTTTTCCATTCGTTTGTCAGTGAGCATTTGGGTTGCTTCTACCTCTTGGCTATTGTGAATAGTGCTGCTATGAACATAGGTGTGCAAATATCTCTTCAAAATTCTGCTTTCATTTTTTTGGGGGGTATATACCCAGAAGTGGAATTGCTGGATCATATGGTAATTTTTTTTTTAATTTTTGGAGGAACCCCTGTACTGTTTTCCATAGCGGCTGTGCCATTTTACATTCCCACCAGCAGTGTATGAGAGGTTTTGATTTGCATTTCCCTAATGGCTAGTGATGTTGAACATCACTATGCTTGTTGGCCATTTGTATATCATCTTTAATATCTTGAGCTTTTAAAAGTAACTTTAGGGCAGGAATGTGCTGACATAAACATTGGAAATGAATGGAGTCTATAAGACAAAAGGCAAAAAGAACTGCATATGAGTACTGTATGCTTGTTGATAGTTGTTTTCCTCAGAGGTATGGGTTAACAATTCTGATACTGTTTTAGTTTTGCAAGATGAAAAGTTTTAGAGATCCATCTTACAACAATGTGAATATAATTTACACTACTGAAATGTACACTTAAATATGGTTAGGATGGTGGATTTCTTGTTATGCTTTTTTTTTTTTTGGCCAGCAATTAGAAAAAAAGTTAAACATGATTGCCATGTAACCCAGCAATTCCACTCCTAAGTGTACACTCAAGAGAATTGAAAACTATATATCCACATAAAAACCCGTACATGAATATGCATAGCTGAATTACTCATAATAGCTAAAATGTGAAAACCACCCAGATGTTCATCAGTGGATAAACAGAACTGGTATATCTAGACAGTGGAATATTATTTAGTCCTGAAAAGGGAAAGGAAACACTGATACATGCTACAACCTTGGAAACAGTATGCTAAGTGAAAGAAGCCAGACACAAGGGTACATGTATATGATTCCAGAATGATTTGCTGAACAAACAAATCTATAGAAACAGAAATTAGAGTATTGGCTTCCAGGGGCTGGGGGACATGAGGAATGGAGAGTGACTGCTAATGGGTATGGCAGGTTCTTTTTGGGGTGATGATATGTTCTGGATTAGATAATAGTGGTGACTGCACAGTCTTGTGAATATACTAAAACCCACTGAATTGTACACTTTAAAAGGGTAAATTGTATAGTATGGGAGTTATGTCTCCATTTTTTAAAAAAAGAAAAATCATTGTAAAACATAGCAGTTTCACTGTATTTTCCTAATGGGATGTATACACACACACACACACACACACACACACACACACACACACACACTACTTTCAGCAGTTTTTAAAAAGGGAATTTAACATAGGGTTCTTAGCATTTGCTGTTAATTAACTATATGATAAATTTAAAAATATTTATGTCAAGTAATTTCCTTATTATAAGCCTCCATCTGATGTGAGGGAGGTTCCACTTGAAAGATGTGACCAAGACTTATTTTTCTTGTAATGTATCAAGAATATTTGTAGTGCTCCGTATGTTTTTTAAGCTTTTTAAAGATTGTGGAATAACTTACAAAAGTCCATAAAACATGAAGGTAGAGTTTAATGAATTGTAAAATGCAACCACCCAGGAAAAGAAATAGAACATTGTGAGCACCCCCAAGCAGGACCCTTCCCGATCATAGTTCTTTTAAAAAAATATTTCCTAGTATCTTTTGAAATTTTCAACCTTAGCTTTTATTTCCTTGAAACTAGTGTGCATTGTTGTTTTACAGTTTGGGCCTCATATTTTCAACATCTAGAGTCCCCAGTGTCTTTTATTGTCTTGTTATTTCTGTTGGTTCCGATTTATGGTGTCTAGACTCCTAATATGCTTTCTTATTTTTCTTTGAATCCTGTTTCTCCTCCACAGAGGATTTTTGTTTATTTCTGGTGGGCAACTGACGGCATTCATAGTCAAGGGCATAGGTTTGCAAACGGTTTCTGTAAAGGACCAGATAGTAAGTATTGCAGGCTTTGAGCACCATAGAGTTTATGTTGCAGTTACTCAGCTGTGCTGCTGTAGTCGAAAGCAGACATAGACAATATGCAAATGATGGGTATAGCTGTTTCTCAGTAAAATTTTATTTATGGACATGGAAATTTGAATTTCATATAATTTTTATGTGACATGGAATATTCTTAAGAAAAAATTTCCCCCAGTCATTTCAAAAATGTAAAAAGGATTCTCAGCTTGCAGTTCATGCAAAAATAGGTGGCAGCCCACATTGGCCTGGAAGTCTTAGTTTGCTAACCTCTGGTATGGGGCCAGAGTTTGAGGTTTACTGGGCGTGTAATATAAGAAGCTCTGCAGCCAGCATAGCACTTTGAGATGTTATCCCAAAATTGGGAGCAAGGCAAGGAATTCTCCAAGGCCTCTGCCCTTAGTGAATACTGAGCAATTATGGCGCCAGCAGAGCTCAGCCTCTCTGCTGTCCAGTCATTGCTGATGCCTCAAGGCCAAAGCTGGAAAACCGTAGGCTCAGTTTCACTTTTCTGGGCTCCAGTCCTCTTCCAGATATCAGTCCAGTCATTCTTTAGTGCCTTGACCGTATAATGCTTTTAAGAAGTTTTTGTTTTTTCATCCAGCTTTTTAAATTGTCTTCAGCAAGAGGGTTTGTCCAGGTTACTTATTTTGACAATACCAGAAGCCAAAAATGTTCCATATGTCTTAAGTGTAGCTGTTTTACCTTTTCTTTTCAGATGCTTGAGTTCAGGGAGGAGATAAGTGGAGTTGAGGAAGAGAAAAGGCAGAGAAATACAAAGTTTTAAACATATTTGTCCTTATGAATGAAGAAGATAGTATATAGATAAATATATTGAATTTCCCTAATCCATGTGTTATCTAATTATTTTTTGTCTTTCTCTTTCAAACATTTTATAAGAACAAGTAACTGGCAAAACTGATGGATTCATGTTCACCAATCACTTACTGAAGACATATATGAAATATTAGTGAAGTAGCTATTTACTAATGAGAAAATTCATGTAATGATTAATTTTTTGGAAGTCAGATGTATCTATAAGGAGGATTTTCAAATGTGTTCCTTTGAACTAAAACTAATTAAAAAGTAAGGAATTTAGAAGTTGTGTTTATTTAATAGTAACTAAAATTTTATGCTCTTAGGGAATCCTAGAGGCACCAGCATTGGTCTTAAATAGATCACAGACATGCCAGTGATGCAAGGGACTGATTATATATGCTGCCCTACCCCTATGCCTCACGTTCCTTCCCCACTCCGAATTTCACCTTCACGTGTGGTCTCATGTTGGAATAAAATTGCAGAGGGCTAAAATGTTATCTGTAGGTAAACATGGAAGAACTATGGACATTTTTTTCACCTCTTGGGAATCACATACAAACTGCTAGTTTCTTTCATAGCAACCTTTTCCCCCTCTGCATCACTTAATACTCCCTAAGATCATTTTCCCACAAAATCTATGTAATCTCTTGGACATCCTTATCATATTTTTCTAATTTTTGTCCAGTTTTCTGAAACTACTCTTCATTTCTTAATTCTATGCATGAGTCAAACAAATGACCTAGTCATAGCTGCTAAGTAAAGTAAAATAATAGCTACCATTTACTGAATTCTTATGGTTTGGCAAGCATTGTTGTGTTTATTTATGATACAACTATGTCAAAGAATTGAAAAGCTGAACATTTTGTAGTGAAATTGAATGTAGTAAAGAATGGTATCACAAATCATACTTTCGTGTTACTATTAGGAGACACTTGGATTTAGTGAGCTACTGACGTGACCTGCCTTGAGATTGTTGGTGCTTTTGTTGGGTTATGTATGTTTGTGTCCGGGGGATACAAAATAATACTTTGGAAAGAATAGCTGGTATCCTCTACAGCCCTTTAGAATGCTACGAATTTCCCTTAGAATTTCTCTGAAAGTTCTTATTTACCTCAGAATTTAAAACACCTTTGTTTGTAGATTTGGGGATCTAAAATATATACAGTCATTCTAATGGGAAAAAATTTTTTTAAGTTCCAAATAAATGTCGTAAAAGTAGACTTTTATGGCACAAAACTGCTTTGAACTTCTATGATAGTAGTAGTTCATCACATTGACTAATTTTCAGATGGTTAATTTTCTCATAGTCACAATAGAGCACTTGATTTTAATGTGTTCTGTTTAATGATTTTCATATGAAAGACGATGAATTTTGACTCTTTGTATTGTGAAGCTGTAATATCAGACATCTTAGGTTTTTCAGGGACAAGGCATATATCTCGTTTTTCGTGTCCACTGATAACACCCAAATTTAGAACCGGGTGTTCTGGCTATGCAGAAAATACTGGTAGGAAAGCTGTCTAAATTTTTTTTTTTTATGTGCCCCTTCTTATATTTTTTCTTTTAGGTTGTACCCACAACAGATCATATAGATACAGAGAAATTGAAAGCCAGGGAACAGATTAAGTTTTTTGAAGAAGTTCTCCTGTTTGAGGATGAACTTCATGATCATGGAGTTTCAAGCCTGAGTGTGAAAATTGTGAGTATTGTGAATGTGTTTAAAATTAACTTCTTCCATTTTTACCATTGGTCAGAAATACAAGACTAACTTGAAATCATACCATCTTAACGTGATGTCATGCAAAGTTTCACTTGGGTCTAGAATACGTCTTGTTAATATCCATCATAAAATTCACGAAATCTTACATATTTTATATATTGTATTCTGTATATTTTTTATATTGTTAAGACTTTAGCAAATCATTTTTTTGTAGACCTGTCTGGCTACTTTGCTGTTTGTTTATTATTTAATTTAAATGAAAACTGTGACTCAGTTTTCACATTTCTGAATTAAAAATGATAATTGAAGGGATCTTCAGACAGCACAGTGGGTGTCATTTTATTTTATTTATTTATTTTTAAAATTATTTTATTTTATTTTTTTATCTTTGGCTGTATTGGGTCTTTGTTGCTGAATGCAGGCTTTCTGTAGTTGCATTGAGCAGGGGCTACTCTTCGTTGCGGTGCGTGGGCTTCTCATTGCGTTGGCTTCTCTTGTTGCGGAGAACGGGCTCTAGGTGCGCGGGCTTCAGTAGTTGTGGTGCACGGGCTTAGTTGCTCCGTGGCAGGTGGGATCTTGTTGGGCCAGGGCTCGAACCCGTGTCCCCTGCATTGGCAGATGCATTCCTAGCCACCAGGGAAGCCCCTGGATGTCATTTTAAAAAGTCACCCATGTGTCAGAATTTCAGTGCCCTGTTAAAATACACTTTAGTCTCCAGCATGGAAGTGGAAAACAGAAATGACAAGTGTTAATTCCCTCTTTTTTTTTTTTTGTATTCTTTTCTACCAGTGGAGGACAGAGTACTTCCATTAACAGTGTTATTGGTGGAGCATGCTAAAAAAGAATAATAAATAGACCCCCTATTTGTTTACTATTAGGTTATAATTGGGTTTCTAACACTTTCCAGAGAAACTTCAACTGAAACTTTTTATTAAATGCCTTATCCTTAAGATCCAGCTAAAATATCACCTCCTCTGTAAGGCCTTCCACAGCTCCCCTAGGCAGAGTCAAATATCCCTTTACCATACTCCTATATGGTACTTTTTTTTTTTTTTTGCGGTACGCGGGCCTCTCACTGTTGTGGCCTCTCCCGTTGCGGAGCACAGGCTCCGGATGCGCAGGCTCAGCGGCCATGGCTAAGGGGCCCAGCCGCTCCGCGGCATGTGGGATCTTCCCGGACCGGGGCACGAACCCGTGTCCCCTGCATCGGCAGGCGCACTCTCGACCACTGCACCACCAGGGAAGCCCTTTTTACTTTTTTTTTTAACCCCTCTATTATAGCACTTATCATAACGACTGCCAAAGACAAGGACCCCAGCATCAAACATCGTTCTTGGAGCATGATTATGGATACTGTGATTTAAATAATAATAAAGAATGAAAACAATAAGTCAAAAGCAGCAATAAGTGTGTTTTAAGCTGAGTTTTTCTGTAGAATCATAGGATTTTGGAATTGTAATGAATTTTTAGAGAATCATTTAGTCTAGCCTCTGTAGATGAGGCCCAAAAAGTTAGTTTATCTAAGGTTGTGACACTAATTAGTGACAAAGTTTTCTTTGTACCATCTAACATATATCATTATTCTAGCATTAGATGATTGTTCCTTGTTCACCTATAGTTTTCCCCCAGTTTATCTCTTGTCATTTAGATTTGTTCATTCTCCAGCTCATCCAGTCATGTACCTTTCCACTTGTCTGCCTACCTACGGAATTGACTATGTTGAATGTTCATTATGAGTTTGCATATCTGGATGTGCATTTGTATCCGAGTGGGTAGATAGTCTACAGTGTATACAAGTGGGTAGGTATGTAGGGAGCACTTGTTTTTTGCAGCTGAAGGAGTTGGAGAGGGTATGGGCATAAATGTATTATGTGTGTATCAGAGTAAATAGTAAGTCTCAAGCTGAAGTGTAACATCATCTTAAAATGCTTTCTTCTTACCTAGTGTAACTCTTAAAAAGTATGTGATAGGGTTCCATTTTAAGAATGCCTGGAAGGATTTCATTAGAATAGTGAACTTCCTTTCTGGGTTGGTTTCTTTCTCAGAATGTAACAGATATTGCTGTAAATAAAATAAATGCCATAATTTCTGGCTTAGAGGCAGTAGGGTATGGACAAATGAAGTTCTTTCCTATAGAAGCAAAGATTAGGCTGGTAAATATGGATGTAGGTGAGAAACCAGGAATGTGGTGCCTGGGAATCGAAGGGAGTAGAACTTCTCAAGGTTGGCATGGAGGTCAGTATGCTGAAAAGAGATCTTAATAAGCTTAGAATGGGATGGGGTCTGCTAGACTAAAACATTTGTTTATTGGTTTTAGCAATTAGGATATTGTTCTTCACTGTGGCAAGATGAAGGTAAGTTACATACTTAGGGGGTAAATAAAAGATGTGGAGGTGGAGACAAAGTGTAGTTAAAGACCAAACTTTCCTAAAGCTTACTGATATAGGAGGGGAAATAGATATAGCTAAGAGAGAACATGAGGTTGACAGAGGAATGTGTGTGTTTGTGTTTTTAAATATGGGGAAGACTTTAGCATGTTTAGGTACAGGAAGGACTCACTTGTAGAGAAAGGGGTGAAAATGGCTGGAGTGAGGTTTCTGAGGATGAGTATGGGAGGAAGAGGAAGGGTTTGAGCCTTTGCTGTATGTGAGACTGATTGGAAAAACTCCAGTCTTCTCCTGTGTTTCTCCTTTACTCTCACACTACTATCCCACTCACAACACTTCTGACACCAGATGTGTGAGTTTTTTCCCAGCACCAAGCAATTCTGTGACACCAGTTGGATGTCCTACAATTTAATCCAGTTCTGACATTATCTACGTGGAAATAACGTCAGGTCCCACTCAGTCCCATGAGACTGCCCTCCCTCCAGATGCCAATAGCAGGTAGTAGGTCCCAGGTTACCCACAATCTCTGTTGGACTTGGCTACAAAGTGGAGATTCCCATGACATTCTCCTTTTGGATTTGATTATTTGCTAGAACAGATCATAGAACTCAGGGAAACACTTATGTTTACCAGTTTATTAAAGAAAATATTAAAGCAGGGGTCCCCATCCGGGCTGCACGGCAGGAGGTGAGGGGCGGGTGAGTGAGAGAAGCTTCATCTGTATTTACAGCCACTCCCCATTGCTCACATTACCACCTGAGCTCCGCCTCCTGTCAGATCAGCGATGGCATTAGATTCTCATAGGAGCGCGAACCCTACTGTGAACTGCGCACGCAAGGGATCTAGGTTGCACGCTCCTTATGAGAATCTAATGCCTGATGATCTGAGGTGGAGCTGAGGCAGTGATGCTAGCGCTGGGGAGTGACTGCAAATACAGATTATCATTAGCAGAGAGGTCTGACTGCCCAGAGACCATAATAAATCAATTGTTTGCAGGCTCATATCAAAACCCTATCAGTGAGTGGCAAGTGAGAACAAGCTCAGGGCTCCCACTGATTCTGCATTATGGTGAGTTGTATAATTATTTCATCATATATTACAATGTAATGATAATAGAAATAAAGTGCATTATAAATGTAATGCACTTGAATCATCCCAAAACCATCCCCCCCCGCACCGGTCCGTGGAAAAATTGTCTTCGACGAAACTGGTCCCTGGTGCCAAAAGGTTGGGGACGGCTGTGTTAAAGAATACGGATGAAGAGATACATAGGGTGAAGTCTGGGAAGGTCCTAAGCCTAGGAGCATCTGTCCCTGTGGAGTAGAGGTGCATTGTCCTTCCGGTATGTGGGTGTGTTCACCAGCCTGGAAGCTCTTTGAATCGCACGCCACTGGGATTTTATGGAGGCTTCTTCACATAGGCATGATCAATTAGTAATTCCATTTCTAGCCCCTCTCCCTTCTCTGGAGAGTGGAGGTGGGCCTGGAAATTCCAAGCTTATAATCATGGCTTGGCCTTTCTGGGTACCAGCTCCCATCCAGGAGCCCACCCAGAGTCACCTCATTGGAACAAAAGCTGCTTGCTTCTAGTGCTCTTATCGGTTACGGATTTATAAGGGTTTCAGAAGTCCTATTTCAGAAACCAGGGGTAGAGACCAGTGTATGATTCTCTATTATCTCACAGATACCATGCTAGATAATTATCTATATTATCTGATTTAATCCTCCTGAAAATTCTATGCAGTGAATACTTATTCTTATTTTCAGAAATATTAAGTAACTTGCCCTACATCAGTCATACAATGGATACGATTGTCTCTCTGCCTTTGTTCATAATCTTCTAGGATCTAGATCATCAGTAGAAGGACTAGCCTTAAGAGAGAGAGATGCTTCTTCCACAGTGATAGGAGGAAGGGAGAACAGGATGCAGTTCAGTCAGCCTCTATGCCAGTGATTCCTAAACCTGGAGTTTTATCGGAATTCCTAGGCACATTAGAGATTTAGTTGTTTTTTTAACACTATAGGACAAAGAATACATACATTGCTTTTATTTGGTGTTTTAACCTTGGCCGGAGGACGGCTAAAAAGTTATTAGAACTGCAAAGTAGTTGATTACGAATGTTTGTTTTTCCAGTTTCCATTATAACTATAAAATACTCTGAAAAGAAATGCTGTTGAAATGTGGAAGATGCTTAAATAAACAAAATAACGTACTTTAGATTCTTGATATTGTTGGATTGAGCCTTTTAGATTCTCTTAATTTATTTAACTGTTTCAGGTTTTAAAGTGTGTTTTCCACCTTCAAATTTCAACCCAGACAACTTTTATTAAAAAATAATCATAATTTCTTTGTGGTACATTTCCCTAGTGAGAAAGAGTGGATTTAGAGCTCTGTGCACCATGAGGCCTGGGATATTTTGGATTTGCTTCATTGAGTTTATTATGAGTTTTGATAACTTTGTGTGAGTGGCATTACCTATATCTAATTAGGAGATATTTGTTTCAGAAATTAATTTTCTTTTGTATTTCTAAATTAGCTTCTCTCAGCAATGTTTGTTTTTAGGTTAGGATTTTGTGTCTTAACCTACTTCCTTGTTAGGGCTTACAGCTTGTAGGGCTGTGCTCTAACAGAGATTTAAAGAGAAGCTCTTTTTGTGCTAATGTTAGTTTTTAACTTTCAAAGAAAATTAATTTCCTATCTACCAAATACTGGCAGCACTGTGATGTTCTGTAATGGCTTTAACAGCTAGTGGTTAATTCCATGCTGAGTAGAGTCAAGAGTGAACATTGTCTGCCTTCTGCTCCCATGTTTTATTTAGAGTCCAAGTATACTGGGCAGTGACATATCTTTCATCTCTGTGTACAGAGAGTTCTACAATGCTTGTACAGAGGTAGCTTTTATTGGACGTGTAGTCCCATAGAATTGTCATATTTTACAGACACAGGGCCCAAGAGATTGTTTCTTTACATCCCTTATCTTTGTAGGTGAAAGAGAAGAGTTTGGGTGGTTCAGAAACTTGCTCTAAGTTGGTTGTTCTCAACCTTATCGGACCCATTGCTCCATTTTTTTTTTTAACCAAATACTTTAAGCACCCTCTACCTTTTACTATCCTGAAAGAAATTCATAGATAATATAAGCCACCTTCTTTCTAATAAATCAACATAATGTTCTAATTATAAGATAAAAGGGAAATTTAAAAATTGATTTAGAGTAAAATGATAGGAATTTCAATATGTAAATGCATAGTATGACTGTATAAGTAGTCAGATACTTATATTTGCATACTAAATCACTGTGAATGTGACAGCTACAAGTGTAGGCTGACAGATATGCCAGGTATCAGTCAGTGACTCAGATAACACAATCGGGACTGTCATCAGTGATGTAATTTTTCAAAGTGGTGAACAACTCTTAGTGAAGTGTCAAATAAAACAAAGTATAATCTTCCCTTGATTTACAAGGTAATTGCCTTCCTGGAAATTGAGTGAATTTTATATTTATATGTAAAATGGAATTAGGTTCAAATGTCAGATAATTATAAATCAGGTTTTTTTTCACCCACATAAATGCCAGGTGAGATATTTGACAGTTTTGTGGGATGCAGAATTGGACTTTGTTGTAAAGGATCGTCCTGGGTACTACAGAACATCTGATGTCTCTGGTCTTTAACTGCTAATTGTTAGTATTGGCTGCTCATCTTTGTGACAACGAAAAACACCCTCAAATTTCCAAACGTCTCCTTGGAGAGAACTACTGCCTTAAAATATACAGCTGAATTGTAGAATTGGGACTAGAACTTGGTCCCTTATTCTTAGTCTCCCCATTGTGCCATGCTGAAACGATACTTCAACTTGCTTCACATGTTATGCCCAGTATGACTGTTAATAATTAATTTTGAAATCTGAAGAAATGTTGCAAATAAGTCTTTCCAGTAATTACAAACAGCACTCTGTCAGTGCTAATGATGTGCTTCTCAATTTGTTGTGATACTAAGTTATCATAAGTCAGGTTCTTCCTCTAGCTCTTCATTACCATAAGTCTTGCTTTTAAGTCTGTTGTTGTTAACCTGCAGAATACAGTTTGACTCAGAGCCTTTTCTCCATCAAAGAGCTTCTAGCCTCTATTTCATTCAGCCAGTAGTTAATGAGCACCTGCTGTGTGCTAGCAACTTTTTTAGGCAATAGGGACACAGTGATGAACAAAGCAGGTATTCCCACTGTTGTGGAGCCTACAGCCAAGTGGAGGAGAGAGGCCTTAAGCAAGTAAACACATAAATGAATATGGTTACAGGTATGTTCATTCATTTGTGATGGAGAACTATGAGAGAGAATAACAAGAAATCTCTGTGATTATGAAACAGTAGGAAAGGCCTCCTCGTAGAAGTGACATTTATTCTGAGATCTGAAGGACAAGTAAGCGTTAGCCAGGAGAACAGCTCCAGGTCAGGGAACAGGGTATTGAAAGGTCCTAGGGCAGGAGAGGTTGGCCTGTGGCTGGTGACTCTCTGGGCAGTAAAGCTACTTTGGTTACTGGGTTATCCTTGTTATTTCTTCTTTCTTCATTAACATTGCCCTGTGCTTATCTGGAATTACAGGCATGTATCTTAAATGTATGTATCTTAAATGGGGTATCTTAAATGGGGTATCTTAAATGGGGTATTTCATGCCCCAGTACTTTTTTTCTTTTTTTGGTACATGCTATTTCCTCTTTCTAGAATTCTTCTTCCCACCCCAGCTTTTCTTTTCATGGTCAGCTCAAAGATTGCCTTCTCTGATTTTCTTCAGCAGGCTTAGCTACTTATTTCTTTGAGTGCTTATTGAACCTTGTGTGTACCTCTGTTATAGCAGATACCACATCATTTTGTCTGTCTGACTGTCTCCCTCTTTGAGAATTGAGATTGTATTTCATTTGTATAAATCCAAGACCTACTATAATAAGAACCTGACACTTAGTAGACAATAGTATTTATTTAGTAAATGGTCAAATGTATTCTTTTTTTTTTACTAATCCTTCATTATAAAACTTTCAAATATGTTCAAAAGTAGACACAATTCTCTTTTATTTAAAAAAATTTTATTGAAGTATAGTTGATGTACAGTATTATATAAGTTACAGGTATACAATATAGTGATTCACTATTTTTAAAGGTTATACTCCATTTATAGTTATTATAAAATATTGGCTATATTCCCCATGTTGTACAGTATCTCCTTGTAGCTTACTTTATACCTAATAGTTTGTACCTCTTAATACTCTACCCCTGTGTTCCCCCCACCATCCCTTCTCCCCACTGGTAACCACTGGTTTGTTCTCTACATCTGTGAGTCAGCTTCCTTTTTGTTACATTCACTAGTTTGTTGTATTTTTTAAATTCCACATGTAAGTGATATCATATGGCAGTTGTCTTTTTCTGTCTGATTTATTTCACCATACCATAATGGTATGGAGTGCATACCATAATGCACTCCAAGTCCATCCTTGTTGCTGCAAATGGCAAAATTTCATTCTTTTTTATGGCTGAGTAGTACTCCATTGTATATATATTACCATATCTTCTTTATGCAATCATCTGTTGATGGAAACTTCAGTTGCTTCCATATCTTGGCAATTGTAAACAATGCTGCTATGAACATTGGAGCGCATGTATTTTTTCTTTTTCTTTTTTTTTAAAGATTTTTTTGATGTGGACTATATTTAAAGTCTTTTTTGACTTTGTTACAATATTGCTTCTGTTTTGTGTTTTGTTTTTTTGGTCGCGAGGCATGTGGGATCTTAGCTCCCCGACCAGGGATTGAACCTGCACCCCCTGCATTGGAAGGCGAAGTCTTAACCACTGGACCACCAGGGAAGTCCCTGGAGTGCATGTATTTTTTCAAATTAGTGTTTTTGGTTTTTTTGGGTATAAACCCAGGAGTGGAATTGCTGGGTCATGTGGTAGTTCTATTTTTAGTTTTTTGAGAAACCTCCATACAGTTTTCCACACTGGCTACACCAATTTACATTCCCAGCAACAGTGTACGAGGGCTCCCTTTTCTCCTCATTCTTGGCAACATATGTTATTTGTGTTCTTTTTGATGATAGTCATTCTGACAGGTGTGAGGTGGTATCTCACTGTGGTTTTGATTTGCATTTCCCTGATGATTAGACAATTCAGTAATGAATTAATATGTACTTGTCACACACCAATTTATGTCAGTCTTTAAAAAAATTTAATTTTTTATTGCTGTAACAATGATTTATAACATTATATAAGCTTTATGTGGACAACATTGTATTTCTACTTCTGCATACTTTATAACATGCTTATCACCAAAAATTTATTTTTCATTCATCACCATACAGTTGATTCCCCTTTACCCATTTTGCCCTCCCCCCAACCCCTTCCCCTCTGGTAACCACTACTCTGTTATCTGTATCTCTGTGTTTGTTTTTGTTTGTTTGGTTTATTCACTTATTTTGTTTTTGTTTATTTTTTATATTACACATATGAGTGAAATCATGCTGTATTTGTCTTTCTCCATCTGACTTATTTTATGTAGCATAATACCCTCAGTGTGCATCATGTTATTGCAGATGGCAAGCTTTCATCTATTTTTATGGCTGAGTTGTATTCCATTCTATATATATACCACATCTTCTTTATCCATTCATCTGTTAATGGGCATTTAAGTTGTTTCCATATCTTGGCTATTGTAAATAATGCTACAGTGAACACAAGGGTGCAGATATCTTTTCAGAGTAGTGTTTTCATATTCTTTAGATGATACCCAGACATGGGATAGCTGGTTAATATGGTAGTTCTATTCTTAATTTTTTGAGGAATCTCCATACTGTCTTGCATAGTTACTGCACCAATTTAAATTCCCATCAATAGTGTACTACTTTTCCCTTTTCTCCATATCCTTGCCAACAGTTATTTCTTATCTTTTTTATAATACTTATTCTGACAGGTGTGAGGTGATTTCTCATTGTATTGTGGTTTTGATTTGCTTTTCCGTAATAATTAGTGATGTTGAACATCTTTTTATGTGCCTATTGGCCATCTGTATGTCTTCTTGGAAAAATGTCTGTTCATCTCCTCTGCCCATCTTTTAACTGTGTTGTCTGGTTTTTTGGTTGTTGAGTTTTACGAGGTCTTTATATATTTTGAATATTATACCCTTTATCAGATATATTATTTACAAATATCTTCTTCCATTCGATGTCTTTGTTTTATTGATGGTTTCTTTGCTGTGCAGAAGCTTTTTAGTTTGATGTAATCCCATTTGTTTATTTTTACTTTTGTTTCCCTTGCCTGAGGAGACATATCTAGAAAGATATTACTAAGGCCAATGTCAAAGAGCATACTGCGTATGTTTTCTTCTAGGAATTTAATGGTTTCAGGTTTTACATTCAGGTCTTCAATCCATTTTGAGTTAATTTTTGTGATGGTGTGAGATAGTACTGTAGTTTCTTTTCTTTCTTTTTTTTTTTGTATGTGACTGTCCAGTTTTCCCAGAACCATTTATTGGCAAGACTGTCCTTTCTCCATTGTTTATTTTTTGCTCCTTAGTCATATATTGTCCATATATGTGTAGGTTTATTTCTGGGCTCTCAGTTCTGTTCCATTGATTCATATATGTGTAAGTTTATTTCTGGGCTCTCAGTTCTGTTCCATTGATTCATATATCTGGTTTTCTGCCAATACCATGCTGTTTTGATTATTATAGCTTTGAAATATAGTTTGAAAAGAGGGAGCATGATACCTCCAGCTTTGTTCTTTTTTCTCAGGAATGCTTTGGCTATTCAGGGTCTTTTGTGGATCCATATAAATTTTAGAGTTTTTTGTTCTATTTCTATGAAAAATGTCCTTGGGCTTTTGATAGGGCTTGCATTGAATCTGTAGATTGCTTTATGTAAAAAGGACATTTTTTTTTTTTTTTGCGGTACACGGGCCTCTCACTGTTGTGGCCTCTCCCATTGTGGAGCACAGGCTCCGGACGCGCAGGCTCAGCGGCCATGGCTCACGGGCCTAGCTGCTCTGCGGCATGTGGAATCTTCCCGGACCGGGGCATGAACCCGTGTCCCCTGCATCGGCAGGCGGACTCTCAACCACTGAGCCACCAGGGAAGCCCTGTAATAAGGAAATTTTGACAAGTTGTATTTTATTCTTTTTGTTGTGATTGTAAATGGGATTGTTTTCTTAATTTCTCTGCCAGCTCATTATTAGCACATAGAAATGCAACAGATTTTTGTATATTGAACACAGCAACTTTGCTGTGTTCATTTATTATTTCTAATAGTTTTTTTTTGTGTGTGTGTGTGTGTATGTAGTCTTTAGAGTTTTCTGTATATAAAATCATGTCAACTGCAGATAGTGACAGTTTTACTTTTTGTCTTTCCAATTTGGATGCCTTTTATTTATTTTTCTTACCTAATTGCTCTGGCTAGGACTTCCAGTACTATGTTGAATAAGAATGGGTATCCTTGTTTTTTCCTGATCTTAGAGGGATAGCTTTCAATTTTTCACCATTGAGTATGATGTTAACTGTGGGTTTGTCATATATGGCTTTTCTTATGTTGAGGTACGTCCCTTTGCTCTCCACTTTTTTGAGAGTTTTTTTTTAACCATAAATGGGTGTTGAATCTTGTCAAATACTTTTTCTGCATCTATTGAGATGATCATATGGTTTTTTCCTTCATTCTGTTAATATGGTGTATCACATTGATTGATTTGCATATATTGAACCATCCTTGCATCCCTGGAATAAATCCCACTTGATCATGGTGTATGATCCTTTTGTTGTATTGTTGATTTCATTTTGCTAATATTTTGATGAGGATTTTTTCATTTATGTTTATCAGAGTTATTGGCCTGTAATTTTCTTTCTTTGTAGTGTCTTTGTCTGGTTTTGGTATCAGCATGATGTTGACCTTGAAAAATGAGTTAGGAAGTGTTCCCTTCTTTTCAATTTTTTGGAATAGTTTGAGAAGGATAGATATTAAATCTTCTTTGAATTTTTTTTTTTTTTTTTTTTTTTGCGGTACGCAGGCCTCTCACTGTTGTGGCCTCTCCTGTTGCGGAGCACAGGCTCCGGACGCGCAGGCTCAGCAGCCGTGGCTCACGGGCCTAGCCACTCCATGGCATGTGGGATCTTCCTGGACCGGGGCACGAACCTGTGTCCCCTGCATTGGCAGGTGGACTCTCAACCACTGTGCCCCAGGGAAGCCCCTTCTTTGAATATTTGATAGAATTTAGCTGTGAAGTTGTCTGGTCCTGGACTTTTTGTTTTTTGGGAGCTTTTTGATTACTGTTTCCATCTCTGTACTAGTGATTGGTCTATTCACATTTTCTATTTTTTCATGATTCAGTCTTGGAAGTTTGTATGATTCTAAAAATTTGTCTATTTCTTTTAGGTGTCCTATTTGTTAGCGTATAGCTGTTCATAATATTCTGTTATAATCCTTTGTATTTTTGTGTTATCCATTGTTATTTCTCCTCTTTCGTTCCTGATTTGATTCATCAGGGCCTTCTCTTTCTTTTTCTTAGTGAGTCTAGCTAATGGTTTGTCAATTTTGTTTGTCTTTTCAAAGAACCAGCTCCTAGTTTCATTGATCTTTTTAGTTTTTATTTCATTTATTTCTGCTCTGCTCTTTATTACTTCCTTTCGTCTACAGCCATACCACCCTGAATGTGCCCAATCTTGTCTCTATTACTTCCTTCCTTCTACTAACTCTGGGCTTTATTTGTTTTTCTTTTTCTAGCTCCTTTAGGTGTAAGGTTAGATTGCTGAGATTTTTCTTGTTTCTTGAGGTAGGTCTGTATTGCTATAAATTTCCCTCTTAGTACTACTTTTGCTGTATCCTGTAGATCTTGGTATGTTGTATTTTCATTTTTATTTGTCTTCAGGTAATTTTTGATTTCTCCTTTGATTTCTTCATTGATCTAATAGTAATATTTCAGTAGTATGTTGTTCAGTCTATACATATTTGTGATTTTTCCAGTTTTATTCTTGTAGTTGATTTGTAGTTTCATTCTATTATGGTTGGAAAAGATGCTTGATTTGTCTTCTTAAATTTATTGAGACTTGTTTTGTGTCCCAACGTATGTTCTATCCTTGAGAAAACTCCATGTGTACTTGAGAAGAATGTGTATTCTGCTGCATTTGGATGGAGTGTTCTGTACAATTCTATCAAATCCATCTAGTCTAATGTTTTATTTAAGGCTGCTAATAGTAGGGGTGTTAAAGTCCCCTACTATTATTAGTGTTGCTGCCAATTTCTCCCTTTAGGTCTGTTAATTGTTTCATATATTTTGGTACTTATCTGTTAGGTACATACATGTTAATCACCGTTATATCTTCTTGATGAATTGTCCAGTTTATGGTTAGATACTGTCCATTTTTGTCTCCTGTTGACCTTTTTGGCTTGAAGTCTATTTTGTCTGATATGAGCATGGATACCTCTGCTTTCTTTTGGCTCTGTTTGCATCGACTATCTTCCATTCCTTTACTTTTAGCCTGTATATCTCTTTAGAGCTAAGTGGTGTCTCCTGGAGGCAGCATATAGTTGGGTCTTGTTTTTTAACCCATCTAGCCACTCTCTGTCATTCAATTGGTGAATTCAATCCATTTACATTTAGTGTGATTATTGATAGATGAGGATTTAGTCCTGCCACTTTATCTTTTGTGTTCTGGTTGCTCTATATTTCTATTGTTTTTCCCTGTGTTTCTGTTTGCCATTTTGTGTTGGTGATTCTCTATTAAACCTTTCTCAAATTCCTCTTCTTTTTGTTCTGTATCTCTGCTCTATGTTTATGTTTTGTGGTTACCCTGAGGTTTTTATTAAACCTCTCCTAGAGAAAATAGTCCTTTTCCTGCCGATAGCATCTCACCTTCTTTTACCTGTATAAATTCTGTCCTTTTCCTCTTCCCTTTTTATGTTTTTGTTGTCTCAAATTATCCTTTTTCATGTTGTGAGTTTGTTACCAAACTGAGATAGCGATAGTTATTTTTCTGCTTTCTTTACAACCTATTCTGATAAACAGTTGCAATTCTCTGGTTCTGTCTATTTATCACCTTGCTCAAAGTTTTGTGTATTTTTGCTGTTTTGTTTCTAGTAAAAGAGCTCCTTTTAACATCTCTTGTAAGACAGGTTCATCTAGTGTTGATGAACTTTCTCATCGTTTGTTTGTCTGGGAAAGTATTTCTCCTTTATATCTGAATGACAACTTTGCTGGATAGAGTATTCTTGGGTGACAATTTTTGTCTTTCAATATTTTGAGAATGTCATTCCACTCCGTATTGGCATGTAGGGTTTCTGCTGAGAGATCTGCTGATAGCCTAATGGGAGATCCTTTGTAGTTACTATCCTTTTTTCCATGGCTGTCTTTAAAATTCTGTCTTTGTCATTGACTTTCAACAGTTTTAATATTATGTCTTGGAGAAGGTCTTTTGCATTGAGGTGGTTAGGTGTTCTCTGAGCTTCATGGACTTGTATGTTCAGTACTTCTCCAGGTTTGGGAAGTTCTCTGCTGTTCTTTCTTTAAATAATCTCTCTGCTCCCTTCTCCGTCTCTTCTTCTTTTAAGATACCCATTATCCAGTTCCTAAAAGAATCACAGCTCTTGTAGAATTTTCTCATTTTTAAAATATCTTATTTCTCTTTCCTTTTCTACTTGTATCATCTCTAGATTTCTACCATTGAGCTCACTAATACTCTCTTCCATATGCTGTGCTCTATTTCCAGTGTCTTCTAATGCATTCTTCATGTTGTTTATTGAGTTCTTCAGCTCCAGAATTTCTGTTTGGTCTTTTAGAGTTTCAGTCTTCTTGGTAAAGTATTCCTTCTGCTCATTAATTTTATTTCTGAGCTCATTAAACTGCCTTTCTGAGTTTTCTTGTATCTCATTCAGTTTCTTCATGATAGCTACTTTGAATTCTCTGTCAGTTAGATTGAAATATTCTGTGACTTTTAAGTTTGGTTTCTGGAGATTTGTCATTTGCTTTTTGTCGTATAGTATTACTGTGGTTCTTCATGGTGCTTAATGCAATGTTCCTCTGCTTGTGCGTTCGAAGTTAAATGACAGGTTAGAAGTGAGAGTGCTTTCTTTTGTTTTTTGGTAGGTGGTGCTGTAACACAAGTTTTTGGTTTCTCTTATCTGTGCTACCTCTGGTTATTTTTGAGAATTGGCACTTTCCAGCCCCCACTGTCTTTGTAAGAGGTGTGGCTCCATGCCTTCTTTGTCACTTCTTGTGCCTTTGGGGTAGTTGCTGCTTTGCTTCTGCTGGAGCTGCTATGTCATGAGGATGGTAGGCTCTTCCCTTGTGTCTGGGATCCCCTGAGACACAGGCTCTGCCGTGGGAAGAGGAGGATAATTGGAGGGGAGCAGGGTTGTGCAGGCTCCTCCACCATGTTGAGTGTCATAGGGTTCTGCTACTCTGGATGGGGGGCCAGGGCTGTGGGAGGGACAGGGTCCCAGGCCCCACTGCCACTGCTTCCCAGTTACCTGTGGCCACGGGCACTCCCACAGTTGGGAGACCAAAGTCATGTGTGCTGGTTCTCCTGCTGCTACTGGGTTTTCTGAAGCTGTGGGCTCATGCGTCTCGGACATAGGGCTGGGATTGCAGGCACCGACTTCACTGTTCCCTTGGTTCCGCCTCCTCCATGTGTTCCAGTCCACCCACCTTTAGATATACAGATGTGTGGAATTCTCCAATGTCCTGTTGAGTTGGGCAGAGGTATACTTTTGTTGAGTTGTGGATGTTTTGCGGGCTGTAGATTGAAGGGGAGAGACAGGGGTAGCCATGTTTCTGACAGCACTCCCATGAGGGATATTCTTTTGAAAGACCTGAAGACCCCACACCTCATCCATCCCCTCCCTCCCTGCCACCAGGACCCACTCTCCACTAACTCTGACTTTCTTCAGTGGTAATACTTGGAAAATAGAAATACATGGATGTGACACAGATCAAAGATGTTAAGAACGTGTTATAATGATCTCATAAACCAGACTTTGGCAGTATGAAATAGTACTTAATTGGCTGCACTGAATTAGAGCATACCATTAAAGCCCTCTTGTCTTTATGTAAAGTTAATAAAAGATGAGTAGCAGCAAAGAACTAGGTTGTTCTTTCATTTTGATATTACTGGTATTGACATTTACTATAAGTACAATTATTTTTTTCACATTATTTAGGTGAGTTTTAAATCTTTTTAACCTCATTATCTTTTGACCTAGAAAAAATATTTTTCTATTGTAGGAAACTGAAACCAGTATGTTACGTAGTATAAACAAGGTTTTGAGCCTTGGTTGGCGCTAGGGCAAAGAACCTCTAGTTCAGAGAGTTTTATATAGGGCCAATTCAGCCTTCCTCCAATGCCTTAAAAATGTTTTTTCTTTCAGCAAAGTAATAAAATATTTAACTTTCATAAAACACTTTTTACGTTTTTCTTTTCCAGAGAGTGATGCCTTCTAGCTTTTTCTTGCTGTTGCGGTTTTTCTTGAGAATTGATGGGGTGCTTATTAGGATGAATGACACAAGACTTTACCATGAGGTATCTATTCTCATTTAATGAAAGTACTAATTGACGTTGAGCTTGTTCATGTTGTTACGTTGTCAGTCTGACAGTTTGAAATTCAGTAGTGCTTTATATTATATGGCTATTTGTCTAACCTTTAAGATTGGGTGTGTCATATTCACTGTTGACTGCACAGTTATCGAAACATTAAATCTTCTTTTCCAAAAGTTCTACGAGTTGAACATGTTTTCCAAAGACACTCCCGGGTAAAGGGGAGTCTGATGCTTTTTAAAAACCTCTTAAACTTAATCTCTTTAAGAAAACTGTCCCTTAACTCTTACTTTTTTTGTAGTATGTGTTGTTTATGTAATGTCCTGATATTAGAAATACCAATCTCATGGCCTCCAGAAATTTGTATTATACAATTATTTTGATAGTTGTTTTAGTATTTGAAAGCTCTGTGCTCCATTTCAAGGAAATGTTAACATATGAAGTTTTTAAAAAAATAAGTGAAGAAACTAGGGGGGAGGCTTAAATTGAGTCATGAAAATTCATCTTGTAGCTTTATAGCAGCCTATCCTTTTTGAATGAATTTTTAACATCATATTTGTGATCACATAGAATGACGAATGAAAGAAGAAACCAGCAGTATCAGGGTAATCGTAGTAATAGTTAACTCTCCTAACAGCCCTATGAAATAGATGCTATTATTATCTCTGTTTTACAGCTGAGGCAACTAAGGCAAAGAGAGATTAAGTAACTTGCCCAAGTTACACAGTTAATAGGTGGCAGAACTGGAATTTAAGCCCAGTAAGATGTGATTGGATTGGTATTTTCCTAAATCCTGCACTTTCTTTTTCTTTTGAAATAACATGGTCACTGTGATGGATCTTTATCTTTTTAAAAGTGATAATAAAGTACTAAAAATAAGCTATACTTTACTCCCTCAGAAAAAATGAAATCTAAATTTTTAGAAGTGCTTATACTTTAACTCAACAATATTGATTTTTTTTTCAGAATTTATCCTCAAAAGATTCTTACATACAGTAACCCACAAATATTAATCAGGCAGCTGTATAGAGTTGTATATATAAATATTCATGGCAATGCTATTGTTTATAATAGCTAAAAGGAAAGAAGGAAGGCGCTATAATGCCCATTGAATGAGCATTGATTAAATGGCCATTTATATCCTGTTGGCCTACAACAAATAGACTGCCAGATATTTCTCCAGCAGAGTTGGAATTATTCGGGATCAGCAGAAAATTGCAATTCAGGTCTGTAACCATGGTGAGCCATGTGCAAGTCCCCACACGGCAAGGGAAGGAGAATGCTTTTATAGAGAGGAAAAGGAAAATGGGAGTGCTACAGTAAACAGAGAATCCATGACTTTCCATATATGCTTTTATAGAGAGGAAAAGGAAAATGGGAGTGCTACAGTAAACAGAGAATCCATGACTTTCCATTGGTTGAGTCCTTGCCAGGAAATAAGAGGAGTCTTTCTTTTTTCTGTTGGGCTCTGCTATGGTTGCTGGGTATGAGAGCTCCCCATTCTAGTCTCCCAAATCTATTTAATTGAGGTTTCTGTTTATTAATTTTTTACAGTCCATATAGTAGAAAAATATGCAACCATTAAAATTAATGGCAGAAAGTTGTTTAACTGATTTGGAATGATGCGCATATTAATGTTGACTTTTAAGATGCAAGTTTGAATCTATATGAGATTTTATGTAGAGATTTCTAAATGTTAAGGATAGTGTTATCTGTAGAGATTGTGATTGCTGATGATTTATACTCTATACGTTTATAGTATTTGATTTTTTTTTAACAATGAGCATTAAGCTGTTTTGTTGATATAAAAGATTGAAACTTTAAGGGAGTATAATCTTGTGATTTTTCTTTTATTAAATAATGTTTTACCAAAAAAACAAATTGTAATAAATTGCTTTCTAAAACCTCACTTTAAAAAGTCTGAAATGGGAAAATTGAAGCACCAAAAAAGTGGCTGTAAATAAACAATTTGATAAGAATTTATTAGAAATGGGAAAGAATAAAACTTGTTTAAACTTTTTTGGGGAGGAACATAAAAGTAGCCACAGTTATGTAGGTAGATGGTAATATAGCTTAAGGAAAAGATGTAGTTCCAAACTTGAAGTAATATTAAAATCTCTTGCATATCTCATTTACAAACATACACATTTTCTTTCAAAGTAAAACCTTTGCTTGTGTTTTTCTTACATGATAATTATTAAATCTGTTTACATATGCGTATCAGATATTAATGTGATTTACAGAGATTGGAATTAATAATTCAGAATTCTTGAATTAGTTATCTCACTGTAGAATTAGATGTTCTTATCAGACTTAATGGTACTTTCACAACCTGTTCTAAAATGTGGGCAGTTCTGTTTAATAGAAAGGATTTTGTTAATCAATATAAATAAATTTATTGCAATTTTTTTGATTTTTAAACATAGGCTGACAAGACCTACATGTTACGAGAATATACATCACGAGAGAGCAAAATTGCTAATTTAATGGTACAGTATTTAAATATCAGTTTTTAGAAGTTAAATTTTAATGTTTTATTTTAAGTATGGTATTCCCCCATGCCCCACCCATCCACCAAATCTACATCCCTAAATCCATTCATTTACCTAATAGGGCTCTATAGGAGAAATCCTATTGGAGCGTATTTTTTCTGGAACTTATCTCAATTACAGTTAGAGTTGTTAGGTACCTTAACCATCATCCAATCCAATTTCCACATTTTATTTTGGAAAAACTGAGACCCAGAGGTGTGACTCCAAGTCGCACAGCTAGTTGGTGGTGGAGCTGCAATAGGATGTTCTTTCCATGACTTACTTTTGGGGGCATAATCTCCCCTGCTTTTTTTTGCTCCCCTGGGACTTGTAAAGGGTTTCTACAAGTCTATAGTATTTGATAATGGGTTGTTTAAAAATTGATGCCTTCCTGCTAACTTGATTTTTTTATTCACTCTTAGTGTTTATTTCTGTCTATATATAGAATATACATAGGTTAGAAAAGTTATATAGCGTCTCTTGTAGACCACATATTGGCATCTAACTGAAGGCTAGTGCTTTCAAGGTACAAAAATAACAGGAAAAAGGGATTAGATTAAGATGTATTAAATTCTTAGAACATTTATGGGAGCATTATAAATGATATATTCCTATGATCTTTGAGGAAACCATCTAGTAACAGAGCTGAGTCAGTAACAAGAGATACCTGATATTATTAGGAACACCTGATGATGCTCTCGCTCTCTCTCTCTCTCTCTCTCTATATATATATATGGCATCTCATTTTAAAATTGGCATGCTTTAGGAATGCTTGAACGAAAGCATTTTCAAAACTATCAGTGCAGTAATTTAATATATGCTAATATGATTTATGTATTTCCTAGCATGTTTCACCTTCCCTCTTCACGGAACCTAATGAAATATCACAGTATTTGCCGATAAAGGAGGCAGTTTGTGAGAAGCTAATATTTCCAGAAAGAATTGATCCTAACCCTGCAGACTCAAAAGAATGTACACCTGTGGAATAGAATTTATTACAACATATACTGACCGTGGAATCCGACTGGAGACCTTGGGGCTATTTGGAGGGGATATTTTTATTATGAGAATTAATTGCCTTGTCTATGTGCAGATTTTCTGTAGCCTTAAAGGAAAAATAAATAAATAAAAGAGTGTCGCAGGCAGTTTCCACTCAACTGCTGTTGTACTCTCTGTCTTCAAATTCATATTCCAGAAATTTATATCTTCTGGAGTTAAATTCAGATTTCTAAATTGTCACAAAGTGGGGTCTCACCAGTAGGGGGTGATGTGTGTATCTCTCAGAAGCAGTGGCCATAACCTGTATCTATCATGAAACACTATCTTCTACCACGAGGAAGTTACTTTAAATCAGTGAATCGTAACACCTTGTGACTTTCATATGATTCCTAATTGTTCACGTTGATGTAGTGGCTCTGTACCTTGGGTTTTTTGATGTTTATTCACACTTCTGGAGAGTCATGACTTGCCTCCTAGGAAATTGATCTCAAATGATCTGTACCCAGAAATTAAAAAAAAAATTACCCTCCTAAATTTTAATTGGCTTTTGAAGTTTAAAGAAAGTTTCAGACATAGAAACAAATAAACTAGGTTTTTGGAGAACTTAAGCTGTTACGTCCATGGAAACACACAATCATGGTTTGCCACTGACAGGATGTCAGAGCTGTCTCTCCTCCATCTTTAGGTGCTTTTTCTTATGTGTGGTTCTATTTGTACTGACGTTTTTTACTTCCAGCTTCCACGCACCCTCAGAGTGAATAAATCTTTTGGATATTGAATTTGATATTGGTCCTAAAAAGTTTGAAGTGTTAATATGGATTGTTTTAAGCAAAAATTACATCAGCCTCTGAAGCAACCAGATTAATTTTCTGCTTAAAATATTTGAAGGGTAGCTGTGGAGGAGGAAGGGGCTTATTTTAAAATCTAAAAGCCAGTTTTTCCTTTTTTAAATTCATGTTTTTGGGAATTCCCTGGCAGTCCCATGGTTAGGACTCCACGCTTTCACTGCCAAGGGCCTGGGTTCAATCCCTGGTCAAGGACCTAAGATCCAGCAAGCCGTGCAGCATGGCCAAAAAAAAAAAAAAGATTCATGTTTTTAACATTACAGGGGATCCAATAAAGTGTAATTAATTAGTACAAGATCTAGGTAGTACAGAAAGTTTACAAAAGTAAATTTGAAATCCATTTGGTTATTTTGATGGTGACCCTTTAAACATTTTATATTCTTTTCTGCCTTTTAAAATGGTCTCCATAAAGTAGCAAGTGGTTATAAAGCACCAAGTAAGAAATTACTTTAAATGGATTTAAAAAAATATTTAAAGGGCAGGGGAAAAGAATTACCCCCTTCTTTTCTTGTTTGAAACAGCTATTGTACATATTTCCACTTGATACATAAATCATTAAAGAAGAATATTTAATTGTAAGTATTAGCAAAACTCTTCAGGTATTAGCCTGAAGATAAATTTTAGTGAAACAAGTACGGTTGGATATTCATCATTACTCAGACTCTGGTGTGTTGTTGTGTATATTGTTTTTTTAGCTAATTTTATTAGCTAAATTTGGTCACAAATGATTTGGGTATTTGTTTGCTCTCTGCTACATCACCTTCAAGGTATAGGAAATCAGGATTTTGTTGGCTTTGAGAAAATACATGGCATGTTCACTGTATGTTAAGTATACCGGTACTTAATGTTTTCCCTTAGGACAGAAAAGTGTATATATTGTACTCTGCTTTCTGTTTATTTTATTTGCCATGCAGATTTGAACAGAACAGACTCTTTAGTCATACAAATTATTAAAAAATGAAAAACTGTAATAATATTTATTAGTTGAATTAGAGGTTTCTGGGCAGCATCATATTACACATATATTTTTAACTTGATTCAGATGTCTTAGTCCCTGAGTCAGTCTTAAATTACTTATTTTGAGAATCCTTTGTTAAAAATTGTAGAATTGACTGTTTTATAGAAGAAGGTGGGAGGTGGATAGGATGAGTGTACTTCTGAAAGCTTCATTAGTTTATTCCTGTGGAGAATGCCAAGAAAACTTATATTTGCCCATTGCTAAACAAGACATATACCATTTTATATTTATTTGTTCCAAGTGTCTTTTTGTAAGAGGAGAATAAACAATAAGTAATTACCCATCTGTGTTTTGCTATTTCATTTAATTTCGTTTTTCTTGAAGCTTAATTAAAGAATGGTTTGGTATACCTTTCTTGTTTGTGCTTTATGTTTTGAACTTGGTCAACATTATAGCCAGATTCTCCAGACAGATTATAAATGAAAATCTAACAGTCCAGAATATAATCCTCCAGTTTAGCTACTGGGCTCTTGTTCTTCCTCTCCCTCTGTCCCCTAGTGTGGGTTGGCCAAAAAGTTCATTTGGGTTTTTCCGTAACATCTTATGGAAAAACCCAAATGAAATTTTTGGCCAACCCAGTACTTCTGTGGATGTTTTAATTAGCCATTGTTTTCTCTATGATAGGTTAATGCTTTCTGTTTTGAAAATATAAATACTTGTGGTATGTATCATTCCATTTAGTTTTAAGTACTGTCCAATAAATATGGTGCTAGGTACAGGGGTTACAGTAATGAAGAGATTATTCAGTTGGCCCTCCGTATCCTCAGTTTCTGCATCTGCGGATTCAACCAATCATGGATTGAAATATTGAAAAAAAAATTCCATGGGGCTTCCCTGGTGGTCCAGTGGTTAAGACTCCGTGCTCCCAATACAAGGGGCACAGGTTCAATCCCTGGTAGGGGAACTAAGATCCTGCATGCCCCGCTGCGTGGCAAAAAAAAAAAAAAGAAAAAAAATTCCAAAAAGCAAAACTTGAATTTGCGGTGTACCCGGCAGCTATTTACAAAGCATTTACATTGTATTTACACCTATCTACATAGCCTTTACATTCTATTAGGTATTGTAAGTAATTTAGAGATGATTTAAAGTATATGGGAGGATGTGTGTAGGTTATATGCAAATACATCATCTTATATAAGGGACTTGAGTATCCTCAGATTTTGGTGGGGGGAGGGGACTGGAGTCAATCCTCTGTGGATACTGAGGGATGACTCTATTATATGTCTTCATGGAGTTAAAGTCTAATGGAGGAGACAAAGTAAAAATAATTACAAATTTTAGTAATTGCAATGACAGAAATAATACTTTAAAGAGAATAACAAAATCACCTTTGTTAGAAGTAGAGTTCTACCTGGAAAAGCATGTATAAAGCCTCAAGAGAATGTCACTCCTAACTTACCCAGGAGAAAAATCTGAGTAATCTATACAATTACAGTTTTTCTTGAGCATATCAGACAGCTGAGGTTGCAAAGCAAAGTAAACTAAATCCCAAAGAGTGATAAGCCCTCCAACAAGAGGTGGAAACTACCAATCATTTCATCTTAGAGCATGAGAGAAACAGGTGGCCACTGTACGTACAAGCAGGTAAGAAAAAAATTAACTAAAATGTTAATAAATTCTGAAAGGCTTAGTATGGGCTAGTTTGTCAGTTTGGAAGAGCTGAGAGTCTCAAATAAGAGGACTTCATACACTCACACAGGTTCTTTCCCAGGGGTCTGCCCCAGTGCTCACAAGAAACACTGGGGCAGGGCAGGGGACCAGAAAGTCCCTGTCAGTGGTTCAAGCATACAGGAGGTAATTGGCTCCTGCTTAGGGATAGGTATGAAACCCTGCCCATTTGTCCTAGACCCCTCTTTTGAAGGATGCAAAAGACTTAAGCTGCTGGGGGAAGAGCAACAAATATCACCCCCCAGGACCCCAGCAAAATCCATTATTTCTGGGGGAGGAATAAAAGCAAAACCCATCTGCCTCTGGGAGGCGGAATAGGAAATGCTCTGCCTTCAGGCCACGAAGAACCATTACTGCTGGAGAAGGAGTATAAGCAAGTAACCTCTGACCTTGGAGGAGGAACAGAAAAACCTGGGCCCAGGATACTATATGGATAGCAAAAAGAGAAGTCTACCACTGGGAGATGGGCATGAAATTCACACAACAGTAGAATGCACATTGTTTTCAAGTGCGTCTAGAACGTTCACCAAGATAGAGAATATTCTAGGCCATAAAACCTCAACAAATAAAACACTTGAAATCTTGTGAATTATGTTCTCTGACCATAACAGAATTAAACTAGTAAAAACCAGTAACAGATATCTGGAAAATACCCAAATAACCTCTGATGAGAGAAAGAAGTAAAGGGAGACAAATACCATGATCATAGAATGAAAGACTCAAGATGTTAATATGCCAGTTCTCCCCAGATTGGCCTACAGAATCAATGTAATCCCATTCAAAATCCTAGGTGGCTTTTTCATTAGACATTTTTAAGATGATTCTAATATGTGTGGAAATCCAAAGAATCTAGAACAGCCAAAACAATTTTGGAAAAGAATAAAGTTGGAGCACTCAGATTACCTGATTTCAACATTTAGAGCTACAATAGTCAAGACCACATGACAATTGTTTTAGCATAGACATACAGATGAATGGAACAGAATAGTAAATCAAGAAAGAGACCTAAAGATCTACCTTGAACAAAAATGCCAAGGTAATTCAGTGGAGAAACGTTAGTCTTTTTTTTTTTTTTAACATTTAAAAATATTTTTATTGAAGTATAGTTGATTTACTATGTTGTGTTCAAGGTGTACAGCAAAGTGATTCAGTTATATATATATGTATATATATACACATACATACATATATACTTTTTTAGATTTTTTACCCTTATATTGTATACTCAATATACAAAATATTGAGTATAGTTCTCTGTGCTATACAGTAGGTCCTTGTTTATTTTATATGAAATTATAGTCTTTTCAACAAATGCACTGGAACAATTAGACATCCACATGCAAAAAAAAATTTTTTTGAACCTTATTTCACACCATGTACAAAAATTAAATCATAGACCTCAATGTAAAACCTAAAATGAAGAAAGTTGTGGAGGTAAACAAAGATCTTAGGTTTAGACTTTAGGTTTCTTCAATAAACACGAAAAGCATTAGTGACTTTATGTTTCGTCAATAAAACACAAAAAGCATTGAACATAAAGAAAAAACATGATAAAATGGCCTTCATTAAAATGAAAAACTACTCTTTGAAAGATACTGTTAAGGATATCAGTGGATAACCCACATACTGGAAGAAAATATTTGTAAGATATGTATTTGATAAAGGACTTATATCCAGAATATATAAAGAACTCAACTCAATAATAAGACAATCCAATTTTTAAAGTTGTGGATGGTAAATAAGCATATGAAAAGATGCAGAAAAGAAAAAGATGCTAAAAATTCATCAGTTATTAGGCAAATACAAATGAAAACTTCAACGAGATATCACTACACCTATTATAATAGCTAAACTTTTAAAATCTGACAATACCAATTGGCAGTGAAGATGTGAAACAGCTGCAATCTCACACACACATTGCCAGGGAGAATGTGAAATGGTTCAACCACTTTGGAAAACGGTTCGGCAGTTTCATAAAACTTTCACTTACCATTCAACCCAATAATCCTAGAGAAATAAAACGCGTCAACACAAAGGCCTATGTACAAATGTTTGTAACAACTTTATTCATAATTGCTAAAAACTGGAAACAATCCAAATGGCCAGATAAACAAATTATGGTGTATCTTTACTGCTCAGCAATAAAATGGAACTAACTACTAATACATGCAACTACATGGGTGAATCTCAAAACCATTATGCTAAGTGAAAGCAGCCAGGCGTGAAGGACTATGCACTGTATGATTTCATTTATATAGCTGTATTAGGGCTCTCCAGAGAAATAGAACCAATAGGAGATATATACATGTATAAAAGATTTATTATATGAAATTGGCTCATGTGATAATGGAGGCTGAAAACTCCCAAGATCTATAGTCAGCAAGCTAGAGACCAAGGAGACCCAATGGGGTAAATTCCAGTCTGAAAGCCAATCCCAAGAAGAGCACATGTTTCAGTTCAAGTCCAAAGGTTGGAAAAGACCTTTGTCCCAGCTCAAGGTAGCCAGGAGTGCATTTTTATTCAGCCTTTTTGTTCTATTTAGGCCTTCAACTGATTGGATATGGCCCACCAACATTAGGGGGGACAATTGGCTTTACTCAGTCTACATATTCAAATGTTAATCTCTTCCAGAAACATCCTCACAGACACACCCAGGGTAATGTCTGAACAAATGTCTGGGCACCCTTCTGGCCCATACAAGTCGATGTATAGAATTAACCATCACAATGACATTCTGGAAAAGGCAAACTTACTGGGCAGGAATCAGATCAGTGGTTGCAAGAGAAAGGGAGATTATTGAACACAAAGGGATATGAGGGAAGTTTGGGGGAGGTGATGGAATATGCCATATTTTTATGCGGTGGTAGTTACATGACCATATAGGTCTCTCAGAACTCATTGAATTGTACACATAAAATGGGTGAATTTCCTTATATGTAATTATACCTCAATAAACATGAATTTAAAAACAAAAAGAATTTGAGGAGCAATTTAAAAAACAAGAAGAGTTGGTCTGGGAACTATTCTGAGGACATGGCATTTAAACTAAAACCTGAAGGGTGAAAATAATTTAGCCATGTGATTTGTTTGGGAGTGGAAAGAGCTTTCTAAGAGAGGAACAGTATGAGAAGTCTTTGAGGTAGGAAAGACCGGCAAATTCAGGGAAGTGGACAGAGCTGGGTTGCTTGAACACAAAGTGAGGTTAAAGAAACTGGTTAAGGCCAGATCATTTAGGGGTTTATAGTCCATGTTTAAGGAGGATAGATTTTGATGCAATGAGAAACAATGAGAAGTTAAGTATGGAGGCAAGTGATCTGACATATTTTCCATTCACTTTAGCTGTGATGTGGGGATGGGTTGAAGGTGTGAAGAGGCAAAGCAGAGAATCAATTAAGGAGGCTGTAGCAGTAGGCCAGGTGAGGGGTGATGCCATTTGAACTAGGATTGCAGCAGAGCTTATTAAGAAAACTGGACTCAAAATATACTTTTGGAGCTTCCCTGGTGGCACAGTGGTTGAGAGTCCGCCTGCCGATGCAGGGGACATGGGTTCATGCCCTGGTCCAGGAAGATCCCACATGCCGCGGAGCGGCTGGGCCCATGAACCATGGCCACTGAGCCTGCGCGTCCGGAGCCTGTGCTCTGCAATGGGAGAGACCACAACAGTGAGAGGCCTGCGTATTGAAAAAAAAAAAAATTTATATATATATATATATATATATACATACATACTTTTAAAGTTGAATTCACTGGGTTTTCTGATAAATTCAACATGAAGAATGGAGGAAATGGAGGAATGAAGGGGGACGTTTAAGGTTTTTTTTGACCAAGTAGGGAGATATTGGTGTTATGCAATGTGATGGGGACAGAAAGGAGAGACAAATTTAGAGCAATGAAAGTTCTGTTTGAACACGTGAGGTCTGGAATGCCTTTGAGATGTCCAAGTGGAAATGTTTAGTTTAATGGGTAATGAAATCTATAGCTCAGTGGGGACTTCCCTGGTGGTCCAGTGGTTAAGAATCCCCCTACCAATGCAGGGGACACGGGTTCAATCCCTGGTCGGGGAACTAAGATCCCACACGCCCTGAGGAAGCCGGCGCACCGCAGCGAAAGACGCCGCTTGCTGCAACAAAGATCCCACACGCCGCAACAAAGACCCAACTCAGCCAAATAAATAAATAAATATTTTTAAAAAAGAGAGAAAACTTATCGCTAATATAGATAACATTTAAAGTCATAGCAATGAATGAGATCGCTTTGAGAATTTTTTAAGGAAATGAAGAAGGCCTTGCAGGGATCCCTGAGCAACGCTTGGACGTCAGAGACGGGAGAAAGAACAGCCAGTGAGCAGATGAAACCAGGGGAAAGCAGCAGAAGCCAAGGGAAGAGCAACATATTTAAAGGTAGGAGTTGTCATTTGTGGGGAATGCTGTCAAGGCAGCTAGTAAGGGGACAGGTGTTTCTAATGGCAGCATGGAGGTATAGCTGGTTTTAATACAGTTTTGGGGGAGTAGTGACGTCAGAAGCCAGACTGGACTGTGAAAAGCAAATGTAGAAATGACAGAGCTTTCAGCAAAGCTGCCTTCACAGAATCGGGCTGGTAGCTGGGGTGTTGCTGGGACAGTCACATCTATGGGAATAGTCCGGTAATCAGACTGGTGATTCAGGAGAGGGTATAACCAGTGGAACAATTGGTATTATTGTAAGTGAAGCGATTGAAAGCCTCATGCTTTATACTCATTTATCAGCCATTTCTCACAATAACTTTGTAAAGAATTATTAAGTCTATCAAAATAAGGTTCCAGATAACATTGGTTCCAAAAACCAGAAATTATCTAGTTTCTTTCCTTACTTGCTTAACCACATAGCCTCCCTCAGGCATTTACAGAACATCAAAGGCTTTCCCTAATCTTTGCTAGGGGCACACACTTAGTTGTCCCTAGGATGTCATACTGTAATACTCCTGTCAATGTGAGCCCTGTTCTTGCTTTGGGGCTTCACTGAGTTGCACTGTAACTATTAGGTCAGGCGGTGCTTATGGGAAATCTGCCTGCACTGGTATCATCTCCAGGAAACATGTTTAGGTGTGTGGGGTTTCCTACTCAGGATGTATTTAGGGCACTGGCAGAGAAACACCCGTGTGGCTTTGAAGGTTGGACTAGTGTTAGAGTGACAGGCCTCTGTGTGAGCATGAGACCTGATTCTGTCAGAGACCGAAATAAAAGCTCATTACAGCAAATATCACCCCTGTCTGGTTTGGGTTTTCTGCAAAGCATAACCTGAGACCAGCACTAAGATGCAGGTAGTTGGGACGTGATCTCTGGAAGAACAAACAAGTGAGAACGTGGAGAAAGGGAGATAGGGAGGCAAGGCACAATGTGGTGTAATGAATGAGCAGGTTACCTCTTGCTGGAGACTTCTGAGATGCTTTGTCCCAAGGAACGAGCCTTGGATTGTCCCAGCAGAGGAGGGGGGCCTGGGGCATTTATAATCCCACCCCACTGGACCTGGCTCCAGGGGATAGCTCCCCCCTTAACTGCCACACCCCAGCACACACACACACATGCATGCACAAGAAAGGGCTTGAGAAGAGATGCTATCTGCATGCCAGGATGTCTGCCACAGGTGCAAGTGGATTCAGGTGGGCGAAGGAATATGAAAGGGGGCATCAACAGCCCTCACTAAAAACCCCAAATTCATGTATTGCAAACTTACTCCCCTGCGGTGATGACGAGAAGAGTCTTGTTTTTATTATCCCCAGTTCTGTGCACTCCTGAACTGAAATGGTTTCTCTGACCCCTGTCCACTTAACTGTTCCTTTATCAGCCAGCTGTGTTGTAATTGATCAAGGGGCTACCAGGTGGTGAGAATCCCCGAAGAGTGATGATAGGACGTCAAACCATTTCTCTTCAGTTCTCTTTCCTCCTTTAAATGATCATGCCTCTCCCCAAAGGGACTTTGAAAAAATATATCTAAACTCTCACACCACCATTAAAATCAAGTGAACACGCAAAACAATCTAGGGCTTGTAGCAAAAGAAAGCTGGTGTCTGTTTCCCTGCTAAACCTGCGTTCTCAACCAGGCACCCATAAGCAATGGCTGAACTTTTGCTCTACGTTAACTCCCCTGGAATTGGAGGCAACCTTTCTTCACATGGGCTAGGGAGAGAGGCTCTATACAATTATATTCTCAAAAAGGTCTATGACACCAAAAGAGAATAAGAACCGTTATCGTCATTGGCTCACCAAGGCTCCTTTTCTACTTCACTTATTTACTTCATGTGGAGGATTCAAGAAAAGACAAGAATACGCATTGGATGGAGAGGGGAAGTCTGGCTGCCCGGAAAAATCCCCACAGGGTGCCATAACCCTGAGGAGGTCTCCCTAGTCCAGCCTTTTGGCTTCACATGTTCAAGGTCTGGCTTGCGACCTCTCGGAGGTCTGATGTCTTCCTGGGAGCGGCAGGTTATAATGGAAAAAGCTGCTTGGTAAGCAAGAAACCAGGGCAAAAGAATAAAGTTCAGGATTTGCACAGTCAGTGGCCCCAGGTTCTCACAAGTGTGATGGGGATGCACCTGCTTTAGGCAGAACCACATCTTACCTAGCCCGTGGTTAAATGGGCTTTGCCAACATTGCCTTAGACTCTTCTTTAGCCTCTAGAATGAATCAGTCTGAGGAATCGGCTTTCCTTCCCTCTCTCTCCCTTTTTCCTCTCCAGATATATTAAGACATTCAATCTTGATATCTTAACATCTTTTAGGCCTTTTTCTTTAAAATCACCAGGAATGTGATTTTAAAGAAAATCCATTGGATAAATCCAATGGTTTCTGTCTTAATTTCATGCATTAAGGATCAGAGGTCTGTCTTGTTTTCTCTTCCCTCGGGGCTACCTCCGTAAAGTGCCCTGAATACAGATTTCTTAGAGACTCTCTAAAAGCTGTTTTCCTTTTAGCTCTTGCTGAGGATGCAATTCGACAAGGCACACATGAAATTTCAACTAAAAGCTGCCTGCTTGTCCGCCCTGGCAAGACAGACGTAGAGAGAGGCTCTGCAGGAGTGCATCACACAGCCTGGAGGAGCTGGTTGCCTCTGCATTGCACAGTGGGGAGTGAGAAGAATGGCTAGTAGCAATGATGCAGTAGGTTACTTAACACCTACTATGGTGCTAAACTTATTCATTCATTGAGCACTTACTACGTGTTCCTGCGCTGTGCTGGTGCTGGAGATGCAAAGGCGAATAAGACAGGGTCCATGCCATGTAGGGACCTTTTTGTGAATGGAAGAAACAGCATGCGAACAACTAGAGCATTTTGTGCTAAGTGTTAAAATAGAGGTAAGAATCTGGTGACTTGGGAGTACTGTGTGCTGGGAGAGAGAAGGGGTCAAGGATGGTAAGACAGCAGGTGTTTTCCCGGAGGACAAGGTGGGGAACGCAATGAGTTCAGGAACTACTCTCTCTTATGTTTGGGGCCCAGGCATGTCAGAGAAAGGGGAGAAATGAGTTCACAAAGGAAAGTATGTGCTGCTGAGTCAGCCACAGTTTATCTGTAGGTAGTGGGGACTCATGTGCATTCGTTTCCTGGGAATGCTGTAAAAAATTACTACAAATCTGATGGCTTAAAACACCAGAAATTTGTTCTCTTACACTTCTGGAGGCCAGAAAGGCACCAATCGAGGTGTTGGCAGGGCTGCGTCCCTCTGGAGGCTCTAGGGGAGAATCCTTTCTTTTCCTCTTCCAGCTTCTGGTGGCTTCTGGCATTCCTTGACTTGTGGCTGTGTCCCTCCAATCTCTGGTCACGTTGCCTTCTCCTCTTCCGTCTGTGTCAAATCTTCTGCCTCCTTCTTCTAGGGATACAAAGGATTGCATTTAGGGCCCACCTGGATAAACCAGGATAATCTATCTCAAGATTCTTAAAGTAATCACATCTGCATAATCCCCCCATGCCCTGCCACACACACAGTTTTTTTTGCCATATAAGATAACATCCCCAGATTCCAGTGATTCGGACATGGATATCTTGTAGGGGACATTTTTCAGTTTACCACATTGTGGGAGATTTTAAGCAGGAAAACACTTAGGTTTACAAAGATCCTACAGGGAGTGGAGTGACCCAGTCAGAAAGAACCCTCTGAAGACATTTATCAAACCTAACATGAAATAGCATGGTGGAACAGTGGATTGAAGGAAGTTACAGCAAATTCACTGTACCCACCCTGGGTAGCAGCCTTGGTTAGAAGAGGGGCTTAGGAGTTAGACGGATTAATGTGGAACTCAGAAACCCAGAGCAAGTGAATTCCCCTTTCTAAGCCTCAAGTTCCTCATCTGTGAAAGCTGGATTATGATAATAGTATCTACCTTTTGGGGTTGTTGAGAGGAGTAAACTAAATATGATACATTGATTGGCACATGAGTAGGACTCAACAAAGCACATTCTGGTGATGACTAATGTTCTGGAATCAGGTTCCTGAGCAGAGGTGGCTGGAAAACCATCAGATGGAGCACATTTCACCCAGTGGCCTCTGATCAACTTGTTGAACCAGTCCACGAAAAGATAGATATTGTTTATGCGCAGCACTGAAAGAATTCCTGGTTCTTAGTGGGATGGTTTAGCTACATTTAAATGCAGAAATCACCTACAAGTAATATTGTTCTCTTAGACTATCAGAGCCTGCTCATGACTTGACACCGTACAATTGATAAATGCTTAGCAGGAATAGTGCTTGCCTCTCCCGTTGCAGAGCACAGGCTCCGGACGCGCAGGCTCAGCGGCCATGGCTCACGGGCCCAGCCGCTCCGCGGCATGTGGGATCCTCCCGGACCGGGGCACGAACCCGTGTCCCCTGCATCGGCAGGCGGACTCTCAACCACTGCGCCACCAGGGAAGCCCACATTTTTAATTTTAATGTGTAGTGTTTAAAGTCAATCAGTATATATTGTGCGGAGCATGATGCTTAAATCATCATGTTTGGGGAACATAATGATTTGGGCAACAGAATATTATGCTTGGGGAACAGACCGGAAAGTCAGTTTGGGGAAGTTTAAAGGGGCCTTGAGTGGCAGGTAAGACCTTCAGACTTGATGGTGAAGACAGGGGGAAGCAGGTGCAGGCTTTGGAGTCAGAGGCATGACCTGATGAAAACGGTAACTGAAGGTGATAAAACGTGCATTGGTGGCAGGAGGGATCTGAGGTAGAAGCAAGGAAGAGACAGGGAGGCCACTTAGGAAGCTAGTGCAGTTTCCCACATGTGAGGTGACTGGGACCCGACTGCGAGGGAAGCAGGGGGAATGGAGGGGAGAAGAAAACTTGAAGGAAATCTTCCTTCAAATAAATTAGAGCTGATAAGGGTAGGTTCAAACGACAGGTGGTAGAGTAGTAACAGTACAAGGGTAGGATCAAGAGAGATTGGTAGGCAGGCAGAGTGACAACCGTGCGGTGAGAGCCACTGAGAGTTTCTGCTTGCCCTCGTGGGGAGGTGTCAGAGCTGGCTTGCTCACCTTGGGAAGGGTGGATCACTGCTGAGGATGACAAAATGAGGTTTGTGCAGAGGGGAAGTTCTGGGAGGCCCTGGAGAGGAGCAGGAGCTACCCCTACTCTCCTGGGAGAATCAGCCGTTTGTGTTAAATTTTAAAAGCAGGAGTTGCCTGGCCATGATGGGGGCCACCGCCAACTAGGCAACCGGATGGGAGTGGTCCTAAGCGCAGAGGGGCTGGAGGAGGGTGCTTCTGAGGAGGGGGTGGGAAGAAGGAGTGTGTAGTGTTCTGAGTCCTCTCGAGGGTGGGAGGTCGAGGCCGCGGCCGATTCCAGCTGTTGTGCGGGTAGTTAAAGGACACACACTGAACATCACAGCGGAGGGCCCAGAAGACAGAAGGACGCATGCGTCGCTGTGCTCTGGCGCCGATCCCAGTGCCCGGTCCTCTCACCGGTACCTCCCTGGTCGCTGTGTCAATTGTTTCCGCCCTCGTTTCCTTTCTTAGCAACAGGCTACTCCATGAGAGGCTGTTTGCACAAAACCCCTCCAAGCCAGCTGCCTCAGATGGAAATTCTGCATACTTCCCTTCCTCCCTCCTTCCTTTTTTCTCTCTCTTTCTCTCTTTCCCCTACCTCTCCATTTTTCTTTCTTTTTTAAAAAAATGATTGAGGTGAAATCTGCATAACATAAAATTAACAATTTCAAAGTGAACAACTCAGTTGCATTGAGTACATTCACAGTATTGTGCAACCACCTCCGCTATTGAGTTTCCAAACATTTTCATCACTCTAAAGTAAAGCCCCTTATCCAGGAACCAGTTTCTCTCCATCCCGCCTCCCACCCCCACCCCCCCACCCACGGTTCCTAGCAACCACCAATCTGCTTTCTGTTTCTATGGCTCTATCTCTTCTGGATATTTCATATAAATGGAATCATACAATATGTGACCTTTTGTGTCTATATTTATTATTGAGTAGCAGCACATTCACAAGTTTCATAATTGAAAAGTCAGTGAAAGATAGTGATATGTTCTCTGCCCCATGGTCGCTTAATTCCTTCCCTGGAGGTAAGGAGTAACCTCAGTATCTTTTGTTTATTATTGTTTTTGTTTTTGTGCCCTTCCAGATATATTTCATGCATATAAAAGCAAATATGCATATATAAATCTTCTTTAATCTACCATTCTTCATTATGTTATAAGTATGATGGAATGCCATCACTTGAGTTAAGATGAATATTTTCACCAGGTCTATATAGGAATTCTGTTATCTGACTCTAAACCCACCATCTTTTCTTAAAATTAAAATTTATTGTGTTTTGTCGGATTATACATTTATTGTAGAGTTAATTAAAACTAAGACAAAGGAAAAAAAGCAAATATACATATATATACACACATATGTCTATCATCTATCTATGTATTCATCATCTATCTATCTTCTCCTACACTGTTTAGACTTGATTTTTTTCTCCTAACAGTATAGCTTGGGAAGAGTTTCATTATCAGTATATTAAGACTCCCTCATTCTTTATTTATTTATTTATTTATTTATTTATTTATTTATTTATTTTGCGGTATGCGGGCCTCTCACTGTTGTGGCCTCTCCCGTTGCGGAGCACAGGCTCCGGACGCGCAGGCTCAGCGGCCATGGCTCACGGGCCCAGCCACTCCGCGGCATGTGGGATCTTCCCGGACCGGGGCACAAACCCGTGTCCCCTGCATCGGCAGGCGGACTCTCAACCACTGCGCCACCAGGGAAGCCCTCTCATTCTTCTTTCAGTAGTCTTTTAATGACTATTTTGTATTCTTGTGACTGAGTATATCATAATTTATTTAACTATTCCCCCCACTGATGGACTTTTAGGTTGTTTCCAATCTTTTGCTATTATAGACAATGCCAGGATGAATTGCCTTGTACACAGGCCAGTTTGCGCATGTGCACGTATCCGCAGATAAATTAAGAGTCTAATACTCAGGGTTCAAACTTGGACACATTTAGGGTGAGATAAGGATGGACACCTGCTACATTGTACAATAAATAACATTCATGGATTGGGAAACGTACTAGGCACTGTACTAAGCATTTTTTAAGCAGCTTTATTGCAATATAATTCATATCCCACAAAATTCACTCAGAGTACACTTCAATAGCTTTTAAATTTTAGTATATTCACAGTTTGTGCAACCATCACCACAACTGATTTTAGAACATTTTCACCCTCAAAAGACCTCTGTACCTATTAGCCGTCACTCTCTATTCCCTTCTGCCCCAACTCCTGGCAACCACTAATCTACTAACTACTTTTTGTCTCTTTGGATTTGCCCATTCTGGACATTTCATATGAATGAGATCATGTAATATGAGATCATGTAATATGTGATCTTTTTTTAAAAAATTTTATTTTGTTTATCCATTTTTTATACAGCAAGTTCTTATTAGTTATCTATTTTATACATATTAGTGTATACATGTCAATCCCAATCTCCCAATTCATCCTATTCCCCCCTCCCCCCAGCTTTCCCCCCTCTTGGTGTCCATTTGTTCTCTACATCTATGTCTCTATTTCTGCCTTGTAAACGGTTCATTTGTACCATCTTTCTAGATTCCACATATATGCTTTAACAGAAAATATTTGTTTTTCTCTTTCTGACTTACTTCACTCTGTATGACAGTTTCTAGGTCCATCCACGTTTCTACGAATGATCCAATTTCGTTTCTTTTTATGGCTGAGTAATATACCATTGTATATATAGACCACATCTTTATCCATTCGTCTGTCAATGGACACTTAGTTTGCTTCCATGACCTGGCTATTGTAAATAGTGCTGCAATGAACATTGGGGTGCATGTGTCTTTTTGAATTGTGGTTTTCTCTGGGTATATGCCCAGTAGTGGGATTGCTGGGTCATATGGTAATTTTATTTTTAGTTTTTTAGGGAACCTGCATACTGTTCGCCATAGTGGCTGTATGAATTTACATTCCACCAGCAGTGCAAGAGGGTTCCCTTTTCTCCACACCCTCTCCAGCATTTGCTGTTTGTAGATTTTCTGATGATGCCCATTCTAACCGGTGTGAGGTGATACCTCATTGTAGCTTTGATTTGCATTTCTCTAATGATTAGTGATGTTGAGTAGTTTTTCATGTACCTTTTGGCCATCTGTATGTCTTCTTTGGAGAAATATTTATTTAGGTCTTCTGCCCATTGTTTGATTGGGTTTTTTGTTTTTTTTAATATTGAGCTGCATGAGCTGTTTATATATTTTGGAGATTAATCCTTTGTCTGCTGATCTGTTTGCAAATATTTTCTGCCATTCCGAGGACTGTCTTTTCGTAATATGTGATCTTATATGTCTGGCTTCTTTCACTTAGCATGTTTTCAAGTTTCATCCATTTTGTAGCATGTATCATTATTTCATTCCTTTTTTATTGCAGAATAATATTCCATTGTATGGATCTATCACATTTTATTTATTTATTTATTTGGGTTGTTTCCACTTTTTTGTAACTATGAATAATGCTGCTGCGGACATTTGTGTACAAGTTTCTGTGTAAATATATGGTTTCACTTTTTTTGAGGATATGCCTGGGAGTAGAATTGCTAGGTCATGTGGTAACTCTATTTTTAAACTCTTGAGGAATTGCCAAATTGTTTTCCAAGGTGGCTGCCCTATTTTATATTCCTACCAGCTGTGTATGAGGGTTCCAATTTGTCCACATCTTCAATGACACTTGTTATTATTATCTGTCTTTCTCATCATACCTATCCTAGTGGATGTGAAATTTTATCTCATTGTGGTTTTGATTTGCATTTCTCTGATGACTAATGATGTTGAGCATCTTTTCATGTGCTCATTGGCCATTTGTGTATCTTTTTGGGAGAAATGTCTATACAGAGCCTTTTTCCATTTAAAAAATCGGGTTGTCCTTTTATTATTGAGTTGTAATAGTTCTTTACACCTCTTAGATAAAAGTCCCTTATTAGATAGATGATTTGCAAATCCTTTCTCCCATTCTATGGCTTGTTTTTTCCCACTTTCTTGGTGTCTGTTGAGCACAAAGGCTATTAATTCTGATCAAGTCCAATTTTTCTATTTTTTTTCTTTTGTCATTTGTGCTTTAGATGTCAAATCTAAAAAAGGTTTTGCCTAACCCAAGGTCATGAAGATTTATTCCTATATTTTCTCCCAAGAGTTGTATACTTTTGTTGTCAAATGCAAGTTCATGTGCCCAATGCACAGTGAGGCCAAACGAATGAAAACAGAGGAGTGTGGAGCAGAGAGAGGTTTACTGTAGGTCAAGCAAGGATAATGGGTGTCTTGTGCTCAAGAAACCTGAACTCCCTGTTGGGTTTCAGGGAAGAGTTTTATAGGCAAAATTGGGGTGAGGGCTTGCAGTTTTGCCTCTTAAATTTAAGCTTATGATTCATTTTCACTTGATTTTCATATATGACTTGAGGAAAGGGTTCAAATTCATTCTTTTGTATGTCAATATCTAGTAGTCCTGGCACCTTTTGTTGAAAAGAGATGGTGAGCATTTTATACTGATTATCTCATTCACATCCCATAAAACCCTGGGAGCAGGTATTATTTTTATCTCTTTTTACAGATGAAGAAATCAAGTCTTAGAAAGATGAAATAACTTGACCATGTGAAACCAAGCAGGACTCTGTGGGGCTGTCCTGGGTACAAATCCTCTCTGTGTCCCCCCATTTCTTGTTTGTAGGAAAAAGACTTCAGCCTCCTAGACCTTCCCTGAATTCCAAAGGGCAGATTCAAACAGTTGTTGATCAGAAAAGTGAGGGAATGCAGAAACAAAGGAGGAGCACTCAAGAAACAATAATGCAGTGATAAAGAAGGATCCTAGTTCCTCCTCAAGGAATACACATAAAATATACCTCTGAGTTCTTCTGCAGGAACTGAGGCCCCCACCCAGGTGGATGATGCTAACTTCAGGCTGAGCACCAGATTCCTGGAGCACTGCCCTCTTACTTCACCACCAACCAATCAGAAGAAAGTCTGCACACAGTGGAAGATAATGAAGATGCTGACCCCCTCCCCAAATGATTAACTGTGATTAACTTCCACTTTCTCCCTTTAAAAACTTTCATGGTTAAGCAGAATCTTCGAAGTTGGTTCTTGGACATGAGTCCACCTTCTCCCCAGGTTGTCAGCCTCCTGAATAAAGCAACCTTTCCTTTCCAACCAACACTTTTCTCTTGAGCGTCGGCTTTCAAGTGGCAAACAGCCAAACCTGAGTTTGGTTACACATGATCACAAAACTAATAAAAGGAGGAACTAGATTTAAACCCATATCCTTCCGACACTAGGGAATACTTCATGCTGTAAAAGATCTTTATAAATTGTAAAGCACTGTAGAAATGTGTTGTTGAAACCCTGAAAGGAATAAACTTTCCAAAGGTGAACGTGTAAAGAGAGAAAACAGAGAGCAGGCAACACCTATTTTATGGTTGGGAAAAAGAAATGAAGGTAGAGAAGAACTAGTTATAGATGGGGATCCATGAGACCAGTGGTTCTCAGACGTACAGATTTCATAGACATGGTTTTCACAGTATGACAACTGATATCGTGACCATTTTACCGTAATATCACGTATATAACTCACATAAGCGTCAGGTCAAGGCGCTATGAACAGAGTTGTGGAAGACCACAAATATTTAATCCTGCTAAGAATATTTTAAAAACACCTGCCTTTTTCTATCATTATCACTTCAGAAAATCAACAGTAATTACAGAAAAAAGAACAATTCTTCCCAAGAAGTGTGGAGATTATACCACCACATACACATGACACATTGTCATATACTGCATAGTAAATATTTCATAAGCGCTGACATATGTCCTGTGGGTTCTCTTTTGTCTTTTTTCATTTCCCTGCTAAAATTTCCCTGCTAAAATGGCCAAAACCTCATTTCCCTGCTAAAATGGTCAAAAAGTCATCATTTGTAACTTTATCCTCTTTGAAAATAGGAACTGCATATTTCTTCGTTGGCACATAGCACTCAATAAATGTTTTTTAACTGAATAACAGACCAATTAAAAAAATGAATCAGCAACCTTGAGAACAAGGAGGGGGGAGGAAGTTAGTTTTAAGATATTTTAAGATACCTTATATTTTAAGATAATGTTCCTCAAGCATTACATAACTACTTGCATAGTGATATAACTAGTTATATTGGGCTCCAGCGCAGATTCTAATATTCTGCCTCCTTCCCTCTTTCTTATGGGTCCTGCAATTAACTCAAAGTGCTTCCTTCCTCTTTCCAGCAGGAGAGGAGGTTGGTCTCTAAAGTTCTTTGAAGTCAGGGATAATGTCTCTTTAGTTTTGTATTTGTACATCAAGCACCTGGCCTTGTGTATGGTATGTAGTAGGTGCTCAATAAATGTGAAAGGACTGAAGGACTCTGTGAGGTTAAGTCAATGGGGGACAGGGAGGCTGCCTTGGAGAAAGTAGAGAGACCTTGGAGGGAAAGGAGACTGACCAGGTTTTCCCTGGGGTAAAATCCCATGCTCCAATCCTGCTGGATGCAGATACCTCACCCGTCTTCCTCAGGCTGAAATTCTGTTAAGAGTTTTGCTGTAGGTGGGGCTGTCTGGGTTATAAGACTTATAATCCCCTGCTTCAGGTAATTTCATCACTGCTTGAACATAAAGCTTGTACACTGGTACTTTGATAGCAGGCTTGTTTTTCTCCTAATTTAAAACAGAAAATCCTTGTCCTTTTACATCTGAACGCATCTAGCATTTCCCCTCAGGCAACCCAAATCCTTTGACTGGACCACTTACAGGCAAGTGTGCCCCTAAGATTTGTAGGGTCTGGGAAATAGTACAAATGGAAGTCCATATGTCTAAATTTATATATATATATATATATATATATATATATATATATATATTTTTTTTTTTTTTGCGGTACGCGGGCCTCTCACTGCTGTAGCCTCTCCCGTTGCGGAGCACAGGCTCCGGACGCACAGGCTCAGCGGCCATGGCTCACGGGCCCAGCCACTCCGCGGCATGTGGGATCTTCCCGGACCGGGTCATGAACCCACGTCCTCTGCATCGGCAGGTGGACTCCCAACCACTGCGCCACCAGGGAAGCCCCTGTCTAAATATTTTAAAGCTATAAATCAAGCTAAACAATTGTTAAATTATGTTTGATCCTCCTACATTGACAAATACACGTAGAGCTATAGTTTTCTTTTTGTTGCTGATCTTAGTTCCCCAACCAGGGATTGAACCTGTGCCCTTGGCAGTGAAAGCTCCCAGTTCTAACCACTGGACCGCCAGGGAATTCTCTGTAGTTTTCATATGACTGAAAATTGGCAAAATATCAAAGATGACTGAATCCAATTATTATTACAAAATTGGAATATATTATCATGACAACATAAATTCAATTTTCAAATAAAATTGTCACTTTTTATGTTTTCAAGAATTATTTTTCTAAAATATTCAAAATTAAAAGTTAAAGGGAAGAAATATAATTTATAATTAACAAATGTTAAAAATTAAACCAAGTATTTAAATAAAGTTGAAACTTTTTACTTGACTTTTTGAAAATGCAATAAAATCTTATTAAATATTTTTATCAAAAGCTACTGATGATTCTAGTGTTCAGTGTCAAGTCAGTGTCACGTTTCACATACGTTATGCCTAGACCTACATATATACATTTAAGAGTAATATGAAGTGTTTAATTTTGCAAAATACTCATCAGCCTCCATGTGATATGTTGCAGATACTGCATTAATTTGTGTGTACCTCTGGGACCTTAAATTAGAGCATGTAGAGAAACAAGAAAATGTATACTTGGTGCTACTGGGAGGTGGTATTTTCTCATACAAGAATCTATTGCATCCAAGGCATCTTAGTGGAGGGATCTGACAAGTGCACTTGTCTTTTTCCTGTTACCTAAGCTCTTGCATTGTTTCATATCCTACTGGCTCTGAAACAGTCTCTGTGTGCACAGGTAGTGGCACAACCCAGGAGCTTCACAGCATTCAGATGTTGTCACCTTTTGTGTCAAGGACATTGGGCAGGAAACATGAAGAAGCAGTTCCCTGGGACCTGAGCAGTGTTATCCACGAGAGGGGGTGTCGCAGTGCTGAGTGTCAGGTCCCAAGTAACCAAAGAGTCGTGTGTTCTTTAACGCATTTGTGTGTTTGTGATTGGCAGGCTTCCCTGCAAGCATGGGCCAAGAGCGGAGTCTATCCCTACGCAGCCCTAAGAGAAATACTGATTTTACGCATGGGGTGAGATTACAGGTATATGATCTTTCTGATCAAAATCTCATTTTCTGTGAGGAATGCAGAGTGGAGGTGGAGGTGGAGGGCGGCCCAACGTTCTCACTTTGCTGACAAAAATAGGCTTTCCCGGCTGACTTGGGTAGCATAGTCATTTAAGTGTTGCCCTATCTGCCAATCTGGCTGCTACAATTCACTGAATTGCAAAAGACAGATACAAAGTTTCTCATTCATTCATTCACTCACTCAATGTGGATTTTCTGAGCACCTGTTTTGTGGGTGTTTTTCTGGGTTCAGGGAGTAAAGAACTGAATGACACTGTGAGGTGGGTCTCACAACGTAGAGGAGACAGACTTGACCATGAATAAAGGTAACACTGTGAGGTGAGTACTTACAGGTGTGTTTAAGGTGCTTTGGGAACACAGAGGAAAGAGCAACTGCAACATCAGTGTGGGTTGGCTTAGAGAAGGCGTCAGAGGACATGGCAGAGTAATACTAGCTTCCATTAGTTGCTAACTGAATGCCTGCCATGTTCCAGGCTCTCTACATATACTGTCATGTTTACTTCCCACAATAACTTTCAGAGGTGGTCATTTATGTCCATCTTACAGATGAGAAAATTGAGGACCAGAAAGGTTAAGTAACTCAATACCCCACATCTAGTATGTGGTGGTGTTAGAGTTGTAACTCCCAGATCTTCCTAACTCCACTATGGATGGACTTTCCACTCTGTGCTGATATTTCAAGAGCCTTGAAAGATGTGTAGGAATTTACTTGAGTGAAACAAGAGGGTAAAGAGCACCCAGGCAAGAGCACCGGCATTTGTTATTCAAGATTTCAGGTGTAAATTAAAATTATAAAGCATAGCATATTTGCCTTCCATAAAGATGAAATCACATAGGGGTGTAATTACAGCCATTTGACTGACTTGTATAGGGTCCTTTGCAAATCCCTTTGCTTGGTTGATTTATAATACCTTCTAACAAGTTCTTGGTAACATCTAAATTCTCTCCATTCAGACACAGATTCCTACTCTTTCATAAATATTCTCCTGTGCGCGCGCGCGCGTGTGTGTGTGTGTGTGTGTATGGGGGTGCAGGAGGGTGCAGGAAGATTCTCTAGTGGCTGTTCCTGGTAACCTCTCTTGGATTTGTTTTTTCTAAGCCTATTTAATCTCCAAGTTAGTATTCCAGACATTCTCCAGCAAGCAGTTTGAGATGTGAGCCCACGTCCTGTCTCTGGCACCATCCTGGGGGTTACATGGATTCTCCAACATAGAATCATTAGCGCTGGAGTCCAGTTTGAGGTCAGTAAAACAAACCATCCAAGAAACACAAAACGATCTGGTATACCTTTCCCCACTCCCTCACCCAAGTTCTACCCGTTTCTCAAGTTTTTGCCCAAATCATTCCTCTCGATGCATTTTCAGTTGGAACTACAGTAGTGTTTTTCTTGTTAATGTTTCCACAAAGCTTGTTAGAGATTGAATTTGCTCCAGTTGGCCTCAAGGGATTTTTAAACAGTTGTTTCCAGTATAACTACAATCAGAACGCGGATTCCCCACAGCATTTGTTTACAAGTCTGCAACCACACCAGAGGGAGTGTAGGATACGGGGAGAGGGGGGTCCAGGCTTCACCGTCTTTGTTTCTGCAGTGCCTCGCATGTGCTAGGGACTCCGCGTTTGTCGACTGAACCTGCGAGGGCCCCGGGAGGGAGGGGAGCCGGCTAGGGTGTGGAACGCTGCGCCGGACGCAGAACTGAGGTTTAGCCACGCTCGGTCGACCTTAAACCTCTTCCTGCCCGCCCCTCCTTCCCGGACTAAAATCAGCCCTTAAACGCGGGCTAGGCGCAGGCTAGAGGCGGGTGCGGGATCGCCGGGCGCCTGCGCAGGCAGCCGCCAGGTGGGCAGGTAGCTGGGCGGGGCGCGCCGTGGTTGGCTGCGGCGGGGGCCGAGCACTCGGAAGAGCCCGCGACTCAGCCAGAGCAACAGGCGGCTGGCCGGGGGCTGGAACCGGGGTGGACCGGGCCCGCCATGGACAAGCTGAAGAAGGTGCTGAGCGGGCAGGACACCGAGGACCGGGGCGGCCTGTCAGAGGTGAGTGCGCCGCGGCGCCCAGCCGCCTGGCCGCGCCCTCTCCGCCCCGAGGCTGCTGCGCCCCCGCCTCGGTGGAGGGTCGGCGGGGGGCCTGGGAGCGCGCCGGGGCTCGGGGGTCCGGGTGACACCGGAGCCCCGCCCCCAGCTCCGCCGGCGCCTGTTGCTGGCTGGTAGGAAAGGCAAGCAGGACTTCCAGGATTTCGTGGAAAGCAGCTCTGCCCCTGCTCCTTCCCCCACCTCTCCAGAGCTCCGGACCCCCGCGCTCCCCCCACTCCCCACCTCAGGTACCAGGGCCCAGACACTCTGCACAGGACAGTCGGCACCTGTTTACTTTTTTGTCCTGCACCCTTCAGCCTTCCGCGTCCCATCCCCCCACAAAGGGAGGGCCGAGCTGGAGCAAAACCTAGAAACATCTGCGAAGGGGAGGGCGGATATTCCCGTTCGGCGGCCCCATCCCTGCAGGCCAGGGAAAGGGCTTTAGGGCCGAGCTAGGCTGGGGCCTCTAGGGTAGATCGCCTGCGCCGGGGGCCTGGGTGACCGCCCCTCCTCGCTGCCCACCGCGAGGCGGGGCTGGTGGCCGCGCCCAGGTGCTCCCGGCTGCGTTCCTGCCCAGTTTAGGCTGTGGGGTGTGACACTCGCACCCGACCTTGTGCGCACTCTTGCTGTAAACTACCCCCAGGAAAACCGTGAACTCCTGGACGGCTGGGACCACATCTTGTTTCTCTGTGCACACACTTCACGTAGACTCTGTAGGCGCCCAGGACCTCATGAGGCCGCCTGCACACTTGTTTGTTTTTTTAGAAAGGTTTGGTCGAGCTGAAACTTGGGCATTAATGCCCTATCTTCTAGAGCCACACAGGATGTTTATTTCCTATTTCTAGTGCTTAGAGTTTTGTTATTTTTTTTCTCCGTGAATGATAAAATAAGATTTCTCTTTATTTTTTGGCATATTCCGTGGGCCTCAGTTTCCTCATCTGTAAAATGAAGCTCTTGCACAAGATAATATGGCTTCTTTCAAGTTGGAGCCTAAGTTTTTCCTCTGATTGTCATCAGTGTCTCAAGTGGCTATCTGAGCATGCTGCTTTCACTCGCTTTTGCGGTTGTTGATTTTATTCTGACTTTTGTGTGACCCTGATACCTCCACGCCCACCATGAAATCTCGGAACCCTAAAAGTTGCTCTCTGAATCTTCAACTTGAAGAAGCAACACTACAGACATTGCGTGTTTTAGAAATTGGAGTTTAACTTTTTTTTGACATTTCCAAACAGCCTGTGGCTTCTTTTAAATCTGTTGCCTTTATTAATTGGTCAAGGCTCGCTAATAATTTCATGAGTTCCTCGTTTTTTGATATCTGGCTTCTTGTATGAACTCATAAGCCAAACCTCAGACTGGGCCTAAGAAAACTTATGTGGTTGACAGTCATGCTTATCTAAAGCTTTCTGTTGCACGGACTGTCAATAAGGTTTTAGAGCAGCTGGGGTTCAAGAGGTCGTTGCTTTCTCTTCCTGTGGACTCTTGTGGGGGGAGCGGGGATGATGCAGATATTTTGATTTAGAAAATCATCATGAAGTGGACAGACACTCAGGAGTGAATGATGTAGTGCAGATTGAAAACATAAAATGCTGAGTTAGTTTTTACCTAAAATAGTGAATGCCTGTGTTGGACACAATGAAGGGCTTTAAAGAGTTGTAAGCTCAGGCATGTAGAATCTATTTTAGAAAGACTAGGTGCTTCTGTCTGGTTCTAAAACACTGCTGTCACTTTCCTCTCTCTGAGTGTGAGATTCCTGTTTACATCATTGTGTGGCACTTCCTGAGTCCGCAACTAACCAGGAAGCATTTTGTGTCCAGCTGAATTCACTCTCAGGGTTGTTTTTGGCTCAGTTTTTACTTATTAGGGCAGGGCCTCCTTGAAAATGTTGGTACTGACTTGATTGTCTCACATTTCCCATGGTTTTGAGGCTGGCAAGGCTGGAGGATGCTGGTGAAATTTCTGTTTTGTGGGGGATATTGGACTTGGTGGCCTTAAAGTCTCTTCACATTCAGTTATAAAAACAGTCAGACATCACCAGAAGTGAGTGCTTTAAAAAACTGTTATCCTGTTAGCTAGTGGGAAGCAGCTGCATAGCACAGGGAGGTCAGCTGGGTGCTTTGCAACCACCTAGAGGGGTGGGATAGGGAGGGTGGGAGGGAGACACAAGAGGGAGGGGATATGGGGTTACACGTATGCATGTAGCTGATTCACTTTGTTATACAGCAGAAACTAACACAACACTGTAAAGCAATTATATTCCAATAAAGACGTTAAAAAATTGTTATTCTTTTAATGCAAAAAATAAAAATATGACTAGTTCTGTTTCTCCTACATATGAAACTGGGGAATTATAAAACTTGCCTGGTGATGTCTAATCACAGATGGCCTCTTGATGAGTTTTGTGATTGATACCTGGTCTTCATAAATCCACCTTCAATCTTCAATTCAGTTTCTATGGGCTTCTTTCTGAAACTACGGGCTTTATGTTTTCTCTACAGGATTGCAGGGACACGGAGGGTCTGAATTGTACCTGGTTTGAAAGCACAGGAATGAGGCAGTGTTCCTTTCTCACCTTCTTCCTGTTACCAACCCTGTTTCCCCGAACAGTTCTCAGCTTTTCTTCTTTTGGCAAGAGCCCCTCTTCTCTCCACATCCCAGAGTCAAAGGGACCCTTGTGCATAACTGCCCATCAGACAGCCTGTGAGCTCTTTGCCTACAGATTCTATCCAGATGCTATTCCAGCTACTCTAATTTCCCAAAAGTGCGCTAGCACAGTTTCCAGAAACCATGAATTTAAGGAGTTATTTTACATCAATGGAGTTGATTTTCACACATTGGCACAAAGAAGTGTTTAGCTTTCACTGGATCCGGCTGGAAGTGGAGCAACATCTTCCTCTGGCCTGTGACTAAGCATACTTAGTGAGAGAACTTGCAACCACGTAGATGAAAAGTTATCGCCCCCTCCCTCATTTTGGCAAATAGGGTGACATTTGGATGGGAGTCAGCTTGAGAGACATGTAGAACCAGCGTGTTACTTTCCTTTTTAAAGCAGAAACCAGAACTGCTTCCTATCACGAGTGATTTTAATTTTTACAAGAGCTGGCATCTCACTGTCCTGTTGAGACTGTTTTGTGCTCTAGATACCAAGGCCATGTCAAATTGATACTTAACCTTGTGGCTTATCCTGTAAAAAAATGGGTGAGGGCTTCCCTGGTGGCGCAGTGGTTGGGAGTCCGCCTGCCGATGCAGGGGACCCGGGTTCGTGCCCCGGTCCGGGAGGATCCCACATGCCGCGGAGCGGCTAGGCCCGTGAGCCATGGCCGCTGAGCCTGCGCGTCCGGAGCCTGTGCTCCGCAGCGGGAGAGGCCACAACAGTGAGAGGCCCGCGTACCGCAAAAAACAATCAATCAAACAAACGGGTGAATCTTTTAAAATGTCTCTGTTGATGCCAAGTAATGCTCAGGCAAGCATTGGATTGAATCCAGTCCAATCCCACTACCACAATTTTCTTCTTCCACGTAGCTCTGTTCAGTTTTCCACCTTGGCAAGGTAAGTTCTTCGGTGCTTGCATGAGTAGGAAGAGTGGTGGCTTTCGATTTTCTCCTGTCCTTGTGGGAGGTTGAACAGGTGAGTCAGAAGGGGTCTAACCCGAGTGTCTGGGGTGCCAGTGAAGACTGGTAACAGAGCATCACAGGGCTCATTTTGGGGGAGAGGTTCCTAACGTGGGACCAGGTGGCCCCTCTGTCAGCTCCTAACACCCTACTCCCCCGGAGTGTCACCATCCTGAGCGTGCCATTCTGTGTAGGGTCATATGTTGCCATATGTTTCTGCAAGTGCTGTGTGTGTGTGATGAGCCCCACTTTCAATATGTGTGAACATATGGGGCAGATCACCTGCCCTGAATACCTGTCTCATGAGTGGGGAGGAAGCCATGCTGTAGTGAAGCCTGCCACGCCTGAGGAAACCTCTGGTCTTCCAGCTTCTAGTTTGACAGGAAGTTTAGAGACAGGGTTGAGAATAGGCCCCTGAGCTGGGAGCAGTCAAGGCTGAGGGAGTTGCCGGTTTAGTGACCCTGGGGACCTCTGCCACCACTGCCTTCCTCCATCAGCTGGGGGCACGTGTGGTCACCACATTGCCAGATGGGGACTGTGCTGGCCACTTGAGGTGAGCCCTGGGTGAATGAATATGCAGGGGGCCTGGCTGCCCTGCCTTGGCTGGGCAGGAGGAAAGGCCTTTGGTCTCCCTGGCAGCTGCCTGTGCAGCTTGGAGCAGCTGTGACCACTGCATGAGGTTGACAGACTAGGAAGGTCTCTGGTGCAGACACTTGACTGTCATCTTTGACATGGGGAAGAAATCCTCAGGAGTTACTCACAGGCTCCCTTGCTTTAGTGGGGCTTTTCTGGAAATCTCAGCCTCCTCTGAACTTTGCTCTTGGGAAGGATTAAGCGTGGTGACAGAGGGATGAGTAGGGCAGTCATTACTTAACTAGGATCCGTCTCACATGTGGGTGACTTGACTGATGCCGGCACCTTGAAGAACAACTTCTGCACCAAGAGTGAATAGACTCGGCTGAGAGTCCTGATTAGGATGAGAGCCTGAGCCCTCCCGGGTCCCAGAAAGGCCAGCAGGAGCAGTGAGTCCTGAAACCTGGCTGGTTGACTTAGGAGACGGTGCCCCTTGGATCCAACTGCGCGAGTGCCACCCCTGTCTTTTCCCCTTTCCCTGGGCCCTGCCTGGGGGAGCTCACAGCTTTCCAGTTGTGGTCCTTATCCTGCCTAGGCTGCCGTAAAGGCTGAGGCTGCTCTAGGGTCTGCTGTCTTGCAGACGTGGGGTGCCGTGTCCATGGGGACATGGGTTCGAGCCCTGCTCCAGGAAGATCCCACATGCTGCAGAGCAACTAAGCCCATGCGCCACAACTACTGAGCCTGCGCTCTAGATCCCGCAGGCCACAACTACTGAGCCTGTATGCCACAACTACTGAAGCCCGTGTGCTGTAGGCCCTGTGTGCTGCAACTGCTGAGCCCACATGCTGCAACTACTGAAGTCCACGTGCCTAGAGCGTGAATGGCCATCATCAAAAAGTCTACAAACAGTAAACATTGGAGAGGGTATGGAGAAAAGGGAACCTTCCTACACTGTTGATGGGAGTGTAAATTGGTGCAGCCACTATGGAGAACAGTATGGAGGTTCCTTTAAGAGTAAAAATACAGTTATCATATGATCCAGCAATCCCACTCCTGGGCATGTATCCAGAAAAGATGAAAACTGTAGTTTGAAAAGGTACATGTACCCCAATGTTCATAGCAGCACTATTTACAATAGCCAAAATATGGAAGTAACCTAAGTGTCCATTGACAGAGGAATGGATAAAGAAGATGTGGTGTATGTGTGTATATATATATATATATACACACACATATATTCCATTTTATATGGAATATATATATTAATATACATATTAATATATATAATGGAATATTAGCCATAAAAGTGAATGAAATAATGCCATTTGCAGCAATATGGATGGATGTGGAGATTATCATATGAAGTAATCAAAGACAAATATATGATATCACTTATATGTGGAATCTAAAAAAGTGATACAAATGAACTTATTTACAAAACAGAAACAGACTCAGACATAGAAAACAAATTTATGGTTACCAAAGGGGAAAGGGGGAGAAGGAAGGGATAAAATTAGGAGTTTGGGATTAACAGATACACACTACTATATATAAAATAGATAAACAACAAGGACTTACTGTATAGGATAGGGAACTATAGTGAATATCTTATAACAACCTATAATGGAAAAGAATCTGAAAAAGAATACGTACACGTATAACTGAATCACTTTGCTGTACAACTGAAACTAACACAACATTGTAAATCAACTACAGTTTTTAAAAAACAATCATGCTATACTCAAAGACTGAGTAATTGTATCTACCTAAAATTTGAGGAAACAAGCTCATTTACAATGTAAGACTAATTAAATTAATTAAAGGGGAGTGGTGATTATAATAAAGTACATCTTATTCTAAGGACAGTAAATGATACACTTCTAAATAGCTGTGAAACCAGCAGAAAATTGGACGTAACAGTCTTTGACATATGCATAGCCAAAAATTTCTTAAATATGGGTCCTTTTTAGATTTCAGCGTTTCCAGGTTTCTGTATTTTCTTTCACATGTATGGTTTCTGTCAGCTCTTTATGTTGGCCTGGATCCTTTAATTCTGCTTCTGTATTTGAATATCTACTTCATATATAACAACAAATAATTTAATAAATGACCAAGAGAAAATGGCCATATTTGTACTCACACACCTAATATCTTTCCACATCAGAGAGAGTGGAAATGTTATCAAAAGATATTTTACTGGGCTTCCCTGGTGGCGCGGTGGTTGGGAGTCCGCCTGCCGATGCAGGGGACGTGGGTTCGTGCCCTGGTCGAGGAAGATCCCACATGCCGCGGAGTGGCGGGGCCCGTGAGCCATGGCCGCTGAGCCTGCGCGTCCGGAGCCTGTGCTCCGCAGCGGGAGAGGCCACAGCAGTGAGAGGCCCGCGTACCGAAAAAAAAAAAAAGATATTTTACTATTATTAAAACAGTAATAAGTGACCATTCTTCTCATGGAATTTGAATCATCTAAATTGAAATATAACTGTCTCATGCTACATAATATCCCATACTAATATGTTTGTCCTTACTTAATGTCAAAGATATTTGAAGATGATTTTACTTATAATAAACAGAACATGGTGGAGCATTTATGCATAGGATAATATTCTGGAACAGTCTCTGAGGTCAACCTTGGCATAATTTGACTTGTGGTTTAACGGTATCTTATTCTAAGTACCGTGATTTCATCATAAACATGGTCAAATCATTTTGTGGTAAAAACAAGAGAAAGTACATATAGCATACATGACACAGTACAGCACTAGATAGATTTTTTTATAATAAACACTCTTTAGGAAAAATGGAATGCATGTGTTTTTCAAATATAATTTTTCTAAGATCTAAATCTATTACAAAGGCACATATCTTTAAAGCAATAAAACTTTAAAAATTTTGTAATATAAAGAACAGTGCACTCAAAAGAAAGAACCCAGTGATCATTCCATTCACTATTTTTCCACAGTTTTCTTTAACTCCTCTTTCGAACTCAATAGCATCTGTTGGATAATTTTATAATTCCCTACGGAGTAAGAAACCAGAAGTTATCTTTAAATTTCCATGGACGATTTTGCAGTTCATTATGGAGTAGGAAAGTAGATAATACCTATACATTGTCAGGATAAAGTTAAGGGACTTCCGTTTGTGCCACAGATTTTACCAAGAACCAAAAATGCTAAATTTCTCTATATGATTTCCAGTGATGGAAACAAGGCAGAGACAGTAGGCACCCAAAGTGGTGAGTTAGCGCTTTCCGGATGCCTGTCGTCCTCATGGAAGAGACCCTGGAACTATTTGTTGGCCCGTTTGTGTCTGTACATCTGCATCATCCTCTGACGGAACACGTCAAACGTGTCTTCTTTGTGCTCCTGCCTGTCGGCACCCAACCCCTCCCCTTCCGAGGCAGTTCCCACGCTGACGGGCTCCCTGATGCCCTTCCCACAGGAGCCCAGGCCGTGGCCCTCCTTCCAGCCCATCTTCTGTAGCATCTGGACCCCCAGGTTCTTGTCGGTCAGTTTCTGCTGGGCGAAATTAAAGTCCTGGCGTTTCTTCTTCTTGGACACGGGACGACCCCGAGGCCTGTCATAGGCAATTCGAACCGGTTCGTGAACTTTGGGCTCCTGGATGAGACACAGCATAGCTGTGGGACACAGCTCGGGTCCCACCAGCCCATCTCTTCAATCCACTTCACTGTTTGTGAAGTGCATTGTGCTTGAGACAGAGTTTCCACCTCTGGAGATGTCCAACCAGAGGATCGGTAGCCTCTAATCAGCTGCTGGAGAAGAGATTCATGGCCGGATTCAGTGATCATGAGGGCTCCTGTAGCTATGCACAACTAGGATTCTGTGTTGCTGCCTTTCTCTGTACAAATTCTAAATTTAAGTATGTGATGATTATATATGCATATACATGTATGTAATTAGTTTTTTAAATATTTCAGGTTGTGGAGGCAGCTTCATTAAGCTCGAGCACCAGAATAAAAGGCTTCATTGCCTGTTTTGCTGCAGGAATTCTCTGCTCACTGCTGGTAAGACCGCCCACCCCTCCGCCATCTTTTCCCCCTGCGTTCCTTCCCGCTATCTTTCCACTTTCATCTACCTCCTTTTCTCTTCTGCTCTTCACTGAAATGCATGGATAAGAGGAGGGGGAGGAAAGGGAAGTGGTGAGGGAGGTAAGGGGGGCGCGGAGGGGAAAAGGTTCCTCTGTGCACTCCTGGTTCGGTGGCTGTGGTGGGGTGTTCCGCACGTGCGGATACTCTGTGCCTTATCTTTCAGGGAACTCTTCTGCTCTGGGTGCCCAGGAAGGGACTATACCTCTTCGCAGTGTTTTACACCTTTGGCAACATCGCATCTCTTGGGAGGTAACAGTTTTTTAAAATCTAACCTTAGCCAATTATTAGATGGGAAAATGGATGTGCGTTGTGTTTGGAGGGAGGTGAAAGAGGATGCTTCCATAATTTTAAGGATTTGGAGAGAAAAGAAGTAGTTAAAATACATCACTTTTGGGCTTCCCTGGTGGCGCAGTGGTTGAGAGTCCGCCTGCCAATGCAGGGGACACGGGTTCGTGCCCCGGTCCGGGAAGATCCCGCGTGCCGCGGAGCGGCTGGGCCCGTGAGCCATGGCCGCTGAGCCTGCATGTCTGGAGCCTGTGCTCCGCAACGGGAGAGGCCACAACAGTGAGAGGCCCATGTACCGCAAAAAAACAACAAAAAAACCCCCCAAAACATTACTTTCATACCCTATCACTTCAACATATATATATATATATATTTTTTTTTCTTTTTTAACTTCAACATATTTTTATATCTTAGTTCATCCTTGAAGTACCACTGGAGAAGGCAGGAACTGTACTACCATTGTGATTTTATATGGCACGGAAGAGTTGAATGATTTCTTCAAATTTTACCACACTGCCCTCTCCATTGCTCTAGTCTTACTGCTGCTGCCCCTTGCTGATTGACTCACATGCTCACACCCTGTGCTGGGCTCTGAGGATTCAAGGACGAGCAGGGTTTGGTTCCTGCTGTGATGGAGCTCACTGGTTGGCCAGGCAGACAGACATATAAACTGATAATATAATAGGGTATGGGGAGAGCAATGCTCAGGGAAGTGCAAGTGAGCTGGTCTGACGTGACCTGGGGAGACCGGAGGGCTTCCCGTAGAAGGTGATATCTGAGCTGCTTTTAGCTCTGGTCTCTATCACTGCTCACTACAGGAGTTCCTTGGTGGTCTTCTCTGCCTCTTTTATGGACCCTCGCCAGGCCATTTTCCACAGAGCTGTGGAGCCATTCATTTATAGCCTTGCTTAGCCCCCTTAGTGGCTTCCCATTCCCTCTCAACGGGTGAAGTCCAAAACCCTCAGCATGCATACAGGACAGACTCTTCGAGTCGTTCTCCTCAGCCAGGCTGAACTTGGATTTCTCCAAACATCCTTGTGCTTTGCTTGGGCTGTTTTCTGTGCCTGGGATGCTGCCCCGTCTGGGCCCCCCCTTTGATGGGTACTTGCTCATTTGTCAAGACCTGACTCAGAAGTCACCTCTCCCATGAGACTTCTCTTAATTCCCTTTTCCCCTCCAGAATCAATGACCTCCTCCTTTATATGGGCTCTGTCTATCCCATATATATTTATGTAACAACACAGATAGCATTTTATTACACTGACTTGTTACAAGTCTACCACTTGACAAGGGCTGCACTTCTGTCTTACTTGTCCCTAATTGTCCCCAAACCTAGGTCTTCTTCTGCCTGGAAATGTGAACCAAATGATTAAGTGCAATGCACTGGCCATGCTTAAACTTAATTTATTAATTCTGTTTTTTTTCAAGTTGTTTTTTTTAATTTAATTTTTATTTTATATTGGAGTATAGTTGGTTTACAGTGTTATGTTAGTTTTAGGTGTACAGCTAAGTGATTCAGTTATACATACACATATACCTATTCTTTCTCAGACACTTTTCCCATATAGGTTATTGCAGAATGTTGAGTAGAGTTCCCTGTGCTATACAGTAGGTCCTTGTTGATTATCTGTTTTACATATAGTGCTATGTATATGTTGATCCCGAACTCCTAATTTCTCTCTCCCCACCATGTTTCCCCTTTGTTAACCGTAAGTTTGTTTTCAAAGTCTGTGAGTCTGTTTCTGTTTTTTAAGTTTATTTGTATCATTTTTTTCTTTTGATTCCACATACGAGCGATATCATATGATATTTGTCTTTCTTTGACTTACTTCACTTAGTATGATAATCTCTAAATTTATTAATTCTTATGATAGTATAATGCTGGCCCTTGGAGATGTCTAATCTTGCCTCCAGAGCTCTCTCAAATACTAACTTTTGGGGGGTTTTGCTTTGGGCAGACAGCATAGGTTATAATGTATAGTCTAGACTGAGCATAATATATGGGTGTGTTGGTTAGTCCAAAAGAACTATTTAGCAAATCCTAATGGGACCAACTTTTCGAAGCATTGCCCAGGGAGATAATAAAGGGAGCGAATTGTTATTACTGGGTGTGTCTAGGAGTTTGTGGCTCTGCCTGTAATCTTTTATATTTTTGTATATATGCTGCATGTAATTTTTAAGGCCACCCTTGGCTATCGCTTCTTGTTCAACGTAGGCTCAAGAGTGCACTCAGCGCAAACACTTGACCTGGGAGTGCAGCTTTGAGTTCAAATGGAAGCTTAATGACACTTCAAAGAGAGGTAGACTTATTTAACAAAGTTTTGTTTTTAGAACACTCAGTAGCTAATGTCATCTGCCGGTTGGCTTGTATTAAATGCTGGCTGTAAACCAGCTACGCCTGGGGTGATGCCACACGGGGCGTTTCTGTCAGGAGTCGGGAAGCATGACCTATACCGGGCCCTGGCACTTGCCGTGTTAGGCGTGAGTGTCTGCTTCGTTTGTGTTTACTCTTTCTCACTGGCCACCTATCAAGTTCCATCCCTACAGAAGGCATGCTGGGGCTGTCTTTTGGAGCTTGGGAATCCAATAGATGTGGGTTGGAATGCCAGCTCTTTTATGGGCTTAGCTGTGTGATCTTGGATAAGTAAATTAACCTTTCTGAGCTTTTATTTTCTCAGCTCTAAAATAAGTGTAATAATACCGAACTCACAGAGTTGTTGAGGGGATGAAATGAGATCATGTACGCGCTATCTAACACTTAGCAAGTGTTCCACGCATCACAGATGATATTCCTATCAACATTAGAACTGTCCATTGGAGATTACAAAAGAAAATGAAATGCTCTACCTTTTAACATAAACTACCTAAGCCTGTAAGATGTGGTTTTTCTTTTTTAGATTACTGGAGTCACTTTGGTTTGTTTGTTTCCATGGGTAGGTTGTGAAGGAGGCAAGGCAGCACCTGGAAGGGAGGGGTCCTGTAACCTAGTGGTTATGGACGTGGCTCCGGAGTCAGACCTACATGCACCTACATCCTCACTCTACCGCATTCTAGTTGGGTGGCCTTAGATAAGTAACAGGTCCTTTCTGGACTTAAGCTTCTTTGTCTGCAAAATAAGTATGATGACTGTTCCTATAATCAACTTCATAAATTGTTAATGGACTAAATAAGAATAAGGCACAAAAGGCCCTGAGGCACAGTGCCTAGCTCAGTCGGAGCTTTTCAAGGGTCAGCTACTATTACTGCTATTATTGCCGCAGGTGAGCTGGGGGAGGTGATGGGGAGGCACCTTGGTTTACCTCGTGTGGTTCTGTTCCGGTCTGAACGGCTTGTGTGTGTTTGCCTCTTAGCACTGTCTTCCTCATGGGACCAATGAAACAGCTGAAGCGAATGATAGAGCCTACGCGTTTGATTGCAACCATCATGGTGCTGGTAAGGTCTGCCTGTTCCCTGGATGTCTAAAATAGGAGTGTTTGTTTCTGCTGTTGGCAATTTTTTTCCTCTTAAACCTAAAGACTTCTATCCTTTTCCCTTTCATCTTGACTTACTGTCTGATGCCTGTAACCACTGTGGCAGAAGGGAGCATTCTTCATCTAATAATTTTTCCTCTCTTCCCCCGACTTGTGTTTCAGTTGGGGTTAAGGTGCTGCCATTTCTATAAAGCCCCTCCAGAAGGTGTTGCTTCTTAAATTTGGCAAACTCATGTGGTAATAAGAGGGCTCTGACACCCTCCTGGTGGTGGGTGATGCCACATACAAGGAAAGCTTAGAGGGAATAACTGGGGAACACAGGGTTCATTCTCTCAAGTAGGTGTCCAGTCTCCTAGCATGGGCTGTTTTTCCCCTTGTCATTCTCTGACTTTGGGATCCTGTTCGCTTTTGTCAGTTTTCCTGAAGCAGGTGTGGTTTCCTCATGGCCCAGCACCCCCGTTCCCTGCTCTCACCACAGTGTCTTCAGTCTTGTCCTATCTTCCTGTCCCATTAACCCAGAATGCCTCTCCCTTCCTTGGGCCCTTTCCTTCCATGGGACCATCCCATCATTCCAGACCACGTCCTCTGGACTGCTGTTACAGTTATCAGTATTGCAATGTCCAGACCTTGAGCAACATACTTTGTAGTTTCATTTGTGTCCATCTCATTTGTTCAGGTGGGTAAGTTCTCTAAGGCCGTGGCCACACTTGCTCCTGTTTTGTGTCCTTTCAGAGCATTGGGCACCATGCTGGACACCAAGAAATTATTTCGGTCATATTTATTGAGTGGTTACTGATACAGCAGGATGGAGAGGACAGGCATGACTGACAGCTGGACCACTCATTGTTTTTGGCCATCCCTGGATGTAGATGGCCTGGATAAGTCTCTTGCAAAAAGAACTTACTAAGAAAGGACTCAGGGACAGTGTTAGGTGACGTGTAAACAAATAATTGACTCTCTGGCTGTGAGATTGACATCTAGTGTTAACCTTTGTCCTCACATGCCCTTTCCCCTCCAGACACTAGTGTTTGGCAGGAGTTAAAGAGGTGTGTGTTTAACCTACTTTAGTATATGTTGGAATGGAAGGATGGATGGATGGGTGGACCAGAAATGTGCTTGTGTTTGCTGGGCAGAGATTTTGGGAAAATTTGAAAGTAGAAGAGGATCCTTCTCTTTTTAATCTACATGAATCCTTATTGCCCAGTTTCATTTCGCTGGGATTTGAACTCCTCTGCCGAAGACGGGTGCTCGCGTAGCTTCAGTGCTTTGAAATGAAGGATGCATTTGGTTGCTGTGATAACCACAGAATCTGATTACTGCAGTTTGATGTGTTGTTGTAAGTTTGTCGAGAATGATGTCTTTACAGTTTCTTCCCCTCCCTGTTATCATTGTCATTGTATTCATTAAATAAAGTTTCCTTTCTCTCTCTAGTTGTGCATTACGCTTACCCTGTGTTCTGCCTTTTGGGTAAGTGTGTATTTTAATTTTCCTTAACCTTTTTGGTGTGTGCCTCTTGTCACACACGTACCTGTAACCGTATCATTTTTCTTCCAGTGGCACAACAGAGGGCTTGCTCTCATCTTCTGCATTTTGCAGTCTCTGGCCCTGACGTGGTAAGTAACCTTTTCGACAGTCCCTTCCCACATCGATCTCTGACTAACGCAGCTGAAGGAGATAAAATCCCACATGGTGTGGGTAGGAGGATTGGGAAAACAGAAGCTTTTCGACTTCAGAATCCTTAATGATGCAAGTCAAATCACGTCGCAGAGCACCAAAGCCTGTCGACTCAGCCCACCGCCAGTAGGTGGCGTTAGTGGCCTTGAGTGGTCGTGGGAGGCTCTTTGCCCACTGTGGCATTTTTGCTGGGCTCAGGGTTGATTTTGAGATGTTACAAACGTTATTCAACCACTCACGTCTAGTAAGGGCAAGGACAATGAAGTTGTGTAGGGGCTGGTAAAAAGAGACTTGTGAGTTAAACAGGCATTAAAGAAAAAGGAAACTGGTGAGGAAAATCGTGAGTGTTACATTTGTGGTGGGATGAATCATTTAACAGAAGGACAAAGAGTGAATTGTCAGCGGCAGATGAGTAGCAGTGACTGACGCAATGGAAAACCGTGTGGCTGTGCCCCGTAGCAAAACCAGGGAGTTGTGCCCTAGGGGCCAAGCATAGTGAGAGGACCACTGGAGACATTATCATTCAGAACCATGGATGGGGCTGTAGCTTCATGGCCATTTCAAACCTGTCCAACGTCAAAGTACGGGGGTGGTGGCACGTATGGAATCAATAACTTCTGAGACGTTTCTATAATATGTTCACGGTTTATCAAGGGATGATATCTGCCAGAACAGTTTCATAAAAATGTGACTTGATCTACTTTGGGAAAAAATGTTGGCTCTAATGCGAAGAAAGGAAGACTGTGAACGTTTTAAAGCTTCCAAGGATCAAATGTTGTCTTATTTGATAGAAATGCATCTTGAGACTGCAAGCTTAACACCCATCCTTCCTTTTAGTAATTTTGGACTTTTGAATAAATGTACTTTCAAAATGCCCTTTGGAATTTATTCCAAGTAAGTCAGCTTTTGTACGTGGTGAGAGTCAGCTACAGAGAAGAATGATGGCCTGATTTTAATGTGACACATACGGTGTGGTAGTGGGTACTGAAGGGGCCTGGTGTGATGGCTTATGTTTATATTTTGGTTTTCTCCTCGGGGCAGAAATTAATCCCTACGTACACATGCCTTTCTTTGCATATAGACTGATTCTGACGCCATTTTTTAAAGGTTCAGCGTTCATATGTGCACAGTCAGATGGCCCTATTCCAACCCTGATGTGTTCCAACTCTATGTGCCTTCTTAGAGTTGATTGGCTTCCAGCCCGCCTGACACCCAGGCCTGGTCTTTGGGGGCGTGGCCAGCTTCCTCCCCTCTGTGGTTCCATTCTGGGCGAGGGGGCTGAGCTAACTGGGACCACCAAGATATCTGTGGGCTTGGGTTCTTAAAGAATCATAGCTTGCGTATACTTTCATCCATAGGGCAGTTGGTAGTGCGTTTTTTGTTTTCTTTTTCTTTTCCTGCTCTCTTTTCTCTTCTTTTAAAATTATTAGGCACAGAGCAGAAAATTTATGCCAACGGGGTAGAAGTTGTATTCTGTTGCGAACTTGTAACGTGTTAGAGGACAGCTGATCTGCATTTTATTTGATGTTCCTTTAGCATAGGGCTTCTAGGTTATCTGGCTGTCTGGAATCTGCCTGTTGTAGGTAAGGCTGCTGGCTCATTTGGTTAAAGCAGTAACCCCGTGAGGCTGAGGTGACAGAGTTGTCTCCATACGGGCCTTCTGCCCTCCTACTTTGGCTACAGAGGACACCCCCTTCCCTGTTATACACGTGGCACCACGCGCGCGCGCGTGTATGCGTGCGTGTGCGCACACGCCCTCCACGCTGAGGAGGGAGGGGGTCTGGATACATCACCGCAGGTGCTCTTGCAGCTCCGAAACCCAATCCACTGTGTCATCTTCCACTCCCTTCATTTGACTTGATCTTTTGTCTGTTTTTCATTGTAGGTATAGCCTTTCCTACATACCATTCGCAAGGTAAGACTGTCTTTAGGATTATAATGTCTGTCATTTGGAGATGATGATAGTTTGCATGGGGCCTTTTAGTTTAGGGTGCTTTCAGAGAGTTCATGCCATTTTATCTTTATGAAGATCCTTGGAGACGAATAGGCAGATGTTATACACCTATTTTATAGATTAGTAAGGTAATGCCCCCCCCACCCCATAATACAACCAATGATGGGCATTGACCCAGGCCTACCGATTCCTGGCGCTGGGAACATTCTGCTGTGATAGACAGTATGTATATGCTCATTATCACTCTTTTAACTTGTAGGTTTGAGGAGATTTTCCTAAAGGTGAATATCACCTTAGTATCACTGAGCGAGGGATGGAGGGGGTCTGCGTTCATGCTTGTTTTCTTATACTATCCCACTGACGGGAACATTTCAGAAAAGAATTCATAAAGGGAAAGTAGGCAGGGCCAGGACTCTGGAGGACCAGGGTTTCCTAATTAGCAGTGTGACCTTGAGCGGCTCACTTGACCGCCCCCCCCGCCCCGCCCCCCTCACCCGGCCTGAAAGGACTCGTGATAACTGACTTGGGCTGGCCCCTTCTCACTCCGAGCTTCTGACCTCCAAACCTCCTTTAATTAGCACTTTCAGTGATCTTTGCCTCTGACTCTGTTCTCATGTCACCATTTAATTTCCATTCCTCTCTTTCATGACCTGTGAACTAGAAAGAGGCTTTTCCTTAACTGTGTTGAGGCAATGAGACATGTGCGAGAGCTGGGAAGGAGGTAGAGCAAGCTTAGGCCTTCCGAGGCTGTTGCTGACAGTGATCGGAAGACGGTGGCGAGTGACTGATTAGATGAGAAGTTAACCAGCCCACCACGTTAAAGGCAGCTGGGTGGCTTTGTGAGTAGGCTTTCCAGGTCCTTTAATATGTGTATTGTGAGCTGCCACAAGGGATCTTATTTGTCCCTAAAACCCTTTCTTGTGCAGAGCATCTGCTGGGACTTCAGTGCAGAACGTATCTTAAGAAATACTGTCCTAGGGCTTCCCTGGTGGCGCAGTGGTTGAGAGTCCGCCTGCCGATGCAGGGGACGCGGGTTCGTGCCCCGGTCCGGGAAGATCCCACATGCCGCGGAGCGGCTGGGCCCGTGAGCCATGGCTGCTGAGCCTGCACGTCCGGAGCCTGTGCTCCGCAACGGGAGAGGCCACAACTGTGAGAGGCCCGCGTACTGCAAAAAAAAAAAAAAAAAAAAAAATTAATGCTGTCCTAGAATTACCTTGATAGCAAAATGCAGCGCCCGCTCATGCGAATACATTCTCTCATGTTCCCTCCCTCCCTCCCTCCCTCCCTCCCTCCCTCATGTGCCTCCAGTGTCCTTGGCACAAATGCAGCTGAGAACACAAGGAGTAGAACTGGGGTGAGAAGCCCTAGAACGTGGCCAGATACGGCGGTGGGATGGATGTGCCTGCTTGAATAGAATAGTAATTTGCTGAGCCCTCACTCTTTCCTTGCACGCTCTACACTGAATTCCAAGGAGCAAGTGCCTGGGATAGAGCTCATACATCAGGGTAGCAAGTGCTCAGTACCTATAGAGAGCTCCCTGTGCTAGGGAACTCCTGCAAGATGTCCCTTAGCAAGTTTCTGCTGCCTGCTTAGAAAGGAGAAAGGCCCTAGTGCCTATTTGACTTAATGCTTCCGGTGCATCCTGTGATTATGGTTGATATTAAAGTACACAGTCCTGACTAATTTCTTGGTTTTAGATAGTTTCCACTTTCTTCCTATCTTTTCCTCTGATGGTCATGGTAGCGATTCTTTATTAAATACCTACTCTGTTCAGTGCACTAATTCCCAGACTGGTCTACAGGGTAAGTGGGGATGTGCCCTTTTACAGATGAGGAATTTGATACTCAAATAAGGCAAGTCCCTTCCCCGGGATAATATTAGTAGTAGATGTTGAAGCTGAGGTTTGATGCCATGTAGATCTGACTCCATGGTCTGGGTGCTTTCTTCTCTGCAGCGTGCTACTCTGGGTACCCAGAAAATCTCAAGGAAGGTCTTTACCACTTCCAGGAGCCTTTGGAGTGATGATCTCCCATTTATCTTTGTGTTTTTTCTTCCTAGGAACGCTGTGAAGAAGTGTTTTGCTGTATGTCTTGCATAACACATGGCCGGTTTTGCAAAGCTTTGGAAGGCATGGTGGATGGAAGCTCGTGGACCGTGTTGTAAATATCTTCTAAATCTCTGTCTCACAGACATGTGCCTTTGATCTTGCAGCGACATGCTGCTTGCATTCTGAACACCTGAGGGTTGCTTTTGGAGGCAACGGTGTGTTCCCAAATGCAAATGTCTGTAGCACGATATGAGAGGTGGGTTCTGTATCTGATGGAGTGGAATCTTCCTCATGCACCTTTGCATGGTGTTCCACTGAGTTCTCGTAAATAAAAACCTTGTTAAGCAGCAGCAGATAAGCCTTGGGAGCCAGTGATTCCCAGCTGGCAACAGGCCGCCCTGTTGGCGTCACAGGGGTGCAACAGGAAGGGATAGAGTTTGGGGTTCTACAAGGACTTCGTAGACTTGTTCCTCAGCGTGGCATCCGTCATCCCTGCCCCACACAGCGTGGACACGCTTCTACTCTGGTGTCTGGGAACAAGTGCTTCTGCCCTCCTGACAGCTGCACACAAGCCCGTGGCGAGTCTGGCCGTGGACTGAAGTAGAAAAGGAGCACTTTTTGGTGATGTGTGTTGTTTTTAGACCTGAGCCATGGCTCTTTTGCTGTTCTGATTCCACACCTGCCCATAGAATGTATTTTCTAACATTCAGTGCACACTTTTTTTCTCTTGGGTTTTTCTTTCTCCCCGCCACATATCTTTACTCTTGACCTCTTGGAACGAGACTGAGAGAGAACAACGCAGCAGCAGCAAACACTGCTTCCTTTTGGACAAGACCTGGTAGGAGGTGAAAAATGTTGCTGCTCTCTGCTGTATTTTTTCCCCCCATTATTTATAAATGTTTGCTTTTAAAATGATTTTGTTTTCCATTCTCTCCTCAAACGGGGCCAGGGGAGAGTAGGTGGGAAGACAGAGCCCTGCTGTGGAGGCAGCAGGAAGTAGGCACGCCTGCCCAGTGACCTTTAAGCAGTCCCAGCGTTTGCAGTGGAGCCTGTCCTGGAAACGGTGGGAGAAGACACCAGGGGCAGCGGGGTGGCCATATTGCAACTTGATGTCTGGCCACAGATGAAGTGCTTTCATGTCCCTGATCTTGTCTAGTCCTTGTAGGAGCCTTGTGATGAAGCAGGGATTGTTATCCCACTAGGCATTCAAGGAAATCAAGGCTCAGAGAAGTTACGAGATCTGCCCAGAGCCACAGTCGATGGCAGAACTGAGCCCCAAGCCTGGGTGCCCCAGCTTCTGTCCCCTTCATGACACCGCGTTTTGCCAGGGTGGCTCTGGTGTTACCTCCTGTAACTGTTTTCCCTGTTTTCATCAGCCAGGCCTGTGCCTTTTCTGGTTGCAAGCTCTCTACGTCATTGTATCTTCTCCTGCTCAGTCTCCCTTTGGGAAGCTTCCTCTTGGCTCTGTAGGATCTCCATCAGGCCTTTTGTGCCCTTTCGCTCCTCCTTGAGGCCTGACCATCAGAATGCCCTATCTTGATCGTTGGAGTTCTTGGCATTACAGGACCTCCAAAGTCACCTCCAGAGGAGAAGTCTGTTTGGGTTTGCCTTTCTCTTCTCCCAGGTTGGCCGGTCCACTCAGGCTCTTGCTCTGGGAATCTCCAAACCAAAGGCAGTGGTCCACTGCTTGTCTCCTTGCTTGTGGCTGGCTGATTGCTGAATTCATTTTCCTGCTGCGGCCAAGACCTCAGACCGGTGAGGCTTTTCTTCTGAACTGGGGAGGTATGAACAGGCCTGACGGGGCCAGAGTGTGGAGCCAATGTTCCTGGGTCCTTTTCTAGGCTGTTGAGGGCATCCTGTCTTCTGCTGAGGCCCCTAACCTACCTTCAGCCAGGAGTGGAAAGTATATGCTACCATCTGGCTTGTGTGGGGTTCGTTCACAGGCCAGGTTTCCAGGAGACAGCTCAGATCTCAGAAGGGCTCTGTGAAGGCGATCAGAAGTCGTCTTCTCTTTAGAGCTGATGTGAGGCTAGCCTGGTCACTATGAGCTTCAAATAGCCTGGAGTAATACACCTAAAAGGCTGACCCCTCTGGGCCCTTTTCAGAGGCTGGACTTGACTTTGTGAGACATGAGGTTAAGATGTCACCAGGCCTGTGTAATGTAGTGGTGGTGAACGTGGGCTATGAAACACGTCTGGGTGTGAGTTGTGGTTCAATCACCTGCTAGGGTCATGTTGAACAAGCTCCTTAACCTCTCGTCCTCACATCGCTCATCTGTTTAAAAATAATGGGGATAATGATTCCTGCTGGATCATCACAGGATGTCAATGAGAAATGTGTCAAGTGCTTAGCATGGGGCCCAGCATAGGTAAATGATATCTCCGTCAAAGGTGGGTATTATTATTTAATCCCGGAAATAATGGATGACCATCGAAGGTGATAGGGTGACTATCTCTGGCCGTTAATTTATCTGAAAAAGCTTATTTGGTAGCATGTGTCCGGCACTGTAGGCTGCCATGCACTATCTTGTTGAATATTCACAATCACTTTGCCAGGCTCGCAGGCTTGTCTCCATTATTAGAGAGCCTCAGAGCGGGTAAGGGGTCTGTACCAGATCTCACCAGCCGAGGGCGCTAGCTCTTGCGTGAAAGCTCATGCTTTGCCTTATCTCTGGAGGCCTGTGGCCAGTTTGTTCAGACAGCTCCAGTCCGGACACCTCGGCAGCTTGTGGGTGATCCCGCCTTCCAGGATCTTCCAGACTGAAATTTTCCTTCTGCCGCCTTACCCTTTGGTTGCTTCCCTACTTGTTTTTGTCTGCCGGCCTGTAGGAGTAAGAAATCCATTTCAAATATGCTGAAAGCTGTTACCAAGCAACTGTGCTGGTTAAAAGCAACCTCGTGGGTGAGACGACGAGTGGAGAGTTAGGGTTTTAGGTCCTGTGGTTGGTTGTGGTCTCTGTTTCCCTGCTCCCCTGCCTTCTATCCTACCCCGTTCACTGCTGGGTGAAGGAGAGATCCTTGCGTTCTGGAACGAAGGGAACCCTTGAGGCAGCTGTTTTGTAGACAAGGAATGTGTTCGTGCAAGGCTGTGCTTCCAACCGCTGGGTGGGAGCGCTGGCCTGCACGCTCTTCCCTGGCCGTGTTTGCCTGTGACCGCTGTGTTGGGAGCAGCATTGCTCTCCAGACTTGGAGAACCGGCTTCCAGTGCTCTTGGCCCTCTCTGCCTTCACCCCACCCCTGAGAGACTGGGCGGGTCTGTTTACTAACTCGCTGCTTCCCATCTCCTCCTGTCTCGCTGTCTAAGAGGTCTCCCCTTTTGCCCGATGTGCTCAGGGGAACCTCTGGCTCTCCAGCCCCTCCGCGTGGCTGTGCCTGTAGCCACTGCTGCTGAGACCCGGCCGAGGTTCCTGCTCTCCCTCCCTCCCACAGACGGGCCGTCTTGTCCTTGGGAAGGACCGACCACTCTCCGCAGCTGAGCATTCTCACCGGCTTCACTGTCTCAGTGCTTGGAGCTCCTGTGCATATCACGCCTGTACGGTGACTGTGGGTTATCCACCTGAGTGCTGCCTTCCACCCTAATCGGTACATGCTCAGGGAGCAGGAAATACAATCATGAAATGCCTCTAAATAAAATTACTTTTGGATACTTCTGTTAGAAAAGATAATTAAGAAGTGGGTCATACCTTAAAAAAAACCAAAAGGGGTGTGGGGATACCGGTTTGGCTGCTTCTGCTTTTGATAGCTCCACGAGAGTGACATGTGTTGGAACACGTGTGATGAGACTTGGTGGAATGAATTAGGGAATGGAGCTGCAGCCCTGTGGCTGTGGAGTCCTTTTTCTATGGGGCCGCCTACACCTGTCTTGCCTTCTCGTCTCTTTCCTTAGATAACTTCTGACTAGAGTCTGCTGTAGGATTCCAGATACTTCAAAATCCACAACCCATCCTTCAACTTCATTTTCAGCAGATCAACAATGACAGAAATCAGTGTTCAAGGTTTATAGAGCCATGTTGCTAGATTACAGGCATTGTTCTTTTGGTTTTAAAAATCCAAGACAAAATTTTTAAGATAAGTTTGAAGATGTGCCGTAGCTTCCTTGCAGATAGCATTTTAAAGAAAGCGAACAGACCTTCACCTGAAGTTAAATACTGATTGATATCTGTGTAGCTCTCGGTAAGATTGACAAAAGAATTTACATTTAGAAGTCTAAATTTTTTAGCAATTTCTATTTAAGAAGTTGGGGGATTAAATCATGTGACTTTCAAGCACCTTCTAATTCATAATTTTATGCAATTCTGAGATCTGGAGGATTTTTTGTCAAGTGAAGAGGAGAGTGCCGTGCAGTGTTCTTGCCTCCAGTTTACTTGAGATAGGGCGTTTAGTCCCGCTTTTCGGTTATTTCTAGTTCTACCCTGAATGCATAGGTGACACTCCTAAGCCCCTGGTACACTTAAGCTTTGCTGTTGAGGGCTCAAATTTCTGTCCCTTGACCTCACAAAGGGCCTCACAAAGCACCGGCAGAGGTCTCACCACAGAGCTTGTGAGCAGAGCCCATGGTCCATCAGAGCCTTTGTTAATGTACATTGACTGAATAAAATTATGTGCTTCTTAGCAGGAGCTGATAAACTGACGATGGGCTTGGAAATGTACAAAACATTTTCTCTAGACGGGATGAGCTGAAAGCAGGGAAGAGTGTGTTCACTAGACAGGAGGAACATGGCTATTTGGAGTGAAAGGTCAGTCCACAGCATCATAATAAACAATTACTACTGATGTGGATATTCACAACAAAGTAATGACACTACACTTAATAAACAGCACCAAAAAACAGACATAGCATGGACAGAAGTTCCCTGATATAAATGGCTGCGTAGACTTAATATCCTTGTGGATCCTTGGGAGGTATCCTTTGAGACCAAACTGAGACTTGTTAGAGAATGTTGCCCTCTGCCTGTTGAACTACCATACTGCAAGAAGAAGTAATGAGCCTTAATTAAGTACAGATGAACCTTGTGTAATGTCTTAAAGGGGAACCATAGTTTACATGCAATCTTGTGGTCTTTGTGCTATGAGAAGTGCTTATTTTGCCTTTTTCAATATTTTTGCTTGACTTTGCCATGTGGAACAAGGAAAACAAAAAAATTAAAACCTCTGATCTTTCACTGCTTTTGTACATTCTGATTGTGCAGTTAAGGGTAAGGATGCTCAAAAGCCCATGGGGAATTTATATGCGTTCAGAACGTTGTACCTGTTTTAGTATGATGAGCTTTTAAAACACTTTGTTAAAACATCAATTTTTGTAATTGTATAGATACTCAGCTAATTTTGAATGCTGCTGGTGGCATACCTAAATTTTCATATCGCAAAATATATTCTTGTGTGCTGCTTTTCCTACCTTGAGATGCTGTTTCATACAGTGAAGATTGTTTTCTTTTTACTAACTCATTTCAGTGAAAGAATTTTACTGTTAAGTAAGCTGGTTTTTTCCCCCAAGTATCACAAAACAATTCTTTTTTTTTTTTTTTTGCTTTTTTCCTCCAATAAATGATAGCATTATGATCTTTAGTAAATCTAGTGTTGTCTCTTATTCATGTTTGTTTTTCCAGGAGTCACTGAGCCAAATGAAGATTGCAGGACTATGAGAAAAGACCATGTCTTTAATATGAATCCTTAATGGTAGTGTACATCGTAGGCACTTAAAAGATGTTTTTTGAGATAAATTGATATGTTTAGCCTCTCTTTCAAATGACTTCAGGATAAACACAGGTCTAAGGACAGTTCTGAAGGTTTTTGAAAGGTAAGACATTTCAAGTGTTTATTTTGGAATATTCCCACACACCTAGCTGGATAAGTCACTTTATGTAAATTAGGTTGTCAAATTAATTACTAAAAGGTTTTTAATAATATCTCCTTATTCTTTTAATGTCTGTAGCACTTGCAGTTATGCCAGTTTTTCATTGCTGATGTTGGTTATTTGTATCTTTATCTCTATCAGTTTAGCTTGAGGTTTATCAATTGTATTGATAGTTTCAAAGATAACTCAGTTAAAAAAATTTGAACATTTAACTAAAGAAGATATGTGAATGGCAAGCAAACACATCGAATACATACTATGTTATCATTATATGAAGTTTAATAAAAACAGGTAAAACTCAATTCTAGACTTCAAAGACACATTCTTAGGTGGTAAAACTATAATGAAAGCAAGGACGTTATTTGCATAAAAGTTTGCATAGTGATTGGTTTGAGAGGGACGGAGAGGTTAATGATTGGGAAGGGACAGGATGTGGAGGGAAACCCTGGGTATTGGTTGTGTTTTATTTCTTGATCAGGTGGTACTTACAAGGTGTTCACTGGTAAATCATTGCACTGTGTGTTTTCTATGTATGTGCACTTTTGTGATGTGTTATATTTTATAATAAAAGAACCAGCTTTGGTTTCATTGATTTTCACTATTGGTTGTCTGTTTTCTATTTAATTGATTTCCTTTTGTTTTTGTTTTGTCCAATAACTGTTTATTGTGCTTGCTTTTACAATAATTGATTTCTTTTTATTATTTCTTTTCTTATATTTACTTTAGATTTATCTTTTCCAGCTTTTTAAAATTTATTTACATTTTTCCTGTTTATTCTTATACATCCAGCATTCAAGTTATAAAAACTTAAAACAACATATTTAGTTTAAAAAATGGAGACTTTGGGGATAAAACCCAATGGACTAAGGCTCAGTCTCTTATTTTTTATTTTCCTTGTTGGTTATTTATTTTAAATATAGCAGTGTGTACATGTCAATCGCAAACTCCCTAACTTTCCCTTTCCCCCCACCCTTCCCCCCAGTAACCATAAGTTCATTCTCTAAGTTTGCGAGTCTGTTTCTGTTTTGTAAATAAGTTCATTTGTATCATTTTTTTTTTAGATTCTGCATATAAGTGATATGATATTTCTCTTTTTCTGACTTACTTCACTCAGTATGACAATCTCTGGGTCCATCCATGTTGCTGCAAATGGCATTATTTCATTCTTTTTAGTGGCTGAGTAATATTCCATTGTATATATGTACTACAACTTCTTTATCCATTCCTCTATAGATGGACATTTAGGTTGCTTCCATGTCTTGGCTACTGTAAACAGTTCTGCAATGAACATTGGGGTGCAGGTATCCTTTTGAACCATGTTTTTCTCTGGATATATGCCCAGGAGTGGGATTGCAGTATCATATGGGAGCTCTATTTTTAGTTTTTTAAGGAACCTCCATACTGTTCTCCATAGTGGCTGTACCAATTTACATTCCCACCAACAGTAGGAGAATTTCCTTCTCTCCACACCCTCTCTAGCATTTATTGCTTACAGATTTTTTGATGATGGCCATTCTGACTGGTGTGAGGTGATACCTCACTGTAGTTTTGATTTGCATTTCTCTAATGATTAGCAATGCTGAACATCTTTTCATGTGCTTCTTGGCCATTTGTATGTCTCCTTTGGAGAAATGTCTATTTAGTTCTTTTGCCTATTTTTTGATTGGGTTGTTTGTTTTTTTGATATTGAGCTGCATGTGCTGCTTGTATATTTTGGAGACTAATCCTTTGTCAGTCACATCATTTGCAAATATTTTCTCCCATTCTGTGAGTTCTGTTCATTTTGTTTATGGTTTCCTTTGCTGTGCAAAAGCTTTTGAGTTTAATTAGGTCCCATTTGTTTAATTTTGTTTTTATTTCCATTACTCTTGGAGACAGGTCAAAAAAGATATTGCTGTGATTTATGTCAGAACGTGTTCTGCCTATGTTTTCCTCTAAGAGTTTTATAGTGTCCAGTCTCACATTTAGGTCTTTAATCCATTTTAAGTCTATTTTTGTTTATGGTGTTAGGGAGTGTCCTAATTTCATTTTTTTACATGTAGCTGTCTAGTTTTACCAGCACCATTTATTGAAGAGACTGTCTTTCCTCCATTGTATAGTTTTGCCTCCTTCATTGTAGATTAATTGACCATAGGTGCATGGGTTTATTTCTGGGCTTTCTAACCTGTTCCATTGATCCATATTTCTGTTTTTGTGCCAGTAGCATACTGTTTTGATGACTATACCTTTGTAGTATAGTCTGAAGTCCTGATTCCTCCAGCTCCGTTTTCCTTTCTCGAGACTGCTTTGGCTATTTGGGATCTTTTGTGTCTCCATACAGATTTTAAGATTTTTTGTTCTAGTTCCATGAAAAATGCCATTGGTAGTTTGATAGGGATTGCACTGAATCTGTAGATTGCCCTGGGTAGTATAGTCATTTTCACAGTGTTGATTCTCCCCATCCAAGAACATGATATATCTCTCCATCTGTTTGCGTTATCTTCAATTTCTTTTGTCAGCATCTTATAGTTTTCGGAGTACAGGTCTTTTGTCTCCTTAGGTAAGTTTATTCCTAGGTATTTTATTCTTTTTGGTTTGATGGTAAATGGGATTGTTTTTTGAATTTCTCTTTCTGATCTTTCATTGTTACTGTATAGGAATGCAAGAGATTTCTGTGCATTTTTTTGGTATCATGCAACTTTACCAAATTCATTGATTAGCTCTAGTAATCAGTTTTCTGGCAGGCTCTTTAGGATTATCTATGTATATAGTATGATGTCATCTGCAAACAGTGACAGTTTTACTTCTTCTTTTCCAATCTGTATTCCTTTTATTTCTTTTTCTTTTCTGATTGCCATGGCTAGGACTTCCAAAACTATGTTGAATAATAGCGGTGAGAGTGGACATCCTTGTCTTGTTCCTAATCTTAGAGGAAATGCTTTCAGTTTTTCACCATTGAATATGATGTTAGCTGTATGTTTGTCATTTGTGGCCTTTATTATGTTGAGGTAGGTTCGCTCTGTGCCCCCTTTCTGGAGAGTTTTTATCATAAATTGGTGTTGAATTTTGTCAAAAGCTTTTTCTGCATCTGTTGAGATGATCATATGGTTTTCATTCTTTAATTTGTTGATGTGGTGTGTCACATTGATTGATTTGCAGATACTGAAAAATTCTTGCATCCCTGGGATAAAGCCCACTTGATCATTTGTATGATCCTTTTAATGTATTGTTGGATTCGGATTGCTAGTATTTTGTTGAGGATTTTTGTGTTCATCAGTGATATTGGCCTGTAGTTTTCTTTTTTTGTGGTATCTTTGTCTGGTTTTGGTATCAGGGTGATGGTGGCCTCGTAGAAGGAGTTTGGGAGTTTTCCTTCCTCGGCAATTTTTTGGACAAGTTTGAGAAGGATAGGTGTTAGCTCTTCTCTAAATATTTGATAGAATTGTCCTGTGAAGCCACAGTTTCAATCTCAGTACTTGTGATTGGTCTGTTCATATTTTCTACTTCTTCCTGGTTCAGTCTTGGGAGAGTATACCTTTTTAAGAATTTGCCCATTTCTTCCAGATTGTCCATTTTATTAGCATACAGTTGCTTGTAGTAGTCTCTTATGCTCCTTTGTATATTTGTGGTGTCAGTTGTAACTTCTCCTTTTTCATTTTATTGACTTGAGTCCTCTCTCTTTTTTTCTTAATGAGGCTGGCTAAAGGTTTATCAATTTTGTTTATCTTTTTAAAGAACCAGCTTTTAGTTTCATTGATCTTTGCTATTGTTTTCTTTGTCTCTATTTCATTTATTTCTGCTCTGATCTTTATGCTTTTTTCCCTTCTACTAACTTTAGGTTTTGCTTGTTCTTCTTTCTCTAGTTGTTTTAGGTGTAAGGCTAGGTTGTTCATTTGAGATTTTTCTTGTTTCCTAAGATAAGCTTGTATTGCTATAAACTTCCCTCTTAGAACTGCTTTTGTTGCATCCCATAGGTTTTGGATCATTGTGCTTTCGTTTTCATTTGTCTCTAGGAATTTTTTGATTTCCTGTTCGATTTCTTCAGTGACCTATTGGTTGTTTAGTAGCATAGTGTTTAGTCTCCACGTGTTTGTGATTTTTATAGTTTTTTTTCATTATTTTTAATCTTATAGTGTTATGGTCAGAAATGATGGTTGATATGATTTCAATTTTCTTAAATTTACTGAGGCTTGCTTTGTGGCCCAGCATTTGGTCAGGCCTGGAGAATGTTCCATGTGCACAAGAGAAGAATGTGTATTCTGCTGCTTTTGGATGGAATGCTCTATAAATATCAATTAAGTATAAGTCTATCTGGTCCTAGAGTGTCATTTAAGGCCTGTGTTTCTGTATTGATTTTCTGTCTGGATGATCTGTCCATTGATGAAAGTGGGGTGTTAAAGTCCCGCACTATTATTGTGTTACTGTTGATTTCTCCCTTTATGACTTTTAGTACTTGCCTTATGTATTTGAGGTGCTCCTATGTTTGGTGCATATATGTTTACAATTGTTATATCTTCTTCTTGGATTGATCCCTTGATCATTATGTAATGTCCCTCTTTGTCTCTTATAACAGTCTTTATCTAAAAGTCTATTTTGTCTAATATGAGAATTGCTACTCCAGCTTTCTTTTGATTTCCATTAGCATGGAATACCTTTTTTCCATCCCCTCACTTTCAGTCTGTATGTGTCCCTAGGGCTGAAGTGGGTCTCTTGTAGACAGCATATATATGGGTTTTATTTTTATATCCATTCAGCCAGTCTGTGTCTTTTGGTTGGAGCATTTAATCCATTTACATTTAAGGTGATTATTAATATGTATGTTCCTGTTGCCATTTTTCTTAATTGTTTTGGGTTTGTTTTTGTAGGTCTTTTTTCTTCCCTTCCTCTTTTGTTCTCTTGTGGTTTGATGATCCTCTTCAGTGTTGTGTTTGGGTTGCTTTTTCTTTTTTGCATGTGTATCTCTTGTAGTTTTTGGGTTTGCTGTTCCCATGAGGTTTTAATATAGTAGTCTATATATGTACAAGGTTGTTCTAAGTTGCTGGTCTCTCTCCCACCTAGAGAAGTTCCTTTAGCATTTGTTGCAAAGCTGGTCTGGTGGTGCTGAATTTTCTTAGCTTTTGCTTGTCTGTAAGGCTTTTTATTTCTCCATCCAATCTGAATGAGAGCCTGCTGGGTTGAGTATTCTTGGTTGTAGGATCTTCCCTTTCATCATAAATATATGATGCCACTCCCTTCTGGCCTGCGGAGTTTCTGCTGAGAAATCAGCTGTTAACCTTATGGGAGTTCCCTTGTATGTTATTTGTTGTTTTTCCCTTGTTCCTTTTAATATTTTTCTTTGTCTTTACTTTTTGTCAGTTTGATTACTATGTGTCTTGGCATGTACCTTCTTGGTTTATCCTGCCTGGGACTCTCTGCGCTTCCTGGACTTGGGTGACTGTTTCCTTTCGCATGTTAAGAACGTTTTCAGCAATTATCTCTTTGAATATTTTCTAAGGTTCTTTCTCTCTCTCTTCTCCTCTGGGACCCCTATACTGTGAATGTTGGTGCATTTAATGTCCCAGAGGTCTCTTAGACTGTCTTCATTTCTTTTCATTCTTTTTTCTTTATTCTGTTCCATGGCAGTGATTTCCACCATTCTGTCTTCCAGGTCACTTATCTGTTCTTCTGCTTCAGTTATTCTGCTATTGATTCCTTCTAGCATATTTTTCATTTCAGTTACTTTATTGTTTTATTGTTCATCTCTATTTGTTTGTTCTTTAGTTCTTCTAGGTCTTTGTTAAACATTTCTTGCATCTTCTTGATCCTTGCCTCCATTCTTTTTCCAAGATCCTGGATCATCTTCACTATCATTCTTCTGAATTCTTTTTCTGGAAGGTTGCCTATCTCCACTTGACTTAGTTGTTTTTCTGGGGTTTTATCTTGTTCCTTCATCTGGGACATATACCTCTGCCATTTCATTTTGTCTAATTTTCTGTGATTGTGGTTTCCATTCCACAGGCTGCAGGACTGTAGTCCTTGCTTCTGCTGTCTGCCCTCTGGTGGATGAGGCTGTCTTCAGCTTTTTAAGTTAGATGCTTAAATAATTGATTTTAGATCATTCTTTTCTAATATAATTTCATACTATAAATTTCTCTCTAAGCACTGTTTTAGCTGCATCTCACAAATTTTGATACATTGTATTTTCATTTTAATTCAGTTCAGTATATTTTCTTATTCCTCCATGATTTTTTTCCTTTGACCTGTTGATTATATAGAAGTGTGTTTAATTTTCAAATATTGGAGATTTTCTGGATGTCTGTTATTGATTTATAACTTAATTCCATTGTAGTCAGAGAACATATTCTATATTATCTTCATGATTTTAAATATATTGGGACTTGTTTTATGGCCCAGCATATAGTCCATCTTGATGGATGTTCCTTGTATATTTGAAAAGCATGTATATTAAGCAGTGGCTGTGTGGAGTGCTGTATAGCTATCAGTTTAGATCAGATTGGTTGATAGTACTGTTTACGTTCTAACCTTACTGATTTTGTCTACTTCTGTAAATTACAGAGAGAGGTGTGTTAATTATAATTTGAATTTAACTGTCCATTCAATCAGCTTTTTTATAATTTATTTAAAACATTAAAAAATAAAATATGCATAGAGAAACAAAATAAAATATGAAACAAACAAAAATGTATAGCTCAATGAATTATTACGAAATGATTGTATAACCACCACCCAGGTCAAGAAATAGAACGTTGTTAGCATCCCAAAGTTCCCTTATGCTTCCTTCCAGTTATTGCTTCTTGTATTCCTCCTTCACAAAGGTGACCAGTATCCTGATTTTATAGTGTCACTTCCTTGGTTTTCTTCAGAGTTTTTTTCTTTCAGTTTTGTTGAGATACAATTGACATAACAGTACTGTATAAGTTTAAGGCATATAGCATAATGACTTGACTTATATACATCTTGAATTAATTGCCACGATAAGTAGAGTTAACATGTATCATCTCATTTAGATCCCCCAAAAAAAAATCAAAGGAAGAAAAATATATTTTTTCCTTTGTGATGAGAACTTTTAGGATTTACCCTCTTAACAACTTTCAGATACACCAATACAGCAGTGTTAACTATAGTTATCATGTTGTACATTACATCCCCAACACTTATTTATCTTATAACCGGAAATTTGTAACTTTTACCCACATTCATCCAGTTTTCATACCTCCCAACCGCTATCTCTGTTAACTCCAAATCTGATCTCTTTTTCTGTGAGGTTTTATTTTTTGTTGTTGTTTGTTTGTCTTTTAAGATTCCACATATAAGTGAGATAATACGGTATTTGTCTTTCTCTGTCTGACTTACTTCACTTAGCATAATGTCCTCAAGGTCAACCATGTTGTCATAAATGGCAGGGTTTCCTTCTTTTTTATGGCTGAATAGTATTCCTGTGTGTGTGTGTGTGTGTGTGTGTGTGTGTGTGTGTGTGTGTGTGTGTGTGTTTCAATATCATGCTGAGTTCAGTTTGCTGGTTTTTTCTTTTTGGGGGGTGGATTTTTGCATCAATGTTCATAAGGGATACTGGCCTCTAGTTTTTTTTAATGGTTTCTTTGTTCTCATAGAATGAGTTAGGAAGTCTTCCCTCTTCAATTTTTGGAAAAGTTTGTGAAGGATTAGTTTTTCTTTAAATGTTTGGTAGAATTCCAGTGAATCTATCATGTCCAGGGCTTTTCTTTGTGGAGATATTTTTGATTACTGATTCAACCTCCTTACTAGTTATAGGTCTATTCAGATTTTCTATTTCTTTGTAATTTAGTCTTGGTAAAGGACTACCAAACGTTGTGTGTCTAGAAATTTGTCCATTTAAAACTAGGTTATCTGACTTTTTGGCATATAATTGTTCATAGAACTCTCTTGTCCTTTTTATTTCTGTAGGATTGGTAGTAATGCCCCCACTTTCATATCTGATTTCAGTAATTCCTGTTGTCTCTCTTGTTTTCTTAGTTCATTTGGCTAAAGGTTTGTTGATCTTATTGATCTTTTTTTGTTGTTGATCTTTTTGTTGCTCTTTTTTTTCATAGATCTTGTTGATCTGTTTTGTTTAATTGATTTTTTTCTATTCCCTATTTTATTTATCTCTGCTCTAACATTTATTATTAGTATTTTTCTACTACTAGCTTTGGGTTTAGTTCTTTTTTTCCCTAGTTCCTTAAGTTGTAAAGTTAGGTTGTTGGTTTTAGATTTTTCTTTCATCCTTCCTTCCTTCCTTCCTTCCTTCCTTCCTTCCTTCCTTCCTTCCTTCCTTCCTCCGTCCCTCCATCCCTCCCTCCCTCCCTTCCTTCCTTTCATTTTTGGCTGCATTGGGTCTTAGTTGCAACATGCGGGATCTTTCGTTGCTGTGTGTGGGCCCTTCATTGTGGCACGTGGGCTTCTCTCTAGTTGTGGCACACAGGCTCTGCAGTTGTGGTGAGCGGACTCTGTAGTTGTGGCGCGTGAGCTCCAGAGCACGTGGGTTTAGTAGTTGCGGTGCACAGGCTGTCTCTAGTTGTGGTGTGCAGGCTCTGTAGTTGTGGCACACAGGCTCCAGAGCGTGTGGGCTCTGTAGTTGTGACACGTGGGCTCTGTAGTTGTGGCGTGCAGGCTCAGTAATTGTGGCGTGCGGGCTTAGTTGCCCTGCGGCATGTGGGATCTTAGTTCCCCAACCAGGGATAGAACCTGTGTCCCTTGCATTGGAAGGCAGATTCTTAACCATTAGACCACCAGGGAAGTACTGTTTCTTGTTTTTTAATGTAAGCATTTATAGCTGTAAATTTCCCCCAGGACTGCCTTTGCTGCATCTCATAAATTTTGGTATGTTGTGTTTTCATTTTCATTCATCTCTAAATATTTTCTAATTTCCCTTGTGATTTCTTCTTTAATTCATTGGTTGTTTAACAGTGTGTTGTTTAATTTCCAAAATTTTGTGAATTTTCCATTATTCTTTATGTTATTCATTTTTAACTTAATTCCTTTGTGGTCGGAGAAGATGTTCTGTATGATATATGTATCTTTTAAAATCTACTGAGACTTAATTCATGGCCTAACATATGGGCTATCTTGGAAAATGTCTCATGTGCATTTGAGAAGAATGTTTAAGCTGTTGTTGGTTGGAGTGTTCTGTATGTCTATTAAATCTCATTTGTTTATTGTGTTAAGTCGTCTGTTTCCTTACTTTCTGTCTGGTTGTTCCATTCATTATTGTAAGTGGGGTATTAAAGTCTGCAACTATAACAGTAGAACTGCCTATTCCTCCCTTCAGTTCTGTCAGTTTTTGCTTCGTATATTTCGATGTTCTGTCATTGTGTGCATAAATGTTTATAATAGTTATATCTCTTGCTGTATTGAAACTTTCATTAATATATAATGTACTTCTTTGTCTTTTGTAAACTTTTTTGCTTAAAGTCTGTTTTGTCTGATATAAGTATAGCCATTCCTCCTCTCTTTTTATTACCATTTGCATGAAATATCTTTTTCCATCCTTTTACTTTCGACCTGTTTGTCTTTGGCTCTCAAGTGAGTCTCTTGTAGACAGTATGTAGTTGGACCATGTTTGTTTATCCATTCTGCCAAGTTTTGTCTTTTTTTTTTTTTTTTTTTTTTTTTTTTGCGGTGTGCGGGCCTCTCACTGTTGTGGTCTCTCCCGTTGTGGAGCACAGGCTCCGGACACGCAGGCCCAGCGGCCATGGCTCATGGGCCTAGCCACTCCGCGGCATGTGGGATCTTCTCGGACCGGGGCACGAACCTGTGTCCCCTGCATCGGCAGGCGGACTCTCAACCACTGCGCCACCAGGGAAGCCCCAATTTTTGTCTTTTGATTGGAGAGTTTAATCTATTTACATTTAAAGTAATTACTGATCAGGAGGAACTTATTTTTGTCATTCATTGTGTTATTTGTTTTCTATATGCCCTACAACTTTTTTGCCCCTCATTTCCTGCATTTTTGTCTTTTGTGTTTAGTTGATTTTTTAGTAGTGAATTATTTAAAAACCTTCACAGTTTCCTTTGGTGCTTTTCTATAGCTATTTTCTTTGTGTTTACCTTGGGAATTATGTTTAACATCCTAAGTTGAATGTATAGCAGCTTATCTTCAGTAACATGTAAAAACTATGTTCCTTTACAGCTCTTGTCGTCACCTCTTTTGGCTGCTGATGCCATAAAATTACACCGTTATACATTGTGTGCCTGAAAACATAAACTAGTAATTATTTTAAATGCATTAGTCTCCTAAGTTCTGTAGAAAACAAAATTTGGAGTTACAAACCAAAGTTATAATAATACAAGCTCTTACACTAATAATTGCTTTTTTTCTTTAAATGTATTAGTCTCTAAAATCGTATAGAAAACAAAAATACAATTATAAACCATTGTTACAATAAAACTAGTTTTCATAATTGCCTAGGTATTTACCTTTATTGAGATCTTTGTTCTTCCATATGGCTTTGAGGTATTGTTTAGTATCTTTTCATGCCACCTTGCAGGACTCTCTTGAGCATTTTTTGTGGGGCAGGTCTAGTAGTCATGAACTCCCTCAGCTTTGTTTATCTCTGGGTGTTCTGATTTATTCCTCACTTTTGAAGGACAGTTTTGCTGAATATGACTCTTGGCTGGCAGTTTTTTTCATTTAGCACTTTGAATATGTCGGCCTACTGTCTTCTGGCCTTCAAAGTTTCTGATAAGAAATATATTTCTTAGGATAATAGGATAATAATAGGATAATAATCTTAGGATAATAATAGGATATTATTGAGGATCCCCTGTATGTGATGATTAGCTTCTCTCTTGCTGCTTTCAATATTTGCTCTTTGTTTTTGGCTTTTGAAAGTTTGGTGTGGGTTTCTTTGAATTCACTTTATTTGGAGTTTGTTGGGCTTCTTGGATGTTTATAATCATGTATTTCATGAAATTTGGGAAGTTCTCAGCCATTATTTTTTCATATATGTTCTCTTTCCCTTTCTCTCTGTTCCTTCTGGGATACCCACAATGCATATGTCGGTGTATTTGCTGGTATTGGAAAGGTTCCTTAGACTGTGTTCACTTTTCTTCAATCTTTTTTTCTTTGTTTCCCAGCATTGATAATTTCCATTGTCTTATATTTAAATCCACTGATTCTTTCTTCTACCTGCTTAAATCCACCTTTGAATCCTTTTTACCACCCTAGCTCCCATAAGCTCTGTGCAGGCTGTTCCAGGAACACTGCCTAGCTGCCTTCCAGGTGGCTGGAGATGGGTGATGGGTAGCCATTACTGTGTAAGAGCTGAAATTGACTAAAATCAACCACAATTTATTGTCCAAGCCTTCTCCTCAAAGTTGCAAGCCTTCCACAGACCCCAGAGTTCCAAAATAGTTATATCAGATAGATTCTGCCAGTCCAGTTATTGTCGAGGTGAGGAGACAGATTCCTGGTGCTTTCTACTCTGCCACTTTCTCAGAATTTTCATCATCTTTTACTTTCATTGTTTCTGTTAAGAAATCAGTTTTATGACAGTTGGTGCATCTTTGAAAGCAATCTATTCTTTCCCACCTGGCTCTTTGTACTCAGTATTTTACTGTGATGTAATTAAATGTCCATTTCTTTTTATTATCTTTTTAGAATTTTTAGGGCTTCATGAACCTTTACCTCCGTGTCTTCCATTAGTTTTGGAAAGGTCTTAGCTGTTATCTCTTACATTATTTTTCTCCTCTCCTTCTGGGACTCTAATTAATATGATAGACAGTCTCACTTGATACTTTATATCTCTTACCCTATTTTCTGCGTGCTTTAGTTCTTTAATTTCTTTACATTTAATTCTAGGTATTATCTTCTGGCTTCTTCCAGTTCATTTGCTCTTCAGCTGTGTCTTATATAATGTTGAACCTATCCACATTGAATTCTTAATTTCAGTTGTGTTTTTAGTTTTAGAGTTTTCATTTAGTACTTTAAAAAATAGTTTCCAGTTTTCTGCTGAAAGATCCCTATACTATCTTTTATCTCCCTGAAAATGGTCAGCATGTGTCTGTTAAATCCATTTTCTGAAGGCCCCGATAGTTCTGTTTATAGTGTCTTTTGGTTTTTCTGGTTTTCATTCATTGTGTCTTGTGCCCTTGTTTACCTGCCTATTTTTTTTTTAAATAAATTTATTTATTTTATTTACTTGTTTTTGGCTGCGTTGGGTTTGTTGCCGCACGCGGGCTTTCTCTAGTTGCGGTGACCGGGGGCTACTCTTTGTTGTGGTGCATGGGCTTCTCATTGTGGTGGCTTCTCTTGTTGCCGAGCATGGGTTCCAGGCACGTGGGCTTCAGTAGTTGTGGCACGCGGGCTTCAGAGCACAGGCTCGGTAGTTGTGGCGCATGGGCTTAGTTGCTCCACGGCATGTGGGATCTTCCCGGACCAGGGCTCGAACCCGTGTCCCCTGCATTGGCAGGTGGATTCTTAACCACTGTGCTACCAGGGAAGCCCCTACCTATTTTTATTTTGTGCTAGGTGTTGCATTTGCAGAAAGCTATGTTGAAATAATTTGAAGCCTAGAATCTTCCATAGATAATTTATATTTACTTCTGGCAAGTGGTTGGAAGTACCAGCACTGAGGGTAATTTCAAGGTGATTGGTAGCTAAGTTACTCCTGGTTTACTCTATCTCCTGGTGCACAGCTCTTCAAGGCCAAACCCAAAGATAAGGAGGATCCATCACTTGTTCCCCTCCTTATGTCCTAGTCTCCTTGCCCCTACCAAGATTCAGGAAGCCTTCAGAAGTGCTTGCTAGACCCTTAGTCTCTTCTTTTGGAATCAGCAAAACCTTCCCAGAAAAAGCACCCCAAACACCCAGATCACTTCCCCAGACTCTGTCTTCTTCCCTATCCTGACTTTATAATTCCTCACCACTTTGTTGCATCTCTGATGCTTTCAAGTAGATAATTATATTTTGTCCAGATTTTCTGTTTGTCCTCAGGATGAGGGTTGGTTCAGATTATTTGGCTTGCTATTAATGGAAGCAAAAATGCCCTCCTATCAACTTTTGCGATGCCCTCTATCATAGTCACAAATGGCCTTTTCATGCTTTTTATGATGTTTAAGCTTTTGACTAATAAGAGTAATGACCTTATTTAGCCTCCTTCCCTGCCTTTTTTTATTTTCTTTGAATTTTTTGTTCAGCTTTCACATTTTCTTTTTTTATTTGGCATCTTTTCTCGAGTTATATCAAAGCTGAATGCAAAAGAAAAAAATTGTGTTGTGAATGTGTCTATATATGCAGGGTAAAATTTGTTTTCATTCTTCCTGTCTTCCTCATAAAAAGTAGTTTGTTGGGCCTTAGAAATTTTTTGTTTGGGAATTTAGTATTAGAAGATACTATAATATTTAGTAATTTAGGTAAAACGCTTGAGCTGTACATTTTTTAAAAACTTGTCTTTTGGTTATTCATATATATATATAATTTTTAAAATTCTCATTAGACATGTATATTCATAGTGGGTAATTAATAAAAATCTTTCAATTTATTTTCATCTGAATTATTTCATGGAACTCATGATTCTGTTTTCTGGAGTTATGTTTATCCTAAAGCTAACTTAGGAAGAAGGGAAGAACGTTGGCCTCTAGGAAGAACATCAGAGAACTTGATTTAAGGTAGATAAGCCAATCAACCAATGGGCAATATCTCCAAAAATCACTAATAAGTTTCTACATAGAAATGTCGTATTTTCTAAACAAGCAAGTAAAACTTTACTCAATTATCATGGGATTGGGGGATTAAAGTAAGAAATAAAGGAATGTGTCAAACCGTGAGGTCCATTGAGGATCAAACTTGAGGTTGCTTCTGTTTCAACATTTTCATAAATATTCCTCTGGAGGAATTACAGGTGAAATTGAGAAATTTGTAGATAATGCAAAATCCACCTGAAAAGTAAAAATTCTGAGCTGATGGAAAACTGCGGGAAAATCCAACCAAATCTTATGAATTGTCACAAAAGTGGTAGATGACTAAGCATACAGTGAAAAGCAACCCAAATTGTGTTTATGATCGTGGGCTCCAACTTGCCATTTGCCACCTAGAAACTCAGGGCCAAATTAATTTTTGAGTGAGGTTTCTGGTGAAAAATCACAGATATTTGGGGGTCTGACAAATAGATTGCCAGTGGCTTTGTAAAATCTAACCTTTCAGACGTGGAAAAGGGATGAGCTGTTGGCATGGGAGGGTATCTTAAAAAGCTCTTGTGACGTTGATTTGGAACTGACCCCAGACACTAATGAAAGAGTAATCCTCCCTAAATCACCCCAAAGCTAGTAATCCCTAGGGCTGCATGTTGGTGATTAAAAAAGAAAGGTAGGAGCAGCTGTCTTTTTGTTCAGTTTAATTATGACCCAGTACCTGGGTGAGTGTTAATTTCCTGGTGGCACTGTAGGTGGGTGGAGAAAGGTGTTAGGTTTCTGCACGCTGCAAGGACTGAATGTGCAGACATGAATTCTGCCTGGTGTATGGCCAGGGATGTGGACACTGTTCAGGGGAGCTCAAGCTCATGAGCTCAGGTTGCGTGGCATTCAATTTCTGCCCTTTAAGTCTGAGACATGGGCTGCCGTGTGCCAGAGGACACAGCAGTGCTATCAGGTATCAGCTAGACTGCACACCTTAATTAGTAGCCCCCCACCTCCAGCAGTACAGCTGCTGGGCCTGTGGGGTATAACTCCATTAAGTCATCAGGAAGAAGAGGAATATTTAGCCCCCTTAATCCCTTCAGCACCAGAGGTCACAGAACTGGGCGTCTGCTTTCTCAAGTTCCCAGTTCCGAATATTCAAGTGGTGTCTAAGGGTGTGTTCACAGGCAGCCTGTGAGCTACTGGCTGTTCTTGGAAGTTAATGCCCCAGCTCCTGGTGAATGTGGAACCATTCCTCCCAACTCGTCTCCTCTGTGTTTTCTCTATTTGAGAATGGTCCTATGGTCTGCCCAGTCATCCAGCCAGATGCTTGATATCATTGCATATGCCTTCTACCTCCTAAATAGCTCTCGCATCTACTGCATCTTCTCCTTTTCCATTGCACCTGCCTTGTTCTCCTTCACCACCCCTCTTGAGGGTTTCTGCAGCATTTTCCCTGCCTGCCTGCAATCCCATCACTTTCTGTCCAGCTTCCACATTGCCACCAAAGCACTCTTCCTAAAGTGTCAATCTCCTCAGGTTGTCTACTTGCTTAAAGTTACACAGTAGCTCCTAATCACCTATAGCTGCTTTTGCTAATCTTCAATCATCTTCTTACCATCTTTGTGATGTTCAAATTTTACCTTCACTATTGCTTTATTATTATTTTAATTTAAACCACATCTCTCCTTTTAGTTTTACTTTTTACTTGTCCTTGGAAATACTATCCTTAAAGGCATGGGTTTCACATGCTACTTACAGTTCTCTGCTGTAACTACTATAATAATCAGTGTTAGGCTGCGTGCCACCTAAAATTGTTTCCTTGTGGGAAATACTGAGTATCCAAAGCCATTTATCATTTCCTCTCTAGTCTAATATTCCACAGGCTTGACTCCTTGTTATTGTTTGAACATATACAACCTTCCAAAACTGAGTCAAGAAGAAACAGACAATTTGAACAGACCAATCGCTAGTAGTAAAATTGAATTTGTAATAAAAGCTCCCAGCAAACAAAAGTCCAGGACTGGATGGTTTCACAGGGGAATAATACCAAATATATAAATGAGAACTAATACCTGTCCTTCTCAAACTATTCCAAAAAATTGAAAAGGAGGGAACACTCCCAGATTCGTTCTGTGAGACCACCGATACCATGATACCAAAACCAGACAAAGATGCTACAAAAAGATATCTTTGATGAATATAGGTGCAAAAATCCTCAACAAAATATTAGCAAACCAAATCCAGCAATATATAAAAAGGATCATATGCCATGATCAAGTTGAATTTATTCCAGGGACACAAGGATGGTTCATTCACAAATCAATCAATATGATACACCACATTAATAAAAGGAAGAATAAAGATCATATGATCATTTCAATAGATGCAGAAAAAGCATGTGACAAGATTCAACATCCATGATAGAATCTTTCCAGAAAGTGAGTATGGAAGGAACATAACATAATAAAGATCATTTATGACAAACCCACAGCTAACATCATTCTCAATGGTGAAAAGCTGAAAGGCTTTCCTCTAAATTCAGGAATGAGACAAGGACGCCTACTCTCACCAATTTAACATAGTATTGGAAGTCCTAGCTACAGCAGTCAGCCAAGAAAAAGAAAAGGCATCCAAATTAGAAAGGAAGAAGTAGAACTGTCACTACTCACAGATGACTTAATACTTTATATAGAAAACCCTAAAGTCTCCACCCCAAAACTATTAGAATAAATGAATTCAGCAAAGTTTCAGGATACAGGATTAATATACAGAAATCTGTTGCTTTTCTGTACACTAGTAATGAACTATCAGAAAGAGAATGTAAAGAAAAAAATCGCATTTAAAACCACATCAAAACAATAAAATACCTAGGAATAAATTTAACCAAGGAGGTAAAAAACCTATATTCTAAAAACTATAAAAAAATTGATGAAATTGAAGATGATGCAGAGAAATGAAAAGATGTCTCAGGCTTTTTGATTGGAAAAATTAATATTGTTAAAATGGCTATACTATCCAAAGCAATTGCTATCAAAATACCCATGACATCTTTCACGGAAGTAGAACAAATAATCCTAAAATTCATACGAACCCCCCCCCCCCACACACAAAAGGAGTTATAACCCTCCCACACTTCAGACTATACTACAAAGCTACAGTAATCAAAACAGCATGGTACTGGAGCCAAAGCAGACACATAGATCAATGGAACAGAATAGAGAACCCAGAAATAAACCCATGTACCTATGGTCAATTAATCTCTGACAAAGGAGGCAAGAATGGAGAAAAGGCAGTCTCTTCAATAAATGGTGCTGGGAAAATTAGATACCTACATGTAAAACAATGAGATTAGAATATTTCTTCACACGATATGCAAAAATAAACTCCAAATGGATTAAAGACCTAAATGTAAGACCTGAAATCATAAAACTCCTAGAAGAGAACATAGAACAAACACTCTTTGACATAAATCATAGCAATATTTTTTGCAATCTGTCTCCAAGGCAAAATAAATAAAAGCAAAATAAACAAATGGGACCTAATTAAACTTAAAAGCTTTTCCATATCCAAGGAAACCATCAACAAAAGAAAAAGACAACCTGCGGAACTGGAGAAAATATTTGCAAATGATGTGACTGACAAGGGGTTAATATCCAAAATATATAAACAGCTCATGTAATACAACATCAAAAAAATTACCCAATCAAAAAAAAAAATGGGCAGAAGATCTGAGTAGACATTTTTCCAAAGAAGACATACACATGGCTAATAGGCACATGAAAAGATGCTCAAGATTGTGACTCATCAGAGTAAAGCAAATCAAAACAAGGAGAGATCACCTCACACCTGTCAGAATGGCTATTGTGAAAAAGCCTCCAAATAATGTTGGCAAGGATGTGGAGAAAAGGGAACCCTCATACACTATTGGTCGGAATATAAATTGGTGCAGCCATTATGGAAAACAGTATGGGAGTTCCTCAAAAAACTGAAAATAGAACTACCATGTGAACCAGCAATCCCATCCTGGGATATATCCAGAACAAAAGGAAATGCTAATTTGAAAAGATATATGCACCTCAACATTCATAGCATCACTATTTATAATTGCCAAGATATGGAAGCAACCCAAGTGTCCATCAACAGATGAATGGATAAAGAAGATATATATATATATATATATATATACACAATGGAATATTACTCAGCCATAAAAAGAATGAAATTCTGACATTTGTAGCAATGTGGATGGACCTAGAGAATATTATACTAGTGAAATAAATCAGAGAATGACAAATGCTGTATGATATAATTTGTATGTGGAATCTAAAAAATAATAGAAATGAATGTATATAGCAAAACAGAAACAGACTTACAGATATAAAAAACAAACTATTTGTTACCAATGCGGAGAGGGAAGGGGGGAGGGGCATGTTATGGGTATGGAATTAAGAAATACAAACTACTATGTATAAAATAGATAAGCAACAAAGATACGTTGTATAGCATAGTGGAATATAGCCATTATCTTGATAACTCTTAATGGAGTATAATCTGTAAAAATACTGAATCACTATGCTGTACACCTGAAACTAATATAATATTGTAAATCAACTATACTTTAATAAAAATATGTTATGATGCCTCTAAAAGTATGTCATTAAATAAACACAATGGTTTTTTCTTAATAAACATGAATTTTTACTTCATTGCATCTGACATATTAAACAATAAATCAATCACTAATTATAAAGGACCTACTATATGCTAGCTACTTGACTTTATGGTTAAAAGTAGTAAGAGCTTATGATATTGGAGGCAAAACAATTTAGTGATTTAATCTTAACATGTAGATATGAAGCTCTATTTTAAACTATCGAAGATATGATACCGAATCACATATTGTCTAAGATTTAACTCTACAGGTAGGCATCGTGCTGTAAAGACACCTGAAGAGAGAAAAAAAACGAGTGATTTGTTTTCTAAGAAGCTTGACCAGAACCCCTACTTATAAAATATGCCAGGGACCCACATGTGAGGCTTTTTGAAAATAATTCAGAAAGTGGCAACTCACTGTCATGGAAAGCTGGAATAGCATATTATATCTGAGGAAGAGAAGACTTCCAAGAGGGGTTTTGAGCTTTTTTTTTAATATGTAAAATAATTGGCTTGCTGCAACTAGAGAACACCCACATGCAGCAACGAAGACCCAATGCAGCGAAAAAAAAAAAAAAGTCCTTTGCTAGTACGTAAAATAACAACAGTTATAGTAGTACCACCAATATATATCAGAGGGAATGCTAGATTGCTAGAGCTGGGAAACACCTTTGGCATCATTTAGTCCAAGGATTTTGAAATGTATATTTAAAGTTTATATATCTATTCTTAAAATATGAGAACACCTTCCCACCTTTTCTTTAAAAAACAAACAAAAATTTCCATGGCAGCCCATTATCTAATGTAGAAAAAAATTTCTGTGATTGAAGGATGTTCAGTGGAGCAAGAGGAAGGTGGGTTGAAGATTCCCACCTGCTAGTTTCCTGTTAACTGTCCAGCCTAGCAAGGGGATAGAGGACCACCCATGAGGTATTCCTTGATCCCTAAAAGTGCACTTGCTTGTGCACTGGGATGCTGTGTACTCAGGTGGAGATTCACTGGGGGTGGGAGGGTCATTTCTTTTCTAACTCTTTCCCTGGTTCACGTCTTATTGGACAAATCATTTTTCCTTCTTTACCTAGTTTTTTCATCTACTATAATATGGAGATGATTAGGATCTCCTGATTTCATCATTAAGTTGCTGAATTAATAAATTCCTGGAGATAGATGGGTTAAAATAAAGTCTATCTATTTGGACTATAAATTGGTACTCAGCCTTCAGAACGAGAATGACCCAGACTGAAATGAATTTACCATTTACTTGTTATGTGACATGGGCAGCATATATAATCTCTCAGAGCTGGAGTGCCCTCCTCATTTTAAAAAAGGGATGGCAATGATTCTTTACAAGGTTATGAATATTATATGAGGTCACTCATATAACACATAATACAGTGCCTGGTCTATAGTAAATAATCAGTATAATGTAACGGTTAAGAGAATAAACTATCCTTAGGCTCAGATACTGGCCTTATTACTCATTGTCTAGATGCCCATGGACAAGTTACTTCACCACTCTGAGTTTCAACTTTTCTCACCTAAAAAATGGATATAATTATAGCACTTACCTTATAGACTTGTTATAAGGATTAAATAAGATAATGCATATAACATAGTTAGCATATTTTGTTCTTGTCAATTAGCACTGCTTCTAAAATTACATGTGTAATTTTAGAATGTGTAAGAAAACAATCATTATGTTTTCCCAAATATTTGTTGTCCAGAATTCTTATCTAATTATTTAAAATGATAAAAAATGGAGAAACAGCATATATGTAAGTATAAAAGATTGCTTAGATAAAACATGACCCATTCATAAGATGGAATAAGTTGCAAGCATTAAAATAACAATGTAGGAAGTTATTTGATGATATGGGAAAATATTCTTTATACATTGTTAAAAATAATAAATCTTATTAGTATTTTATTTACTCATATGTTTAAAAACTTATTTTAAGGAAAAACTCAGCATTCATCTGTCCCTCTCTCCAAAAGTAGTCACTTTCCTTTCTTTTTACTATTTCTTCAGCCATTTATCTCCAGATTTTTAAACATCGTATTTGTACTGCTCTTTCTTGATTTTTCAATTTTAGGCAATATTTACTGTCTTCCTACCATAGAAGATGAGAATTTAGCATCCCCTTCCTCTCACAATACAAGCTTCCCCTTCTCATCATTCAACTGTCATCATTCTACTAAATCAACATTTAATATTTACTTTTTTACAATTTTGGTTCCAGCTGAGCTGTTATATACTGTGATTACGTTTCCTTTCTTGGACAACTTGTTTTTTCCCTTGTAGTTCATAGTTGCTTCAGTTTATTTCATTTGTTTTCTTGCTTGTTTGTTTTTAATATACTCTGCTAGGCAGAATTCGAAGATGGCTCCCTGGTGGACATGCCCTGTGTAATCCCTGCCCCTTGGGTGTTGGAAGGACCTCTAAATATGAGGAGACATCACTTCTGTGATTATGCTAATTATATGGCAAAAAGGACTTTGCATATGTAATTAAGAATCCTAATCAGCTTACTCTAAGTTAATATAAGGAAGATCATCTTAGGTGGGTCTGGCCTCATCAGGTGAACACTTAAAAGAAGTTACCTAGCAACTTCTGAGCAAAAGGGCATGGGAAGTATTGTAAAATTTTTGATACCTTGTAGGTCTGAAAATGTATTTATTCTAGTCTCACACTGGATAGTTTGAATGGGTATAGAATTCTGAATGAATAATAATTTTTCATCACAATTCTGAGAGCATTAATTAATTTTCTTGTAGCTTTCAGGTTGTTATTGAGAAGGCTGATGGCATTATAATTTATGATTTATTGTATATGACCTGTTTTTTTTCTCTAAAAGGTTTTTATGTTTTTTTTCTCTTTATCACCAGTGTTTAAAGTTTCATAATGATGTATGTGTTTTGGAGCAGATATATATTTTATTCATTGTGCTGGGCCCTCCATGGACTTTTCATTCTGGAAACCTATGTTCTTCAATTCTGGGAACTTTCTCTGTATTATTTATTGGAGAATTTCTGCCCCTTTGTCTTCTCTGTTCTTTCTTTCTGGAACTCATTGTCACTTTGTTTTACTTTCTTAGAGATTTCATCAACTCTATCTTCCAAGCTCTTATTGAATTTTAAATTCATGTTTTGATGTCTTTAATTTTCAAGAGCTCTATTTTGTCCTCCAGTTCTTCCTTCCCTTCCTTTCTGACCCCTTTTCTCTTCCTTCCTTCCTTCTCTCCTGTCCTCCACAATTCCTCCCTCCCTCCCTCCCTCCCTCCCTCCCTTCCTTCCTTCCTTCCTTCCTCTTTGTCTTATTTCATGAATGCAAGATTTTCTTTTATGTTTAACTGGAAAATAGTTATAGTTTTCTTTTGTTATATTTTGCTCCCTGCATGGTCTCTGTTTACTCAGAATTCCTTTTTAAATTTATTTATTTATTGCTTTGGTCTCTGACTTCTGCATCTGATGTCTGATGGTCTCTTACTGTCATATTTAAGGCTGAGGCCCATGCAGGCATACCTGGTTTATTGCACTTCACAGATAGTGGGTTCTTTTTACAAATCGAAGGTTTGTGGCAACCCTGTGTCGAGCAAGTCTATCAGTGCCATTTTTCCAAAAGCGTTTGCTCATTTCATGTTTCTGTGTTACATTTTAGTAATTCTCACCATATTTCAAGCTTTTTCATTATTATTATATTTGTTGTGATCTGTGTGATGTAACTATTGCAAAAAGATTATAACTTTCTGAAGGCTAGCATTTTCTAAATTCACTCTTTTTTTTTCGGTACGCGGGCCTCTCACTGTCGTGGCCTCTCCCGTTGCGGAGCACAGGCTCCGGACGCGCAGGCTCAGCGGCCATGGCTCACGGGCCCAGCCGCTCCGCGGCATGTGGGATCTCCCGGACAGGGGCACGAACCCGTGTCCCCTGCTTCGGCAGGCGGACTCTCAACCACTGCGCCACCAGGGAAGCCCCCACTCTTTTTTAAAAAAAAATTATTTATTTGTCTGCTCCAGGTCTTAGTTGCGGCATGTGGGATCTTTTAGTTGTGGCATGTGAACCCTTAGTTGCAGCATGTGGGACCTAGTTCTCTGATGAGGGATCAAGCCCGGGCCCCCTGCATTGGGAACGTGGAGTCTTAGCCACTGGACCACCAGGCAAGTCCGTGAAGGCTAGCATTTTCTGATGGTTAGCATTTTTTAGCAATAAAGTATTTTTTTAGCAATAAAGCATTTTTAGCAATAAAGATTTTTTAATTAAAGTATGTACATTGTTTTTTAGACATAATGCTATTGCACACTTAATAGACTACAGTATAGTGTAAACATAACTTTTATATGCACTGGGAAACCAAAAAAATTTATGTGACTCTCTTTATTGCAATACTCGCTTCGTTGTGGTGGTTTAGAACTGAACCCACAATATCTCTGAGGTGCGCCTGTAAATGCCAATGGAATGCCTATGTGCATGGGCAGAGTTTTACAAAGGTTGGCTTTTCCCATTTGATTGGGGTTGGTGATCATTGGGGATGGGCCATTGCATTGAGGAATCACCAAGTCTATTACCTAAGGAGTGTGTCATAATACTCTGTTTTCAGTATGTTCCTCACCACTACCCCCACCAGCGACTGCTGTCTTTGAGTACAAATCCTCTCAAATCCCCTCTCTTCTGAAAGTCATTCTCTTGTTTTCTGCTGCGATGGGGAGGCCCAATTGCCTGGCTGAGGGGTAAAGATCTCAAAAGTTAACCGTTTCTTAAATAAAATTTCAAGAAATTTTCCTATTTGGTCCTAGCCAGAACTACCTGCCCACTCTTCCTTTCGGAAGTAGATGATGCATTAAATCCCTGAGATAGTTCAGAGTTTTGTGGCACAACTGGCATTGCTTCTTATTGGCTTCTTCACTTTGAAACTTAGATTTCAACTTTCTCTGATCGGCCTCGTCAGTTACCACTCAGCTATTTGTTTTGTCAGTTTCCAAAATTTTGTTGACATCTCTTATCTGCTGTTGTTTCCTCTCTTGTACTCCTCAACTTTGTGGGTTTACATTTCATTTTACCTTAGTACCATTTTAGAGCTGTTTGGAGAGCAGATAGAAAAGAATGTGTTCAATCTGCCATACCTACTCAGCAGCATTTAAAAATTCCATTTTTAAAGGAAAAAGTATGCATATATTGTAAATAAAAAATATCTACACCAAACTTGTTAGCAGAGGTCATCTCTGGGTGTTGCGATTATGGGTAGTTTTTCTTTTTTTTTTTTTTTTGCGGTACGTGGGCCTCTCACTGTTGTGGCCTCTCCCGTTGCGGAGCACAGGCTCTGGACGCACAGGCTCAGTGGCCGTGGCTCACAGGCCCAGCCGCTCCGCGGCACGTGGGATCCTCCCATACCCGGGCACGATCCCGTGTCCCCTGCATCGGCAGGCGGACTCTCAACCACTGCGCCACCAGGGAAGCCCGGTAGTTTTTCTTTACTTGCTTATATTTTTCAAAATTATCTATAGCAAGATACTTAGTAACTAGAAAACAATGATCTAAGTAAAATGATATTATTAGATAGCTGTCTCAGTCAAAGCATTTTATACTAGTTTAAAATCGGATTAGTTGAATCATATGAAATTGCTATTTTTTCAAATAAAACAAAGGTTGAATAACAGTCATTTCATATGGTTCAATCTAAACTATCTAATATAGTACAGACCTTAGAGGAGACATAGCCTGGAAAGTGAAGCCATTGTCTACTCAGGTCAGATTAAAAGTCAAGAGAATGTAAACCATCTTTTATTGATAGGTGACTCTTGGGGTTCACCCCAGAGCCATTGCCTGTGCTATTCTCCAAGGGCCATTCTTTACTGGGCCCAGTGGTTGAAGATATTCATGTGCTAACCTAGTTTTCAGCAGCACACTGATTTGGATATAACTGATAAGAAAAATAGTATTATTTCCTTCTTTTCTCCCTTACTGGTACGCTTCACACATATCTGTATTGGAATTCCCTGGGCATATGCCTTTTTCTCTCTTCTAGATTGTTACAGTCTTTGAAGGTAGGGATCCTCATCTTACTGGTGTTTATGGATTGTTTGAGAAAACACTGCTCAGTGTATCACACAGTGTTTTTCTCTAAAGATTCATAGGAGAAATTTTTCTTGGGCAAATGGCTTGTTTTTAGTTTAGGAGCACAGTGTAATGTATGCCAGATTGTATTTCCCCCACTTTGCATGGGCTGCTAGGAAGCTCAGAGCCACACTTGTGCCATAGTTCTAAGCAGTTCCTTCTTGAAATCTCTGCTTAGATGTCTTGTGGTTTTTCTGTTAGTTTCTTATTGCTGCTGTAACGATTACCATAAACTTAGTGGCTTAAAGCAACACAAAGTTATCACCTTACAGTTCTGGAGCTCAGGAATCTTAAATCAGTTTCACTGGACTAAAATCCAGGTGTTGGCAGGTGTTTCTTCTGGAGACTGTAGGGGAGAATCCATTTCCTTATCTTTTACAACTTCCTGGGCTTGTTACCCCTTCCTCCGTTTTCAAAGCCAGCAGCACATTATCTTCTCTTCTCTCTGACTTCTGCTTCTGTGCCTACATCCTTTCTGACTCTGATCCTTTTTCCTCCTTCTTATAAAGACCCTTGTGATTACTTTGAGCCTACCCTGATAATCCAGGATAAAATCTCCCCATCTCAAATTTTTAACTTAGTCATACCTGCAAAGCCTCCTCCCCCCGCCCCTTTAATAGATTTTAGTTTTTAGAACAGTTTTAGGTTCACAGGAAAATTGAGCAGAAAGTACAGAGATTTCCCATATACTTTCTACCCCCATACGTGCATAGCCTCCTCCACTCTCAATATCCTGCACCAGAGTGGTACGTTTGTCACATTGATGAACCTGCATTGACATGTCATCATCACCCAAAGTCCATTGTTTACATTCTTGGTGTTGTACATTCTATGGGTTTGGACAAATGTATAATGACAGGTATTCATTATTGTGACATCATACAGAGTATTTTCACTGCCCTAAAATTCCTCTGTGCTCTGCCTATTCATCTCTTTCTCCCAACCCCTGGTAACCACTGTTCTTTTCATTGTCTCCATAGTTTTGCCTCTTCCAGAGGGTCATATAGTTGGAATTATACAGTATGTAGCCTTTTTGGATTGGCTTTTTTCACTTAGCAATATACATTTAAATTTCCTCCAAGTATTTTCATGGCTTGATAGCTCATTTCTTTTTAGCACTGAATAATATTCCATTGTTGGGATGTGCCACAGTTTATTAATTCGTTCACCTACTGAAGGACTTCTTGGTAACTTCCAACTTTTGGCAGTTATAAATAAAGCTGCTGTTAACATGTGTGCAGGTTTTTGTGTGGACATAAGTTTTGAACTTATTTGAGTAAATACCATGGAGTGTGATTTTTGAATCGTGTGATAAGAGTATGTTTAATTTCGTAAGAAACCACCGAACTGTCTTTCGAAGTGTGTGTACCATTTCGCATTCCCACCAGCGGTGAGTGAGAATTCCTATTGTGCTGCATCCTCATCAGCATTTGGTGTTGTCAGTGTTTGGGGTTTTGGTCATTCTAATAGTCATGTAGTGTTAACTCATTATTGGTTTAACCTGCATTTTCCTGATGACCTATGATGTCGAGCAGCAGAGTTCCTTTTTATCACGTGAGGTAACATATTCACAGGTTCTGGGGATTAGGCCATGGTCATCTTATTCAGACTGTCACAATCTTCTCAATATTAATTCTGTGCAAATGAACATTTTTCTTTCCCTAACTAAAGCAGTACCTCTGTAAACCCGTCTCCCTGCATCCTTCCCCATCTCAGTAAATGGCCCTCCCATCTACTAATCATTCACCGCAGACACTCCCTCCCTCCCCCCACATCCAGTCCCTCATGTGGTTCTGCCATATCCACTTCTAAGATGTATCTAGAGTCCAATCACGTGTCTTTGTGGCCACAGCCACCACCCTAGGCTAAGCCACCACCATCTCTCGCCTGAACCACCATAACAGCTCTCTAATTTTTCTCTTCCACTCTTGCCTTTTACTATATTCTCTATAAATCATCCAGATTAAAAAAAACACAAAAACCACAAAGCAAAACATGCCATCTTCCTACTTTAATACACACTAATACAGTAATTTCCTTTCTCATAGGGAATAAAATCTAAACTTCCTCCTATAGCTCATAAGGCCCTTCTTAAAGCACATCTCACTCTGCTCTCTTCACCACCATATTCTCGCCACGCCAGCCCCCCTCATTTTTCTCTAAATGGCCCAAGCCATGCTTCTTGCATGCGGTTCCTCTGCCTGAACTCTTCCCCCAACTCTTTACTGACTAAATCCTTGTCATCTTTTTGGTCTCAGCTGAAATGTCTCCTCCTCAGAGATGACTGTCCATACGACCCCACATTGCTTTGCACCCACTTTTCTCCACCACCTCACGCCTTTACATAGTCTTCATAGACTTATCACTATTGGTAATTACTCAGTTGTTGTTTATGTCATTCATCTTCTCTCTCAGGTTGTTAATTCCACGAAGGCAGGGCCATTTCTGCTTCATTCATCATTGGATGCTTCATTGGTATTTGGCACTTAGGAGGCACTGAATGCATTTTGTATATTATCCTCACCCTGACTTTATCTTACGCTTTTGCTTTTATTTTCCTTTTTTAAGGGAAAATACATTTTTAAAAAAATTCCCTTTGTTGGAGTATAGTTGACTTACACTGTTGTGTTAGTTTCTGCTGTACAGCAAAGTGAGCCAGTTATACTATTTTCCTTTTGTTTGGATCTTCTATAGCTTTCTGCTGTAGCAAGAGAAAAACTCACAAAGTCCCAGGATCTACTCAGAGTTGAGGAGGTAGAGCTATCTCTGCCCTTCACCCCTCCCCAGTTGTACTATGTGTCATGGGTAAAAGAAATGTTTTCTACTAGTATTATCTCCCAAGGGAAAGTGGGGATTCACCCCAGAATGCCGGATAGGCCATGGACCATCTAAGGGGAAAGCCAGAATGCCTTTCTGGACTTGGGATTAAAATTGTCCTGCCTAATAATGTAAAAAGCTTATTTTCACTCACTGGGGGCAGAGTGCTTCCTTAGATTAATATCATGCTAAATGATTTTATTTTTTCTCCCACTGGCTGGGTTTGGAGATAAGAAATACTTAGGCTGTGGATTCTAGGAGGAGGCACCAGGTTCAGAGCTCGTCTGCTTGTAGAGACAATGAGGACACTTGAGATGAGCAGTGTGTGAATGTGTAGGATTCCTCAGGAGAGCAATGACAGTACGGGATACCCTGGGAGAAAGAGGTCCTTAGCGCTTTGCTCCTGATCTCTGACCCTTGAGCAGGTGGCAGACAGAGTACCTTCCTTCATTCTGAGACACAGTTGTCATATTCCTTGGCACGGTGCCCTTGGCCTTCCATATATGCTGTTCTATTCAGAGCTAGCGAATAGCTTATGGATTTAGGTTCTCGACTGGGTCAGGAAACCTGTATTGGCATCAAGTTTGTCGATCCTCCCCAGGACCTCTTTCCCTATAGGTGCCACATGCCATGATTTATACACAAACATGATTTGCCTGATTGTTGCAGTCTGGGCCCAGAACAATTTTAATTAACAGGAAAATGGTCCTCAATACACCGATTAGACCTCTTCAGGTACGGCAAGATAAAAGCCTGATAATTTGGATGGAGTACTCTTCTTAAATGTCTACTCTATACACAGCAGCCAATGGGAAAGCCAGGTTGTCTCCCACCTGATCCAATGAGTAATTAAGAGAGGGCTTTTTCTTCCCCATCTCTCCCCTCCCTCATCCCCCACCCCAACTGAAGCTTAACAGGTTGGTGTTATAATTTGGAGACTTTCAGGGGTGTCATGCTAGGAGCTTAGGCAAGAGACAGGGTGTCTCTTCCCCAGCTCCCCAGGCATGTCCAGCTGGATTTGAAAAGCAGGCAAGTGACAGGAGGAAAGAGGTGGAAGCAGGCAAAGTAGGTAACGTTTCTCAGCAAAGTTTGAGAGGGGCCTGTGGCCATGAGTGAGCTGGGCACACAGAAGACCAGCGATGGTACCGTCTCTCGCCTGCTCAATGTGGTGGAAAGTGAGCTTCAGGCAGGGAGGGAAAAAGGCGACCCTACGGAGAAGCAACTTCAGATCATCCTGGAGGATGCCCCTCTCTGGCAGAGGTTCAAGGAAGTCACTAATGAAATGATCGTGACCAAGAACGGCAGGTGAGTTTATCCACGGCCCTGCTTGGGCTGGCGGGGCTTGGCAAGGGAAGCGAAGCCCCTTGAGTATCGCAGAGGCTGCCGCTCTTAACTCAGAGGCAGCGGGGTCTGATTAAACATGCTCCCGAGGAGGACAGTCTCCCACGGCTTTCCCCCAGCCAACTTAATTAATTTCTCTGAGATCATCAGAGAAGTGGAGGGTGAAGCCACCTGTCCTGCGTGCATTTTAAATGAAGAAATTCTGGGAAATTATTATAAAGGGGGGCATGTCCCATGGGTTTGGGAAACGCACTCAAATGTCAGAAAATAATGTTAATTTTTGACTGACTGTATATCCTGGAGCAGATTATTATTCTTTGAGCCCCAACTCTGTTCAGATAAGGTAACAGGCAACTTTATTTGGAAGCTGGATGGTTTCCTCTGAAGTGTAGCGAACTTGCCAGACATTTCTGACTAGTTGAAGATTCAGAGGCAAAAAGGCAAATTTAATCTCACTGCCTATCCCTGCATCTGCTTCTTCCTGTGTGTTTGTGGTGAGTGTTCATTTGAGATTGTGTGTGTTTATGACGATGTGAGAGTTGTTGCAGTAATAGTTAATGAAACCGTAATATACTGCCCTGAGAAAAGAGAAGATGCCTTCCTTTTTTTTTTTTCATTGCAACAAATTAGGGATTAACTGAAATGGATCTCTGTTGGCATTTCTTGGGTTCTATTAAATCTAGCTCTGCCAAGTGACGTCTAGGTAATATTAGGAGCTTCTATTTAGTAGAGGAGATAAAAATATTTAGAAAGAAAATCTCAGTGCTCCCAGCTTGGCCAAACAGGTCCCAACATTCAGTTGACACTGATCTTTCTGTTCACATGGTCACAAAAGTACAAAACGTCGAAAGGCATTTTCAACATGGTTAGTTTCAGCAGAACTTTGATTGTGACCCTTGAGAGAAATTCTGTTCTCCAATGACAGAAAAGTCCAAGCTAGTTGAACTTCGGGCAGGCTTTTGTCCTTGTGAAAAATGCTTCCTTTCCTGATGTCTCAGTTTTCCATTGCTGCATAAAATGCACGGTATAGAGAATGAACCATTCCCATCTATCCGGGAAAATTATGAACTTGAGTGTTGTTGTGTGACATTAAAGTGCTTGGTAAGTAAAACGTGTTCCAGAAATAAGGGCGTTTCAATAAATTGTGATTATTAATAGTAGCAGGAATATCAACCTTGCTTGATGCTTCTGTTTTCGCTCTCTAAATGGGTCCCATATTTATTTCATATATGGGATTTATTATTTTTAATATTTGTAATTATAATTACACCTGTTCCTACTCTTGATCTGTATTGACACATTATTTTTGGTAGAAAGAAATAGGAAACGTGTTTTCAATTTCAAAGAATCATCCCCAATTCCTAATTGGATTTACTTTCTTCCCTTTCAAAGATGAGTGATGACACAATGGTAAAAATTTTATGATGTCTGATGACGGGTAGAACTTTCTGTTCATTATTCTTTGTAGTTACACTAATACTTAGCCTCATACTATCTGTTTGGCTGTCAAAGCAGTCATATATGGAAGTAAAATAAGTACAACCGTCAAGAAAAATATATAGTTAATCTGTTTCAATGAGGAATAAATAAAAGTTTCTAAAACCATTATAAAATTCAATTTAATAATATGCCACATTGGTATGTACTTTTATAATTTCAGAAGAGCTTTCTCTTGCCTTTTTGCGCCTATATAATTTTTTCTTCATATTTAAAACTGAAAAGTCTTCACATGTTTAAAGTCATTAACTATGTGAAAATTATTCTTTGTAGAAAGAGTCTAATTATGGTCAACATGGTTATTCTTATTTTCTGTGGAGGTCCTGGCGACGTTTCACCTCCTTAGTGAACTGAATCTTTTCTTAGGGTTTCTGAACCCCTTAGCGTCAAGATTTTGCCAGGAGATAGAAAGTTCCCTTTGTACTTCAGATAAAGAAGGGAAGACAAATCTCTAAGAAATTGATGTGGTTGATAATGAATGAGTGTGGTTTGGAATTACTCTCAATCTCTTAGCTTCTCAGAATAAATTGTTAACAACACTTTCCTGCTCTGGATATAGACACATCTTTCTTGTTTTGTTGTTTTCTTTACTCTCATCTTCATCTCTTTCCCCCCCCCCACTTTTTTTCTCCTCACCATCTATTCCTGTATCTCTCCATTTTACCCATTTTCCTCTGGCTGTAGAATGATGTCTACTCTAGATGCAGCATCCCTGCCTTTCACACAAACTCCTGAGCCTGAGGTAGATGGATTTGTGGCCCTTCTTTGGGGAGAAAAACATTCCTGGTTGTTAACACCCAGTCCTTGCCCTTTTCATTCGCGTTACTCGCCTGCCCCTGCAGGCAGTTGACTTTCTGACTTTTCTAAAGCTTCAGTGAGGGTAATCAGATAGCTCTTGCACACTTGAGTGTAATTGTTCTGTGTAATAGCAAGTTTTAAAACAGCATAGGGGCTTCTCTGGTGGCGCAGTGGTTGAGAGTCCGCCTGCCGATGCAGGGGACACGGGTTCGTGCCCCGGTCCGGGAGGATCCCCCATGCCGCGGAGCGGCTGGGCCCGTGAGCCATGGCCGCTGAGCCTGCGCGTCCGGAGCCTGTGCTCCGCAACGGGAGAGGCCACAGCAGCGAGAGGCCCGCGTACCGCAAAAAAAAACCCCAAAAAAACCCCAGCATAGGACGGGCTGATGAATTAAGAGTCATTTTCAAACGGAGACTTATTTATGTGTATAAATAGGAGGCTTGCTTCTGACATTGATCAGAAGTAGTAAACAGAGATTTTCCCTGAAAATCATTGAATTATCCCCAGAAACTGGGATTATGATGGTTCTTCATTCCTCCCACTCCTGTCCCTCCCCCCCCTCCGCCCCCGTTTTACTATTTCTTTTCCCGTTCCTCTTTCTTTTTTCTTCCCTTCTTTTTTATTTAAAATATTTATTCATATTCAATAGTCTTTCAGAACTAACAATAACAATTATAATACTCCCCTAGAGCTCATTTGAATCACCACTAGTGCATCCAGCTTGTAAGTACTTCCTTTTATCTCCATCCTTTAAGCTAGGAACTTATATTTTAGGTTGCAGAAAAAAATTTATTTCAGCTTTCAGTGGCAAGTAAGTGAAATCTCTTGCACCTTTTGTTTTCTCTACGGTAACATCTTCACCTTAGGGGAAACAGCTATATTTCATGTGTATTTCCATGCAGTTAAATAATTTAATTTCATTTGGATTAAATATGCCTTGAGGAGACTTTAAGAAATTGGAAGGATTTCTGATGTCATTGGTGTATCCATTTGTTATCATAAAATAAGTGTTAGGATCATTAAGTTGAACTTGCCAGTGATTAAGTGATGTTGGTGCAGTGAGCTGATGTTCATAGTTTCCAGGGATGGAGTTGCAAGAGGAGAGGAAACCAAGGTTGCACATCAGGAAATAATTTTCCATGTCCCTGTAGTCCATGGATATTTGTCTCTGAAGTTTACAATTGCAGTTGATGAGGATCATATGTATTTGTGTGATCTGCCTCTAACCAGGCTACTTTGGTTTCTTGCTGCTCTTCCTATACGCCTCAACATCCATGTCCTATGGGTACACAAGCACGCGCACTCCAAAAGCTCTGATGAGTGTTTCAGGATTATTATAGTTCTGTGGGGAAATGGAGGAAGGAGTTTACAAGTGAAACTTCCTGAATTTTGCCTTTAACCATCTCTGCTGTTTTTTCCCACCTAGAAAATCTGCTTTATCTCTGCCCTCTTTCTTTTTTTTTTTTTTTTGCGGTACGCGGGCCTCTCACTGTTGTGGCCTCTCCCATCGCAGAGCACAGGCTCCGGTTGCACAGGCTCAGCGGCCATGGCTCACGGGCCCAGCCGCTCCGCAGCATGTGGGATCTTCCTGGACCGGGGCACGAACCCGTGTCCCCTGCATCGGCAGGCGGACTCTCAACCACTGCGCCACCAGGGAAGCCCTCTGCCCTCTTTCTTCCTTCCCACAGACCTCACTCCTCAGAGCCTTCTCCAGCAGTGCTGGCTCTCAAGATCCTCTGTTAGAGAAATGAAAACTGAAAAACTAGCCTCACAGCAAATCAACACAGAGTTCACTGGCCAAGCCTAAGCATGTGTGGTTCCTCAAGCCCGGTTTTGAGGAGTGCTTATATGCCCTGCCACATTTGCTTCTCTCTCTCTCTCTGATATCGGGTCTGATTTACATATTTCTTAGCTTCTCAAAGACTCTTGGCCATCTCTGTGGTTAGCCACACCTTGGGAAGAAAAGGGAAAAAAGATCAAATTGATAAGAAATGCAGTTTATCCCTCACAGCATAGCCTGGTCATGAGTGCTGCCCGTAAGTAAATAGATAACACATCCCGGTCCTTGTGAGGCCAGAGAAAGAGGCAGGGGGGAGGCAGGAGGAACTGAACTTGGCTTAGAGACAGGGTGAGTTCCATTGCCAGTTACAAGACTTTTGGCTGGTTGACTGACTTATATTTACTCCTCATTGGCATAATGGAGATAAAAATATATAGCATCTCTTAGTTCATTTGTGTTGTGATAAAAAATAAAAATCGTAAAATCCTTGGCAAATGAAGTACTAGAGAATAAAGCAACAAATGGTTCTACCACGTTTTGGATGTGTCCTTCTAAGAGCCAGGACACCATGGCTTCTTTACTTCTTTACTTTTCTTTTGTTAACAGCTTTATTGTGATAATTTACATACCATACAATTCACCGATTTAAAGTATAGCATAATGTCTTCAGGGTTCATCCATGTTATAGCATTTTTATTGACAAACTACATTTCATTGTATAAATACACCTCGTTTTATTTATTCACTCATCAATGGACACGTGTGTTGTTTCCATTTTTTGACTGTAATGAATAATGCTGCTATGACTGTCTGTATACGAGGTTTTATGGGTGTATGTTTTCATTTCTCTTGCATATACACCTAGGAATGGAATTGCTGGGTCATATGACAGCTCTGTATTTTAACAGAGGAAACTGCAAGACTTTTTTCCAAAGTGGCTGGACCATTTTCTATTCCCACCAGCAATGTATGAGGGTTCCAATGTCTCCACATCCTTACCTGTGTTTGCTGTTGTTCACCTTTTTTATTATAGCCATCCTAGTGAGTGTGAAGAATGATTTCAAGGGTAGGTTCTGGTTCAGTTTGTTTGGTTTCAACTCCAACCCTTCCTGAATATATGGACTTAAGCTAGTTTACTTAAACTCACCAAGCTTCAATTTCATTATCTCAGTCACCCACCCTCTAGTACTCAAAGGTACTATCTATTAATGCTTGCTAAGCACCATACCAGAGGTATGAAACTTGGTTGGTATGAAATCCTCCAGGCTCTTTGTATTCCGCCATGAGATTAGAAGTGGTCTCTAAGGTAGGACATTTAGAAAAGAGGGGGTGCTGAAAACAGATCCCCATTACGCATCCACAACTGGAGGACTAAGCTGGAAGAGGATCCAGCAAAGGAGTCGGAAAGGAAGTATTGATGAGGTGGGCGAACCAGAGGGAAAAAAATCCTTTCTGTCCAGAGAGCTCAGGGAGCCCATGTAATTTGAACTCAGGAGACTGAGAAGCCTGGATGGGTCGAGTCCATCTCTAGATCCATCCTTTGTCATCTGTCGGTCAGTTTCTTCGCTTAACATATGTATCAATTCCCATTGTACCTCACCTCAAAACCAGGAACCTCTGGACACAGGAGGTGCTCTTTGTGACCCTCCAGTTCCTGGCCTTTCTGCTTTTAACACTTCCGCTCCTGGCAACCCCTTCTCTTAGCAGGGGACACATTCCAGTTTCCCCCTTTTCATTCTCCTCCCAGCCTCACCAGAAGCACAAATCCTCAGAGTGACTCCCCCTTATTCCCTTGGATATCTCCTTAGTTATTGTCTTAAAAGCTAAAGATTCCCTAGACCAGTACCTTTTAAGCTCTAATGTTCCAACGACTCACCTGGGGATTTTGCAAAAGCACAGATCCTGACTGAGTAGGTCTGGAGTGCTGCTTGAGGTTCTGCATTTCTGATAAATTTCCAGCTGATACTGATGCCGCTGATTCATGGACCACTCTGAGTAGCACACGTCTAGACCCTAGATTGTTAGCTTCTCAACTTGGGGATTCAGATTTTAAAAGATGTATTGACAAATAAGACAGCCTCTGGGGCAATTGCGAGGTGGTGAGGGTCTGTCTGGAAACTAGGTCTTTTGAGGAGATTGGAGCAACTTAGAAAGTTTGGTGAAGGGAAAGGCAACTAAAGAGAATCAGAAGCCAGGTGAGATAGCTTCTCCAAATATTTGTGAGAGTAAGCTTGCTGGTGTTGCCCTAGAGGGTGGGAGAAGGGACCAGCAAATCCAGATCAGCGTGTCTCAAAGTGTATTTCTTGAATGCAAATTCCGGCAAGATGATAGATGAGAAGGTAGCACTGGTACATAAGTGCGGAGTGTGCACAACCCCGAACCTCCTTTCCAAAGGTTCACGGTGCACATTAAAGCCTCTGACAAGTCCTGCAGGAAAGGAAGTGGTCTGAATTGATGTATAGTCAAGTGTTCCCTTCACTCACTTTACCAAAAAACCATGTTTTCCCTATAACGCTATTACTGTTATTCAGAACTGGTGTTCTTTGTGAGATGGAGAAGGGCTGCTTTGTGTCAGTAGCATGAGAATCTGACGTAGGCTGGGAGGAAACCTCTGGAGAAAGCTCTGTGAGAACCTGGCCTCTGACTATATACCTTAAGCTTCAGGAGGTACTTCATTCTAGTCAAATGACTAGATCAGTGGTTTTCAGACTTTAAAGTGGAGCACAACATTTAAAAGTAAAATCCCAATATAAAATACATTGGTAAAAAGAGGCTTAGCTGGACTTGGGGCCGCTGGCCTGGCCCCTCTTTGTTTGACCTCCCCCGGGGCATTTTCTGCACCCCTGGGACAGAAAATGCAAGGTCTCCTCTGAGTGGAGAGAGGGCTGGACAAGCAGGGAGATGTCCCTAACACTCTAACATCCTTCCTGTGGCTCAATTTCTGCCTTTTCTTTTAGACGGATGTTCCCGGTCCTAAAGATTAGCGTCACGGGGCTGGACCCCAATGCCATGTACTCGCTCTTGCTGGACTTTGTCCCAACGGACAGTCACCGCTGGAAGTACGTCAATGGGGAATGGGTGCCCGCGGGCAAGCCAGAGGTCTCCAGCCACAGCTGTGTCTACATCCACCCGGACTCCCCCAACTTCGGGGCCCACTGGATGAAGGCGCCCATCTCCTTCAGCAAAGTGAAGCTGACCAACAAGCTCAACGGAGGTGGGCAGGTACGACTGTTGCCCGGCCACCCTAACCCCACTACACCAATCAAGAAATTTCAAGGGTGCATTTAGGCAATTAGGGGGTCCTCACCGACCTCTTCTCTCAGGGAAGCCAATTATTCCCCGGAGTCCAAATGTGAACAGGAATAAACAGCTCTTAATTGGTGCTTTCAGTTTTTAATGGACTTCCTGATGTTAAGAGAGAGTGAGAGAGCGCAGTAGTTTACTTAATCATCATCGGGGGGCCTTTCAGAGTTTTGTCTTGTGTGTGGTGCTTTTTACCCAGCTGGGGAGGAGGGAGATGTTTGTGGGTACCAGGGTTTTGTTATTCCCTCTCCCCTCTTTTTGGTGTAAGTGGCATGTTGGCAAGAGACAACTACCTTAATAAAAAGCTGCTTCGAAATGAAATAATTGCTCCCTCCACTTGGGTATTGTGATAATTATCAATAGAATATTGAATCAGCTTTGGGTTTTCAGAAAAAAATATCCAAACAAACCTTAAATAAGGAAGGTTTTATTTAAGGTCTCCAATTAGAGTAAACAAGATTTTGAGGCTTTTTATTCTTTTGTTTCCTCTGGTAGGATTGTGAACACTAGGGTACTGTGCAAGGTTGTTATTTGCTTTATAAAATGTAGACTGTTTTGGGGGATTAGAGACACAGCTGGGAGGAAGAGGTCTCATTCCCCCAGATTTCCCTTTGGTTAGCCCTCAGAGTTTTCACCCCTTCTCTGATCTCTGCGCTTACCTAGCTGGGACATAGGGGTTCTTGTTTTAAGAGCGGAAGTCATCCACCTAAGTCTTTGCAATATTCAGAAGGGTCCAGTTATTTATTAAAACAGGAAATTGAAAAGTAAACTATTATTCCCCCCCAGATTTCACAACATGAGATTTTCAATAAACCTCTGGTTTGAATCACAAAGAGTCGATTTTATGTAGCCGGCAGATGTCAGCTGTCATTATACTTTAGGTAATGCAGCCCGTGTCAGGATTTTGAGATATTAGGATTCTTTATAGGAAGAAAAACAGTATGTTTTAACAGAGCAAAATCCACATCATTGTGCTGAAAATGGGAGAGAAAAAAAAGGAAGCCAGGATTTTGGCAGAAAACTGAACACTCTTTAGACCAGCTCTTCCCTGGCAATCCACCCCTCACCCTGCTATAAGCATCTCCAAAGTTATGCTCCCTGAGAGCTTCTAAAAAATGTCCCCTCAGTAATTTCTCAGAGAGGTGGAGGCAGCTCGGGCGACTGGGGATTCGGTGTGTGTAGCCTTCACGGAGGTGGGTGCTGAGCTTGCGACTAACCAAAGGCGCTGGGTCATCTGTCACTTGTGCTGCCCCAGGCTTTGCATGTCCTCTCTCTCCTTCCACCTCAACAGATAATGTTGAATTCTCTGCATAAATATGAACCCCAGGTTCACATAGTGCGTGTTGGAGGTGCCCATCGAATGGTGATGAACTGCTCCTTCCCTGAAACCCAGTTCATAGCTGTGACTGCCTATCAGAACGAGGAGGTGAGTGTGTGTGTGTGTGTGTGTGTGTGTGTGTGTGTGTGTGTGTGTAGATGTCACCTGGGAGAATGTGGTAGGATTGGGTGGTGGTGCTTTTATTGCCATGACCAAGCATGGATGAAAGGTAGGTTTTCCAGGACTCAGATACACTCAGCAAAAATGAAGTTAAACAGTGCAGTAGTCGCTTTCCACACCCTCCTCCTCGTTTGCTAAAGGCCCCCCAGTGCTTCTTTTCCTGGTGCCAATAAGGCACCGCTGTGCATTGTAATACAATTAGCAGAAACTCAGAAGTCTTTGTTTCCAGGCCCTTGGCCTACAAAGAGCTGCATGTCTCTCCTATTTTAAAGCAAATCTGTGGGAATTGATCCAATCGCGCATCTTCTTCGGGTTTGTGTGATGCTATCTGTCCCACTTGTTAGCTTTTTTGGAGCACATGTAGGTCTTTTCCTGCTTAACTTGAGCCCCTCTGGTGGTTAGAGCAGAGTAGCCAGAATCTGGTCTCCGTGAACTCTGTGGGAGCAGAATTATTTGGTCCATCCACATACTTTAGGAGTTTCTAGGCCTGCTGGTCACCAGGACACCTGATGGGCTGGATTCTTTTTGATTAAACTTAAAAATTTGTTTTACTGGCGTATAGTTGATTTACAATGTTGTTAATTTCTGCTCTACAGCAAAGTGATTCAGTTATACATATACATTCTTTTTTATATTCTTTTCCATTATGGTTTATCTCAGCATATTGAACATAGTTCCCTGTGCTCTACAGTAGGACCTTGTTGTTTATCCATTCTATATGTAATAGTTTGCATCTAACCCCAAACACCCAATCTATCCCTCCCCCACCCCTAAACATTTTTTGTTTGTTTGTTTTTGGCGGTACGCGGGCCTCTCACTGCCATGGCCTCTCCTGTTGTGGAGCACAGGCTCCAGACGCGCAGGCTCAGCGGCCATGGCTCACGGGGCCAGCCGCTCCGCGGCATGTGGGATCCTCCCGGACCGGGGCACGAACCCGTGTCCCCTGCATCGGCAGGCGGACTCTCAACCACTGCGCCATCAGGGAAGCCCCTTAAAATTTTTTTTAATGGTAATACATGTTTATTAAAAAAAAAACCCATGACAAACAAATAGTACAGAAGTATGTACAATGAAATAAAAAAATAAAAGGTAAAAATGTTCTCTTTCCTTCCTGCTTTATCAGTCCTACTCCCCTGGGGCACTACAAATAATAGCTTAGAGTGTGGTTTTTTTCCCCCACATGTATTCTGTGCATTTATAAATATATATCAGTGTATAGATTTCCTCACACAAATTGGTTCATGTTCATATTACTCTGCAATTACTTTTCTCCCTGTATTTAACAGTGTATTATGAATATCTTTCTATGTAATTAGATTTAGGCTTATCTCCTTTTCTGAAATGCCTGCAAAGGATATATATACCATATTTCAGGCAATCAGTTCCCCACCAATGGACATTTAGGTCTTTCCAGTTGTTTTATTTTCTATGATGAATAATACTGCAGAGAATATTAAGCACCCAGAAATGGAATTGTTCTGTTGAGGAGAGTGTGTGTTTAGAACTGTGATAGACAAAACCCCAACAACTCCCTCCAAAGGGCATATCCATTTACAATCCCCACACCATTCTCAACATCTGTGATTACCTACTTTTTCAGCTTTGATAATTCGATAGGGCAGAAAAAAATGGTATCTTATTGTTGCTTTAATTTGCATTTCTTTATTTGGAAGCTTTTTTTTTTTTTTTTTTTTTTTTATGGTACGCGGGCCTCTCACTGTTGTGGCCTCTCCCGTTGCGGAGCACAGGCTCCGGACGCGCAGGCTCAGCGGCCATGGCTCACGGGCCCAGCCGCTCCGCGGCATGTGGGATCTTCCCGGACCGGGGCACGAACCCGCATCCCCTGCATCGGCAGGCGGACTCCCAACCACTGCGCCACCAGGGAAGCCCTCTTGGGAAGCTTTAAAAGATTTTTGGCATCCCACCCAGCCAACTGAGTCAGAATCTCCAGTGACGGTGCCCAGAATCTGTAGTTTTAAGAGTCCCCTTAAAGGATTCTGATAATCATCCAGGTTTGGAAACTGCTGCCTTAGTGCCTACAGGTGAAATTAGGTGCAGATTTAACTCACGCTACAGATGTGCAGGGAAATGTAATTTCTCTTCTATAGGTAATCTGGCCTCTTAGCTGAGCCCCTCCAGCAGGTCAGTGGGAAGAGAAATTAACTAAATATCTCTTAATTTAAATAGGCCCTCAAGTACTGTTCAGTTTTTATAGGCTGAACCACTTTGTTCATCAGATTGCCCTCCTCCCTCTGCTACTCTCTGTAGGATGGAGTCTGGGTCTATGAGGGGAGGGTGGGCTTTTGCAATTTTGCAAAGTAGGGAGGAGTTGGGGACCCCATCCTGGCCTCCTCTGGCCTCCGGGCAATGCCCCTTATCCACTTACATGCTGCCTGCTCTCTTAGTGCGTGGCTGGTGGAACCTGTCGTCTGGTTGCCCTCTGGGCAAGTGCTCAGAAGCTTTTCCTAGACATGGGCTGGACAGTTCCCTCTGAACTACAAGCAGGGCTAAGTCCACACCTCCAGCAAGCTACCAGCCTGATGCTGTGATTCTGGTCTTGAACATGCCTCAGGGGAATCAAGCTCAGGAAAGTCTAACCTCAGAGCCTCCGTCTCCTGATGATGTATCCCTGCCAATTTGATGTACATGCACCCTGAGAGGAGAGTGGCCACAGGGGTGGATAAGGGAGCCAAAATCTTCCTTTATTCAGCAAATATTTGCTGAGTATTACTACATGCTGGTAATACTGCACTGTCCTCAAGGCACTTAAATCCCAGTGGGGAGAGATGAAAACCAAACATATATATATATATTTGGTCAGATGACTCTGAAGAAAAATGAAGCAGGCTAAGGCCAGGGGGGATAAAGAGTGACAGTGGTTGGAAGTGATAGTTTGTTTTTTGTGTTAACATGGCCCAAAGGGTAAGTGATTATTTAAGAGTTAGGGAGTTGATACTAGTCTGTACTCAAGACTCTGGAGGCAGGTTCTCACCTGTATAACTCTCCTCTGTGTCTCAGTGACTGGAAAACTAACTGACAGATGGTAGGTGTTCAATTGTTGTTGAAAAGAATGAATGAGTAATGGAATGAATGCTGGGTTTGGCACATAAGGCTTGTGCATGTCTAATGCTTTGTCCTTTCTTTGTTCACTTTATACTATATTTGGCATTTTTACCACATGTGACGATAAAACGTTTCTTGTTGGACAGTGCAATAGTGATTTTGTGCAGAAGTAAGCAAAGAGACATGGAGAGGGAGAAAAAAAGAGAAAGGAGAATTATTCTGACTTTACAGAAATTCACAGGTGAAGATAAAGGGTTCTGTCTGCCCATGCATGTTCTACTTTCACTAACACTTCTCGTCTTTGTAAACACAAGATAACAGCTCTCAAAATCAAGTACAACCCTTTTGCCAAAGCCTTCTTGGATGCTAAGGAAAGGTGAGTAGAGAAATTTCAGTGAAATCTTATGATTTCTGTAAATGTGAAATTTATAATCATCTTAAAAGGAACTAACTAGTAGCGCTTGCATTACCTTTGATAGAAGCATGTTTTTAATATTCAATTCAATGTCCAACAAAATCAGCAAAATAGAACAAACTCATAATTACCTGTCCCTTATAATATGGGTCCAGGAGATCCCGGAACTGGCCATGTTTCATTAGCCCTGTTTTACTACAGATTCTTAAAAGTAGTACAATCCCATTAAAAAAAATAAGTGATTTAAATTTTTAATAATTCACTCTGTCTTTCCTACAATTATCTGAATAATATGATTTCAATAAGTTTTTTTAAAAAAACTAGATTTCACCTAGGAAAGGTGAGTAATTCATATGAGATATTCATAAAGGTGAGAGGCTCATGTCTTTCAGGTCTGAGAGAAGAGAAGTCAGAGACTTTTGGGGGTGTGAATGATTTCCTTTGAAGTGTTCAGATTTTATTGTCTGTTTCAAATCTTTACACTAACTCCTATAACTGTCTAATTTTTCCTTTTCATCTTAAAGGCTCTAGATTAATAGACAGATACTTACAGTGATGTGTCACAGGGGTCTGTGCTGTCAATACTTGATTTAATTTTGACGATGTAGAAGAAATAACTTTTTCAGATAAGAAAGTAGTATAATAAAAAAAAAATTAGGACTTTGAGTGAGAGATCGTAGCTTTGAGTCCTGGCTTTGCCATTTCCTGGGACCCATTTTTTAAATCTGCGAAATGGGCGTAGTAATACTCTCTCACAGGATCATTGGTGGATCTAGCATATCACAGATGTGATTGTGCCCTGAAGTCCTATGCAAATCTTAGCTAGTGTTATTGTTGCTTGAATTTTGTCAGCAGGAGCACTGATCACAAATCAGTAAGGTCAAGCTGAATAGGGATAGGTGTAAATAAGGTAAACTGGAGTGACTATAAAATTGCAATTCAAATAGCAATTGCACAAGTAGGTAAAGTAGGAGAAGGATATTGTGGGAAAGATAACTTTGAGGGAAAAAAAGGTGTTTGATTTTCTTATTCCAAGAAATGTATTGCTCACCAAAGAGAATCTTGGGTGTACTTGATACTAGACTTGTATAATAAGCTGGACAGCCATGGTGCACTCTCATTGCTCTTTCAGGAACCACCTCAAAGACGTTCCGGAAGCTATGTCTGAGAGCCAACATGTGGCCTATTCTCACTGTGAGTTGGGTGAACACTGGGTGGGAGAGGCCTGGGGCTACACAAGGAGCATCTCCACCGCACTCAGACTTTGTACCTGTCATGACTGCTTCAGGCTTGTCCCAAATCTTCTATCAAGACCCAACAGGTTATTTCTTCCACTCAAGACAAGTATATTCCCTTGCAAGAATTCCCAGAGAGAACCAGTGCTCATGGGGGGCTTACTCAAATCCTAGGCAGGAGAGAAGAATGGAAATAGTAAATTTCTTAGACTCTCGTTTTAGTGTCAGTGAGGCTAAAGAGCTCGTAAAAATGCATTCTGGGTGTACCTCCTACCCTTGCACTCTGCTCTTGCCCCTCTGTTTTGGATTTCCCTTGTTCTTAGTGCTTGCTAGTTTTTGAGTTGGTCACTGTTGCAATGCCTCAGGAAGGCTATCGCTTTGCATATGAGGAAGCTTCTGCATTTGTTGACTGGAAAGCTGCAGTATTAGTGGAGTAATATACCTGGGATTCTGCAGGTAGGTTGGATGTTCCTGACAGGGTGCCACTCTCTCCATGTCTCAGATCAGAGAGAAGGTCCCATGGTGGAGCAGGTCCTCTAAACCTGCATCAGTAACACACAGTCAGTGGCATCAGTGTCTGAGATACTCTTTAATTTAGATGATAGTGGCTTGCTAGGATTCCTTCTGCAGTTTTCCAGCTATGGTATTCCTCACTCTCTCCTTCCCCTAAACCTCAGTGCATTTTTCATTGCAGAAGTGACAGTATAGCCCCATGAAGAGAAGCAGCTCTCAGAAAAGCATTTAAAAAAACTTTTCTCAGGAGTCTTTTTTTTTGTCTAGTTACCATCTGTCACCATAGAAAATTATTACAATATTATCGACTATATTCCCTATGCTGTACATTTCATCCTCATGACTCATTTGTGACTGGAAGTTTGTACCTCTTAATCTCCCTCACCTATTTATTTCCTCCCCACCCCCCTCTTCTCTGGTAACCACCTGTTTGTTCTCTGTATCTATGAGTCTGTTCTGCTTTGTTATGTTTGCTCATTTATTTTGTTTTTTAGATTCCATGTGTAAGTGAAATCATATGGTATTTAACTTTTTTAATCTGACTTATTTCACTTAGCATAATACCCTGCAGGTCCTTCCATGTTGTTGCAAGATTTCATTCTTTTTTATGGCTGAGTAATATTTCATTATATCTCTATCTATCTATCTATCTATAGATATAGATAGTTCTAGATATATCTATATCTGTATCTCTTCTTTATCCATTCATCTCTTGATGGTCACTTAAGTTGCTTCCCTATCTTAACTATTGTAAATAATGCTGCAATGAACATAAGGGTGCATATATCTTTTCCAATTAGTGTTTTTGTTTTCCTTGGAAAAATACTGAGAAGTGGAATTGCTAGATTGTACAGTAGTTCTATTTTTAATTTTTTTTAAAATTATTTATTTGGCTGTGTCAGGTCTTAGTTGTGGCATGCAGGGTCTTCGCTGCAGCATGCAGGATCTTTCATTGCGGCTCACGGGCTTCTCTCTAGCTGTGACGTGCAGGCTCTAGGGTGTGCGGGCTCAGCAGTTGTGGTGCATGAGCTTAGTTGCCCTGCGGCATGTGGGATCTTAGTTCCCCAACCAGGGATTGAACCCACGTCCCCTGCATTGGAGGGTGGATTCTTAACCACTGGACCACCAGGGAAGTCCCTATTTTTAATTTTTTGAGGAAACTCCATACTGTTTTCCATAGTGGCTATACCAGTTTACATTCCTGCCAACCACTCACAAGGGTTCCATTTTCTCCACATCCTCACAAACGCTTATTATTTTTTTGAAAATAGCCATTCTCACAGGTGTGAGCTAATATCTCATTGTGGTTTTGATTTGCATTAATCTGATAATTAATGATGTTGAGCATCTTTTCACGTGTCTGTTGCCTATCTGTAGGTCTGCTTTGGAAAAATGTCTCTTCAGTTCCTCTTCTAATTTTTCAGTTGGCTTGTTTGCGTTTTTGATGATTAGTTGTATGAGTTCTTTGTATATTTTGGATATTAACCAGATATATAATTTGCAAATATCTTCTCTCATTCAGTAGGTGGCCTTTTTGTTTTTTCTCTGTGCAAAAGCTTTTTAGCTTGATGTAGTCTCATTTGTTTATTTTTGCTTTTGTTTCCCTTTCCTGAGAAGACAGATCCAAAATATATATATATATATATATATATATATATATATTGCTAAGACCGATGTCAAAAGAGTTTACTGCCTATGTTTTTTCTTATGAATTTTATGCTTTCAGGCCTTCCATTTAAGTCTTTGATCCATTTTGAGTTTATTTTTGTATATGATATGAGAAAGTAGTCCAGTTTGATTCTTTTTCATGTAGCTGTCTAGTTTTCCCAGCACCACTTTTTGAAAAGGCTATCTTTTCCCCATTGTATATATTCTTGCCTCTTTTGTCATAGATTAATTGATCATGTAAGTGTAGGTTTATTTCTGGGCTCTCTATTCTGTTTCATTGAAGTATGTGTCTGTTTTTGTGCCAGTGCCATACTGTTTTGATCATTGTAGCTTTGCAGTTTAGTTTGAAATCAGGGAGCATGATACCTCCAGCTTTGTTCTTCTTTCTCAAGATTGCTTTGGCTATTCAAGGTCTTTTGTGTTTCCATAAAAATTTTAGAATTATTTGTTTTAGTTCTGTGAAAATTATCTTTGGTATTTTGACAGGGATTGCACTGAATCTGTAGATTGCCTTGGGTTGCATGGTCATTTTAACAATATTAATTACTTCAATCCATGAACATGGTGTGTCTTTCCATTTGTTTGTGTTATCTCCACTATCTTTCATCAGTGTCTTACAGTTTTCCAAGTACAGGTCTTTTACCTCCTTGGTTAGATTTATTCCTAGATATTTTATTCCTTTTGATACAATTATAAATGGGATTGTTTTCTTTATTTCTCTTTCTGATAGTTCATTGTTAGTGTATAGAAATAACAGATTTCAGTATATTATTTTTGTATCTGGCAACTGTACTGAATTCATTTATTAGTTCTAGTAATTTTTTGGTGGTGTCTTTAGAATTTTCATTATATAGTATCATCTGCAAACAGTGACAGTTTTACTTCTTCCTTTCAAATTTGGATTCCTTTTATTTCTTTTTCTGGTCTGATTGCTGTGGCTATGGACTTCCAATAATATGGTGAATAAAAGTGGCAAGTGTGGGCACACTTGTCTTGTTCCTGATCTTAGAGAAAATGCTTTCAGCTTTTCATCATTGAGTATGATGTTAGCTGTGGGCTTGTCAATATATGGTCTTAATATGTTGAGGTATGTTCCCACTATGCCCACTTTGTTAAAAGTTATTATCATAAATGGATGTTATATTTTGTCAAAAGCTTTTTTTTTACCTCTATGCAGATGATCATATGATTTTTATTTTTCAGTTTATTAATGTGTATCACATTCATTGATTTATAGATATCAAACCATCCTTGCATCTCTGGGATAAATCCTACTTGATCATGATATATAATCCTTTTTATATACTGTTGAATTTAGTTTGCTAATTTTTTGGAGCATTTTTACATCTATGTTCATCAGAGATATTGGCCTGTAATTTTCTTTTTTGTTGGTTTTTCGTTTTTGCTTTGTTTTGTAATTTTCTTGTTTGTGGTGCTTTTGTCTGGTTTTGGTATCAGGGTGATGCTGGACTCATAGAATGAGTTCAGAAGCATTCCTTCCTCTTCAGCTTTTGGGATAGTTGAGAAGGATAGGTGTTAACTTTTTAAAATATTTGGTAGAATTAAACTGTAAAGTGATCTGGTCCTGGACTTTTGTTTGTTGGGAGTTTTTTCATTACTGATTCAATTTCATTACTAGTAATCAATTTGTTCATATTTTCTATTTCTTCCTGATTCAGTCTTGGGAGATTGTACATTTCTAGAAATTTATCCATAAAAAAAGCACTTTTTAAGTGACCTGGAATAAAAAGCACTTTTGTATAGGATAGTATCACATGTGGAACCATACCTTTTCAAAGTTCATATGTTGCAGTCTTCTTAGTAAGCTTCTTAAGGTATATACCTTATATGCGGCAAACTACATGGACAAAAGTCCAGTTCTGTGGGACCACTTGCCTAGCTTTGCTCACTGGACACCTGAATCTTGATCTATTGTTCAGGTAGGGATCGCTTGGGCCACGTGTCTATACAAAAATGAGAAAATGAAGATAACAAAAGGATTTGTTGAGAATGACTGACATACATTTTGTAATATGAATTCTGTACAATTTGCTTACTTATACTTAAAAAGTATTAAGCAAATGGTTTTTAATAAAAGTTCCATTTCCATATTACTGAAGCCCTGGTGACAATCCCTAGTCAATATTCTTAAGGAACATCTCTGGTGTGTCTGAATCCTTATCTGTGGGCCCCTCAGTTGAGAGCTAGTTGGTGAAAGTATGTGCTTCTTGTTCCAGGGCCTATATTACTAAGTCTCAATCTTTTCCCATGAATTCACTTGAAGTAGAGCCTTCTATTCAGAATGTTCACTAAATTTATTTTATTGTGGCAAAAAACCATGACATAAAATGCACCGTCACAACAATTTCCACATGTACAGTATAATATTGTTAACCACAGGCACATTTTAGTGCAACAGATTCCCAGAACGACCTGCCCGCCCCCGCCCCCATTCCTGCATGACTGAAACTACATATATTCACCAAACTACATCTCTTCACATCTCCCGCTCCACAAAGCCCCTGGCTACCACTGTTCTACTTTCTATCTCTATTTGCATATCCTTTAGATACCTAGTGTAAGAGGAATCATGCAATATATTTTTTTTGTGACTGGCTTCTTTTGCTCAGCCTAATGTCCCTCAAGGCTCATCCATGTTGTAACATATGACAGGATTTCCTTCTTTTTTAAGGCTGAAATAATATTTACTTGCATGTATATACCAAATTTGCTTATCCAATAACCTGTTGTTGGTCATTTAGATTACTTCTACCTCTTGGCTACTGTGAATAATGCTGCAGTGAACACAGGTTTGCAAATGTCCTTAATTCTCTTGGATATATACCCAGAAATGGGATTGGTGGATCATGCAGTACTTCTGTGTTTAATTTTTAAAGGAAATTCCATAGTGTTTTCCATGACAGCTGCACCATTCTGCATTCCCACCAGCAGTTCACAAGGTTCTAATTTCTGCACATTCTCACCAACACTTGTTGTTTCCTATTTTGTTTTTTTTTGTTTTTGGATAATGGCCATCTTAATAGTATGATGTGATATCTAGTTTTGATTTGTATTTTGCTGATGAATAGTGATGTTGAACATCTTTTCATATACTTATTGGTCATTTGTATATCTTTGGAGAAATGTCTATTCGAGTCCTTTTCTCATTTTTAATTGGAGTTTTGTTGTTGTTTTTATTGTTGAGTTGTAGGAGTTCTTTATATATTCTAGACATTAATCCCTTATCAGATATATAGTTTGCCAATATTTTCTTCCATTCGGTAGATTTCCTTTTCACTCTGTTGACTGCTTCTTTTGCTGTGCAGAAGTTTTAAAGTTAGACATAGTTTGTCTATTTTTGCTTTTGTTGTCTGTGTTTTGGTGTCATATCCAAGATATCATTGTCAAATCCAATTTCATGAAGTTTTCTCCTGTGTTTTCTTCTAGAAGTTTTATAGGTCTTACATTTTTTTATTTATTTGTTTTAAGTTAAGTTAAAATTTTTATATGGTGTAATATAAGAGTTAAACTTCTTTCTTTTGCATGTGGATATCACCGGATACTAAAATTCATATAGACTCTCAAAGAACCCCAAATAGCCAAAACAATCCTGAGAAATAAGAACAAAGCTAGAGGCCTCACACTTCCTGATTTCAAAACACATTACAAAGCTACAATACTCTAAATAGTATGGTACTGGCATAAAGACAAATAGATCAATGGAAGAATAGAGAGCCTAGAAATAAACCCTGCTTATATGGTCAAATAATTTTCAACAAGGGTGCCAAGATTACATGATGGGGAAAGGATAGTCTCTTCAGCAAATGGTGTTGGGAATCTGTTGCACTAAGATGTGCCTGTGGTTAACAATATTATACTGTACATGTGGAAATTGTTGTGAGGGTGCATTTTATGTCATGTTTTTTTGCCACAATAAAAAAAATTTAGTGAACATTCTGAGTAGAAGGCTCTACTTCAAGTGAATTCATGGGAAAAGATTGAGACTTAGTAATATAGGCCCTGGAACAAGAAGCACATACTTTCACCAACTAGCTAGAATACTAGAATTTTAGTATTGCTTTACGTTTCTGACAAAAATGCCATTGGGATTTTGATAAAGATTGCTTTGGGTAGTATGAACATTTTAATAATATTAAGTCTTCCAATCCATGAACATAGGATGTCTTTCCACTTATTTGTATCTTCTTTAATTTCTTTCATCAATGTTTAGTAGTTTTCAGTGTACAAGTCTTTTGCCTCCTTGGTAGAGTTTATTCCAAAGTACTTTCCTCTTTTCAATGCTATTCTAAATGGAATTGTTTTCTTAGTTTACTTTTCAGATCGTTCATGGTTAGTGTGTAGAAATGCAACTGATTTTTGTGTGTTGATTTTGTATCCTGCAACTTTGCTGAATTTGTTTGTTAGTTCCAAAAGTTTTTTTTTGTGTGTGAAATATTTAGGGTTTTCTACATATAAGATTGTGTCATCTGTGAACAGAGATAATTTTATTCTTCCTTTCCAATTCAGATGCTTTTTCTTTCTTGCTTTTCCTTTTCTCCAGTTTGCTCCAGCACTATGTTGAATGGAAGTGGTGAGAGTGGATATTCTTGTCCTGTTCATGATCTTAGAGAAAAACTTTCAGTTTTTTACCATTGAGTATGATGTTAGCTGTGGGCTTGTCCCATATGGCCTTTATTATGTTGAGGCAATTTCCTTGTATTCTATGTTTGTTGAGTGTTTTTATTATGATAGGGTGTTAACTTTTGTCATATGCTTTTTCTGAATCAATTGAGATGGTCATTCACAAACACATTTCTGTGAAATATTTTGCAGTTTTCCAAAATGTGTCACAAGATTCTTGTCAAGTTGTCTAGCCAGCTCTCTCTCTCTTTGCTTTCAGAATCCTCTTTGTGGGGTGGTGATGGGAGGGATCATGTCTCCTCATGCTTGGAGTGAGAACTAAAGATACCTTCCCACTGGGCAGAAACAGAGAGGCCTTCACTCTTTCTGGGTAACCAAATTAAACATTCGGTAGCTGTAGATCAGTGAGTAGGATATACATCTAACACCTCCTTCTTAGATTGACTTTTAATTTAACCCAATTAAGTCAGAAGCAACTTAACTTTTGCACTTCTATTGACTTGTACATTCAAATAATATTTTATATAGCTGTGATTCCACAGTATTTCTTAAGAGGTTTTGCAAACTTTGATAGGACCTGTCATCCACTTCCAAAGAAGCCAACTTTGCTTCTTCATCCACTTCCAAAGAAGCCAACTTTGCTGCTAACATAGAAGGGGAGTGGCAGTGGGGGTGGTGGTATGTAACTCCACATGGACAGACATTGTGTCATTCACACAGAAACATAACTATGCAAAGTGGCTGGTAACCTGATTTTGGTGTGGAAGTTCAGAGTCATTCTCTGTGTCTTCCTCTTGTCTCTTCTAGTGGGAGGCTGGATCTTTTCCAATCCGGATGGAGTATGCACAGCAGGAAACGCCAATTACCAGTATGCTACTCCTTTGCCTCTGTCTGCTCCCCACACCCACCATGGCTGTGAGCACTATTCTGGCCTCCGAGGACACCACCGGCAGGCTCCATACCCTTCTGCGTACATGCACAGAAACCACTCTCCCTCAGGTGTGTGACTCTGCTAATTAAATCCTTGGGGGTGTGGGTGTCGGTGGTGGTGGTGAGAAATGGATAAACAGCTAGAAATGGGGAAATATCTGAAGATAGAATCCCTTTCATCTAATATATGTAAAATTATTGTGTATTAATATTTTAATTTTTTATTTTATATACTAATAGTTGATTATATAGTTACAACATTATTAGTGTTTTGTAATTACTTCAAATAATTACAAAAACAGGGAGACACCCAGTTTCTAATGGTTGTGAAAGTCCTCCTCCCAGGGCGCTGATGTACTGAGCAGTTTCAGGCTGCATCTCTAAAAGCCAGGTTAAGCCGTGGGACTCTGAGACACTCAGCTCATTGCCCTCACATGGCTCTTTTCTACATTTGTAGTGTATGGCTCAGTCCAGGGAATACTGGGCCCAGTATTGGAGAGCTATTAAGAAGGTCTCTGGGAAGGTGGATGACTCAACATCCTTGCTTTGGTCTGATTCAGTTGGAGGCGTGCAAATTCAACCTCGATAATTTTTGCAGTCTGATTAGTTTTTAAGCTGATGCTGTTGTTTGTGTAGTTTCTTCCTCATTGACTGCTGCCTTGTCTGCCTTGGCCTCGTGTTAAGCCCAGATCTTGCCTGGTTATTAGATTTGTATGAAGGAAGGGAGACATGAAACCAAGGGTTGATTTCTCATTCAGTTATTCATGCAGCAAATATTTATTGAGGGTTGACTATGAGCCAGGTTTTGTCCATGAACAAAATAAATTAATACCTACCTCTCAAAGAGATTCTATTCTCATTCGGGGAGACTGACACTAAATGAAACAAATAGGTAAAGTTCATGGCATGGGAGATGGAGGAGAGTGTTAAAGTTCCAGCCTCAGGGACACTCTGAGCTCTGTACCTGCAGAGGGCTTTGCTGGTCACCAGGTACCTGTCCCTGTGCCCCATCACCTGCTACTCTCGGCAGCCTCGATAGCTGCTGCCAGGAAGGGAGAAAATGTAGGTTAATGTATCAGAAACTGAGCAGGGTTCTCATCTACTTTCTGGTTCTTTCCCATGGTCAGCACACAAAACACATCTTCTGAGCAAATGCTATGCACCAGGCACTCTTCTAGGCAGTGGGGCTAGGAAGGTGATTAAGGTCTAATTTCTTCCCTGAAGGAGCTCAGTGCTACACGAATACATAAATAATTAATCCTAATACAATGTAGTGAGAGCTCTAATGTGGTCCTCGGACCTGCAGCATCTCCTGGGAACTTGTTAGAAATGCAGGCTCTCAGGTTCTCCTTCTGAAAGAGTATTCAGTTTAACAAGATCCCCAGGTGATTCCTATGCACATTAAAGTTTGAGAAACATTCTATAGAACACACAAGTCAAGGTGCTATGGGAATGAAGGAAAAAGAGCAGCTAGATCTACCCAGACGGCTTAGCGTTTAAGTTGAGATTTGAAGAATAAATAGAAAAGAACAGGGGTGGGAGTGGGCAGGGGTGAAAGAGAGATGACATGGGACACAGGAAGAGGTGAAGGGCATTCCAGGTGAGAGAGTGGTATGAGCAAAGACACAGAAGGAGGAGAGAACCTAGGTTGTCTGGGGAATAGTTTGGGAAAAGAGTGTAGAGGGAGGGGGTGGCGAGGTGGTGGATGAAAGAGCTGAAGCTGAGGAAGTTGCAAGGGCCACATCATGAAAAGGAGTGACGTGGCCAGAGATATACATGGAATCCTCTTCCTCTCTTTCCTTTTTCCCCTCCTTCCTCCCCTCCTTCTTTTCCTTCTTCCTCTCTATTGTATAGGCACTATTTATGCAAATGGCGATTCAAAGACAGAAGGCACTATTCTTGAGATGTTTAAATCTCCTTGGGGTTGCTGAGAAGATAGGTCCTGGTCCTCAGAATCTCATCTGGGACACTGGTGGTCCTTAGGCTTGTCTTGAGATGATGACATGGCCCATTTTAAAGGGGAGGTGAGTGCGGTGACATGAGCTAGATCTGTGTCATAAAGGACAAATCCTCCCACCTATCTGAGCCTCATCTATAAAATGGCGATGAATAGTCATTGTTGTGAACGTTAAGAGATGAGCGGTACGTGACATATGGCTGACACTGAATTAACCTAAGCTCCACACTCCTTTCTGTGGCCTTCAGAAAGGACAAACAACTGTTGGCACATGTGGCACAGGCCGTGGTTATATTTTGACCTAGGATAATGTCATTGGTCACCATCTTTATGTTTTCCATGCTCCATCGATTGAACTGTTGTTATTTCCCAAAAGTGAATTTGATAGAAAGCCCCAGCAATAATCTGCAAGTTTTCTCTGGAGCCGACAGCTGGACTTCCTTACCTTCCACACCCCATGCCAGCATCCTGTCTGTACCTCACACCAGCGGACCGATCAATCCAGGGCCTAGGTAAGCCCAACACCAGCAACTTGCTCATTGGTCTTGAGGGTTGACTTTAGCACTGGGGACTCGAGTTCATTCTTTTTCCTGGGGTGGCTTGGTCTAAGCTATTGTCCTGACTTCTAAGCCACTAGGAAGTGGAAGTAACGACAGGATCAACCTGTCATCCCTGGAGGAAGGGTGGTGGGAAAGCATGTACTCAGTCATGTACTCTTTTCTTTGTAGCTTCCGTATTTTATTTTTAGAAGGGAAAAGATATTATGGCCTGGAATCATTTATCTCGAACCAGGAAGAAATACTGTGAACTGTGGTGGTAGTAGATAGATACCGAATATTGGGAAACTGAAGGGGAAAAGTGTAAATACACACTGAGAATTCAAGACCCTTGATTGTCCATATCCTTACAAGCTGTTCATTCTAACAGGGGGACAGATTTTGGGTGTCTGGGCCTCAACCCAGGCAATAGGGCTGAGTGCAGCTTGTAGGACCCATGGCATACCTCTCACACCAGAGACCTGCATTCAGTTCTGACTGGAAATCCACGTGGTGGAGGGGAAAGGGAAGGGGCCTGGGGTCTGACAAATGTGGGCTTGAGCCCCAGTTTTACTCCTTATTGACTTTGTGACTTTGGGCAATTTTCTTAGCCTCACTGAGCTTCAGCTCTCTTATCTGTAACATGGCAATAATGTGAGCTACCCTGTAGGGTATGGTGAGCACCCAAATTAGAAAAAGCATTATAATGCGTTGTAAGCAGTAACATTCTATCAATATATACATGTCAGCTGTTATGTTCAATGTAAGTATGCAGAATTTTGAGAAGGTCCAAAAGGGGATTCAAAATGAAAAGATGTCCCCATCCTTTATTTTTGGCGGTGGAGGGGGCAGATGGTAGATGACTTATGACTTGCAGGTCTAGAAAAAGTTTGGGGAAGGTAGAACTTTGATCCACAGCAGTGCTTCTCACACTTTAATGTGCCTTAGAATCACCTGGGATGTTGTTCAACTGTACAGTCTGATTAATAGGTTTGGGTTGAGGCCTGAGATTCTGCATTTTTAACCAGCTTCCAGGTGTTGCTGTAAACTGTGATCTTGATTTTGTTGTTAATGTTGCTGGGGCCCCCGAGGGTCTAGTGTTGTACTGTTCAATGCAGCAGCCCCCAGCCGCCTCTGGCTCTGGACCCTTGAAATGCAGCTGTTCCAAACTGAGATGTGCTGTAAGTGTAACACACAGAATTTTGAAGACTTAGTACAAAACAAAGAATAAAAATCTCAACAATTTTTTAATACCGAATGCATGTGGAAATGATAACATTTTGAATATTCTCAGTTACATAAAATATTATTAACAGTAAGTTCATTGTTTTCTTTTCATTCTTTTTCTTTTTAAAATGTGGCTACTCAAAAGTTTAGCCTATTGAACAGTGCTTGACAGGAGGACCTCAGGGAAATGCACTGACTGGGACTGTGTAGAAAGTGAGGGAAAGAGTGTCTTTGAAGATATTAAACAACCATGTGCCAAGTTTTGTACTAGATCCTTTATGTAAGTCATTTATAGGATTCAAAGACATCCATAAGGCTGCTATTAAAATTCCTATTTTCCTGATGGAGAAACTAAAGCTCAGAGGCATTAAAAAACTGCCTGAAGGTCATACAGTAAGTAATGTAACTCAGAGCCCGTGGTTTTCCCACCGGCCCAGGAAGCATCAGAAAGGGGCTCTGACTGATATCGTAGAAGAGTCTCTTCTGGAAACTGGGGAATTGGGGTCAGAATCCCAGCAAGCTGAGCTGGCTAAAAAACAAAAACAAAAACACCAAAACCCCAAAGCCTGGGTTTCTGCAGGTTTCATACGGTCCAGTGAGGTCTGCGGTATCTGAAATACGGCAGAGAGTGCAGGGTGGCATTGCTACCTCTGGCTTCATCAGTGGCATGTTTAACCCACTGCTGATGCTATAAAGGTTTTGCTAGAGGAAAGCAAATGTGTTCAGTACTGACATTAGGTAATGAGCCTATTATCAAGCAATACAGTATCAGGCAAAATGGGGACTCTGAAAAGTCACAGCATGGTGAGGACTAAAGCACTGGAGGTTATTCTGCCTGTGTCACCTGTAGTCATTTTCATCTAGGTTCTATGTGAAGGTACAAAATAGGCTGCACATGACAGTGAACAAAGAAGCTTTAAAAACTTCTGATACCGCATGCCAGACTAATTAGATGAGAGTCTCGGGGGATAGAACCCAGGCATCGGTATTTTTTTTTTTTTTAATTCGCTAAGTGATTCCCGTGTGCAGTCAAGTTTGTGAACCAGTGACATAGGATAAGAGAAGTCCAAGATAGCGGTACAGCTCCCCAGCCTTTCTACCAGGGACCAGAGCTGACAGGTAGAAACCTGGAATGGAAGAATTAATTATAAGAACCATAATTTACTGAGTCCTATGTGTTAGTCATCACATACTCATTTTCTTATTTAATCCTCATAACAACATCTGTAAGGTATGTCTAATTATCACTCCAAATCTTGAGGATGAGGAAACTGAGGCTCATACAATAAATAATTTGATCAAAGTCACAGAGCTAATAAGTGGTAGTGCAAGGGTTCAAACCTAGGTTTTCTGACAACAATGTGTCCTGGCTATTAGGCCACATCACCTCTCTTGGTCAGTGAGGGATCTTACTCACAGATCATGCTGCCCAAATATCATCCTTTCACTCCCCTGTCCATTTACACAGGTGGCAAGTGAGGCCTAGAGAAATAAAATGCATGTTCAGAACTGAACAACTTGCTAGAGGTAGGGCCAGCATCAAAATGCGGGTCTCAGGACACCTAATCATATGTTTATTCTACTACATCCTGCTGCTTCTCTGCAGAAACTGGGCCAGTGTGTGTCAGAGCTAGAAATAACGCCATGGTCCGATGCCCTCTTCCTAGACCTGTGCCCCTCTCAGCACTGTGTGCGTGCTTGCCAGGTGGCAATCCTTCCTGGGTGTGTCGACAAGCATTTTCTCTCTCTCTCTCTCTCTCTGTTTCTCTGCAGCCCCTACCCGTGCCTGTGGACCATCAGTAACGGTGGCGGGGGCCCTTCCGGGTCGGGCTCAGAGGTGCACGCCGGCTCCCCGGGAGCGTTTCTCCTGGGTAATCCAGCTGTGACTTCGCCCCTCTCCACCCAGGCTCCTGCTTCGGCTGGTGTGGAGGTTCTGGGGGAGCCCTCGCTGACCAGCATCGCTGTGTCTACCTGGACAGCAGTGACCTCGCATCCCTTCTCAGGCTGTGGTAGCCCGGGTGGGGGTGGGCGCCAGTCTCCCTCCTCACTGGAGAGTTAAGCAGGATCCTAAGAAAGTTGTCAGCAGAGAACCTGCTAGGTGTAGAGCTCTTAGAAGTCTCACCTACTAATCCCAGTGAGTCAGACTGCAGAGTCTCCCCACCCAGTGAACGGGGTTATACCAGAAGCCTACAGGGAGATGGTTTAGTTTGGATAATGCTAATTTTGTCACCTGCATCTCTCCACCATTTTCTTTTTGCGCTCCCATTTTCTCTGCAACTTATCGTGCTAAGCTTAGGCAACAAAAGTTCCTTGAGTATTTTCCTCGTGCCCTGCCCCTTACTGTCAAGTGATTCTAGAAGGCTGTCCTTCTTGTTCTGTGGAGGTGATGCAAGGCTGTTAAGTGAGCTCAACATTTACTTAGCCTAAGGCCACTGCTTTGGAGCTTTGTGCTGCCCTGAAAGTATGTGTGGCCACAGAGACCAAGGAAGGGTGTAAGTCCGTGGAGTGAAGTTAACGAAAACAGAGCTAATCACATATTACAGCGTAGAGAATTGAGGAAATGAGATCATGTCACTCCCTGGCTTAGAAACCTTCGATGGCTCACCATTGCCTACAGATTGAAGTCGATCTCCTCTGCCATCTGCCCTCAAACCACTTTTCCAGCTTTAGCTACCTGTTTTCCCCTTAGCATCCTATATTTCAGTCAAGGCATACATTCTGCCCCTGTCTTTTGAACGTTCAGTGTACTCTCCCAGCTCTGTACCTACTCCTGTACCTGAAATATCCTTCTCTGTTCAGTCCTGCCTGTACGAATCCTGCCCGTCTCCCAGGGACTGGCCAGAGCACCACCCACTGCATCAAGCATCTGATCTGCTGGGCTCCCTGACCTCCCACTGGTTTTGCCTCTGTTCTAGAGCTCACCTCATTCTGCCTTGTATTTTTAGTACCTGTGCGTGTGTCTCTCTCCCACTAGACTGTGAGCCCCTCGAGGGTGAGGCCCAGCCTTCTTGTCTCTGTTCCCCATAGCAGCATCTGGTTCTGTGCCTTGCCTATAGTAGGTGCCCAATAAACACTGGTTGAGTTGAGTGCGTGTGAAGTGCATGTGCTAAATGGACAGTTGTGGAGCTCACTAGGGGGCAGAGCTCAGAGACACGTGTCCCGAAACAGGGCAGCAGGCCAGAGTGGGATCCCGGGGTCATGCTTGGTGTTGCATATGAGATGCAGCCCATTCTCAGTGATTGATGATATAAGGAGTCGGTGTGGACTAGAGCGGTTATTCTCAAACACTGGTCCTTGGATCCCTTGTGCCAGCATCACCTGGAACACGTGTTCGGAACAGATTCCTGGGCGTACTGCATACCTCTTGGGTCAGAGTCTTTGGGGCTGGAGTCCAGGAATCTGTGTTTTGTACAAGGGCTCCAGACAATGACCTCAGAGCCAAACTTGGAAACAGCTTGCTTGGAATAGAGAAAGAGAATGATAAATACTCCAGGAACCTCACCAGATAAGAGTTTCAACCCCTGCCCCAGCCTAGGCCATTGCTGTAGGCAGTGAGCAGAATCACGGTTTCCTTGGTTTCCCTTTTCCTTTTCTATCCACCACCGCACGTGCTGATCGCCACAGGAGTGAGGTTTCCAGACCTGGGTGATGGGCGGTTCTCCCATCATCAACATCACGCTGCACTGACTGGTGGCCTTCTTGGGTCATCCCTGAGGGAGTCTGAGGGTCCACTCGGGGCCTGGCAATGGCTCAGCTGCTCCCACCACTATTCCATCAGTGGAGCCCATGCAAACCCACGCAGACCAAGCCTTAGCCTGGGACGTCCTGTGGAGTCTATGGCTCTTTCTGCAGAGAAGGGTCTTTTTTTTTTTTTTTTTTTGCAGTACGCGGGCCTCTCACTGTTGTGGCCTCCTGTTGCGGAGCACAGGCTCCGGATGCGCAGGCTCGGCGGCCATGGCTCACGGGCTCAGCCGCTCCGCGGCATGTGGGATCTTCCCGGACCGGGGCACGAACCCGTGTCCCCTGCATCAGCAGGCTGACTCTCAACCACTGCGCCACCAGGGAAGCCCGAGAAGGTCTTTTAACATGTTGTGGTTACCCTGATATTTTGGTGCCATTCCATTTCTGGACCTGGATCTCTAGAAACGACACCAGTCCCACCACATGGTATCCTGGGAAGTCACTTGACCACACTTAGGGTTGCCTGGCCAGAGCTCTGGGTCCCTAACTGGTGTGTGAGTGACCAAGGCACAATGTACCTACACGACTGCTCTTTGAAAAGCTCCCTGAGGCAGGACTGTTTTTGGTTCCCTGGTTCCTCTGCGATATCATTAGAGGCCATTAAGATATTAATACACTAGCATTTCTGCAAGATGGTATTTTGGTAAGTTAGAAGTTTAGGCCTCTTCACCAGTCACTGCAGTGATTGGTCACACACCTAAGTGCTTAGCAAGTACAATTAGGTCTATGAAAACCTACGTTTAGTCTCACCTTCCTGCACCTCCCCCCGGCCTGGAGGAGCCAGAAGATGTGGCCCAGAGGCACAGAGCAGAAAGAAGCCAATAACCTCCTTCCTTTCTTCATTTATATTGCTCAGGTGAATTGGGGTCTCTGTGAAGCAATAATGTAAGTGTTAGCTGAGTCTGGGGTGATTATACCTTATCAGTCTTACGGGATGCTCAGCTTGGAACCTGCGATGATTTTTAAACACAACGTGATAGCTGGTTCCACATGGAGGATCTCTATTTGGTGTTAGCCATGCAGCTAGAGTCATATACTTTCTGGTGTTTTCTCCAGATTGTCCAGGACTAATTTCTGATTAATTGCTTACATCAGTTTAATAAACGATAGAGTCTCTGACATATTAGACAAACTTGGAAGCCTTTTACATCCTTTCCTTACTGATGCACCTTCTTTATCTGACTCAAAAATGGTACCACTTCAGAGTTTTAGGCGTCTACACCTCTTCTATCACATGACATTTAAAAGAAATTTAAATCCCACTTGGATAGAAAGAGTTAATACAATTCCTTTAGCCAGGTGGTAGAGATTTCAACACTCCTGAAGGCCTGGTCTATTTGGAAGTGTCTCCCCTTGTGGGACCTCACGTCATCTCCGTGGCTCTCCCGTGTCCTGCTGAGCCACACTTATCACCAAACACTTCTGCCCACCGGATTTGGGCCAGGAGTTTGCAGCCACTGCTCGCTCCCTTCGGCACCTCCTAGACCTGGGATGGAGGGGTGGGGAGGTGTGATATGAGGAGAGTGAGAACCCTAGGTTATTAAGAAAAAAACTCAATAAAAGATCTCTGAAGTCTGGTAGATGTTTGCCACGTTTCCCCAAGACTGGAATAACTTTGGGTGAATAATAGCATCTCACATTTGTGAAGACTATTAGTCCTTGTTTTATGGAACCATAAGTTATTCAAAGTTGGGGAAGGGCAACTGGGACATTCCAGTGGCACTTGTTTCAACTCCCTCCCTTTTATTTTCTCCACTCATTGAGCCACTCATTGGCTCCTGGCCAGGTTGGTAAACAGAATATGGGCATCTGGGAGCAGAGGTCAGGGAAGGTGTATGCAGTGCTGGAAAAGGCATAAGGGAAGAGCCTCTGGGGTCTGAAGATTCCAAACCCTTCCCATTACCGTCACTGTAGAGACAGCCACGATGTCTGCCACGTACCCCAACCTTCTGGGTACAAATTCCCACACCCCCTCCCACGCACTTGGGGGAACTACCTCCCCTCCACCTGCTCTCTACATCTGCAGTGGGGGCTGCCATGCCCATACTCCATCCTGCCGAGCTGGTTGGGTCGGAGGGACCCGCTGCCAGAGTCCCATCTGCTATGGGATGAACAAGCCACCCAACACGGGCAAACACGCACAGGCTCATTAATTCCAAGCTTCACTATGTTACAGGCTATGTTAGGCCTGTGAAGATGCTTTAAAAATGGAAAAAGTGGAGCTTGCATTTATCGTAAACAAAATGGAATTGGATATACCTGCTAAGGCCAGTGGTTAAAAGTTGTGGCAAGTAGCAAGCTTCGTTAGTACGTGTGACTAGCCTCGCCTAGAAAAGGGACTGAGACGCTCCTTTTAAGTGAAGTTTCTCCCATTGGGGCATCCGACACATGGTTGATCTGTACTGGCTGGATTCTGTGCTAAGCACTAGTTACACAGCTACTTAGGCAAATGCAGCTCTTTCTTGTTGACTAGTGGAGATCGCCTCCGTGACGTGGCTGGGTCCTAGTGGGTGTGTTCTAATCACCTCCGTCTGCAGGTCAGCGTGTCTGCCTGGCAACATCACCGACATCTTGGTTCTCAGGCTGTGGTTAGGATCTTGGATCATGATTACAAAAATACAGAAGGGGCTGCAAGGAAACCACTGTTACCAAAGTGAACCCAGATCCTCCTCAGCTGGCAATGGAGGGAGAATATTCCGTGAGAGGGACAGTTAGATTTTGCAGCTTCTAGATTCCTGGGGAATCTCTCAGAATCACTACAGTCTCCACTGCAAAGGGCTCTATCACTGCCTCAGCTGTGGACCCGTGATCACCCCACTTGGATACACCAGCCAAGTGGTACTGTCTTTTTTTCTAGAGGCTTATAGAGGGAAACTTGAGAACAGAAAGGATTATATTATATACATCTGCATAACTTGGTTTTCAAGTTAATCATCTTCAATTTACTAGCATCGATTTTAACATTTTTATTTGTATTGAGATGGACATATATGATAGGAAGCCCACAAATCTTAATGTTTAAAGCTTGATGAATATTTACGTATGTACATACTTGTAAAACTCCTAATAAGATCAAAATATAGAATATTTCCAGCACCCTAGAGGGCTCCGTGTGCCCCTTCCCAGGCAATACTTGCCCCCAAGATAAATACTAGTCTGACCACCATCACCGCATGTTAGTTTAACCTGTTCTTGACCTTCATATAAATGGAATCAAATAGTAGGAACTCTGTCTCTGGCACCCTGTCTACCTCCCATCTAGCCCTCCATTCAGATCATCTTTTCAGCTTTTAGCAGAAATACTCTCAGTATATTAATTCGATTCTTTGATGTTCAAACCAAGAGACTGATGCCCAGAAAAACGTAGGAGTTTCTTTTCTGAGGTTTCCCACCTTCTCTCTGGATGACTGGTAGAGGCAATGTCTACCTTCTTGTAGTAGGTTCTCACTTTTCCCCCACCTCCACAAGACACTTACACCAGAATGCAGCATAGCAAATTCAGCCTCTGAACACTTCGAGCAGTTAAAGGACTGTTTTGTTACAAGGACTTTAGAAAGCGTTTATTGCTGTCCATTCAGTTTAGGGATGACAAAACACTGGTTTAACATTATCCATGAATGGAGAAGGTCACAGTGTATGCGACAGGATTTGTAAGGCACTGACTTAGGATCCCCTAAGAGTTTATCTCCTGGTGCCTGACCTACCCCAACTTATTTTTCCAGTTTGTGTTTCTTTTGGGTTGAGACAAGGAAAATCATTTTACTGTGTAAATATTATCTGTGAAGAATAGCTGTCCGACTTGTTTGTTGCCTACATTACCACAGGCAATATAAATTATCAAATTATTTAGCTAATAATTGAGTTCCTGAGAGAAGGACATCAGAGGTAAGTTTTATTGAGGTGAAGAGATTATTACTATTGAAAAAAAAATTCTCTCATTGAAGTATAGTTGATTTACAATGTTGTGTTAATTTCTGCTGTACAGCAAAGTGATTCAGTTATACATACACATACATACTTTTTCATATTCTTTTCCATTTTGGTTGATCACAGGATATTGAATACAGTTCCCTATGCTAATACAATCAGACCTTGTTGTTTATCCATTCTATATATAATAGTTTGCATCTGCTAACCCCAAACTCCCAATCTTTTCCTCCCCCACATCCCCTCCTCCTTGGCAACCACAAGTCTGTTCTCTATGTCTGTGAGTCTGGTTCTGTTTCGTAGAGAAGTTCATTTGTGTTCTATTTTAGATTCTACATATAAGTGATATCGTATGGTATTTGTCTGTCTCTTTCTGACTTACTGAGGTGAAGAGACTATTGATGACTGTATAAAAAGTCACTGATGTCAGGCAAGAGACAATAAGAAAGCATAGAGTATATGTGGCAGGGCAGAGTGAGGAGAAAATCAGCAGATATGGAAGGCATTTTATAGCAATCATTTTTTTTCAAAAACCCACTGCTTCTCACTCCTCTGCAGCGGTGGTGATGGCAGAGAGGAGCAGGGACAGACGTGGTAAGTGAGCAGGTAGCCAACTCCTAATTTCTAAATGACTGTGTCAAGACCCACCAAATGCCTGGAATTGGATTGGGAGCAATAGGCTGCCTTTGACACTGCAGCTCCGTAGGGCTTTTGGCATTGACAGGTAGGTGTTTGGGCCTGTGCAGAAGATTTTGACGTTTAATGCTATAAAAAGTAGGGATTCTCTGTAGTGAAGATCTTGCAGAACAATACAGTGTCACTTCTCATGGACGACAGTCTAAAAACTACAGAGGAAAGAGCATTGAGAGCAATGGGCACAGAGGAAGAAACCTGAAATTTACATGTCAGTTCTGCCACTGGCATTGAGCAAGTTCCTACACCTTACTGGACTTCAGTTTCCACATCTATAAAACAATGTTCTGTAGTAGCAGATTTTACAAAGAGTATGAGGCATCTGCAACGCTCTGGGTTCTACTGGAGAAACAAAACCAGTAAATCATATATGTATATGTGTACGTGTGGATTGATTGGGTGCAAGGAATTGGCGTATGCACTTGTGGGGGGGGGGTTAGGCAAACTTGAACTCTGCAGGCAAGTTCAAGCAGGTGTGGCCACCACGGTCCACAGGTGGGATTTCTCCTTCCTCAAGGAAACTTCACTTTTGTTCTTAGGAACTTTCAACTGATTGGCTGAGGTTCATCCACATCACTGAGGATAATCACTTTTATTTAAAGTCAATTGATCGTAGATGATGTTAGTCACATCTACAGAATACCTTCAACCTAGTCAAGTTACACATTAAACTAACCAACGCAGCACCCAAGCTTGTTTTTCCTTGTCCTTGCTGCAGCTTCTGAGAGCCGGGGGAACATCCCTGGGGCACTATTTATGTGGAACAAACGAAATATTGTAGAGATGCCAGCCCTCTGTGGAAAAAACCTGCCCTCTGGTCCTCGGAGAGTCAATCTAGGAATCGTTAACGAGGGAACTGCCTGTGATGCCAAAAGAGAAGGCACAGAACCCCTTTCCTCTTCCGTTGTTCTCACAGGCACGAGCGTGTAGGAAGAGTAGTGGTGGGGACCCTAGGCAACCGAGAGAAAACTGGAATCTGGGAGACCTGGAGGTCAGCACAGCTTGTCAGGCCCATGTTAGGACTTGGATAGAATCAGCCTGGGACTGGAGTGAGACGTTGGTCGCATTCTTGTTCTCAACGTGGAAAAATCTGAAATTCACTTTTTCTGTTCGTGACCACTCTGACTTGCAGTGCCTTGTGGGAGTAACTGGGTGTGTGTTTACATGCACGTGTATGTACCTGTGTATCTATTTAGCGGAGAGTTTCCTGTTCCTACTGGAGAAGTTAATAACCTTTGGTGCAGACTCACTCTGTTCTAGAAGAGCACTTTTGGGGAGCAGGGGTGTGGGAAAGAGCATAACAGGGAGTTTCAGGTGAACCACGGCTGGTGCCAGAGGGGGAGCTGCGCTTTCCCTCCCACATACCCATTGGATGACGTGGAGCTTGGAGGTTGTTGAGCAGAGATTGGACAAAGGTAGTTAGGGGGCTTCCCTGGTGGCGCAGTGGTTGAGAGTCCGCCTGCCGATGCAGGGGACACGGGTTCGTGCCCCGGTCCGGGAGGATCCCACATGCCGTGGAGCGGCTGGGCCTGTGAGCCATGGCTGCTGAGCCTGCGCGTCGAGAGCCTGTGCTCCACGGCGCGAGAGGCCACAACAGTGAAAAGCCCGCGTACCGCAAAAAAAAAAAAAAAGGTAGTTAGGAACGTATTGATGTCTTAGAAGGAAAGGGATTCAGATCTTAACTCTCTCTCTTTGTGGTTCACATTTAGTGAAATATATTGGGTAGCCTGGGATAGCCCAGACCAAGGTTGAGCAGCAGGAAAAGTATAATATGACATCTAAGACAAAATTCACCACATGGGAGGGATGGCTTGAATGGACGATTGGTTTCTACACAAGAGCCATCAAAGGTAAAAGATGCTTCTGGACCCCATGTGGACTCCTGCAGCCACCTGGACACTCGTATGTACTGAGAAAAATGGCTGGTGTGTGAGTTGAAAGAGTTGATTCTCAAGAGCTTCCACGTTTGGGGCCTGGGCTGAAACTGCTGAGTGGGATACTTGGGGAAGGAGCGTCCAGGGCCATACCGCAGACAGTCATGAGAGAAGTGAGGACACCCCTACGAATTCTATTAACTACAGCTGGCAGATGTTGACAGTCACTCTAGTTAGAGATTTAAATTAAAGAACTGATTTATTTTGCTATTCCAGGGTGGGTGATTGTCTTGGTTATACTTGAGGACAAAAACTGTTTTCCACTGATATATCTCTAATCCCCTGCACGTGTGCCTGGTACATGGTTGGCACTCCATAGATATTAACCCAGAATTTATAGAAATAATCCTTAGCATTATTTAGATGGGGAAGCAACATTTTTGGTTTGTGTATATTTTTGTTAAGTTTTTGTCTTTGTAAGATCATATCTCTTTGGCAGAACATTTTTGGTTTGTTTTTGGTCTGTATATTGTTAACCTCCGCTCACCTGGAGTTTTATCATGCTTCCTTGGAGGTTCCTCTGGCCATCCCTCTTTCCCTCCTACCTTGCTTCTTTCCTTTGATTCTTTCACTTTCCCTCCTTCCTTCTTGCCTCTCTTTCATTCTTTCCTTTCCCTCTTATTAAAGTGTTGCTTACAGATGCTGATGAAAGCACCCCATGACAGATGAGGGGAGCAGCTCATAAAGCCATGACCTTCATCTTACCTGGGGGAAGAGGTGGATGTTAAAAACCAACCAACCAACCAAAAAGAAACTGGGCAGGCTTGTTGCAGCACAACCTACCCACAGCTGTCAATGTTAGTTTACACTCCGTCCTATTTAAGAATGACTCACTGAAATGTCTTGAGTTGGACTGCTGTGTGCTAATCGTAACTGCTAACTTTTTTTTTTTTTTTTTTTTTTTTTGCGGTACGCGGGCCTCTCACTGTTGCGGCCTCTCCCGCTGCGGAGCACAGGCTCCGGACGTGCAGGCTCAGCGGCCATGGCTCATGGGCCCGGCCGCTCCATGGCATGTGGGATCTTCCCGGACCGGGGCATGAACCCGTGTCCCCTGCATCGGCAGGCGGACTCTCAACCACTGCGCCACCAGGGAAGCCCATAAGTGCTAACATTTACTGAGAACTTAATATGTGCCAGGCACTGTGCTAAGCCCTTTACATGCATTATCTAATTTAACTCTTACAATAAGCTTACAAGGTAGGTTCTATTAATTTTTAAGTAGCTTTATGATGAACCAATTACATATGATAAAATTTACCTGTTTAAAGCATACAGTTCATTGGTTTTCTATTTATAGAGTTGTGTAACCATCATCATAATCTAATTTTAGAATATTTTAATTATTCCACAAAGAAACCTTGTGCCCCTGTTTACAATAACCAGAACATGGAAACAACTTAAATGCCCATCAACAGAGGAATGGATAAAGAAGATGTGATACATATATACAATGGAATATTACTCAGCCATAAAAAGGAACGAAATTGGGTCATTTGTAGAGATGTGGATGGACCTAGAGTCTGTCATACAGAGTGTAGTAAGTCAGAAAGAGGAAAACAAATATCGTATACTAACACATATGTGTAGAATCTGAAAAAATATAGACAATCTTATTTACGAAGCAGAAATAGAGATACAGACATAGGGAACAAACTATGGATACCAAGGGGGGAGGGGATGAATTGGGAGATTGGGATTGACATATATACACTATTGATACTATGTATAAGATAGATAACTAATGAGAACCTACTGTATAGCACAGGGAACTCTACTCAGTGCTCTGTAGTGACCTAAATGAGAAGGAAATCCAAAAAAGAGGGTATATGTGTATAAGTATATCTCATTCATTTTGCTGTACAGTATAAACTAACACAATATTGTCAAGCAACTATACTCCAATAAAATAAAAAGAAACCTTGTGCCCATTAGTCACTTTCCATTTTCTTCCTGCTCCCTTCCATCCCTAGCCCTAGGCAACCACTAATCTACTTTCTTTCTGTATAGATTTCTAAACATTTAATTTAAATGGAATCAGATAAGATATGGTCCCTGGTGACTGGCTTCTTTCACTTAGCATATTGTTCTTGAGGTCCATCAATGTTGTAGCATGAATCAGTACTTCATAGCTTTTTGTTCCAAGTAATATTCCACTATATACCCCCATTTGTCTACCCTTTCAGTTGTTGATGGACGTTTGGGTTGTTTCTACTTTTTGGCTGTTATGAATAATGATGCTATGAACATTTGTGTACCAGTTTTCATGTTGGATAGATGTTATCATTATCCCCTCTTTATAGATGAGGAAACAGGCTTGGACAGCTTAGATGGGTTTCCCAATATCACACAACTACTAAAGGGTGGAATTCAGATGATACGATGGTAGGTCTCCCTACCATGCTCCCATCCACAATGCGATATCCCCACTGTACGGAGAGTGGACCTAGTAGGAGCAGTTATTTGCTCTGCTTGTGTGCTTCCTCTTGGTTTCTTATCAGATGTATACCAGGTCTCTAGGACTACTGTGGCAATTAAGGAAGGGATCTGTGCTCACGCTTGTGGGGAGGCTGGCTGTAGGGAGTAGAGAAGCAGGAGGTAAGGACACTGTGATATGAGAAGGGCCTCAGGGGCAAGCGAGGACCAGGGGTGCTGCTAGCCGACTGCTGTCCTCCAGGAAGGACTGGGTGACAGGGAAGCATCTCTAGGGGACTGTCAAAAGCTTTTTGGGACAGTGTCTGGCAAAAGACTGAATATCCTGGAGTAAGTAGAATATAGGTGTGAATCTATTATAGTTCGGATTATTAATGGAAATGCGACCTCAAAGTCTAATGAAGTCTCAAAAATATTGATTGTCATTAAAAAGAGGGCGTTGAGGGCTTCCCTGGTGGCGCAGTGGTTGAGAGTCCTCCTGCCGATGCAGGGGACACGGGTTCGTGCCCCCCGGTCTGGGAAGATCCCACGTGCCGCGGAGCGGCTGGACCCGTGAGCCATGGCCGCTGAGCCTGCGCGTCCGGAGCCTGTGCTCCGCAGCGGGAGAGGCCACAACAGTGAGAGGCCTGCATACCGCAAAAAAAAAAAAAAAAAAAAAAAAGAGGGCGTTGATTTTAGGATAGATTTTATAAAGTAGACGTATTGATATCAAAAAAAATGTGCTGTAGTCAAAGCACTGACACAAGTAGTTCAGAAGTGATGGACTACGTTTGCATTTTTAAAATTCACAAATGTGATGAAATGGATGAAGAGGATTTTATAATCCTTTATAATGACTAGACTTCAAATTGAGGGCACATGTGTATAAGTTATGCCACTGTTTGGTAAGTCTGCTGCCAGGAGGGCCACGAGCAGGATGAGGCCATAAATTTCTCTCCCAGCAGGGAGGATGAGATACAGGGCACCAGTGATACCTTCTTGTCCCAGAGGGAAGTCAGTGAGTCCTTGGGAAACAGAAGTGGCAAACATGGAAGGTGACCACCCTGGCTTGCTTGGGACTGAGGACCTCCCTGGAACGTGGGATCTTCATTTTGAAACCAGACATCATGGGTTTGCTCAGGATGAGTTGGTCAACCTGCAACGTGGAACACGTGATTGTGGGCTTGACAGTGGGAGTAAAGAATCCCGCCGTTTTGAGCATATAAGGAGTGAATATTTTTCTCAAAAGGAATAGGGCAGAGATGAGCAGAGAAGTAGAGAGGCTAACAGATGAGCCCTCCTTCGTGGCCTTAAATTCCTACTTGCTGCACTTTTCTCAGCATCCTGTAGGTGGGGCTATTACTTAGCACACTATCTACAGAAGGAAATAAGGCTGCTGCTTAGAGCAGCCGGAAGTGCTGGAGACAGTAAAAGCGGCTGCTTGTTTCGTTACAGACAACTCTGTTCACCCGTCCTAGCTCGAGCGAGTGTCTCCCTGCCAAGCGCTTGATATGGTCTGAGACCTAGAAACGCTGCGTGACACCTTTAGATTTTCTTCACTCCAAGTTGTTGCAAAACCCCAGACTTGTAGCATGGCCCAGAGTTGGTGAGGTTTCACGTAAGAATCGGGAAGCAGCTGGTGAGTCCTGCAGGCTCACAGCACTCACAACCACAGGCATAGGATTTATTTACCAGTTCAGACCCCAGGCAGTCCAACAGAGGCCCTGGGCTTGTGATAATGAAACTGCCCAGGATCAATCATTAGATTGCTGTTTAAGAGGCGGGAACCCCATTAGTGGGTTTACTTAGGGAGGGAAATGGAAATAGAGAAAGCACAACCTTCTTCCAACGCTCTGGTCTCCTGCTGTGTAGGGCTAGTGCCCTGTGAGTCCTGAAGAGTTACACCATAGGTAAGACAAGGGCACCTTCTTGAATGCCCTTAATTCATTTAACGAATATACAGAAACCTGGGGTACCAGCAACTCCATGAGCAAGGGCTTTGGTGTAGGCAGAAATGTATGTATATGCTCATAGGGTAAGTTTGATGGGGATGGTGTGAAAGTAAGGGATCCGTAGCTTTCATTCGATTTCCAATAGGATCCATCACTCTCCAAAGTTAAGACCTACTGCTTGTTGAGTGATATGCTCAGCCCATGGCTTCAGCTTTCAATGCATGTGCCAATGACTCATAAATTCTTGAGACTAGCCCTCTTCTTTTGGTTCCAGACCTATATGTACTGTGGCCTACAGGACATCTCCACTTCTGTGTCCTATGAGTGCCTCAATGTCAACACATGTAAACCTGAAGTTAATAACTTCTCTTTCAATATATTCCCTGTTTAGATGAATGACATCACTATTGACTCAGGTACTAGAGCCCTGTGAGTTATCAGAGAATTGCTCTCTTTCGTCTGCCACATCTGATTAGCCAATAAACTTGGCCTGTGCCACCTCAGGAATACTTTTTGGTTCAACGGTACCACCTGCTTTTCTCGATCCCACTGCCATTACCCTCATTTAGCCAGAAATGGAAACCACAGTAATAGACCCTCTATCCTCTTACCCTCACTGAGGAAAATACCTCAGTTAGCTGTTTGCTTTTCCAAGGAAGACTGAGTCAGAACTTCTTTTGAAATATAGGTAAATCTTTTGTGTATCCAAAGACCAACTGTAGTCTCCTCTCTGAGCTTTGGTGTCAAAGCCAGGAAGCCAGGAATGGGGGCTCCCTTGGCCAAAGGACAGAAGATTCTGAGAACAGCCCCATAAAATGGCCCGTGTGAATATAGATGGGGCAGCTAGAAGCACCTGGATCCAATTAATTTCATGTTCAAAAAGGAATATTTTAAATATGTTAAACAGTCAGAAAATTACAGATAATAAGATAGCAGAAATATACATCCCCACCAACAATATTAAGTAGATGTTCACATTTGCCATATCTACTTCAAATCACTCTTTTAAATTTTTTCTTATGTTAAATTAGAAAAGTTTTTCCCTTTTATTAAAAAAACATTACAGATACTAAAGCTTCACACTCCAATATATTTCCCCACCTTTCTTTCCCTGAAATAACTTTTCAGAGACATTGCTCATGTTTCTGCACATCTTGTGAGCAGGAGTACTGACAGATTTTGTTCCAGGCTATCTTTTCAAGGTTGTTTGTAGAGTGAACAATCTTAGAAGATGGAGATACTTTCTCCCTACGAGCAGAGGGCAGCTTTGTTTACTATCTGGCCCAATAAAGAGAGTGTCTCCCTCCAGGGTTCAAGTTTTCTTACAGTTCATCATAAAAGCTTGGGGGTTCCTCAGCTATGAGAGAAACCCATTGTGTGTACAATCTCCACCTGGGCCACTCAGCAACACCCTTGTGAGACTTGTGAGGCAAGGGGAACTGATGCAAACATCAAGTGCGTGCTGCCTGCTCTGCCGTGAGTGATGACGTTCTTTGTCTCTGACACGGGAATCTCGTGTCTTTTGCCAGCATCCATAAAACTGGCAGACTAACTTGTTAGTTTAGAAGGAGGGCAAATTCTTAGATCCTTCACAGTACTTGACAATCTTGAAGTTGACATATATCACTCCCATGTATGCTTTTGTAAATCTCCTAACGTATATGAATCCATAACTAATATACATAATTATTTTATATATCTTAAATTATAGGTAAATGATATCAACCTCTACAAGTCATTATGACACATTTTTAAGCAATTCAACAAATGATTTAAAAATATATCCACATTTATAAACCTAGTTACAGTTAATTCATTTTAATTGTTCTGTCATCATTTATTAGTTTTCCATTTTATGAACAAATCTTAGTTTGTCATGCCCCTACTTAGGACAGTTAATTTTCACTTGTTTTCTTTTATCAAGAGTGATGTTAAATTGTTCTCTAAACTGGTTGTATCAATTTACGATCTCAGTAGTAATATATGTTTCCAACTTTGCTAACACCCTGTTTTACTGAGCTGTTAATATTTTTCGATTCGAATGGTCCAAAATTTTATCTGGTTGTTTTAATTTCCATCTTTGCTGAGGTTGAATATCTTATCATAGTATGATGGCCATTTGAGCTTCTCTTCTATGAAAAGCCTCTTTATTTCTTGTGCCCATAATTCTTATGAGTAGTTTGTTTCTCTGTACAGGTTTTGAATGATGTTTGTTTGTTAGCAGAGGTGGATGTAGTGAAAGCTAATGAAACTTAGCTTTACGGCCCCTTGCTTGTATAAGCCTCTTCCAATGAATGCCATGGGAAGGGACACAGCAATATGTTCATATGATCATCTATTTTTGTAAAATTTGCAAATCTATTTTTATACCATCTGGTTAAGTCCAATTTTTCTTTCCATCTCCTTCTGTAACACTTCTCTTTGTATTGGGTGGTATTGGGCATTTTTGGAATTTGACTAAAAGGAAATTGAATTTGGAAATACATTTAATAGTTTGGATTTAGTGAAATATATATATGGGGTTCTCAGTCATTTCCATGCTATTGTTGGCCTCCCATCAATCCTGCAAAAAATGGCATCCAGGGAGACTCCTACTGGTCATGACATGAAAATGCAGTGCCAGAGATTGCACTGTGACACAAACATGCCCTATGGCACCTGGCACTAGAGGGGTTTGGGTAACGGAAGAGAAACACAATTGAAATGTACAGACCAGGAAGCTGCTGTGTGGAAATTTTATCCTGTCATCAGAGGTATAAACCTCCAAGCGGAGAACTCAGTGATCATTGACACCTAGTCGAAATGGAAATTGTCTCCTGTCAGGTATATATTCCATAGTGGTACAAACAACAATGATTTGTAATGCTTATGGCTTCTGTCGGACAGAAATTCAAAAAGGGCAGAGTAGGGATGGCTGGTCTCTGCTCCATGGTACCTGGAACCTCAGCTGAGAGGAACCAAGGGCTGAATGCTTCTCATCTGAAGGCTTCTTAAGTTCATGTCTGGTGGTTGATGCTGGCTGTTGGCTGGACCTCAGCCAGAACTGTTGGCTGGAATGCCTACATGTGACCCCTTCAAGCGACTGCTTGAGCTCTTGGCATGGTGGCCGAGTTCTAAGAGCCAACATCCCGAAGAGAACCAGAAAAAAGCCATCTTGCAGTAAAAAGAGTAATGGTTGCCAGGGACTCGGTGGGGAGGGGGATGCATAGGAGGAGAACAGAGGATTTTTAGGGCAGTGAAAATACTCTGTATGATACTGTAATGTAGGATACATGTCATACGTTTGTTCAAACCCTTAGAACATACAACATGAAGTGTGAGCTCTAACGTAAACTATGGACTCTGGGTGATAATGATGTGTATGTAGGTTCAACAGTTGTAACAAACATACCATTCTGGTGGGGGATGTTGGTAAGGGGGGAGGCTTGCATGTGTAAAAGCAGGAGGTATATGGGAAATCTCTGTACCATCCTCTCAATTATGCTGTGAACCTAAAACTGGTCTAATAAATAAAGTCTATTAAAAAGAAGCTGTCTTGCCTTTTATGACGTAGCCTTGGAAGTCATATAATATCACTTCTGTCATAGTCTCAGCCCACCCAGATTCAAGGGCGAGGGAAGGTGGACTGTACATTTTGATAGTAGGTGTGCCAAAGTCACGCTGGAAGAAGAGCCTGTGGCCTGGGAAATGTTCTTGCAACCATCTTGGAGAAAAACCCTCTGCCATGCCAGTCCAGGCCCAATTTTAATGTTAATTTTTAAACTTGGGGTTTTCTTGTTTCCAGTGTTTGAACCAATGTTAAATCCAGTGTCTCAGTTCAAATGTTTAAACTATCAAGGGAGAATTTTTCTCTCACCCAGAGCCCAGACAAGGATGGATGATCTTTTTTTTTTTAAGGATAGATGATCTTCCATGTAATTTTTCCTATGCCGGTTGGTGAACATTCCCAATGTCATTCTTTTGTTGACAATGTAGCCTTTTGAAGGTCATAGTTTCGTATCATAGTCCCAGTTTTAGTTTTTTAGGCATCTTTCTACCTCACTGGATGAAGCTCCCCAAGAACAGCAGTTGAGTCTCCTTTATTTTTGTATTTCTAGAAACCAACACAAACACCTGTTCCACACTAGAGGCTCAGTGAGTGTTTCTGAACTGAACTCTCTTGCCTCTATTTCTTTTTTTTTTTTGCGGTACGTGGTCCTTTCTCACCGTTGTGGCCTCTCCCGTTGCGGAGCACAGGCTCCGGACGCGTAGGCTCAGCGGCCATGGCTCACGGGCCCAGCCGCTCCGCGGCATGTGGGATCCTCCCGGACCGGGGCACGAACCCGCGTCCCCTACATCGGCGGGCGGACTCGCAACCACTGCGCCACCAGGGAAGCCCTCTTTCCTCTATTTTGACCTCATGTTTCTGTGCTTCATTAAGTATCCATTCATTCCTGCCGACTTCATTATTTTATCTTGGTATTTTTTTAAAAAGTTATTTATTGTTTAAAGATTCTCTTTGATTATTGGAGACATAGGCCCGTAGATATCTGATAAATTAATAATGTCATGAGTTTAGCATTTATATGATTCTGTATATTTGCAATGCAGCAAGCATAAATATTTCAGTGCAATGCACTTAAAAGCAGAGTAGAAAAGCATTTCCCTGGTTCTACGGCCCCTTGGGGTGATTCTTCCATCTTGCTTTTATCCAGATACAAAAGAAAACACAAATTTGATCCTCCCTCCCTCCAATTTATCCTGTATGGACATTGAAAGTCCTTTAAAAAGCCTTTGGCCTCCAGTAATGTGCTAGGTTTAGAGGTCTAGAGCTGTTCCCTTCAATCCTGGCTAAGTGCTATCAGTTGTAATTTTAGCAAAGCTGCCGGTCACAGTATCTTTTATGATGCAACTTGTGGATCTAAAAAGTGAAGAGTGGAGGATAAATGAAGTGAGGAGGAGAAGGCAACACTGAAGGTGTACTTAAAGTAAAATTATAGGGTCACCAAAGATATACTCACCATTATTTATGGTAGAGTCTTCTTTTCAATAATTCCCAGTATATTTCTTTCTGTGTGGCTCTTCAACTCTTCATGAGATGTTTCCCACTGGTTCTGAGGTGGATGACTGAATTTTTCATGCTAATGCGGAGAATGGGACAGTTTTAAAAATTAATTCCCAAACCTCACTTTAGTCATTAGTTTAACCTTTTGCCCTCTCTCCCCCCATCCAACTCTCTGTGTGGGTTGCTTTCTTAAGCAGCAAACAATGGGCTTATTGGAATTTCATCCCGTCTTTTTCATTTGATAATGTTAGTAATAATAAGACTAATACATGGTATTTGTGTTGTGCTTGGGAGTTTACAGCACATTTTCACATTATCTCAAAAGCTAAGATGAGGGAGACCCACGGTGGATCGTCCTGAACACTGCTCTCAATCAGACACTGGTTACCGTGTCCTTGGGTTGTGGCTCTGGGTTCTCCTCTCTGCCTTCCAGGCCATCCTGCAATTGCTGTCAGCACCATCTTCCTAAAGTTCTATCTGGATATGTCACCCCTCTGCTCAAAAACCTTCAATGACTCACTGTTGGCAACGTAAATATAAAGGTCAAATTCCTTAGCCTGTCATTTAAAACATTCCGAAATTGAATCAACATACTATTTCAGTCTAATCTCCCTCTATTCTCTTACGTAAAATGTATGTTCCAACCAGTCCACTATTATTCTTTTCACATCTTAGTTTCAGCTTACTGTTCTTTTCATGGGGAACTATCTCCTTTCATCTTTTCCTTTTAAAACTCTTTATAATGTCCAGCGCACAATCCGTCTTCTCCATCGAGCTTTCTCTGATGACCAAACAGCTCTGTCTCTCTTTAGCCTCCTATACTACGTTGTTTGTATGACCTCTATTTCTGATTTTAAAAAACTGGTTAATTTTAAATGTATCTAATTTTCTTTATTACATTATATAGGTATGTGTCTTTGTTAAGGATCTTAGATACTGCAACGAGTAAAACCGTGAATCTTAGTATTTTATTCAATAAGACTTTGGTTTTCACTCCTGTGACATTCTAAGGTGGCTTCCTGGTAGGAAGACGCCATGTTGTGCCTCCACCATTTTTTTTTTTTTTTTTTTTTTGCGGTACTCAGGCCTCTCACTGTTATGGCCTCTCCTGTTGCGGAGCACAGGCTCCAGACGTGCAGGCTCAGCATCCATGGCTCACGGGCCCAGCCGCTCCGTGGCATGTGGGATCTTCCCGGACCGGGGCACAAACCCATGTGCCCCGTATCGGCAGGCGGACTCTCAACCACTGTGCCACCAGGGAAGCCCCTGGCTCCACCATTTTTTTTTTTTTTTTTTTTTTTTTTGCAGTATGCGGGCCTCTCACTGTTGTGGCCTCTTCCATTGCGGAGCACAGGCTCCGGACACGCAGGCCCAGCGGCCATGGCTCACGGGCCCAGCCGCTCTGCGGCATGTGGAATCCTCCCAGAGCAGGGCACGAACCCGTGTCCCCTGCATCGGCAGACGGACTCTCAACCATTGCGCCACCAGGGAAGCCCTGGCTCCACCATTTTTAACACAGACTCTAGAGTGAGTTTCCTTTGGTGGTAGTGGCGGTGGGTGTCTTCTTTCTTTCCCATCAGCCAGAAGGGGTAAGAACATGGACAGACGTGTAAAGATGGTTCTTATCAGTGAGAGGTGGAAATAGTGCATCCCACTTCCTCTCATATTCCATTAGAAATCTGTCACAGGCCACAGCAGAGGATGGGAAATGACTAGATCTGTGACTATGAAGAAAAGGAAATGAGTTTGCGAGCAAACTCATTGGGTGGCTGGTTTCTTCACAGAATGCTACAATTTCGTCCTTCTTTAGTGTTCCATCATCGCTCTTAAAGAACAAAACTCAGGCAATATTTCTTTCCCCTAAGAGCTCTGGGGGAAAAAGATTCTGCCACCTCTCCACTCTTCACTTGCTTTTCCCCACGAGGGGAGAAATAGCTCATCTTATTAGGGAGATCAGTGACAATCGGACACCCCTGGGCCAGGTTAACTAGAGTACAGGTTGCAGGACAGACTCAAGTTGTGTAGTACCTGAATCCGAACAATTTTGGGAATACAAAATTGTGAGTACAAAATTGATAGTGCCCCCAGGGCTTTGGAAGGGCCTTTGCAAGTGAGGGCTCTAAAACTTAAACTTCACTAGCTTCCTGATAACCCCCAGGGCAGGCCACCACATTGGCAAAGCAGCCTGAATCCCCCGTCCAGAGCTCTCCATTCTGCCGTCCACCAGGATGTGACGTAGGCCACTTCCCTCACTGTCATTCTCTAGACCAGGGCTGCCCAGACCTGCCCCAAGGTCTGCGTTGAGACGAGTGTCTTGTTTTGGCTTCAGGTCTAAGACGCATTCTCCAGCCCAGTGTGGTGGCTTTGTAATGTGTGAATTTAGGTAGCCTGTACCATATTTCCCAGAATTTCTTTTCCTATGTATTTCTAGTAAGGATAGGCCATGAGAGAGATTCTTATGGGCAGAGGTAAAGACCAGTCACTCTGCAACTCACAGATGTTTTTGCTTATCCACTGGATGACCTGGGTGAGTGAGGCAGTGGTAGGACCTGCATCTGCTCTATCCTCCCTGACCCTCCTTCAACTTCTCTGGTTCCTGGGCAGGGTGCTTGGCTTAGTTCCATGATGAAGGGCCCCGGCTTCAGCAGGACACTCATGCCATCAGCGTCAAGGCAATAAGAACTGAAACTGACACTGGTTTCAGTCCATCTTCATGGGCTCTGGCTCGTGATTGTGATTTCCAGCTTGTCCCTGCTCTCCACTTCCCTTCCGAACTGCCTGCCCTGAGGACTTCGAGCTCCAGCATGAGATGTGAAGATGACAGACTTGTAGAGACTGCTTAACCTGCTCCCACAATTGCATCGTCAAATTTGTATAACAAATCTCTCTCTCTCTCTTTCCCTCTTACCTACCTACCTTTGTCATAGTGTACCTCCTTCTATTTTGAAACCTGCTTGCTACACCCAACTTTACTAATCCTTCAACCTTTATCTGCTTACCTGTTCTTTGTATTTATACTCCTCTGTTTTGACCCAGAGGCATGGGTGGCGAGGGACTGGCCCCCCCAAATTCTAACACTTTGTAAGTTCATTTTGGGAAAGAATAAAGCGTTAGTAGACACTCAGTAAATAAACCAGATGGGAAAGAATAAACAAAGCAGAGAGGCAGAAACACACGTGTTGCTGGGTCTCAAGGAGAAAGCCCACGATGGAAGAAGGAAGCCAGCCCTGCTCTAGTTGGATATGACACGTTGTTTCTCATCGGGGCCACACTGGCATTCTGGGTAGCACAAGTGCTTCTTCGCGTGGGGCTGTTTGCTCCTTGCAGGGCGTACAGCGTCCCTGCTCAGTAGTGGTCCCAAGCACTGAAGCAACCAAAAGCACCCTCAGATTTTACAATGACCATGGGTGCAGGGTGTCGTGCCGGTTGAGAACCATTTCACCTCACTGAGTTTCTCATGAAATCCTTCCCAGTCCCCCTGAAGAGGTCAGTCCCCTGTTATATTTATCTCACACCCACTTACCAGAATTTACATTAAACATGTGTGAGTATAGAATTAATATCTGTCTCCCCTCTAGATGTAAGCTCCAGGAGGGTGGATGCACTTTTCAGGTTCTGGTTCCAGTCTCTTGCTGAAGATCTGCCACCATCAGGAGAGTTCCCTGAATCCTTGCCGTAAATCCTCTTTTAGCTTAATACAGCCTGCTTTGGTTTCTTTTGCAGTCAGCTCTCTGTATCTGTGGGGTCTGCATCCTCAGGTTCAACCAACTGTGGATTGAAAATATTTGGGGGAAAAATTCCAGAAGTTTCCAAAAAACAAAACTTGAATTTGCCATTTTCTGGCAACTATTTACACAGCATCTGCGTGGTATTAGGTATTGCAAGTAATCTAGAGATGATTTAAAAGTATACGGGAGAATGTGCATAGGTTATATGCAAATACGATACCCTTTTGTATAAGTGACTTTAGTATCCATGGATTTTGGTATCCGCAAGGGGCAGGGGGCTGGTCCTGGAACAAATCCCCCAGGATACTGAGGAATGACTGTACTTGTCACCAAAGATTCCTAACTAATCCAGTGGGTCAAACCACTTTATAGAGTACTTACACATACTAGGTATTCTTCTAAGTACTTCACATATATTAACTCATTTATTCTCACAACAAACCCATGAAGTAAGGACTGTTATGATACTTATTTTACAGATGAAGAAATGGAGAAATAGAAGTTAAGTTATTTAAGTGGTGGAATTGGGCATGATATCCAGGGATTCTAGCTCATGAGGCTATGATCTGCCCCATTGTGTTGTATTTTCCTCTCCATAGCTAATGGGGAAATTCAGATCATTAACTTTCAGAGTTGATGTAAGAGGTAACATCTGTTGAACACTTGCTAATGTACCAAGAATTAGATGCTGTACATGTGTTATCTCCTTTAGTTCTTACAACCATTCTATGACCTGGGCATCATTATTTTCTCATAGGAAAGGAAACAAGCTCAGAGAGGTTAAGAAGTTTTCTTAAGTTCACACAGCTGGTTAAGTAGTAGAGTCAGGAAGAGACTTTTGTGTGTGTGTGTGTGTGTGTGTGTGTGTGTGTGTGTGTGTGTGTGTGAGTGACCACGTCCTGTCCAGGACAGGAATTATTTCTATGACATCTCTCACAGTGGTTAGACTCCGTGAATTACTGTGTTGGCCAAAAAGTTCGTTCGGTTTTTTGTACGATGTTACCAAAAACCCGAGTGAACTTTTTGGCCAAGCCAGTATATGGTGGCTTTGCTGAGCCAGGTCCGTTTGCCCAATGCACAGCAAACCAAATACTGAGACAGCGAGGTTTGCAGCCAAGAAAGAGTTTATTTACAAGGCAGCCAAGTGAGGTGATAGGAGAACAAGTCTCAGATCTGCCTCCCCGAAGGTGAGGGGCTTGGGACATTTATGGGATAAAGAAGCAGGGTGGTCTTAGGCCTGGAGAAAGGTGATTGGAAGTAGGGAAAAGGTGAGGTAGGTGGTGTTCTGTGCAGGCATATCTGAGTCGTATGCTTCTTCATAGGATGCACATTAAAAAATGGTGGCCTTTAGCACTAGAGTTTTTGGCCCTCTGACTTCGAGGTCATTCATTAGACACTTGTGCAGGTCCAGTTTTAGGGTCAGTGGTCCTATCCAGGTTTACCTGGCTCAGCTCGAACTAGACACAGGTGACTCCAAGCTTCTGGAAAACAACTGGGGCAAACATCTTATTGTTTAGGCTAAGTGTTGTTTGGAGGACATGCAAGTTTTTTGTAGCAACAATTAAAACGACCTTGGTCAGTGAAGGCAGGTTACAGGTGTAATGGATTTAACTGATGATTACCCGTGGTTTCAGTGGGACCCCCATTTTCTCACAATTAGTTTACTTGATTGTTCTAAACAATTCTGTTAGAAAGCTTTTAATTCTGTTCCCCCTTCGCCACAGCTCTTTAGTTTTCTCCTGGGTCTTCCATTCTAAACATCCTCAGCAGCTTCAGATTTTCCCCATGTGACATGATTTCCGGAACTTTCATTATCCTGGTCTCCTTTCCATTTTGTGTTGTGGTGGGCAGAATGGAATGCAGCACTGCAGGCATGATCCTGGCATTGCAGTAATCAGTAGAACTCCTCTCTTCTCTGCTCCAAACACTACCTCTGACAAAAATTCTCTCCTTGACCAAACTGTAGCTGGACTCCTCTGAGCCCTTTCTCAACTAGGCCTTAACTTTGGCCTATCAAGGTTTAAAGGAAACACTAATATGATTTCTAACAGCTCAGGGGCATATCCCTAGGATGACTTTAGCTCCACTAAAGTACCTGCCAAAGAAAACAAGGCTGCCAAAGAATCGACTGTTTGTTCCAGCCAACGCCTGAAGATAGAGTCTGTTTCCCAGCCTCTGTGGGATGTTGGAGTTTAACTTCCGTAAGCACCAGTTAGCAAACCCAGATGGGTTTCACATGGATCAACTCTCTTCCTGTTTTTTTTTTTCACTTTCCTGACTCTACTGAGCCCCTGCGCATCCCCTCCCTCCCTATTCCCTCATTTTCCCTTTAAAACACCTGGTCACCTCTGTGCACGTCAAAGTTGAGTCAAATTCACACTGGACTCTTTTCCCTATTGCAATAGTATACTACTGGTTAAAATCTGTCCTTTAACTAGCGTCTGGTTTTGTTTATCTTTGACACCTCTGTCAGTGCTGCCTGAGGCTGTTTTGCCATTTTGGGCCGCTGTATCAGGCAACTAAAACACCTGGGTTTCCCCACACTGACTGCTATAAAGTCAAATTTGTACATCCTGTATCTGTGTGGTCAACTTAAAAAAAAAAAAACCTATTTGCAGGACTTTAGTCTTATCTCTTATAAGAGAAGTCTGTTGAATTCTAGCCTGTTGAATTATTTTTGGATGGAATTTTGCCATATACTGCACCATCAACCCTCCGCACTCTATGCTGTATCAAATTTGATCAGCATGTCTCAAAGTTTTCTGTGTTAACAGAAATACTGAATAGAGCACAGATGTGACAGAGTTGCAACTATGTACCAGCAACCATTTTCTTGGTATAAGAGACGTAATTTCTTCATTAATTCTCAGTTAACTAGAAAAATGAATTCAACCTTCTAGTACCTGACCCTTCTGATTAGTTGAAGTTTGCAGTATTTTTGTTAAAGGTGTGAAGAAGTCTTGTGTGAGTTTTCCCAAATTGGAGCATACATAAATACACACCAGGTGCTGCAACTGGGGCTTTGAACTTGCAGATGAACCACTACCAACCATCAGACATATTAAATTAGCTTGAAGCTACTTTTCCTGAGTGTTTGTTTCTAGCTGACTCGCAGGGTCCTCTCCAGCCCTTCCTGGTGAGAAGCCACTCGTATCACCGTGATAGCTTGCATCTCCTGGAGATTTCAGTGCATGGACTCAAGATCACTTTCTCTCCCTCAACAGTCTTGGTTTCAGTGCTATGCGTTCTCTCTGTAGGGGACTGAGGAGCCCAGAGAAAATCACACTGCTATGTTTCTCTGCCTCCTTTTCTTCTGTCTTTCCACTTATTCACCAGGGAAGGACACCAGGGGGGAAGGCTACTGGATTCAAGTGGGAGGGAGAACTCACCGGACTGAAAAGTTCTGTTGTTAGTGGAGGAAAGTGCTGGTCACACCAACTTTGCCCTGGTGATGGGATAGGAGGTCAGGTGCCAGCCTCGTTTTCTGTCTGTGGGTGTGTGTGGTCAGCCTTATTAAAGCAGGGCCTAGCAGCTGAACGGTTCAGAAACAACCATGTGACCCAACACTCTGCACAAACGTCACCCCCACCACCATGCCGCATTAGGCCCAGAGCCGGCAGGCAAATCTTCCATCTGTGGACCACAGACTGAGAACGTCTGAAGATCCACCCGCGTCCAATTAGCTGTCCCTGCTTCTTTACCGCGTCAATCTCGCACGCCGACACTAGGTGGCAGCAAAGCGCCGGTTCACCAACGGCCCCTCACTGCGTCCTGGCTGTCTTCTGACGCAGAACTTAAAAAAAGAAGTGATACTGCAGATTTTCCTTTCAGAGAAAGAGCTACCCATGCAAAACTATCAGTTTTAAAGGGAGCCATGGTGATAACTGAAATGTCATCAGGATGAGAGCTGCCTTCTGAATAGGATAGTCAAACCATCAAAACAGAGAAACAAACGAAAACCCCTAAACCAAGCCATCATGTATGAAACACCTCTGAGAATATAATGCAATTTTGTTCTTGATGCTTAGGGCCTGACAATTCGATACTGCAGGTGTGCAAGGAGACAGAGCTTGTGGTTTTCTGAGGCCCTTTTTCTGGGTCACTTGACAGTTAAAAGGTGAAGGTTTCCTGAAAGGTTGCTGGCTCTAGAGGAGGTAGTTCTGCCTGCTTTAGGGATCTCCGGCTTCTGAGCCATGCCTGCAGTATTAGTGAGTGTCTTGTAGATAATATATGGACCCCAGGCAGATGTCAGGATGGGGCTTTCTAATCGACAAGGATTAGCTCAGGAGGAACAATCCGTCTGCTTTTAAGGCAGAGCCTTCAGGGAGTGGGTGATTCAGCCCACCACGTGACACAACCTCGTTGCAAGCTGCGTCCCAGAGGAAGGAAAAGGACAAATGGGGAGAGAGGAGACAGTGAAGACAAGAGCACTCTGCTAGGGTCCAGAACACCTGAGTCCTGTCCCCCAAAGACCAAATGGTCCTTAGAATTTAGTGAACCCACCCCATCATCCCTGCTCCCCACTCCCACCCCCATACTCTGCTGCTTCAACAGGAATTTTTTAAAGAGTGCCGTCAAAGTCCTTTAAGAAGCCAGCCTGTTTCAGCTGAGGCTGTTACACCTGCAGAGGCCATGTCCTTGCTGAAGATGAGGTTTTCAGCTTGTTTGAAAGCTATTCATGGGGCTCTAGAGATGGCATGCCGATGCCAAAAGGCCAGAGAGAGGAAGCCCGAATCAGAGCAAGGGCGATAGCTCTCAGATACCTTTTCTTTTTCTGTTTCGCCATCATCTAAGTTGCCCTGAATTTCAATGCAGTTGAGACCTGTAAGTTTACAGAGGGTAAGAAACCCGATCCTGCCCAAGGCCTGCTTAAGGTGCACACTGCTTCTGGAGTGCAGCAGTTCAGGGGATACAAGAGCAGGGAACAGGACGAGGGTCTGCTGAAGCCAGGCCACAGGAAGTCATCTACTGTATTCCATCCCTAACCTATTCAAGTGCCCATATTCCCCCTGCAGGCAGAGCTGTGGGACACTGCACTGCCTTGCCAGGGCAGGGACTGCCAGGCTAAGGGGATATCCATCAGTAAGGGACACTTGAGACCCCTGGTTGACACAGGAGCCCAGGGCTGTAACTGGCAGCTAGTCCTAGTGGGAACGGACACTTGACCGTTGGCAGCTGCCACCTCAGACTGATGTGTGTCGGGCTCCCTCCTCCCCTGGATGCTATGAAAGTGACTGGGGTGGGCCCTAGCGCTATAGACCTTGACAGCCCCAGCTGCCCAAGGCCTGCCTAAGGGGTGTGTGTTTTGCAGGTGTGCACAGTGCAGTTCGAGGGAGCCAGAGATCTGGAACAGAGCAAGGGTCGGGTGGGAGTGGCTGGGTCACAGGAGTGGCCAGGTCATAGGGGTAGGCTCTTGGGGGAACAAGGCGTCCACCTGAGTCCAAGCCCTAACTTACCCAAATGGGCGTATGCCCACTGAAGGCAGAGCAGGAGAAATCTGGATTCCCCTACCAGGGTGGGACAAGGGGCAATGGCCAGGGTATCCCTCTGTAAGAGACACCTAGAAGTCCTGGTTGCTGAAGAAGTCTGGGACCCATCAGGCAACAAGTCCAAATGGGGACTGCTACAGAAGAAACAACAGGCTCAAAATGGAGTCAGTTGTGCTAAGCTCATATCACTAGACCAAGGTTTAAGACGGAACCCAATTGCAATTTCAGCTTTCCCCAGTCATGTAGTCTTAACCTGTCAGTCTGGACCTTTCTGGTCAGCATTAATGAGGTAATCTGGCATATAGGCCCTTTGCATCCTGAAAGGAGGAGGAGGTAATCTGCACTCTCCTCTTCCCTTTCCCCTCCCACTTAGAACAGCCTTGCATTTTGTACAGCTCTTTGGAGCTCCTCCCTACGTGCTGGGTGGGATGATGCTGATTCAACAAAGCCACTTAGATCTTTTAAATTTACTCCGTTGAGTTTTTGTTATTTAACAGGAGTGACAGTCACCCTTTTGCTGCTGCCTCCTTAGAGTGACTTGTGGGGGTAGGTCCCTTCCTCCTGGAGGCTATGCAAGAGGTTGGGGTCAGCTGTAGCTCCAAGACCCGGACGCCTCCAGCTGCACAACGCCTGATGAAGGGGTGGTGCTGTGCAGGCCTGAGCAAACGCGGTTCAGGGGATCCAGTGATCTGGAACAGGGCCTGGGTCTGGAAAGGACTTGTTACAGGAGGGACTACTGGGGGTACAAGGCCTCTGCTTAATCCCAAACCCTAACCCTCTCGTGTACACGTTCCCCCTGAAGGTAGAGCTGCAGGAAACTGCACTGTCTTGCCAGGGCAGGTCTGGGCAGGCTGGCGTGAGTATCCCTCAGGCAGAGTCATTTGGAAGCCCTAGGTGCTGGAGAACGCTTGGATCCCCGTCAGGCAGCATGTCCAACTGGGGAGTGACTGTTGCCCATTTTCAGCCATTGCTTCCGTGTGATTTTCCATGTGGCTTTCCTCCACAACGTAGGCTATGCAGGTTCTTGGCGCTGGGCCCTCGATCCACACACCTAAGGAACTCAGGAGGCCAAAGTCCACTGAGGGTGTTTGTACTGCGCGTGTGCGTGCGGCATGGTTCATGGGAGCCAGGGATCTGGAACAGGGCGAGGTTCCAGAGAGTCTTGGTCATGGTATCTGGTTCTTAGAGCAGCCAGGTTTCTGCCTTATTCCAAGCCCTAACTTACTCTTTGGAGGATATTCCCCGTTAAGGCAGAGCTGCAGGGAAACTGGCTGCTTGGCCAGCTAGCCAGGTTATCTTCCCATAATAGAAACCTGGGAGCCCTGTTGGGTTGTTGGAGAGGCCTGGGTCCCTTCACGCAGCAAATCTGAACGGGGACCCCCTGTTGTCCATGTCCAGCTCCCGCCTCAGAGTGATTTGCAGGGCGTTTTCTTCCTCCGTCTTGGAGGCTATGGAAGAATCGGGGCCGGGCGGTAGCTCCGCAGGCAGACCTGAAGAGCCCTGGCTGCTGGAGGCTTGATGAAAGGGTGCAAAGTGCACGTGCGCATTTACCAAAGTTCAAGGTAACCGTGGATCCGGCACAGGGCAGAGGTTCGGAGACGTGAGGTCAAAGGTGTGGATTCTTGGGGGGAAGACATCTGCCTAATACCAAGCCGTAACCTACCCAATGGTGCATATTTCCCTTGAAGGTAGAGCGAAAGAAACTTGACTGCCTTGCTCAGGTGGGACCTGGCGGGATGGCCCGGGTATCCTCCCGTAAGACACTCCTGGGAGCCCTGATTGCTGAGTAGCCTCGGGTCACATCGTGCATCACCTACAAATGGGGTCAGACTATCGCCAATTTGCAGCTACCGCCTCAGAGCAACTCGCTGGTGCTGAGCTCCTTCTCCTCTGGAGGAGAGGCAGGTTTTGGGGCACATGCCTAGAGCGCTGACCTGGAAGAACCAGGCTGCCCAAGGCCTTCCGAAGGGATGCATAGTGCGCATGTGCTTGCAGCCAGGGATCCGGAAGAGGGTAAGTGTCGGGAAAAGCCATGGCTTAGGGGTGGACGCTTGGATGAATGAGGCACGTACCAAATTACAATTCCATGGTCCCTGAAGTCCAAGTCTTGGTCGGGTGGCTTAAGCTGTTCCAAGTTTACCATAATTAGGTCCGGGGTACCCACTCATGACGATGATGGATGGAGATGTTGTGAGCTGTGGTAAGATAGGTAAAATCCAAATTGAAAATTGAGCTGTCTGTTGGTTAATTTGCCGTAATGTTTTCCCTCGTTGTCTCGTCTGTTTCCTGATTTTAAAACGTAGTTTTATTCATTTTTTCCTGAATATCAAACTTAGCATGCTTATTGTAAAAAAAAAAAAAAGAGAATCTTATTTATGAAAAGCCGTACAAATGCTCTCCAAATTCAAAAGAGGCAGTGAAAGTGACTGGGAAGACTGGAAAAAGAGGAGATGAAGCAGAAACCAGTGCAGCGTGTTTTTTATTTTGGGGACTCTGGGCAAACTGCTGGGCGCTGCTAAGGACTAAACTCTTCATCTACCCCCAGTTCTTCCTTTGCTGGGTCTTGTAAAACAGTGTGTGTGTGTGTGGGGGGGTGGGGGTGCAAAAGGCACCACCATATTGGGAGCGGGGCAGACGTAGTTTGAAACTCTGTTGCTATGGTGAGCATCTTGGTACAACTTTTAAAGCTTGCTGTACCTTTGCCTCCTCATTTATAGAGTAGGGGATAATACTACTTAATTTGCAGGGCTGTCGGGAGATTAAAGGGAGATGATACTTGTCAAACACCTTGCACTTTGTAGGTAGTGGCTCTAAAGCAGAAGCAAATGGACCCAATCTCCTGTCTAATATCGAGGCAGGCGCTAGGATATTATACAGTTGCCTGGCCCTGAGATCCGTCGGCAGAATCACTGCTCTCCTTCAATCAGAACTCCTCAGTGCTTGGGCAGGAGGGTTGTGTCTCCTCCTCTACGTGAGGCTCACATATGTGCAATCACTTCATTACCTGTCCTCCCAGCAGCGCTGAGGCTGAGCTGGGAAGAGTTCCCTTCTCCCTTCCATACTCTTCTCCTGGGCTCCAAGATTTGTACCTAGTTTTCCCTCTGGCCATGGCATCCTCCATGTTTAGCTAAGCCTGGTTATTGCCTGTTTAAAAATGTGGCTTTTGCATGTGCTTTTGGGGAGAAGAAGGCATCTGAGAGCCACAGTAGATTCTCCTAGCTCCCTAAGCCCAAGAGATACCTGATCTCAGTACCCCATGCCCTGCACATTGCTCTGTCTTGGTGATGTGTCAAACAGGGGCCATTCTTTTTTGTGACTTTCTGGAAGGGAAGAAGAGCCCTGTTAAACACTTGCAAAACTAGCGCAGGAAGGTAAGGTGACAACGTTAGAAAAAGAAGGACCTGCTGTATAGCACAGGGAACTCTACTCAATACTCTATAATGGCCTATATGGGAAAAGAATCTAAAAAAGAGTGGATACATATATATGTATAACTGATTCACTTTGCTGTACACCTGAAACTAGCACAACATTGTAAATCAATTATTCCTCAATAAAAATTTAAAAAAATTAAAAAAACTTTAAAACAAAACAGAAAAACAGGGTGATTTATTTTCAGAAACAGTACGAGAATCCAGGGGCAAAGTAGTTATTCAACCTCCATCTTTATTGAGAGATTAAGTCAAGTAACTGTAAGTTTGCAGAAGGAGGAGTCTAACTTGGGCAGTTCTAAGTGATGCTTATGATGTCTCCCACCAGGGCAGCCCCACACCTGCATAGGTGGATTAACCCTCCAAGAGTCATACAAAATGACTCTAAAAATGATTGTTGAAATGTAACCCCAAAGATCTTTGCCATCTCTTGTCTTTACAGGCGGTGCAGTTTTTTTTCTTTAAGAAGTGCTGCTAAAGTGGCAAAGAAAATACAACAGGATTAGAGAAAATTTAGTAAAATTATAAAAATTGCTTTCAATCCTCTCACTTTGCTCAAATATTTTTACTTTTCCATCTTATTCTCCTTACGCACACACATATCTAGTTAATTGCAATCAGTTTGAATATTATTTTGAAATGTAGTATATATTAATTTAACTTTATGCTGTGCAATCTTCCTCATATTTTTATAACTTTCTATTATAATTTTAATTTCTGTGTAATGTTCCACCTTGTTCATGTATCAAAATTTATTAGGGCTTCCCTGGTGGCGCAGTGGTTGAGAGTCCACCTGCCGATGCAGGGGACACAGGTTCGTGCCCCGGTCCGGGAAGATCCCATGTGCCGCGGAGCAGCTGGTCCCGTGAGCCATGGCCGCTGAGACTGTGCATCCGGAGCCTGTGCTCTGCAACGGGAGAGGCCACAGCAGTGAGAGGCCCGCATACAGCAAAAAAAAAAAAAAAAAAAAAAAAAAATTTATTAAATCATTATCAGAGTGTTGGACGTATTTAGCTTTTCAACAAATATTTTTTAGTGCATAACAGATACCTGGGATTGTGCAAGGCCGACATTTTTACATTGTAATGAACAGTTTTGTGCCTATGTGTTTTTTTCTTCTCTTTGTTTTTTTTAGGGTATTTTCCTTGGAGTGGGATAACTGGGCTGAAAGTTGTGAATTTTTTCTGAGCAATGCTTTGCATTAACAATCCAAAATGATTGAACAAGTATATCTGTGACAAGCAGTACATGAGTACACTAATTTTGCCGTATGCCCACTAGCATTAAGTATTATCATTTTTTACTGTTTTTCTAAGGGCATAATTTCCCACAAAACTCTAAAATGGTCAGGAGAAAGCAGAGTTTACTGCCCTGAAGTCATCTGTTTTCAGGTCATGCTTACATGATGTCAGTGAGGTCTTAATCAGGTAAGTATGCTGTCTTTTATTTCTTTCACTGCAGTATCTTCAGTTGAGGGGAAATGTTCAGCCCTTGACTCAGATTCATATCATCCTTTTGCTTTAACACCTCCAACAAGTTCCTTGAAGACAGACCATATGAACAGAGGGGTGAGCAGGTGGTGGGTTTGGGGGTGGTGACATGAACTTGCCCAGTGACTCAAAACAGACCAGCACCAACTCAGGGAGAGGCCAGGTCCAGCACCTGGTGTTTGGGCTTCCGCCACTGGCCCTCCCACTCAGGGTGCTGCCTGCAGGAAGAGCTGCAGAAAAGGAAAGAATATTATATTCAATACCTAGAAAAAGGCATGATAGGCAGGGCTGGCTTCTAAACATTGCTGAGCTTCATAGAAAAGGCTTTTGAAATCTTGTTCAGATCCAGAAATCCTCACTCTGTAGAGCAGTTGATTCAAGATTAAAAGATCTCTTGTGATTCTCTTATTGCATTTATTCATGCATATTTATTCCCCAGTGTGTTTCAGAAAGGGTCTGATGCATGTTGCCTTTTCTCCAGAGGGAGAATGGAAAATTAAAAAGGAGTCAGGCTACTCTCAACCCAGGCAAGGCAGGGGGAGCTCTGCTGAAGAGATGCAGAGATACAGCCTCAGAGCTATTGCAGATAACAATGCGAAATCACAGAGAGCTGCAGGCAGATAAACAAGCTCTTGACAAAGGTCAGATTAAAAAACCCATTTCTTGAAGAGATTCTGAACACAGGCATACCTTGTGTTATTATGCTTGACTTTATTGTGTTTTGCAAATATTGCAGTTTTTACAAATTGAAGGTTGCCATCTCTGCATTGCCAGATGATGGTTAGCATTTTTTTTTTTAGCAATAAACTATTTTAAAATTAAGGTATGTACTTTTTTTAGTTCTTTTTAAAAATTTTACTTTTTTTTTTTTTTTTTTGCAGTACGCGGGCCTCTCACTGTCGTGGCCTCTCCCGTTGCGGAGCACAGGCTCCGGACGCGCAGGCTCAGCGGCCAGGGCTCACGGGACCAGCCGCTCTGCGGCATGTGGGATTTTCCCGGACTGGGGCACGAACCCGTGTCCCCTGCATCGGCAGGTGGACTCTCAACCACTGCGCCACCAGGGAAGCCCCTAAAAATTTTACTTTTTAATTGAAGTGTAGTTAATTTACAATCTTGTGTTAATTTCAAGTGTACAGCAGAGTGATTCATATATTCTTTTCCATTATAGTTATTAAAAGATATTGAGTATAGTTCCCTGTGCTATACAGTAGATAAGGTACGTACATTGTTTTTGTTAAGACATAGTGCTATTGCACACTTAATAGACTTCATTATAGTGTAAATAAAATTTTTTATATGCACTGGGAAACCAAAAAAAAAATTGTGTGACTAGCTTTACTGCAATATTCGCTTTATTGCAGTGGTCTGGAACCAAACCTTCAGTGTCTGTGAGGTACGTCTACATTTTGAAATGAATGCAGCGATCACTTCGTACTGGAAGAAAATATAAGAAATGAACATCATTTTACTTTTCAAAACAGGACAATTAACTTGCAAGCTCAGGGAAAGCTGTGGATACAGTGTATTGCCGTTTCTGCTGGCATTTAGGAAAGTGTGTTCTGTGCTGTCTAGGTGGAGAAGAGTGTATACTATTTGACTGGATGTTATTGTCGTCAGATGTACCCAGACCTGCTGGAACAAATAGTACCCTCTTTCAGCTTGTGAGACAGTCTCTGGTTGAGGCAGAAGGCTCTGTCCTCGACCTTGGCTTGTTCTGTTCAAGAACGTAACTCGATTGAGGAAAGAAGCGTTTTATAATCCTGCAGATGTGACAAAGCTCAGAGGAACCTAGTCACAGTGATGGCAGGACAGAGATTTGAAAATAATTTTAGTGGCCTGGAATTAGGCTGAAACTGAAACTAACATGATGAAGTTAAAAACTTCAAAGATTTAAAAAAAGCAGTTGTTCAAATATAGAAGGAGAACTGTTCCTGGGAAAAGATCTGGGAGTAATGAGATGCAGCAGCTAAAGAGATAATGGGGATTCAGAGACAGGCAGGCTCTAGATAAGAGTGAAGACATTTGCTTGTGGATGCCGGTCCAGTGCATCCAGGCCTGGGGGTCCCCTGTGGACTTGGCATCGGAGGGAGAGACTCAGAGTCAGCAGTGTGGTCAGAGCAGGCCCCCAGGAGGGTTATTTGAAACAAAGCACAAAAACACAAAAATAGGAGTGTTTTAAGAAAGAGTGAAGAAGTGTAAAGGGGTACCTGAGAGTCACTTTTAAATATTGAAAGAGATTTTAGATAGAAGTGGGATTGACTAGCTTTAGGTAACATCACACACCAGAACTAGTTCTCTAAACCTGCTCTAATCCCTTCTTCACCCTCTCGATTCCCAGCAGCTCCATTCTAACAAGGTTTACCTGGGCACCCGGCAGAAACATCAGCCCATCATCTTTTTTTCCATACTCCACTCCCTACTGTGTTTTTCTTCACAGCACATGTTAGCAAGTGAACACCTATATTTACTTGTTTCTGGGCAGTTTTTTTTTTTTTTTTTTTTTTTTTTTTTGCGGTACGCGGCCCTCTCACTGTTGTGGCCTCTCCCATTGCGGAGCACAGGCTCTGGACGCGCAGGCTCAGCGGCCATGGCTCACGGGCCCAGCCGCTCCGCGGCATGTGGGATCTTCCCGGACCGGGGCACGAACCCGCGCCCCCTGCATCGGCAGGCGGACTCTCAACCACTGCGCTACCAGGGAAGCCGGAGCCAATATGTTTAATGGGTGGAAGTTTCAAGCAGCCAGATGGTATTTTGTTGTAAGTGGGAACTTATCCCAAATCAAAGCTCTTCAAGGTCAGAAAGACTGTCTGGGAGGTAATGGATCCAGCCACCCAAGACGTTGAGGGAGGGGCTGGTGGTCCTTGATTTGGGGGTGGGGTACAGAGCATCTCTGCTTAGGGTAGCAAGGTGGATCTGTAGCTTCTGGGTGGGGAAGTGATCTGATGAAGGGATAAAGGGCATCACTGACTTTGGGGCCAGGTAAGGGATCCTTTGTGTGTAAAGAACAGAAGCAGACTCGGGCTTGCCGCTCATTGGGAAGCTGGAAAAGCAGGCTTGGCAAACAGGCAGGGACGAGGTTGCCCCTGGTGGGTCATGAGGCAGGCGGCACAAGGTGCTTTAGTCATAATCCTGGGTGATAGGGTTCACTGACATCTGTAGTGTGAATGGGGTGGATTCTCTCCTCTGAAGACTCACAAAAGAGGAAATTCTCCCAAGTAGAAAGTGGGTTCGTTTCTGGGCAGTGTGGCAAATGTCTCCTGTCCCCACCTGCTGAATGTCCACCTTCCCAATGAGCTCTGGTGCTGGGAGGACAGTCTTGTCCTGCAGGCCTGGGTCATGATGTGACTTTGTGCTCAGTCCCCAGCCAGCAGCCTCTCCTTTTGCTATTTCTTCTTCTGCCCGTCATCCTGCTTCGTGATGTGTGGTGTCTCTTCATGGACCACAGATGAGAGCTGGCATGAGGTGACCTGGTTCTCACTGTAACCTTAACGGTCTTGGAACACTAATGGTAGTCCTATAATATTAACAAAAATGTTTGCTACCGTGTCTGAGAGTGCACCAGATGCCAAGCACTGAGCCTGGCTACATGCCGTATTTCTCTTAATCCTCACATCCTTGAAGAAGTTATTGTTTTTCCATTTTATAAGTGGGGAAACTGAGGCCGGTAAACGTTAAGTAACTTACCCAAGGTCGTCGAGTGAGGAAATGTGGCGCTGGGATTTGTAAGCCTTTATCAGACTCCAGAGTCTGTATTCTCTTCTCCTATCATATAGGTGGAAAACCAGAGGTGAAGGAATGGCTCTTCCACCTTTACCTTTGCAAAATGCCAATAGAAGGTCTTTAGCCTGGAGCTTGGTCTTTTCTAATTTCATGAAACAAAAATGTAAAGAAACTCCTAAACAGTGAAACCAAAGTAACCCTGGCCTCTGGCCCAGTCCTATAGGCACACTCAAGTCCCAGCAGGTATGGGTAAGCCAGCCTGGTGAAGGTGCTGGAGGCTGGGTGTGTCGCCTCTCATATCTCTTCCTGGCCACCACCTTTCCTTCCCCAGCCTGGGAGGAACATGCAGTGTGGTACCTGCTCTCTGCTCCTGTGTTGTCTTGATTTTCTCTCCTCTCCCCTCTCTTCCCCTCTTCTCCCCTCCTCTTCCCTTTTCTTCTCTTCTTTCCTTTTGTTGTCTTTCTTCTTCTAGCTTAAGAATATTCCTTTTCTTTCCCCTCTTTTTCCCAGATACCTTAGGAAAATCTCCCCCATTCACTAACTTCTTTTTGTTTTGTCTCCTCCATTTTCCCTTTTAATTTGCTTAGTTGATTTGTGGACAAAAAAAGAGGAATCTTATTATAATAAATGCACGAATATTGCCATCAATGTATCTGTGTAAAGGAAAGGAAAGTTCTAGATCTGAAGTGACATTAAACAACTGGGACAGCTAGGATGTAAAGTCCTGGAAGTCAGTTTGGAAAATCCACCCAAGTCTTCAGATTCCTCCTTACCCACCTGCTTTATTCTCAAGCACAGGAATTCAGTGAGCAAAAACGTTCAGTGGTAGTCTGTGAGCTACGATCAGGAAAGCTGAAAGGTAAATAAATAAGAAAAGTTCATGCCCTCAATGAACTCTCAGTCTAATTTTACTCATTATTTAAAATCATTTTTGGGTACCCATTTCTTTTTTTTTTTAACATCTTTATTAGAGTATAATTGCTTTATAATGTTTGTTAGTTTCTGCTGTATAACAAAGTTAATCAGCTATATGTATACATATATCCCCACATCCCCTCCCTCTTGTGTCTCCCTCCCTCCCACCCTCCCTATCCCAGCCCTCTAGGTGGTCACAAAGCACCGAGCTGATCTCCCTGTGCTATGTGGCTTCTTCCCACTAGCTATCTATTTTACATTTGGTAGTGTATATATGTGCGTGCCACTCTCTCACTTCGTCCCAGCTTACCCTTCCCCCTCCCGGTGTCAAGTCCATTCTCTATATCTGCGTCTTTATTCCTGTCCTGCCCCTAGGTTCTTAAGAACCTTTTTTTTTTTCAGTTTCCATATATATGCGTTAGCATATGGTATTTGTCTTTCTCTTCCTGACTTATTTCACTCTGTATGACAGACTCTAGGTCCATCCACCTCACTACAAATAACTCAGTTTCATTTCTTTTTATGGCTGAGTAATACTCCATTGTATATATGTGTCACGTCTTCTTTATCTATTGGGTATTCATTTCTTATATCACACTCACCACCTCCCCTCAAGTGGTTTTTCTTTTTGAAAATGTGTACCATTTCAGCTACCTTGGGGGGTGGAAATAAGTTTTCGTAGGTGGTTTTGGAACCCAGACATCTTTTATGAAAATAACTCTATGGGGAAATGCCTTTTCAGTTCACAAAAACTGACTTCGACACAAATGGGGCACCATCCGTTCGTAGGTGGGGGCTGCCTACCTGCTGGCTTTGTTGGAGCGCTTCTCCTAAGTCTCTAAGATTGACTTGTGGCTAACAGAAATCTGTATCTGGCACCATCTGGTGTCTGGGAGGAGAGGAAGTGCTTCTCTCAACATTGATTCTAAGACTTGGCCTTATCCCGACACCAAGAAAACCCCAAGCAGGAAATGATACCCAAAGAGGTAGATACAGGTTTCTAGGTGGGTCTTGTTATCTACACCAGCAATTCGCTTTAGTCTTTGGGTTTCGGCTTTCTGCCCATCCTCCTGTCACGACCACTCTTCTGCCACCTTTCCTGGCTCCTGCCACTCTTCATCTGTCTGGGACACTCCCCTTGACCACATCCATGAGCCACTCTGTCCATAGAAGTCAGGCGGTGGTCTGGGAATGGATGGCACTGTGGGGGGATGGGGGCGCAGGGCCACTGAGAATCTTGCTTCTCCACTGACAGCCGAGGGAAGATGCAGGGTGAAATGACATAAGGACCGTGAACGTGCTTTGTTACCTGTGGCCAGTGTGGTTATGATGATGATTATGATGGAAAGCTTGTGCAGGAGAAGGAGAGGAAGAAGGAGGTGAGTGTTCGATTCTTCTGGAACTGGAAGACTGGAAGACTCTGGAAGCTGGAAGACTCATGGAAGGAACAGCAACACTGCATACTTCAGAATAAACAGTCAAGAGAGTCCATTTTAGGTAAAAACTAGTCATGAAAAGTAGGCGGGGTCCACAAAGTCAGAGCTGGACTTGCAGTCGGGCAGAAGGCCCCAAGGGAGGTGGGGCAGTTTGATAGATTCTCCTCTTTTGCATTTCCTTTCAGATTTGATTTCTTTGGTAACGTCAGCGATGGGGCCAAGGCTTTGTGAGGGTGAGGAGAGAGTAGAGAGAGGAGAGTTAGGAACCTGTAGCTTTCTCAGTGGAAAGGGCCTCAGGCTCACAAGGGAGGCCACTGGGTGGTTACTTGTGAGCCTATCAGGAAACACTGAGGCATCCTGGTTTTTGAAAACTACCATCGTGGTTGATAATAGCGTCACTAGCATCTAGCATCCTTCTCTAAGCACCCATGAACACTCGGAAGATGTATGATTCGGTCAGCAAGTTACTTATTCAGCCAGTGTTCACTAAATGCTAGTCTTTGCCTAACAGGCATGAGGCAGAATGAGAGGAAAGTGTGAAAAGAAAGAAAATAGGGACTCTTCCCTGAGAATCTCGCATTCCTAATGAGAAGAAAATAGCAATATATAGGAATCAACGACGGCAAGATGGAAGACAATAAATAATGCTACATGATACCACATATACGGACCATAAATGTAGGCAAACAAGGAAGGCCAAGGCCCCCATGGGTTTGGATGGTTGGGGAAAATTGCACGAAAGAGCTGAGACTTGACTTGGTTCTTGAAAAGGGGGAGGATGCCAGATTTGCAGAGAGGAGGGAAGGCACATTGGGTGAAAGAATAACCAGCTAATGTAGGAACAGAGAATGGACCTGGCTAATGGGTAAAGGGAAGAGTTTCAACTGAATGAGAAATTGGGTGTTAGGCAGCAAGAGGCCAGTGGGAGCACACAGCCGTATTAGCCAGCGTAGTATTGATTCTTGCTTCTAAAGGCAGTGGGGAGCCACTGAAGATGTTCGGCAAGGAGGAATGACGTGGCTTGAATCACGTCATACTCAATCTTTGTATAGACTCAAATATATTTAGAGTTGGAAGAACCCTTGGAGAGCATAAACATCAAGCCCCTCATCTTATAGGTGAGGAAACTCAGGCTTAGAGAGGCAGGAAAACTGTCCAGCAAGTGAGTGGGACGGCCAGGTCTCTGATCCTACCCAGTGGTCCAGGTGTCTTTCCCTCAATGTTGCAGGGTCCGGTGGTCTTTGGAGCACTGCCTTTTTGAAGAGGAGGTTCAAGTCTGCTCGTTGTTGTCACCTCTTGGTCAACCAGGCTCAGCCTGTGCCCCTTCCCTGCCACCACCTGGCCACCCTCCCCATCCATCTGGGGTTTGAGTATCCTGGGAAGAGAAGAATCTTCCTCTTGGCACTAAGAGCTCTGTCCAAACAGTGAGTGTATCTGGAATGACTGGGGGTTGGGAATATGGTTGAGGGTTGACTTGTCATACAGCTTGGACATTTGTTGTTTCATCAGATATTCATTGAGCACCAACTAGGTAATAAGCACCGTGTGACAGGCTGAGGGGACCACTGTGTTTTTTAGGCTAGTGGAAAACAAGCAATTAGAATACAGTCTAGGAAGTGCCATGACAGAGGAACAAAACAGGCAGCCACCGCCTGATACGGATTCAGCTTGCATTGTCTTCATTGTCATAACGAGCTGGTTGCTTGTTTTGTACAGGCCAGTGCATGTTTTGTTCTTTGCCAGTACAGTTGATGTGAAGCCTCTAAGCTAGTGAACAGCTTAGGGGTGAATATGGAATTATTTTCTTCAAAAAACTCAACATCTTAGTCTTTGATTTTGACTGAGCAACTGGATTCAGTGTTCACAAATACTTTGGCCAAACGATTCATCAGTTACATATTTGGTTTAGGAAAGAGACTTCAAAACAGGGAGGGATAATAAAATGTATAACACGCCCCCCCCCCCCAAAAAAAGGAGAGAGCCATATGAGCACAGGGAGAGGCCACTAAACTCCGTGTGGGCAGGGGCTGAGCAGGGTGATGGACAGTTAGGCCAAGAGCTAGTGGGGAAGAGCTTTCCAGGCAGAAGAGAAGTCCAAATAAAGGTGGGGATGGGGAAGGAGATAGAGATAGAGACGGGGAAGGGGTGCAGGCAGAGGTATACTCAGGGTTTAAACTAGGCTCAGTGTCTGAAGCTCTGCCTTCTGGCTTGGGGGTGTGAGGGTGAGAAGGAAAATGTCAGTGAAGCAGATAACAAAGACATTTTGAGACCATTTAAGGAACTTGGATTTTAAATGGGAGGTAGTGGGAAGCTATTCTTCTATTCAATAAGAATTTATGGGAGCTTGGTCTTCCCTGGTGGCGCAGTGGTTAAGAATCCGCCTGCCAATGCAGGGGACACGGGTTCGAGCCCTGGTCCGGGAAGATCCCACATGCCATGGAGCAGCTAAGCCCGTGTGCCACAACTACTGAGCCCGCATACCACAGCTACTGAAGCCTGTGCACCTAAAGCCTGTGCTCCACAACAAGGGAAGCCATTGTAATGAGAAGCTCGCGCACTGCAATGAAGAGTAGCCCCCGCTCGCCGCAACTAGAGAACGCCTGCATGCAGCAACAAAGACCCAACACAGCCAAATAAATAAATAAATACAACCTTCATTAAAAAAAAGAAAGAATTTACGGGAGTCTTACTCTGTGCCACATATTGTTCTAAGCCAAATATTAACTTTAATCACTCCTTCAAGCAATTCTTAATGTGACAGATACTATTATTATCCCCATTTTACAGATCAGGAAACCAAGGCCCAGAAAAGTTAAGTCACTTGCTCAGGGTCACCCAGGTAGTAATGGGAGAGTTGGGGTTTGAAACCAGGCAGTCCAGCTTCAGGGTCCATGATCTTAGCCGCTGCCCTGTGTGGCCTCATTTCAGGGTTTTAAGCAGAGAAGTGACATGGCCAGACAGGCAGAGCTTTGGGAAGGACCACTCTGGCTGCAGTGAGGGAAGACCTGCCAGTGAGGAAATTGACTTGAGGAGCTGCTTGGAGAAAGGTCCAAGTGTGAGAACATCGTTGTCATCTGCAGCCACCGGGAAGTGCTCTCCTTGAATTTGGAAGCTGCTTCCTACATGGTGTGGACAGGGGCATCTCATGACAGGTTCCTGACTGTTACCTTTTTAGATGTTGGATTAGATGCAGATTTGTGGGTGTTTAGGAGAGAGCAACAGAGATGACTGAGGAAATGGAGGAGGGATGATGACAGAGTTAGGTGTCACTGAGCCAACTGCCTCCCGAGGGCTCCCTGGAAAGTGTGGGAAGGAGTCAGGTGGACAGAAAGCAGGAGGGGGCAGGGCAGAAAGGGGAAGGCCCTGGCAACGGTCCATGAACCCTGGATGTGCAGAGGACTCCTCAGGGGACTCCCGGGGGAAGGACTTGGAGCACAGTTCCCAGTACGGGCAGGATTCGGAAGAGGGGACATCCCGCAGCTACAGGGAGGGGAAGCTTGGGAGGGGGGCCCTTGGTGGAATCAGCCCCTCTGTCCAGTGTAAGAGTGGGCTGGAATGGGTAACGGGTGGAAACAGGCCCTGTTCTGCCCAGCTCAGCTCTGTGTTCTGTCCACACAAGGCTGTGTAATGCCGGCTGCATCACCGCTCCTGGCCTGGACCCTCACTGGCTGCTGGGCTTCTGGGGCAGAGCCTCTAGGGAGAGTAACTCAGGCAGACAGTGGGCTGGGAGAAGGCAGGAGCTCCTCCAATCCTGGCTGACCTGCCAATGTCCAGGCTTGTTTATTCACCTGCAGGGCGTCCCTCTTTGCTACTGTGGGAAGGGGAGCTAGAGAAAAATGGCCGAATGGGGCTGATCTGGGAGGACCCTGTGTGTCAACCTTCAGAGCCCGAATTCCCTAACACCTGGCACAGCACTTAGCATGTAATCCTGCTCAATAAGCCTTGAGGAATGGATGGATGAATGCCTGCAGTGCATATCAAGAAGTCTGGTGAAGTCCAATTTATAGCTGGGGATATTGAAGACACCAGGGACCGACAGATATGAGGGATCAAAGATGTATACAGAGGTTTGCATTTTGGAAACCCAGACTGGGGAGGAGTTGGGTGGGCATCATTCCTGCTTAGGAGGGGGACAGTTGCTTCTGAGGCGGGCCACTGTCCTCATAATTTGGAAACCTCTGAGACACTCTTCCTTTTGAAACACAGGGAAGTGACCTGTTATTTGGGGTTAAAAGCTCATTTTGCATGAAAACCCAGCCAAGCTGCTGAGTTACAGTGGGGAGGGTGGAGGCTGTCCTTGCCCCCTCCCTGCTGCAGGCTGACTCACTCCCCTCTGCGGCAGACAGATTGAGTCTTGCGTGGGAGCGGCTATGCAGAGCTCAAAGCTGTTCCCTGAGAGTTACAGGGATTACAACCTGCTGAAGGGAACAATTGTTCTAAATATCTTCTTTTAATGATACTTTATTTTTATGATCATTTCATTAATGGGTTCCTAAGGGGAAACAACAGGTCCCACTGTCTTCAGAAAATCATTTGCTTTTCTCCTTGGGGGCACTTGGTCTATTGGCTCTGAATTCCAAACCCTGCAGTGTCAGGTTAGCCCTGACTTTTAGTGCCTCTGTGTCTGGCATGAGTCCGAGGCTAAAATCCCTGTGAAAGGCCGCTTGCCTTGGGATCAGAATCTCTGGGTGTTCTTCCTCTCAGCAGATGGCATCACCCAGGGATCTGATGACTTAGCAAGGCCCCGAAGTGGCATGATTGGCTCATCATCATCAGGATCTGTCAGAAGGGAGCTGACAACCGTCAAGCCCGCCAGGGCAACAGGAAGCAGCAGATATTGTGCGTGTGATTTTTCCAGGTACCCAGGCTGAAAGCTCACCTCCTCAGGAAGGGACCTGGCTGGCAGGGGCCCTCACTGCTTGTGTGCTCACCCCTTAACCCTGGATGATTGCTTTTGGTTCTGTTCTGTGGGAGACGTGGGGAGGGTGAGATTTCTAGCCAGTCCTAGTTTGCAAAGCTCTGGTAGTGTCTGGTGTTCATGTCAATTTCTGTTGCGTGAATATGAACGACAGAGGGCCCTCAGAACAGCAAGAGCTGTAATGAATATTATCAGGAGACAGGCTGCAAGGAATGCCCAACTGGCTTGTTAATCCAGTGCAATTTAACAATCGTTTGTCTCATGCCTGCTGGGCGCCTGGGGCAGAAAAGTGAAAGGTAGACCCAGCTTCTAGGAGCTCACGGACTAGCAAATGGTTCCCAGAGAATCTGACAAAAGTGCCAAGAGCTCAGCTTCCTCATGTATAAAATGGAGGTAATAAAAACCTAATGCGTTAGCCTACGGTATTTGTTTTTCTCTTTCTGACTTACTTCACTCTGTATGACAGACTCTAGGTCCATCCCCGCATAGCACAGGAAGATCAGCTCGGTGCTGTGTGACCACCTAGAGGGGTGGGATAGGGAGGGTGGGAGGTGGGGAGACGCAAGAGGGAGGGGATGTGGAGATATATGTATACTTACAGCTGATTCACTTTGTTGTACACAGAAACTAACACAACATTGTAAAGCAATTATACTCCAACAAAGATGTTAAAAAATAAAAAACAAAACCTAATGGGGACCTTGGGAGGATTTAAAGGACTAATACATATAAATAGAGCATTTTGTACATTGCCTGGCACATGGTACGTGCACATTATTTGTTGAAGGAATAAATGAATAAAGAGTCAAAGAGACAAAGGTGGATCAAGGATGAATATTGTGCAGATTGCTATGAAGTCTAAGCTAGCACCTTAACGCATTTCCAGGTCGGGGGAGGTAGAGGTTAGTTTGGGAATGGACTGACCTATTATTCGAGTCAGGCAGTGTGAAGGCTGGAGGCTGAGTGTCAGAATCAGAGGGAGTGCTAGACTGGACTGGAGACACAGAGCCAACGTGTCATCGGAACAACGAGGCCTTAGTAGACTATTGGCATCCAGGTGCCGTGTCAGTGAGGGTCAGAGAGGAAGGGCAGGGTAAAGGGAACGTGGAAAGAATGGGCGAATGGATTTGGAGGCGTGTGGCCCCACCGGCTAGGCTGTCATCTCTGTTGGAAGTGTGTTTGCACGGGCTGGCCTTGTCTTTGAAGAGGGGTGTGGAGGAAGGAAGCTCCCTCTTGCAGGCGCTTACATTCATCTCTAACTCCTTGTTCTGAGCACATAGTTAGTGTTCAATTAATACCTACTGAATTGAACGTTGTTTCCCTTTCCACCACTCCCACTGGTTCTTAGCATAGCATAATAGTTCAGCGTGCAGACTGCAGGGCCAGGCTGCCTGTGTGTACATCTGCCCTGCCACTTAGTAGGTGGGTAGCCTTGCTAGACAATCTCTCTTGGCCTTAGTTTTCTCATTTGTTAAATACGAATCATACCTCATAGAGATGTTATGAGGATTGGATGAGTTAGTGTAAGTAAAATGCCTAGAACAGTGCCTCACACATTCTAAATTCTCCATAACTTTTAGCCATTATTATGATTACTTTCACCATTGAAATAAACATCTATGGGATTCTGGTGGATAATCAAGTAAGAGAGTTCCTGTTTGGAAGAAGGACTTTTGGACCTAATCCTCCATTGGTGTATTCTAATGCCCAGGGCCTGGCACATAGTAGGTGCTCAGTAAATATTTGTTATTTTGAACTGTGTAGAGTGGAGTTCCTGGGGTGGACTGCGGCAGGGTGGATGGGCCCAGGGCCCTTCAGGCAATTGCCTGACTTCAGGAAAGTGAGGGTCTCTGAAATTGGGATTGGGGAACAGGCATAGTTGGGATCCTTGAGGAAAGATTTGGGAACTGACCAGAAATGAGAAGTGGGGGAGGCAATGGAGAGGGAGGAGTGAGAATGACTCTGACCGTGGCCAGCTCCATCCTTGGATGGCAGAAATCCGGGTTTGGGTCTGTGTTCAGCTTTTTACTTTGGACAGGATGGGCGTTGGGATGGGGATAAAGTTTCTCATCATCTGGTGGCTTATCTGTAAAATGGAAATGGTAATACGAAAAATATTTCCTCCTTTTCTAAGTCATGTGTTTGTTAGTGAGAACCAAGCGAGACTGTATCTGTGACGGTGCTTAAGCAACTGTAAATACCGTGGAAATATTATGACTAGTATAAATTTCTATCTCATTGAAGCCTTGATTCTCTAGCATGCCCTCAACTTTTCCATCTCAGGGATATTTGCATTTTCAGAGACAGTCTAGAAAAAAGTCAAAAGAATGAATGGTGAATGCTGAAATACCACCTTTATGCAAGAGAGCCTTCTGATTTTTTTTTAATGAAGTATGGCTGATTTACAGTATTGTGTTAGTTTCTCGTATACGGCAAAGTGATTCCTTAATTCACTCTTATTTCTCTCTAATTCGTGAAAAATAAGAATCACATTTACCTATCACAACCATCTTGCAAAAAGAAAGAAGATGACACTCCCTCTTTCAAGAGAGAAGGGTGTTGCTTCCTTCTATATACACGCATTTGCTACATAGGATTGATCAAGATTGAAAAAACAGGTTTTTGTGCACTAGAAAAGAAATGGAAGAATATTTCCCCATAGGGTTCAATGTGGGGATTTTTTGTATGTGTAGAAGTGCATTAAATATTTCCACATTATAATGCTTTCAATTTATTTATGATGGTTATACAAAAGCAAGAGGCATTTTACTCTCTGGGAATAGATCATTGATTCATATTCAGGACTAATTGCTTTTTTTTTCTTTTTTTTGAATGTCTCTTTGCTTATTCCATTTCCTTCTGTTTGTTTAAAATTATTAATGTTCTTTTGTATTATATATCATTCATCTGTGTGTGAGGCACCTAGACCCTTTGAGAAAAAATTAAAAACTATTTGATCTATGATTGGTAGGTTACTGAACATGTATTTTTTGAGTGCCTACTGTATAACAAGCCTCATGAAAGGCACTGGGCCTAAAAAGACAAGAAAAGCATCATCTTCAGATGGATTTTCTAGGTCATGGCATTAAATTTCTCTTTCCCAGTATTATTTATTTATTTTTTACATTTTATTTTATTTTTTTCATACAGCAGGTTATTAGTTATCTATTTTATACATATTAGTGTATATATGTCAATCCCAACCTCCCAATTCATCCCACCACCACCACCACCACCACCCACCCCCCGGACTAATTGCTTTCTGCTCTATAGCTCTCATCATAAAAAAAAAGAAAGAAAAGAAAAATATTTTCCAAAAAGAAAAAGAAGCGAGCCTATATTGCCTCCCAAAATGTTCAATTCTCCACTTTTGAATGAAGGCATATCCAAGGGGTATCTTTCACTAAGTGTACTTCACCACGTTTGGACAATAGTCTGTGTGGCTAAATGTCGGAGACATTTCTATCAAAGTCTATTTCTTCAGGGCCCATTATCTCCTGCATCTTTCCAATTGGTGGAGGGAAGAAAAGGCACAATAACCAAAGAAATCACAGAGCCCACACTTTCTTCTCCCAACCATCACCCTCAGTCCTAGTCAGAACTAGTCCTGGCTTGGCCCACGTTGCTCCACACCCCCTAGGCTGACTCCCGCTCTCACCTTTACTTAGCCTCACCAGAGAGAGTTCTCATTCTGACCCTCTGTGACACTTTACAACTTAAAGAATTTAAAAAAAAAAAGAGGAAAAGAACTGTGGAAGTTCAAAAAAGTAATGGAAATTTAGAAGCATTTTATAGCCACTCTGTTTATGACACCCTCTCCCCCTGCCTCTTTCCACTCAGCTTTCAGAGTCCCCTGTTCAAGATTAGAAGGCTCTCTAAAAAACTAAAAATAGACTTGATGTATGATCCAGCAATCCCACTCCTGGGCATATATCCAGAGAAAGCTGTAATTCAAAAAGACACATGCACCCCAATGTTCACAGCAGCACTATTTACAATAGCCAAGACATGGAAACAACCTAAATGTCCATCAACAGATGAATGGATAAAGAAGATGTGGTACATATATACAATGGAAAATATTACTCAGCCATAAAAAAGGATAAGATAATGCCATTTGCAGCAACATGGATGGACCTAGAGATTATCATACTAAGTGAAGTAAGTCAGACAGAGAAAGACAAATATCATATGATATCACTTATATGTGGAATCTAAAATATGATACTTATTTACAAAACAGAAACAGACTCACAAACATAGAAAACAAACTTATGGTTACCAAAGGGGAAGAGGGGGTAAATTAGGAGTTTGGAATCAGCAGATACTAACTACTATGTATAAAATAGATAAACAAGGTCCTACTGTATAACACAGGGAACTATAGTCAATATCCTATAATAAGCCATAATGGAAAAGAATATGAAAAGTAGATAGATAGATATAGAACTGAATCACTTTACACAAGAAACTAACACAATATTGTAAATCAACCATACTTCATTAAAAAAGAAAAAAGATCAGAAGGCTCTCTTTCATAAAGGTGGTATTTCAGCATTCACCATTCATTCCTTTGGCTTTTTTCTAGACTGTCTCTGAAAATGCAAATATCCCTGAGATGGAAAAGTTGAGGGCATGCTAGAGAATCAAGGTTTCAATGAGATAGAAATTTATACTAGTCATAATATTTCCACGGTATTTACAGTTGCTTAAGCACCGTCACAGATACAGTCCCGCTTGGCTCTCACCAACAAACACATGACTTAGAAAAGGAGGAAATATTTTTCGTATTACCATTTCCATTTTACAGATAAGCCACCAGATGATGAGAAACTTTATCCCCATCCCAACGCCCATCCTGTCCAAAGTAAAAAGCTGAACACAGACCCAAACCCGGATTTCTGCCGTCCGAGGATGGAGCTGGCCACGGTCAGAGTCATTCTCACTCCTCCCTCTCCATTGCCTCCCCCACTTCTCATTTCTGATCAGTCCCCAAATCTTTCCTCAAGGCTCCCAACTATGCCTGTTCCCTAAATAGAACTTGTCTTAGGGTACAGACATGACAGAATGAGGGAATGGCCTGTTTGGGGGGCTTTTTTAGCATGAGGAAGTGCTTCTCAACCGTCTCCATTTTATACTAGATAGTAATGGTTGTAATTATGCTGCACAGAGAGAATGACAGTAATTAATTGTACGGCACACTGGAGTTAACTGTCAGGGCTGCTGATCACCTGAGGGTTTCTGCTCTGCAACTCTTTCTCCCCAGTCCCAGCCCAGCAACCCTGGACACTTTGAGGGAATGATCTCTCCTGGCCCAGCAGTGACCCATTTGCAGCATGCTGGTAGAAAGCTTTGACTTGAGGAACCAACTTTTCTTGCTCAGGGGAGAGAGAACTGAGGCTTACAGTGTCATTGAAGAATAACACCTTGGAGTCAGAGATCAGGTCAATTTTGAGTACAACATTCATTCTTCAGGACTCTCTCTAGCTCAAGCACCACGAGTTAAATGATGCTTATTGAGTGCTTATTAAATGCCATTCCCTGTGCAGGGAGCCCTTGCCTGGATCCTGAGAAAGAGGAGGAAATCCGTTTGTCTGAAATCTCTGAGACACCCAGCCCCAAAGTGGGGGGTCTTCTGTTGCTTCACTGGGTCGGACACTGACGTCTCTGGCTGTGAGGTGGTGGTGGGCATGGACAACATCTGCGGCTCTGGCATCAGAGTAGCTTCTTGGGGCTGGCATAGCAGATCCAGAAGAAGCAGAAACAGGAGGCAACACAGCCTTGGCTATAACTGAAGGCCTTTCTCTGGGAATGCTGGAAACTTAATGCCTTGGAGAAATTTTTGAGAGTTTCAGAGATCTCAGCATTGGAGTAGGAGATAAGAAAACTGGCTGATGTCAGTTTTGTGAGCACATGGAGACATTTCTTGGGGACTACCCAAAATAGATATAGAGACTTAGGAGAGATATTGGGATCCTATAATAATAGATAGAGGCACTGTTAAATAATGTTGCTGTAAACTGAATGTGTTACCGCCTCTCCCATGCCCCACTCCCACCCCAACTAATTGTTATGTTCAAGCCCTAACCTCCAATGTGATGGTATTTGGAGATGGGGCTTTTGGGAGGTAATTAGGTTGAGGTGAGATCATGAGGTTGGGGCATTGGTCTGATGAAATTAGTGCCCTTATAAGAAGAGGCACTGGAGAGCTTTCTCCATCTCCATGAGCATGCACTGAGGAGAGGTCCTGTGAGCACACGGTGAGAGTGTAGGGGCCTACAAGCCAGGAGAAGAGGCCTCAGAATTAAACCTACCTTGCCAGCACCTCGATCTTGGAATTAGCAGCAACTAGAATTGTGAGAAACATATACATATTTGAAAGTAAAGCTCACCCACCAGTAATAGGTATTTTTAAATTTGCATTAGTTACAGGGGGCAGCGAGTGGGGAGAGAATGGAGCCTTTCTGTGCCTCAAGCCAGGCCCTATGCTGGGTCCTTGACAGATGGTGCCATTTAGTTCTCACAATAGTCTGAGTGGGTATCATTATTTCCATTTTACAGATGAGGAAACTGAGACTCAGTAATTTCCTAACAAGTACATTATTCAAATTTGGACCCCTGTTTAATTTACAAGGTCCCATTCTCTTGAGCAGAGCTTAAGCTAGGAAGTGGAAGAGCGGGTCTTTTACCTATTATCTGTCTAAATTCAAAGTTCATACTCTTCACACCTTGTTTTTCAATTATTTTAAGCCTCTCTTTCATTCTTGAAAATATACGTATCTGTATATTACACCCTTAAAAATATGTAGCTCGGTATTATTGGCAAGGAAGACCTACATTTTCTAGAGTGGAGATGAAGTGTCTTCCCTACTTCTTTAATGAAACTTTGCTTTGGGTGATTTTTACAAGGAAGAAAGGTTCAGATGAGTGTTGAAATAAGTGGACTGGGCCCTTCATTACTTCCATCAGTGGATCGTAGAACATTCCATTCCTTGAGTGCTAGAGAAGGCAAATTTGGGGAAGTTAAAGGGGAACTGCAAACCAGATGGCTAAATCAAGCGCACTTACAAGGTGTAACAGCTGAGTGAATTTGGTTGAAAGTGAATATGAGAAAGAACAATCATGATCTGGGGTTTGAATGAAGCAATTTGAGAGATGTTTTGGGGAGATCATTTTCATCATCATCATCAACAACACTAATATTTACTAAGAGGCAGCATGGTAAGGACTTTATATATATTATTTTACTTAATCATCACAAGAGTTCTATAAAGTAGGTACTGTTAATATCCCCATTTAACAGGTGAGGAAACTGAGGCTTGGAGATATTGTTTTCCCTTACATGACTGGCTAGTTAACTGTGAACAATAAAGATTTTGATAGTAGTGAATGTTGGCTGCGTGGAGGGGTATTATGCTGTTTTGAGGCAGACTGGCCTTGATTCTGTAAGCAGGATGATGTTAGTGAAGGTTTGTGGGCAAGAAGTGTTTTAGGAGAATTTTCCAACATTATATAGAATATATTGAAGCAGAAAGACCGGTGGTCTGAAGACCAGTTAGGAGGATATTGTGTGGTTCAGGGAAGAGAAGATGAACATTTGAACTGGGTCACGGTAGGAGGTCTGAGAACAAGGGAATAGATACCAACAACTTTGAGGCTGTCTAGCATAGAAGCCATGGTCCCTGTGTGAATACTGAAGTGGGAGAGGGGTGAAGGTCTCCGAAGTGATTTCAGGGTTTCAGACTTAGGCAGTGGGAGAATAATGGGGCCTTCAACGAAAGTAGGAAGTGAGAAGGTAGATCTGTTTGGTTGGGATTAAGGGTCCCAGAGAATCTCTGGGTGAACTTGTAGAACAGGTGGCAGGAAGTCAGGTTTAGAGGTAGAGATTTGGGCATCAGCTTCCAAGTGGTAGTAGTTGTAACTTCGGAAATGTCTGCTCCCAGGCTGGGAATCTAAGCCCAAGGGGTCCAGCCTTGACCCTGGCCTTTGGAACTTGGCTTGCTCACCTGATCCCTCTATCTCAGGCCTGCCAGCTGGTCCATGTTGAAACTCGGTGTGGATTAGAAAAAACCATCCTCCCCCAAGACACTTTTCTGATATCTTCCAGAAAGTGTCAAAATAACTACAAATCTACAATGATTATGAATGAAGGTTCCCCCTGGAGTTGGCAAGGCATCCAATAAGCATCAGCCTAGTCACCCTATGTCAGCTCTTATGGTCTTGATATTTTGGCCTCACACATTCACTCCTTCTGAGCTTTCCCAGATGGGTTTAGCACCTGGCTCTGGACTGGGTACTTCTCAGTCGACTCAATAGCACTGGGTACTCTGATGTTACGTGCCCCAGGCATCCAGCTTTGCAGCTGTTAGGGCACCTACTGAGGCCCCTTAGATTCTTATTCTTATTCTTAGATTCTGTCCAAGGTCACCAAGGGAGGAAAGGTTGAGATAGTGGAAAGATATCAGGACTTTAGTGATCACTACCTTTACAGGTGGAAGAGACAAGGAGACAAGAACTCAGAACTTGAATGACACAGAGCCACAATCTTTTTTTTTTTTTAACTTTTATTGGAGTATAGTTGATTTACAATGTTGTGTTAGTTTCAGGTATACAGCAAAGTGAATCAGTTATACATATACATATATCCATTCTTTTTAAGATTCTTTTCCCATATAGGCCATTACAGAGTGCTGAGTAGAGTTCCCTGTGCTATACAGTAGGTCCCTATTAATTATCTATTTTATATATAGTAGTGTGTATATGTTAATCCCAATCTCCCAGTTTATCTCCTCCCCCCAGCCCCGGTAACAATAAGTTTGTGTTCTACATCTGTAACTCTATTTCTGTTTTGTAGATAAGATCACTTGTACCCTTTTTTTAGATTCCACATATAAGAGATATATGATATTTGTCTCTTTCTGACTTACGTCACTCAGTATGACAATCTCTAGGTCCATCCATGTTGCTGCAATTGGCATTATTTTGTTCTTTTATATGACTGAGTAATATTCCATTGTATATATGTACTACATTTTCTTTATCCATTCCTCTATTGATGTACATTTAGGTTGCTTCCTTGTCCTGGTTGTTGTAAATAGTGCTGCAATGAACATTTTGATGCATGTATCTTTTCAAATTATTGTTTTCTCTGGATATACACCCAGGAGTGGGATTGCTGGATCATATGGTAGCTCTATTTTTAGTTTTTTAAGGGACCTCCATACTGTTCTCCATAGTGGCTGTATCAATTTACATTCCCACCAACAGTGTTGTAGGGTTCTCTTTTCTCCCACCCTCTCCAGCATTTATTGTTTGTAGATTCTTTGATGATGGCCATTCTGACTGATGTGAGGTGATAACTCATTTTAGTTTTAATTTGCATTTCTCTAATATTTGGTGATGTAGAGCATCTTTTTGTGTGCTTTTTAGCCACCTGAATATCTTCTTTGGAGAAATGTCTATTTATAACTTCTGCCCATTTTTTGATCGGGTTGTTAGTGTTTTTATATTGAGCTGCATGAGCTGTTTGTATATTCTGGAGATTAATCCCTTGTCCATTGTTTCACTTGCAAATATTTTCTCCCATTCTGAGGGCTGTCTTTTCATTTTGTTTATGGTTTCCTTTGCTGTGCAAAAGCTTTTAAGTTTAATTAGGTCAAATTTGTTTATTTTTTTTATTTCATTACTCTAGGAGGTGGATCAAAAAAGATCTTTTCTGTGATTTATGTCAAAGAGTGTTCTGCCTATGTTTTCCTCTAAGAGTTTTATAGTATCCAGCTTTACATTTACTTATTTTTTACTTTTTTAACATCTTTATTGGATATAATTGCTTTACAATGGTGTGTTAATTTCTGCTTTATAACAAAGTGAACCAGCTATACATAAACATGTATCCCCATATCTCCTCCCTCTTGCTTCTCCCTCCCACACTACCTATCCCACCCCTCGAGGTGGACAGAAAGCACCGAGCTGATCTCCCTGTGCTATGTGGCTGCTTCCCACCAGTTATCTATTTTACATTTGGTAGTGTATATATGTCCATGCCACTCTCTCACTTTGTCCCTTCTTACCCTTCCCCCTCCACGTGTCCTCAAGTCCATTCTCTACATCTGCGTCTTTATTCCTGTCCTGCTCCTAGGTTCTTCAGAACCATTATTATTATTTTTTAGATTCCATATATATGTGTGAGCATACAGTATTTGTTTTTCTCTTTCTGACTTACTTCACTCTGTATGACAGTCTCTAGGTCCATCCACCTCACTACAAATAACTCAATTTCATTTACTTTTACTGCTGAGTAATATTCCATTGTATATATGTGCCACATCTTCTTTATCCATTCATCTGTCGATGGACACATAGGTGGCTTCCATGTCCTGGCTACTGTAAATAGAGCTGCAATGAACATTGTGGTATAGGACTCTTTTTGAATTATGGTTTTCTCAGGATATATGCCCAGTAGTGGGATTGCAGGGTCATATCATAGTTCTATTTTTAGTTTTTTAAGGAACTTCCATACTGTTCTCCATCACGGCTGTATCAATTTACATTCCTACCAGCAGTGCAAGAGGTTTCCCTTTTCTCCACATCCTCTTCAGCATTTATTGTTTGTAGATTTTTTGATGATGGCCATTCTGACCAGTGTGAAGTGATACCTCATTGTAGTTTTGATTTGCATTTCTTTAATGATTAGTGATGTTGAGCATCCTTTCACCTGTTTGTTGGCAATCTGTATATTTTCTTTGGAGAAATGTCTATTTAGGTCTTCTGCCCATTTTTGGATTGGGTTTTTTGTTTTTTTGATATTGAGCTGCATGAGCTGCTTGTATATTTTGGAGATTAATCCTTTGTCAGTTGCTTCAGTTGCAAATATTTTCTCCCATTCTGAGAGTTGTCTTTTCATCTAGTTTATGGTTTCTTTTGCTGTGCAAAAGATTTTAAGTTTCATTAGGTCCCATTTGTTTATTTTTGTTTTTATTTCCATTTCTCTATGAGATGGGTCATAAAGGATCTTGCGGTGATTTATGTCATAGAGTGTTCTGCCTATGTTTTCATCTAGAGTTTTATAGCCTTACATTTAGGTCTTTAATCCATTTTGAGTTTATTTTTGTGTATGGTGGTGGGGGGTGTTCTAATTATATTCTTTTACATGGAGCAGTCCAGTTTTCCCAGCACCACTTATTGAAGAGGCTGTCTTTTCCCCATTGTATATTCATGCCTCCTTTATCAAAGATAAGGTGATCATATGTGTGTGGGTTTATCTCTGGGATTTCTATCCTGTTCCATTGATTTATATTTCTGTTTTTGTGCCAGTACCCTACTGTCTTGATTACTGTAGCTTTGTAGTATAGTGTGAAGTCCAAGAGCCTGATTCCTCCAGCTCCGTTTTCCTTTCTTAAGATTGCTTTGGCTATTCGGTGTCTTTTGTATTTCCATACAAATTGTGAAATTTTTTGTTCTAGTTCTGTGAAAAATGCCATTGGTAGTTTGATAGGGATTGCATGGAATCTGTAGATTTCTTTGGGTAGTATAGTCATTTTCACAATGTTGATTCTTCCAATCCAAGAACATGGTATATCTCTCCATCTGTTTGTATCATCTTTAATTTCTTTCATCAGTGTCTTATAGTTTTCTGCATACAGGTCTTTTGTCTCTTTAGGTTGATTTATTCCTAGATATTTTATTCTTTTTGTTGCAATGGTAAATGGGAATGCTTCCTTAATTTCACTTTCAGATTTTTCATCATTAGTGTCTAGGAATGCAAGAGGTTTCTGTGCATTAATTTTGTATCCTGCTACTTTACCTAATTCATTGATTAGCTCTAGTAGTTTTCTGGTAGCAACTTTAGGATTCTCTACTTATAGTATCATGTCATCTGAAAACAGTGACAGTTTTACTTCTTCATTTCCGATTTGGATTCTTTTTATTTCTCTTTCGTCTCTGATGGCTGTGGGTAAATCTTCCAAAACTATGTTGAATAATAGCGGTGAGAGTGCGCAACCTTGTCTTATTCCTGATCTTATTGCAAATGGTTTCAGTTTTTCACCATTGAGAAAGATGTTGGCTGTGGGTTTGTCATACTTGGCCTTTATTATGTTGAGGTAAGTTCCCTCTATGCCTACTTTCTGCAGGGTTTTTATCATAAATGGGTGTTGAATTTTGTTGAAAGCTTTTTCTGCATCTATTGAGATGATCATATGGATTTTCTCCCTCAATTTGTTAATATGGTGTATCACGTTTACTGATTTGTGTATATTGAAGAGTCCTTGCTTTCCTGTGATAAACCCACCTTGATCATGGTGTATGATCCTTTTAATGTGCTGTTGGATTCTGTTTGCTAGTATTTTATTGAGGATTTTTGTATCTATGTTCATCAGTGATATTGGCCTGTAGTTTTCTTTTTGTGTGACATCTTTGTCTGGTTTTGGTATCAGGGGGATGGTGGCCTCATAGAATGAGTTTGGGAGTGTTCCTCCCTCTGCTAAATTTTGGAAGAGTTTGAGAAGGAAAGATGTTAGCTCTTTCCTAAATGTTTGATAGAGTTCGCCTGTGAAGCCATCTGGTTCTGGGCTTTTGTTTGCTGGAAGATTTTAAATCACATTTTCAATTTCAGTGCTTGAGATTGGTCTGTTCATATTTTCTAGTCCTTCCTCCTTCAGTCTTCAAAGGTTGTGCTTTTCTAAGAATTTGTACACTTCTTCGTGGTTGTCCATTTTATTGGCATATAGTTGCTTGTAGTAATCTCTCATGATCTTTGTATTTCTGCAGTGTCAGTTGTTACTTCTCCTTTTTCATTTCTAATTCTATTGAGTCTTCTCCCTTTTTTTCATGAGTCTGGCTAATAGTTTATCAATTTTGTTTATCTTCTCAAAGAATCAGCTTTTAGTTTTATTGATCTTTGCTGTTGTTTCCTTCATTTCTTTTTTATTTATTTCTGACCTGATCTTTATGATTTCTTTCCTTCTGCTCACTTTGGGATTTTTTGTTCTTCTTTTTCTGATTGCTTTAGGTGTAAGGTTTGGTTGCTTATTTGAGATGTTTCTTGTTTCTTGAGGTAGGATTGTATTACTATAAACTTCCCTCTTAGAACTGCCTTTGCTGCATCCCATAGTTTTTGGGTCGTCGTGTTTTCAGTGTCATTTGTTTCTAGGTATTTTTAAATTTCCTCTTTGATTTATTCAGTGATATCTTGGTTGTTTAGTAGTGTACTGTTTCGCCTCCATGTGTGTCTATTATTTTACAGATATTTTCTTGTAATTGATATACAGTCTCATAGCATTGTGGTTGGAAAAGGTACTTGGTACGATTTCAATTTTCTTAAATTACTGAGGATTGATTTGTGACCTAAGATATGATCTATCCTGGAGAATGTTCCATGAGTGCTTGAGAAGAAAGTGTATTCTGTTGTTTTTGGATGGAATGTCCTATAATTATCAATTAAGTCCATCTTATTTAATGTATCATTTAAAGCTTGTGTTTCCTTATTTATTTTCATTTTGGATGATCTGTCCATTGGTGCAAGTGGGGTGTTAAAGTCCCCTACTATGATTTTGCTACTGTCAATTTCCCCTTTTATGGCTGTTAGCATTGGCCTTATGTATTGAGGTGCTCCTATGTTGGGTGCATAAATATTTACAATTGTTATATCTTATTCTTGGATTTATCCCTTGATCATTATGTAGTGTCTTTCTTTGTCTCTTGTACTAGTCTTTATTTTAAAGTCTATTTTGTCTGACATGAGAATTGCTACTCCAGCTTTCTTTTGATTTCCATTTGCATGGAATATATTTTTCCATCCCCTCACTTTCAGTCTGTATGTGTCCCTAGGTCTGAAGTGGCTCTCTTGTAGACAGCATATATACAGGTCTTGTTTTTGCATCCATTCAGTCAGTCTATGTCTTATGGTTGGAGCATTTAATCCATTTACATTTGAGGTAGTTATTGATTTATGTATTCCTATTACCATTTTCTTAATTGTTTTGGGTTTGTTTTTGTGGGTCTTTTCCTTCTCTTGTGTTTCCTGCCTAGATAAGTTCCTTTAGCCTTTGTTGTAAAGCTGGTTTGGTGGTGCTGAATTCTCTTAGCTTTTGCGTGTCTGTAAAGGTTTTAATTTCTCTATCGAATCTGAATGAGATCCTTGCTGGATAGAGTAATCTTGGTTGTAGGTTTTTCCCTTTCCTCACTTTAAATATGTCCTTCCACTCCCTTCTGGCTTGCAGAAAGATCAGCTGTTAAGCTTATGGGGATTCCCTTGTATGTTATTTATTGCTTTTCCTTTGCTGCTTTTAATATTTTTTCTTTGTATTTAATTTTTGATTGTTAATTAATATGTGTCTTGGCGTGTTTCTCCTTGGATTTATCCTGTATGGGACTCTCTGTGCTTCCTGGACTTGATTAACTATTTCCTTTCCCATATTAGGGAAGTTTTCAACTATAATCTCTTCAAATATTTTCTCAGTCCCTTTCTTTTTCTCTTCTTCTTCTGGGACCCCTATGATTCAAATATGGTGCATTTCATGTTGTCCCATACGTCTCTGAGACTGTCCTCAATTCTTTTCATTCTTTCTTTATTCTGCTCTGTGGTTGTTATTTCCACTGTTTTATCTTCCAGGTCACTTATCCGTTCTTCTGTCTCAGGTATTCTGCTATTGATTCCTTCTAGAGAATTTTAAATTTCATTTATTTTGTTGTTCATCATTATTTGTTTGTTCTTTAGTTCTGCTATGTCCTTGTTAAACATTTCTTGTATTTTCTCCATTGTATTTCCAAGATTTTGTATCATCTTCACTATCATTACTCTGTATTCTTTTTCAGGTAGACTGCCTATTTCCTATTCATTTGTTTGGTCTTTTGGGGTTTTACCTTGCACCTTCACCTGCTGTGTATTTCTCTGTCTTCTCATTTTGCTTACTTACTGTGTTTGGGGTCTCCTTTTCGCTGGCTGCAGGTTCGTAGTTCCCATTGTTTTAGGTGTCTGTCCCCAGTGGGTAAGGTTGTGTAAGCTTCCCCTGGTGGAGGGGACTGGTGCCTGTGTTCTGGTGGATGAGGCTGGATCTTATCTTTCTGGTGAGCAGGACCACGTCTGGTGGTGTGTTTTGGGGTGTCTGGAACTTAGTATCATTTTAGGCAGCCTGTCTATTAATGGGTGGGGTTGTGTTCCTGTCTTGATAGTTGTTTGGCATAGAATGTCCGGCACTGTAGCTTGCTCGTCGTTGAGTGGAGCTGGGTCTTAGTGTTGAGTTGGAGATCTCTGGGAGAGCTTTCGCCGTTTGATATTATGTGGAGCCAGGAGGTCTCTGGTGGACGAATGTCCTGAACTCGGCCTTCCCACCTCAGAGGCACAGCAGTGAATCCTGGCTGCAGCAGCAAGAACCTTTCATCCACATGGCTCAGAATAAAAGGGAGAAAAAGTAGAAAGAAAGAATTAGTAGAAGTAGAAAGAAAGAAAGAAAGAAAGAAAGGAGGGAGCGAGGGAGGGAGGGAGGAAGGAAGGAGGGCAGGAAGGAAAAAAAGAAAGAAGATAAAGTAAAATAAAGTAAGATAAAATATAATAAAGTTATTAAAAATTATTGAGAAAAAAAGAAAAAAAATTTAAAAAACCCCACAAAAAACAGACGGATAGAACCTTAGGACAAATGGGGGAAGCAAAGCTATACAGACAAAATCTCACACAAAAGCATACACGTACACACTCACAAAAAGAGGAAAAGGGGAAAAATCATAAATCTTGCTCTCAAAGTCCACCTCCTTAATTTGGGATGATTAGTTGTCTATTCATGTATTCCACAGACTCAGGGTACATCAAGTTGATTGTGGAGCTTTAATCCGCTGCTTCTGAGGCTGCTGGGAGAGATTTCCCTTTCTCTTCTTTGTTCTCACAGCTCCCAGGGACTCATCTTTGGATTTGGCCCCGCCTCTGCGTGTAGGTCGCCGGAGGGCGTCTGTTCTTCGCTCAGACAGGACGGGGTTAAAGGAGCCACTGATTCGGGGTCTCTGGCTCACTCAGGCCAGGGGGAGGGAGGGGCACGGAGGGCGGGGCGGGCCTGCGGCGGCAGACGCCGCCGTGACGTTGCACCAGCCTGAGGCGCACCGTGCGTTCTCCCGGGGAAGTTGTCCCTGAATCCCGGGATCCTGGCAGTGGCGGGCTCCCCGGAAGAGGGGTGTGTATAATGACCTGTGCTCGCACACAGGCTTCTTGGTGGCGGCAGCAGCAGCCTTAGCGTCTCATGCCCGTCACTGGGGTCCACGCTTTTAGCCGCGGCTCGCGCCCGTCTCTGGAGCTCCTTTAAGCAGCGCTCTGAATCCCCTCTCCTCGCACACCAGGAAACAAAGAGGGAAGGAAAAGTCTCTTGCGTCTTCGGCAGGTCCAGACTTTTCCCCGGACTCCCTCCCGGCTAGCCGTGGCGCACTAACCCCCTGCAGGCTGTGTTCACGCTGCCAAGCCCAGTCGTCTCCCGGCGCTCCGACCGAAGCCCGAGCCTCAACTCCAGGCCCCGCCCGCCCCGGCGGGTGAGCAGACAAGCCTCTCGGACTGGTGAGTGCCGGTCGGCCGTGATCCTCTGTGCGGGAATCTCTCCGCTTTTCCCTCTGCACCCCTGTTGCTGTGCTCTCCTCCGCGGCTCCGAGGCTCCCCCCTCCGCCCCTTGCAGTCTCCGCCTGCGAAGGGGCTTCCTAGTGTGTGGAAACTTTTCCTCCTTCACAGCTCCCTCCCACTGGTGCAGGTCCCGTCCCTATTCTTTTGTCTCTGTTTATTCTTTTTTCTTTTGCCCTACCCAGGTACGTGGGGGGTTTCTTGCCTTTTGGGAGGTCTGAGGTCTTCTGCCAGCGTTCAGTAGGTGTTCTGTCGGAGTTGTTCCATGGGTAGATGTAGTTCTGGTGTATCTGTGGGGAGGAAGGTGATCTCCGCGTCTTACTCTTCCGCCATGTTCCCGGAAGCCTGCAGCAGAGCTTTTTAAAAGCAAATAACTTGAAGCTAAATTGATGGCTGTTTTGGTAAGAAATGGCATTTGTGTTAGATGAGGAGAAGCTTGTGTTCTGAAGATTTAGGAAATGGATGAATGGTGTTCCTCTCTTTTTTCCAGAATGATTCTGAGCTAAGTTTACTGAAATGCTGTCATACCAAGTTAACTGCTTTTGACCGCCTGACAAACACTTGACAGTGTTTGATTAATAATTTTACGATAAGGTGAATGGTGTCGTGAAACATCCCATGTTATATTTTGTCTTATAGGTGATATTTTAAATACTCAGTTTGTTCTTTTCTGAGATTTGTCTTTCCATCTTAGTTTTTTAAAAGTCATAAAGTACCTTTTCCCACTTAATTAGGACATATAACGTTAAGGTAAGCTTATGAGCTGGACGAGTATGATAATAATCACCTTTTAAAATTTTATAATGCTTTGAAATATTGTATTAAGAGGTTGCAAGAGGTAAACTGGAACATCAGTGCCACAGTTTATTTTATAGAGTCATTTGTAGGTCTATGTATGACATTGGCCTTCTTCCCCTGGTTTTTCAACCACCTTTGGTATATTAGTCTTTGGCATAGGTTGCCTGAACATAGCCTTTGCTGAGTCAAAACACCTTGCCTCAGTGAATCTTAATCATAGATTTATTTATTTTTTTTAGCATGTCCTAGACCTGAATTCTTTGAGAAGCTCATGAAAGCCACACACTGTCCCCAGAAAAGGGCTGCATGTAATTTCAGGAGTTTCCAGATATGGACAAGCTAAAAACCCTGACTTATTTCATCTTAAGAACTTAAATTGCCAGCCACACCCTCCTTCTTCCTTCTCCAGAATCCCTTCATTTCTCTCCTAAACCAGCAACTGCATGGAGTGGGGAATAAGGACACAGCTGAGAGGAGCAGATCATCCCAGAGTGAGGCTGGTTTCCCTTGACTCTGCTCCTAGAACAGTGTGCTAATGAGGGCATGAGCCTAAATTTGACCCAGGCCCAGTTAAATCAAGTATTCATTTAACAAACAGCACTTGCGCACACATTATACACTGGGCTTTGTGACAGGTCTGAAAGTGACAGTGGCTAAGATGTGGTTCTCGCCCTCAAGGGACTCAAATCTAGTGGTGGAGAATGGCTTAGAAACAAATGATAATATATCAGGTCTTAGCTCCTTTACAATGTCGGATGACATCTTAAAGCCTAACCAGCCACCTCACAGGTGCATAATGTTTCTCGTTAGGACATGAGTGACAAATTTCCATAGGAAAAGCAACTAAAAATGCACGTCTTATCAACACGGAATATCTTTGCACAGATTTCTTGATAAGTTTCTGAGAGTGGGAGTATTTCTGTTGAGTAAGTTCCTAGAGGTGGACTTGTGAGATCAAAGTGCTTGACTATTCAAATATTTAACAGAGAGACCCAATTGCCTTCCAGAAAAGGTTGTGTCCATTTCCTACATCAGGAAAATTCCTGTCATTTATGAAAGATGATACCTGTTCAGTGATGAATTTTGCAAGAAATATTGCGATTCCCTTACACAGACCTCTGTGTAAGTTCTTGTTTCCTTCTGTTAGAGCTTTACTTCTTGTCTTCCCTGGGAGGACCCCACTGTAAGAATGACTTCACCCACAGTTGCCTCTCCAAAGCATTGTTTTTGGAATTCCACTTGTCCTTGTCCTCCCAGTAGCCAGTCCCCAAAGCCTCTCTCTCATTGGCTGCTCTGGGCCTAGGTCTCCTCTGCTGCCACCTGCTTTGTCCTCCTTCTGTGTTTTCGGCAACACATCAGGGTCCTTGGGGCTGAAATCTAAAATGGCTTTTGCTCCAACCCCCTGCAACACAGCGCATTCGTGTCTTTTCCCTTGCAAGCAGGGGCGTGGATCTGGCTAAGCATGGACAAGATTCCGAGTTGGGGAGGAGAAGAGGCTAGGAAGGGAGTAGGGAGACAGCAAATTTTTCTTTTAGTGGTAGAAACAAGCTTTCCAGTTTTATTTTGTTATCAGATTCTTGTTTCTTTGAATGTGACTTCCTGCTGAGAATGGTTTGAAGGTGAGAACTTTGTGGCCTGTTGTGAAGAAGATCTCAGGGGTCAGAGCCACCACTAGCCCACCGCCTTTATGCCAGGCACACGCGGTGCTGCCACAGGCACAAGGTTAGTCAAGGATGGCACCTTCGCACACGTTTAAAAAGGGGTGCCAGGTGCCTTTCCTCCAGGTGAACTCAGCTCTGAGCCGCAACGCCTGATGTAGTCAGAAAAGGGCTGGTTGCATTTCAGTCCCCGCTCACAGCCTGGCCGTGTGCCGTTGCGCATCACCTGCCCACAGCAGTCCTGACGGTGGTTTCCACGCCTAGCTGCTGCTCTAGGGCATCTGTGTCAGCGGTATGCGGTGTGGCTCAGAGAGACACAGACATGACTTAAGGCTGAGCTGAGGCCTTGGCTCCCACAAACTCATCTTCCTTCCCACTTCCCTGCCTCTGTGTACTCCCTACGCTTGCTTCTTGCCCCATGACCTCTCCTGTGTCCTGGACAAAAACAGCCCTACGGAGGGATTTTGCTGTAGCATGTCTTACTTCAGTTAGGGAAAGTTTTGTGTTTCGCTTTGGTTGGTGGCTTTGCATTCGGGACACAGCTGTGCTGGCCCCTCAGAACCGAGAGCCCTGGCTCAAGGCATCGTCTCATTGACTTAACCTTATTGGTGATGAGGCTGTTATGTTAAGGTGTTAATTCTAGCTGCTCTAACAGAGAAACTCAGAAAGCCCAGCCCCCTAACCCAAGAGATTTTTATTTCTGACTCACAAAGCAGTCCAATGACTATGTTCAATGGGTGAGTTAGGGACCCACACTCCTTCTACCCTCCTGTTCTGCCATTTTAACCTTGAGCCAGGAGAAGGGGCAAGAGAGAGTGGAGATGGTCTCATGTGACCTGTGAATGACCCGGGTCACTTCTGCTCCCCTTCTATTGGTAGGAACTGGTCACGTGAGGTCTAGATGCAGGCTTCCTTGGGAAATATATCCTTGGCTGGGTAGCCGTTCCTCCAGACAGCTTTTCCCCATGGAAGAGGGGCACTGAACTTTGGTGGGCAGTAAGCCACGTGTGCCCAGGGGTAGAGCTGAGAATGCAACCTGTCCCCTGCTCAGTGTTTACCCTTTTACTCTGTGGGGAGAAGTCCTTATGCTTTATTGAGCAACAGGAGAGGGGGGTTCTACTCAGAGGTGACGTTAATGTTAGTTGAGGTTCCAGGTGAGCACAGGTGGGGAGAAAAATACTTTAACCTTTCTTTGATTAGATTTACCCTCTGTTCCAGCTCTGCTAAGTTCCCTAGCCTCTCTCTGCTATGCATTTCCTCTTTCTCCAATTTCAAAGCAAAGTCACAGATAGATTTGCCAGGGAACTATTCAGGAGCCCCCTCCATGATTCCCTCTCCTGTTTTTTGTTTTGTTTTGTTTTTAGGATGCTTTTGGCCAGAGGGTGACTAGGGAGAGAAAGAACTTTTAATAAAGGCAGCTTCTTCTCTTTCTGTGTTTGCTGAGGTGGGGAGGGGTGGGAGGATAGCTCTTATAGTTCTGGAGAAGCTCGGGGAATGAATAAAATCCGACAAAGGCCAGCGCAGTGCTGATCCGGAAGGCGAGGGCCCGCTTTCCTGCGGAGGTGTCTTCCCTCGGTGATGTCAGAAGCGGCTGCTGTTGCCTTGGCAAATTCACCCGAGAAGCATTGGGCACAAATGCTGATTTCAGGGCTCTCTTCTTGATGACGAGGAGCTAAAAATGAATCTCACTATTCCTCAAAATCCAGTGCTCATGCAAATCATGGGTAAAAACAGCTCAAGGGAGCAGATAATGTTGGAATAATCTGAAGGATACCTGGGGACCAAAAACTCTTTCTTTTCTCACAAAATCTTTATGTTTCAGAAAAAAGAAAACTGCTGATCCGCCCTCTAACAGTACTCTTCACTTCCACCTGCTTCACGTGAAAAGTCTCATTGAATCATGTGGTCCATTACCCAGAGGTCCCACTGTAGGACTGGAGGGTTCTGGAAATATTGCAGAGGTGGACAACATTACATGCCAGTGTGGTAGAGAAGGGGAAAACGCCCACTCAAAGCCTAAAAATTCTCAGCTACCCACCTTCCACAAATATATTCTTTTTCTGTCCATTTTCTGAGTGGCTGAGAAGTTTAAGTATGCCAATCACAAGAACTAGTGAATGAAGGTGAGGCAGAATTTCACGGTGGCCAAACAGGGACATTTGCATCACACTGACTCAGTGGCTCTGCCACTTCCTCACTGTGTGATCCGGACCCAATTAGTTGACGTCACTGAGCTTCAGTATCTTTGTCTGTAAAATGATAACAATGGCATTTCAAGGGATAAATAACGTAACACATGTAAAGTGCCTAGCACAGTCTCTGGCACATAGTAGGTCCTCATACAAACGATGGGTATTCCTCCTATTTAGACTATTTCTTAAAACGTTACCAATCCAGAGCTGACAATAGCATGTATTAAGTCTTTGTACAAATTTTTAAAAAGTGCCTCTGATGGCTGACAAGTTGAAACAAGGTGCTTCCTCTTCCGGCCTGGGGCAGCCCTGTGGGGGCTCAGAGGTTGATGTTCCGGCCACAGGATGTAACTTTCACATCTGCATCCAGCAGCCCTGGCTCCCACCCCACCCTTCTTCCCTGTCTTAGCAAGTTTCCTGGAAGGGATTTTGGAAGGGTCAGGTCTCGTAGAAACGATAAAAAAATTCAAAATAAATAAGAGCTAGAGGGGATTGAAGTTCTGACTAGTATAACCACAGAAAATCAGGTGTGAGTTCAGTGATACTGGTCTGATCTCTGCTCTCGCCAGGAGTGAGCTCTCTTAACCACAGGAAATCAGGTGAGAGTTCAGTGATACTGGTCTGACCTCTGCTCTCACCAGGAGTAAGCTCTCTGCCCACTTACAATGACCCTTCTGTCTGTTACCAGTTGCTTGGTTTTCTTTTTTCCTCCTTGTTATTATTTCCATCTGTTATTTTAACAGATGGGTTGTTGTAAGCTGGTTCTGGAGAAGGTGTGACCTTCTTGTGGGCGCTACGGGATTTAGGAGCATTTCATGTTGGCTTTGAAGCCCCTGCTCAGTGCCAGCTGTTTTCTTTTAAGCTATGTTCTCCACTGACGTGCAACCGTGATGGGCATTAGAGTCAGTCACTCAGTATGTGTTTGCAGAGCACCTGTCATACACAACAGCCTGGGATGAGGTCAGGCCTACCACATATAGGACGTAGTCCCTGTTTTCAAGTTGCTTGCATTCTGGTGGGGGAAGCAGAAAGAAACCAAGTGCTTATGGTCTTGTATATTGATATGTCTTGTAATCTTGAATGCTGGACATCTTATATAAGAAGTTATTAAAGCTCTGGATGATGTTAACTTTCTCTAGAGAGAATCTGTTTTTACTTTGGGAGGCTGTTACACTGGGGGCACATCACCTTAATCATGTTTGGGATTGAGATGATTCAGAGCTGTGTTTCAGTTTTGTGACGACTGTTTATTTCGTATTCACATTTACTTCTTGGAGATAGCCCTTCAAGGGTGGGTTGGCAAAATAGTGCCCCTCCCCACAGAAGATGTCCACTTCCTAGCGCCTGGAACCGGTGAATATATGAGATTACATGACAAGGGGTAATAAAAGTTGCAGATGGAATTAAAATTGCTAATCAGTTGACCTTAAAATAGGGTGACTATCCTCAATTTTCTGGGTGGCCCCAAGGGTCCTTCAAAGTGGAAGAGGGAGGCAGAAGAGGAGGTCAAAGTGATGTTTGATGAGAAGTACTTGACCTGCTGTTGCTGGCACTGAAGACGGAGGAAAGGGCCGCAAGCCAAGGAGTAAGAGCAGCTTCTAGAAGCTGGAAAAAGGAAGGATACAGATTCTCTCCTAGAGTCTCCAGAAGGAATGGAGCCCTGCTGACACCTTGATTTGAGCCTAGTAAGACCCATGTCAGACTTCTAGCCTACAGAACTATCAGATAATAAATTTGTTGTTTTAAGCCATTATATTTGTGGTAATTTGTTGCAATAGGAAACTAATAAAAGGGTCCCAGCTAACATCTTGAGTGTTTCCCAGAGCATCTTTTTGGTGGGTCCTGAACTCCACGTTTTGACTCCATAGCACTGTGAGGCTGCTAAAATCTTTACCTTGTGTATCAGCCCCTTGCGCAATGGTTTCTGTGTGTTGCTTACAAATCAGCAGCTCCCTGGAGAGCGAGAGGTCCAGAATACAGAATCACTTCTCTGCACTTCTTTTCTCTTAAGGATCTTCTCCCCTAGACTTGGGCTGCTTTGGTAGCACTGAACTTGAATTTATGTCTCCTCAGCCTTGTAATACAGGTCAGCTTCTTAGCATTTGGCCCCGTGCTGCTTACAGATCAGCATATATATTTGGCAATAAACAAATGGTAGCTACTGTGTTGCTGTTATCATGAACTGAGTTTAGGAAACTTGGGTGCTGGTCTCAGCTCAGTCTCACGGCGTTGGGGATGTCATGGCCCTTCTCTGGCTCTCTTTTCCTTCCTCTGTATAATGAGGGTTTCAGATAAGATGATCTCTAGGTTCTTTACCACCTCTTGCTGTTTCTAATTCTGGAGTCGCCTCTGTGTGTGGGAGAAGCACCGTGTTGGTTGGTTCTGTAGGGGTCAAAGAGGTGTAATCTATGCCCAGAAGATGTCTCCAGTGTCATCATCATATCGGTCAAATAAGGTCTACTTATATAGAAAAAAAATTAGGGAACTGAGTATCGTATTATCAAACGACAAGACAATTTGGAGAGACAAAGAGCAAAGATGTCAACTTGGATCAAATGAAATGACATAGCCAATGTTATGAGCTCTTGTCTCTAGAAAAATAACTACGTTAAGCTTCAGTACTTTCTTGTCAGCATGGTTTGGTTAATTGATCCATGATTAACCAGAAAGGTTAATTGAATTCATAGAACTTAACGAACTAATACCATGATGGATTTAGGATCCCAGTAGAGTTGCAAGCTATCTAACTTGGTTATTTGCACAAACTGTGATTTAGACCTGACAGCTGAGTTTTTTGCAAGCGGTGTGGCAGTTAAATGTGTGGCAGTGGTGTCCAGGTTAAGTAGGATGGAATTAGGTGGTATTCTGCAGCCTCTGAAATTTAATTTGTTTTCTGGGAAGGGAGTCAAGAAAAAAACAATAAAACCTCTTGGTTATATAAGCATTGGACCAAAGCTGGGGCTCCCCTGGGAGTTCTTGCTTTTATTCATCTTTGCCTCCCCAGTGCCCTAGCATAGTGCCTGGTGCATTGTCAATGATAAACTACCTAGGTAACTAAATGAATAAATAAATGATTCCTCCATCCATCTGTGTAATAGATGTTCAGTAAACTACCCTGCACTAGGCCCTGTGGCAGGTACTAGGAAATTAGCCACAGTCCTTACCCTGGGAAGGCACCCAGCCTCCTCAGGGTGGCTTTCCCCCAACAAGCAATTACACACAATTGGATGTAGTAAAAGATTAGTGAAAAGACTGGGAAGGGATGGGAGACTCTATCCCAGGGACAGAATAAAGGATCTGAGGGAGTTTGGCAGGATTACCCAGAGGAAGTGACGTTTGAGCTGGGTCTTCAAATGTGAATAGACATTTTCCAGGCAGAAGATGGGGAAAGCCACATTCGGCAGAGAAGGGTGGTGTGCCTGGAGGATGGAGGGGTGAAAGCAGAGAGCCTTTGATGAATGGCCTGTGGCTTCATGTGGCCGGAGCCCGTGGAAGGGAGAGGGAGATGGGACTGGAAGGGTGTGTTGGAATAAGGTTGGGAAGAGTCTAGAATGCCAATTTAGGGAGTCTTGACTCTATTTGGGCCTAACAGGGAGTCTTTGAAGGACTTTCAGTATATGAGTGACATGGTCAGATTTATGATTTAGGAAGGAATTCTTAGAAGTGGATGGCGGACAGGTGGAGGAGAGAGGGACTCATGGCAGAGATGCTGGTTAGCAGTGGGTGGTGATAGGCATGGGGAGAGGGCAGCAGGGAAGGAGGCCACAGGTTGGGGATAGGAGGGCAAAAGTGTTGGTCAAGTTCATTTCTCTGGGCATCTTCATTTTCTTTTATCTGTAAAATAGGAGCAATAATTTCTATTTCATAGGGTTATTTTGACGTTTCAATGAGAAATTGCATGCAAACTCTGAAGTACATATTGCCTCGCACATAGTCGATATTAGTTGTTTATTATTTACCTGGGGAGAGATGACAAGAGCCCTGGCTAAGGCAGCTGTAGGGATGGAGAGGCGTAGGATGAAAATGAGAGACATTTAGGAGGTAGGCTAGAATGCTGAGTCCTGTGGGCTTGCCCTGGAGTGGAAAGGCAGTCTTATGCTGACTCTTGTTGCAGCAGTCTGATCTGCTGGCCTCATTATAAAACCACAGATGAGGCCCTGGAGTGTTTGACCGTGGCTCTTCTGGATTCTCAGGCAGAGCCAGCAAAACTAAGAGTTAGTTGCCAGCAAGAGAAGCCCTTCTCTGGTTGAAGGCAGATGCACTTGATTATCTGCTCTATTGCTCTGATCCCTGCGGGAACCCAGGCACGTCCTGCCTCTGCCCCGTAGTGCATGACGTTCAGCTTCGTGTTCCTGAGCAGCAGAGTCTGGGAGCCCTCAGTGTAGAGCAGCAGACACAGTCAGCATCAGGGAGGAGGCCCAGACATGGAGAGTAGCTTTGGGGAGCCCCAAGTGGGTGCTACTTACAGGGAGAGGTTGAGGGTACTGTGAAGGACCCCTGCCCACTATTCTTCTCTTGGTCTGAAGCCCCACCATTAGGAACTCAATTGCTTGGTTTTAAAGGCTCTTTATCTCCAACTGAACACAAATATTCCAAGGAAAAGTAGTACCATTAAGGGAAGGGATAATAGTCATACCAGAAAACAATAATAATAATGGTAACGACAAATATTTATAGAGAACTGTTTAGTGCCAAGCACTGTGATAGGTACCTTTTACTCATTGCCTTATTTAATTGTTCTGATAGTCCTATTAAGTGAATGTTATTACATATGAGTACATGGAAGCTCAGAGAAGTTAAGAAACTTGATTAAAAACACACAGCATACATCTTTGAAAACACTATGACAGAGAGAGAGAGAACAAGGGCGAGAGTGAGGGGAGGTGGTTGTTGGGTATGGGATTTGGTAGGTGTCTCTGGAGGGGAGAGAAGAAGAGGAATGAAAGGGTAGAGAAGAAGCTGAATTTTGGCCAGGATGGGAGCTGTTTACCTCTCAATCATTGAATTCATGCATCTGCCTTTTGTTCCTGGTTTTCTCAGCTCTTATCTTCATTTGGAGGCTCAGAGATGGTCACGGGACTCCTAAGACAGGTTGGGTTAGAGTTAAGGACTCCAGATAGGACTAAGTAAGAGGTTCAGCTTTATCCAAGTTTATTCAGCCATGGTCAGAGTGAGCAAAATAGACCCCTTTATGACCAACACTGGGGACTAACAGCCTTTGCATTCCCCATGCAAGACTCCAAGTATGGTACACAGTAGGCACTCAGTAGATGCTCACTGAAAGCATGTTGCCTAAAGGGTCCCTGCTGGAACTCGAGCTTGCTCTTCTCAGAGCACTGCAGATCCCTCTGGCTGCTCTCCCTGTTTCTAGTGATAAAGGAATTAAAGCCTCTGCTTATGAATTCAGGAGGGACCAGATGAGGATCAAATGCAATTAAGCTTCATTGCTTGTTAATGATTGCTTTCCCAGCTCATCTGGACCATTTAAAATTTTAATCCTAAATTCCAAGTTTCTAATCAGGAAGTGGACTGAGAGGATATAGATGAAAAAAGAATATGGCCTGATTTTCAGGGTCATGGGGATACAGGGCTAGAATGGTTTGATGGTCTCCTAGGAGTGTATCATCCAGTGAGTAGTCTGTGTGAAACAAGGTAACACAGGCAGCTCCAAAATGGGAGAGGAGAAAGCCCTGGAAGTTAGGAGGTCTTGGTTTTGCTATTAGCTGTATGACCCTGGACATCATATTCCTTCTTTGGGCCTTGATTTGCTCATCTTTAAATTGGGATGTTGGGTTAGATGAGTGGTTCTCTTAGCTGCATTGAAAAGAGATGAAGAGTTCTCACTCTCCAGCAAGCCTAGCTAGTTAGGGATGCTTTGAGGATTTGAGAATGTTTGGTATGAGGCATTGGATAGAAAAAAGTTGCTTCTAATCAGTAAATTATCTGACGTGGGATGATTGCCTGCATCTATTCCATTTTCCAGTGACCTGAATCCACAACAACTTGCACATTTTGGGAGGAGCCCTGGGACAGAGAAACACTTGGCTGAGCTCCCAGTATAGATACTCTTAAAGAGTCAGATTGCAAACTCTTCTGGAATTAGGTTTCTAAAGGGTCTGAAAACAAGTTTAAGTTTGGAAATATTATGAACAACACATGGCCCCAGTTTTAAGTTTGAGGACTGTTACTTAGTGCCATGTTCTTGCAAAGATGCTTTGAATTAAGAGAAATATTTGAGGGAAACTATAAATAAATTTTGTGGACATGTAGGGCTTTTTGAAGGTTTTTACCTTCAGGTTTCTTAAGAGATGGTGCTTGAAAGTGAGGCATATTCACATTGTTAGAGACTGGGAGAAAACTGACCATGGACAGTGGTTTTGTCAAGATATATAAATCATGGGTGAGTTTTCAATTTTCTTTATTTTCCAAACTTTATATCATATGGTTTTTTTTTTTTTTTTTTTTTTTTTTTTTTTTTTTTTTTTTTTGCGGTACGCGGGCCTCTCACTGTTGTGGCCTCTCCCGTTGCGGAGCACAGGCTCCGGACGCGCAGGCTCAGCGGCCATGGCTCACGGGCCCAGCCGCTCCGCGGCATGTGGGATCCTCCCAGACCGGGGCACGAACCCGCGTCTCCTGCATCGGCAGGCAGACTGTCAACTACTGCGCCACCAGGGAAGCCCTGGTATATTGTTTTATAATTAAAAAAATTGAGAACTGTTTGCTGGAAAATGAGCACTAAAACACCAGCGGTTGTATTTGCAGTCTTTACCCCAGCCCTTGAACCTCCCCCATTCTGGCTTCTGCTCTCCCCACTGCACTGAAGCTGAGTCCCCAGTGCTCTGCAGAACAAAGGGCACTTTTTAGCCTCTGCAGTCTTTAACCATGTGGACCATTTTCTTTCTGAAATTCTCTTTCCCTTTGACTTCCAAGGTGTCGCTCTTTCCTGGGTCCTTCCTAAGCTTATCTCCTTCATTGAAGCCTCTACACTTGCCCACTTAAATGTCAATGTTTCTCTTCTTACTCTGTACCCTGATGGTGTGTGACCTCATTTAGAGCCAATTTCAACTTCCACTGATGAGTATGAATTATCTCCAGCCAGACTTTCCTCTGATGTTCTAATACCACTGAGTTCTACTGGATAGCTCTACTAGGACGTACAGAGGAATCAGACATTCAATATATTAAATCCCTGGCCAAACATGCACTTTCTCCTACGTTTCTTCTCCCTTTAAGTGGCATCTTAGGCCTCCCCTTAGTTGTCATCTTCAAGGATGGCTCTTTTTACTTACTTGTACTTCCTTCTGTAGTCTTTCTCTCTAACCTCTCCTGTATCCATTACCACATCTCCATCCTCACTGATCTTGCCTTAGATTAGTTTTTCATTGCTTCTTACTTGGGTCACTATAAACATTCTTCCTGCCATCAGTGTTTTCTGTTCTCCAGTACAGCATCATACTGCTGATTGAGTCATGTTCTTAACTTCGATTTCCAAATTGATCATGTAATTTTCTGGATGAAAACCCTCTAGTGGATTTTTCTGGATGTGTTCTTTAGTAAAGCCATTCAAGGTTTGGCTTTTGCTTACCTCTGTAGTCTCATTTCTCTTCACTTGGCCACATACATCCTTTGCTCTCACAATACTACCTAGCCAAGACCACAGCTTCCAGTGATTTTTTTCGCTTTTTTTTTTGTCCTGTCTTTGAGCTTTCCCAGATCTGCTTGAGGTCACCGTATTTAAAATCCTAATATTTTAAGGATAGCAAACTTATGCCATTTATATTTAATAAAACTTGCATTTTCTTCAGGGAAATGCCCATATAAATTAATCACAAAATGAATGGGAACATACACACAAAAAATGGGAAAATATATTTATCTTATAACTGGAAATTTGTACCTTTTGACTGCTTTCATCTAATTCTTCCTCCCCCCACCTCTGGTAACCACAAATCTGATCTCTATGAGTTTGTTTGTTTTTGAAGTATAATTGACCTGTAATACTATGTTAATTCCTATTATACAGTATAGTGATTTGATATCTCTATATATTTCAAAATAATCACCATGATAAGTCTAGTTATGATATGCCATCAGACAAAGGTATTACATAGTTATTAATGATACTCCCCACACTGTATGTTTCATATCCATTTATTTCGCAATTGGAAGTTTGTACCTCTTATCTCCCTCACCTTTTTTTCCCTCCTTCTACTCCCCTCCCCTCTGGCAGCCACCTGTTTGTTCTCTGTATCTACAACTCTTTTCCTGTTTTGGTATGTTTATTCATTTCTTTTGTTTTTTAAATTCCACATATAAGTGAAATCATATGGTATTTGTCTTTCTCTGTTTGACTGATTTCACTTAGCATAATACCCTCTAAGTCTGTCCATGTTGTGGCAAATGGAAAGATTTCATTTTTTATGCCTGAGTAATATTCCATTGTATATATGTATGTGTGTATGTATACACAACACACACATTCATTCATTAATCCATTCATCTCATTTATCTATTGATGGGCACTTGGATTGCTTCCATATCTTGGTGGTTGTAAATAATGCTGCAGTGGACATGCAATCTACTTTTCAAGTAGATTGTTCAAATACTCTAATATGGCTTCATATCATCATTAGAATTAATGTAATGACTTATTTCTGGAAAAATAACAAATGGTTATCACCCTGCCCTCATAGTTGAGGGGATGGGTGGATATAAAAATCTAAAAGTTTTCTGACTTGATTTGTAAATGACTTTGACATATAACAGTGCTTTTGAAGGTTAAAAAGTGAGAATAAATTTTGGCCAAAACAAAATTAGGATGAACACTTCATTGTCATTATTGATCTAATCAGTGGGGAAAGAGGTCATTAAGGATTCAACATAGTTTTATCTCCCTGGTCACTTAGTGTTAATGTTCAATTAGAATCATTGAATAAAGTAGTCTTGTGCTGAAATAAAAGTAACGAGCAAATGTGTGGATGTGTTTTTGTTTTATTTTTGTTGATAATGCTGATATCCAGTTACTATACTAGGTCAATTGCTGAGATTACTTTTATTAGTTGTTGTTGTATGTTCTTAGGCAAATTCCTTAACTTCTTTGAGCCTCAGTTTCTTCATCTGTAAAAGGAAAACAATCCTGGCAATCATACTCCAATCACAGACCCACTGGAGGTATAAATGAGTTTACATATGGAAAGTGCCTGGAATGTGGTAGGTCCTCACTCAGTCCAGCTCCCACTGACGCAAACATGCAGACACATGTACAAAACATGTGGGATCAGACATGGAAGAAAAAACATGGCTTTCATTTAGACAGGAAAATTGTCCAACAAGTCCTAGAGAAATGAAGCCATACTGAAGAAGAAGAATGGCTAAGGCAGGCAAGTAGACTTTTTCACAGAAACCACTTACGGCAAGACTCACCGTTTTTGTGGATCATTAATGTGTTTCATTTTATGTGCTTGTTGGTTGCTGGCTAGCCTTGACATCTTACAAGAGTTTGGATTAAAATTTCTAATTCTGTTTCTTCCAATTCCTCATTCCCTCCTAACCTGGCACTATTTTCAGGAAGAACTGGTAAGGATCTTCTGTGAACTTATTTTTCGGAATCATGTCTATAAAGCTACCATTTAAAGCATTTTTATTTCATGGTGGGTGAGGCAAGGTTATTTCTTTTTGAAGGGGAAAGCGGGTGGGTAGGGAACGGGCTGAAGCAAGGGGATCAGGACAAGGAAAGAGTGAGGATAAAATTAGTTACAAGTATCCGGCATCACTTTCTAAATTAAGCTATGACATTTGGACTCCTTCTTAGATATTCAGATTTCCTCTGAAATCTTAGATTGCTTTTCTGGGGTGAGGTCCCTGAGGTTCCCCAGCAGGCTCTGTCTAGATTAGCTGACAAGGTGGATCAATGTTTGCCAACTTGAGGCTTTTCTGGGACAGCTCTGAGGTTTGGTGGGGGCTTAGAGCCATATTAGGGTGTGGTCAGGGCCCAGGGCCAATCACAGTGGGAGGGCCCTTAGATGCTCTTTTCCAGAGCACATCTGGGCTGGAATGGGAATACCATCTGAGTGCCAATGTGCAAGTCCCATGTCTGATTAGTAAAACGACTTCAGGCAAGTCACTTAACCTTTTTTTTTTTTCTTTTCTCATTTTCTACATCTGAAATGTGGGAATGATGCTATCTGCTCTACAGGATTGTTTTGAGGCTCGAATGATATAACTTATATGAAGATACTTGGAAAATGAGGAAGCACAGTATAAGTGCAAAACACTTCAGGCTAAAATTGACATCCTGGTCTGCTTGAAGGAGAAAAATAGGGCTGAAAATGTCACCCAAAGGGCAAGAGTGACAAGTGGCGAGTTGTGATAAGCAAAGAGGCAATATTGGATGCCGGCTGAGAATGCAGATCTGGGCTTGAATCGTGATCATATATTGCATGTGTAACATGGGATGTTATTTAACCTCTCTTAGTCTGTTTCATCAGCTGTAAAATGGGAATTATAAAATATTTCCCACGTGGGTTGTTGTGAGAATGAAACAAAAAGTGCATGTAATGTGCTTGCCACCTTGTAAGCCCTTAGTGATTATTAGTAATATGTAAATAGGCCTGGCAGCTCTATCAGCTTTGTGCTATGGGATCTATAAGATCTTCCTCATGTTCTTTATGCCCCAAATGGTGGAGGTAGAATGGAAAAAACACAGAAACTGTGACAATTTCCTAATTTGTCATAATGTGGGTGTTATCTTGTCTGTAATGCAGAAGTCTCAAGGGTTTTAGTCCTTTCAGAAGGGCGTTTGGTCATATTGATTGAATTTTTTTTAGGGTGGCCTTATCTGTGAGGTAGTCTAATGAACATTTCTATTCATTCATTCATTCATTCAGCAAACTTTTGCTGAGCACTTACTATGTGCAGGATGATGAGCTAGGCTAGGAGATAAGAATGCAATGGTGAGTAGGAAAAATAAAATTCCTGCCCTAAAGCAGCATACAGTCTGGTGGGGAAGGCAAAAAAATTACATATTTAGTATGTAGTAGGTAGTGACAAATGCTAACAGGAAAAATAAAGTAGGGAAAGGAGACAGTGATGTCGTTGGGAGGACGTAGGGTGGAGACGGTAGCCACTCTCCCCTGCTCTGAAACCAGGGGTGCAGACCTCAGGGCATAGTTCAGAGGATGTTGTCCCTGACTGCCCTCTGTGGCTGTATTTCATTGTCCAGGGAAGTTTTTGGAGAAATGCAATGAGAATGACCACATACCCACTGTGTCTCTAAGGGAAGACAGTGAGGTCGCCGTTATGATCTCTAGGCTGACTAGGATAAGGCAGTTGACAGTCTCCTCCTGCCTTTGCCCCTGTCCTGGCCCATCACCCTGTGCGGGTGTCTGTGTGAGCGTGTGTGTGTGTGTGTGTGTGTGTGTGTGTGTGTGTGTGTGTGTGTGTGAGAGAGAGAGAGAGAGAGAGAGAGAGTGAGAGAGTGAGAGAGTGAGTGAGAGAGTGGGGATGGGGCTGTAGCCTGGGGTGGGGTACAGAGGTCGATGATTAAGGTCTAGCTCAGAATACTTGAAATGCAGATCTTGTTTGAGAGGACTTTCTGTTCTCGGGTATATTATCTTCACAGCCCACAGTTTCATGGGACTTTTGTACAGATGAAATTGATCAGCAGCAGGAGGAAAATAGCTGTCGCCTAGGCAACCAGCTGATGACTCATCCACGCATTGAAGCAGCAAAAGCTGTGAGACTGCGATAATTTTCCAGACGCTTAACCTGCCCTCCTCTTTCTCTCTTTCTTTGTTTCCCACTCTCCATCCTTCATTTCTGTCTCTATACCTACTTTCCTGGGTCCTCCCAAAACTGGACACTGCACTCTGCAGGCTCTCTGCGGGGTCTGCCTGGGTCCTGAGCTCTCTGGAGCAGTTATCCAGACCCCATCCCTCCAGTAATACATGGGTGGCCTAATTTGCTGCTGCATCCAGGAGATGCCCAGGCTGCAACAGTCTGATGCCACAGAACCCCCAAGATGTGGCTTGCTGTCCTGATCAGAAAAACCTCAAGGGAGTCTAGCACTGTTTCTTCTAATCTAAGCTAACCTGAGCTCATCCATTTATCTCAGACATCTGCAGTGTGTTCTTTTGAGGAGGGGCAGCTAGACCTTGGGCCTCCCAAGCGAAATTGTGAAAATGATGTTTAAAGGTGACCAAGATCACCTTTGGCAGCTTCTCTCTCTGATGATTTTCCTGTCCTCTTATCCTTCCTCTTTCCACTCATAATCTCATGTCTGATGTTTCAGGTCCTTCTAAAATGCAAAATGATAGAAGCTGAAATCATTCCGTGTCCAAAAGCATTTTCATTTTAATAAAGGTTTTCAGAATCAAAATATTTCAAGACCCAGAGGAAAAAAACCTCTTAGCCTTTCAGATACAGATATAGGCACTGGGGCTTGGGTAGTGGGCTATGCCTGTAAGAAGGTCTTTCTCTGCACATCATATGTGTAACACATATGTTGTTGCTGATTCTGACTTAAAACATTTGCTGTGTTGAATACAAGTTGGTGCCTCAATTCTGTATTCCCATCCCCATCCATACATATGCACTCCATTTACACACGTGCACACAAAACACACACAACCACCTTGAGCAACGGCAACAGCTGATGAGGAAACAACAACAAACCCTCAGTGATGAAGGTTGGTCTACTCACTTTTACGTAGTGGATGTATGTTAAGCATCTACCATGCAAAACATGGTAGTAGGCAGTGCAATTGCGGTGTCCACGTTCTTGCAAAATCGCTTATAGTCAGCAGGGAATAAAGTCAAGCAGACAAATGCTTGGCGTTTACCCTCTGAGTCACTTTACTGCTCTGTGGCTTTTATTTATTTTTATTTTAAAAAGTTTTTATTGGGGTACAGTTGATTTACAGTGTTGTGTTAGTTTCAGGTGTAGAGCAAAGTGAATCTGTTGTATGTATACATATATCCACTCTTTTTTATCAATAGATTATTTTCCCATATAGGCCAGCACAGAGTATAGAGTAGAGTTTCCTGTGCTATACAGTGGGTCTTATTAGTAGTCTATTTAATATGTAGTAGTGTGTCTGTGCCTTTTAAATGAATTCAATTGACTCAGGTCTATGAGATCTTTCTCACTGGTATTCCCTCCGTCCCATCACACTGTCACCCCACCTTGCAGGTGACCAGTGTGAAAAGCCACCAGGGGCACAGACAGATGCTCATTCCCTTCATCTTGTTTTGGAGAAAGCTCTCCTCTGGTCTCAGGCACACACTGGGCCCCTATGTCTCGGGCACTCTCATGGTCCGAGAGGAAGCTGCATAGCATGTCCTCCTAGCTCTCGGGACACTTAAATACAGAGAAACATGAGCTTTCTGAGATGGATGAGAAGGTACAGACTCCAACCATCTATCTAGTGCAGGCATCACTTCTAAAGCATCTCTGATGGCAGTCATCCCACTGGGCTTGAATGCACAAGGATGGGATGTGCTTTCCTCACAAGGCAGCCCATCTCATATTTGAACAGATGGTGCTATTCATTTATTTATTCATTTACTGAGCATTACTTTATTCAACACAGATTAATTGACTGCCTATGGTGTGTTAGACACTGGAGATGCAATGGTGAGCAAAACAGATAGTCCTGCCGGCGTGGGGTTTATAGTCTATTGGGGAGGCAGAATCAGTGGTACAATCAAACAGCACTATGATTACCATCAGGGAAGAGAGCTGTGAGACCATAGCATAAAGGACTCTGGGCCAGCAGGGGTGGCAGCCAGGGCCAGGGAAGTACAGGTATGGCTTCCTTGGGAAAATAATGGAGGGGCCAGAGTCAAGTTAGCTGGGTACAGGGTGGTGGTCAGAAGAGGGAAGAGAATTTGAGACAGAGGGAATAGACTGCATAAGGAAGCACTCTGAGGTGAGAGGGACCAGGGCAGTTTTGAGAAATGGAAAAGAGGCCAGTGTGTTTTGAGAATTCAGTGAAGGAGAAATGGCTGGCAGGGCTGACAGCAGATGTAGCATGGTGGCTTCCAGGGCATTGTAGTGGAGGTGCAAGTTGACTTGAGGTGCATCCCAGGTGTGAGGCAATGATGGTTTCTTCCCACATCTCATGCTCCCTCCCCCTCCCCATTCCCTTTTCCCCTTCCTCTACCTCTTCTCCTTACATCACCTGTCATCTTCTCTTTCTTTTTTCCCCTCTCCCTTCTCCATCCCCTCGTCTTCCTCCTTCTTTTTCTTTGTGGGGGGATCATTATCTAATTTTGTCTTTCTCAGAAACTCCATCTGCTGAGGAGCAAAGATTTCAGTTCCAAAGCTTAGTGTAACATAGAAATATAAATTGTCCTTTTTGAGTAAACATACTTAGACTCAGGTGCCCTTACCTGCAACTCTTCAAGATGGCTACTAAGAGTATTGAGGTGGGTTTTGGCTTTACTTGGTACTCGCATTAGTTTTACAAAAGGGACCTTGGAACTCTGTCGTGACCTGGAATATCTTCTGACTCTTTTGGTCTCTGCAGCAGTGTCCCTTGTCTTCCTGGCCACTGTTTGCTCTGCTGATCTTCATAGCTGCAGTCTGCTGCCTGTGTACCTTGTAGCTGGGCCATTCCCTGATTCTCTCTTTCTTTCTCTCTGTCTCTTTCTCCCTCCCTCCCTCCTCAAAGGGGTCAGAGCCCAGCAATTGTCTCCCGGATAACTCAGCCTCACCCCAACTCTTGTTGTATTTCTGTTTTGTCCTCCAAATGGTCTTTGCAAGGGGAACCTTCTCTGTACTGTGGAGAACCCTGTGGTCTGGGCAGCCAGTCTTGATTCTGGATTAAGCCAAAAGAGAGGTTAAAGGAATTAAGAAAATCTTCCCTTGCATGGCTATTGGCTTGCAGCAAAACCTCATTTTGAAAGTCAAAATCTGGATACTAACCCCCTTCTCCCCCTTGGCATTCTTCCTTTATAGTCCTAATCTTTCCCTAGCAGATAGATGTTCTGGCCATCTAAGGAGAATTTGATTTTTGGGGGGAAGACAAAAGATAAAAGAAGTGTGTAGGTGTGTGTGTGTGTTTCAAAATAGGATTTCTGTTACTACACTATTTTAAGGATTTTGGGTTCTTTTTCCTAAGATCATTAAGAAATCACTGAACCATTTTTAGCAAGGAAGTGGTAGGTTCAGATTTGCATTTTTATAAAGATCCTGGTGGCTGCTGTAGAGTATGGATTGGGTGGGTAAATTACATGCAGGCAGATCAGCCAGTGGTTATTGGCTGGTGGCAAAAGAAGATAACTAGAGGCAGCCTTGAGAGATGTTTAGGAGATTGGGAGATAGGAAATGAAGATTAATGAGATGTGGGGTTGAGGAAAGGTAGGCATGAGTAAAGAGCCTCAATTTCTGCTTTAGGTGACTGGAGAGATTTTGGGATCATTTACTGAAAAGGGGAATAAATAGTAGGAGACCCAGATTTGGAGAGTTGGGAAGATAGTAATAAATCCAGTAGGGCATTTGGAGTTTAAAATGTCTTTGAGAAATGCAAATATAAGTGACCAGTAAGTGGATATTTGAATCTGGAGCTCAGGGGAGAGTCATTCGTGTGTGTATAAGTGAGCATGGGTGTAGTGGAAGCAGATAGCCCACGAAGGGAGCAGAGAGGGAAAAGAGAAGTGGGCCTTGAGGAACTCAGGCAACGAAAGAAAGAACAGAGATGTGGTGGTAGATAAACGGGATTTATAGCAAGAGGGTTTCTTCTAATTGAAGATGGCAAAGACTTGAGCACATCTGAACATTCAATCCTGAGACTGACAAAGTGACAAAGGGTCTGAAGAGGAGGGAGTGGATGGATTTAGAGCACAGCTGTAGGGTTCACCCCAGAGGGGGCAGGAGTACCTCTTCCCCTGTGGCATAAAGGAGGGCAGCCAGGGTGGGCCCAGAGCAGATACATTTGTAGGCTGGATCCAAGGAGTTGAGGGGGTTTCCATCGATGGCCTCTATTTTTGTTGTCACAAGAGACAAGGTCCTCTTGAGAGTAGATAGGGTATTGGTTGGGCAGGGGGCTGTAAGGGCTGGTTAAGGTGGTGCTGCTGAAGAACTGGGAGACAGACAGTCTGGACCAAATTGAGTGAGCAATAGGATTTTGTTGTGTCATCTCCAGCCTCAATTTTATGTACCATTCTTCCTCTGGTCTTTTTTCCCTCTGACTCCTCCCATCCACAGGTGCCCAGGATATATTGGCTCTCTTCTTCGTTGGCTTCTTCCATTTCTCCTTGCCCACCCCCTCCCTGACTTCTCCCCAGCCCCTGGAAAAAAATTACTGTCCAGAATTTGAGGAAGAGACCCACCCCAGTGGGTTAACAAATCAATGGATCACTCCTTAGAGACATACCATTTGTTATTTAAATAGAACATTAAAAACAAACAAATGAAAAACCCATTTCCATCAATTCTCTGTAGCAAATTGGAGCCTTCCCTTTTAATTCCCTTTTTCCTTCTCTCTAAACTAGGCATGCTAAGGTTTCCTTTGAGTTGCCCTTCTGCCAAGAGATTAAGACCCTCGGAAGGGAGAATGAGGTTATGAGCATGGCAAGGCTTCAGGGAATCTGAGAGATCCAGCTAAGACCATTATAAGCTTTGCTAGCATTAGAGAGAGGAGTTAATTGTATGAAGAGAATAAATATTTGAAAAGTACAGTAATTTCAAAGCATCTAAAGCAATTACTTTGTTTTGGTCTGGGAGGAAAACATTAAAGTGAAAAACTGCAGATTAAAAAAATGAAAATAGCTAATTCTAATAATGGCAATCTTTATAATAAGAAAACACTGAAAACAGTATGTGTGAGTACCCGCATAACCATTATATTTTTGTGTACTTTTTCAAGTTCATTGAGAATATGTCACTCCATATCTTAGAGTGTAGCACGATGGTGTGGGCCATAGAGTATGATTTTTCCTTTTAGAATTGTGATTAAAGTTCAAACCTGAGCACAAAAGGCATTAAGCCCATATATTCTGAGTTCAAGGGCCATATATTTTAAGTTCAGAAGATCATGGTGAATTACTGAGGCCAGTCATGTCTTCAGAGTAACAATTTCACTTCATGTACATGTAGAAGAGGACTGAGGAGAGGGGATGAGGCCTCCTTTTAGAGGAGTGCAGTGTTTATGATAAGAAACAAGTCCCTTTCCTCTTCTTCTCCTTCTCTCCTGTGGGAAGATGTTTTCTATCTTCCCCAAATCGTGGGAGGATGTCCCAAGGGAACTACCTATAACATTGAGAAAGGCCAAGTCAGGTCCCTTTTAATGTAAGTATCAAAGCCATTGGGCTATCTGATTTCTGGTGACTGTTTGAGTACAGAGAAAGTGTCAGAAAGAAATACTGGAGAAAGAGAGAGAGAGAGAGAGAGAGAGAGAGAGAGAGAGAGAGAGAGAGAGAGAGAGAGAGAGAGAATATAAACAGTGAACTAGAATACCCTTTAGAAAAGGAATAGTGTGCTAGAACAGTGGTGTGATAAGAATACTGCTTTTGGAATTAAGATTTGGCTGCAGGTGACAGAAAACTTAAAGTTATAGTGTAAAAATTTAGATGCTTCTCTTTCTCTCATATAAATAAAGTTTATAAATCTGGACAACTTAAAGGACTTCCAGTTTTTGTAATCATAGACTAGGCAATATGGACCAGCCACCACTACTAAAGGTAACTAAAAAAGTTGGGAAAAAAACTCTCCTTAAAATCATCTAAGAGCTAACAAGATAGTGAATGAACTCGGCTATGACCCAGAGAGGTGAATGAGGAATACCAGATCACTTTTACCCTGAGGTTACTTTTCAGCTCAAAGGAGAGCAGAGGGACTGAGTTGTACTTTTGGTGGCTTCTAAAGGTGAGAGAAGAAGAGGGGATTAATGTACACTGGTGGATCACTGCTGGTTTATGCTTGGGCCCCAAAGGCTACACCTTAGGAATAGAGGTAAACCAGAAATTTATTTCCTTGCACAACAATTAGTGCAGTGTTTTGGGTTGTACAATGTCTCAGAATTTCAAAAGCCATCAACCTAGATTAGAGCAGTCTTCTAATGTCTCTGATGATAGGCAGAGGCAAACAAAAATGCTCTAAGAAGATGACATGCTGTTAGTTCTCAAAATATTTTGGCAAATAATTTTTTTCCAAATAAAATTTCTAGCACACAAGCAAAGATAATGTAGCACAGGAGAAAAGTAAGACACCATGAACAAGAATCAACAAAAATAAAAGACACCTCCTAGATGGACACATAAGTGATATAGATATTGAAATTATCAGACATAGAGTGTAAAACAACTGTTTACTCTGGAAGCATAAGGAAGTTATTCCAAGGAAGTCATAATGCAGAAAATTTAACAAAAACCCTGGAAATTCTAAAAAGGGACATAATAGAGTTGAAAAGGGTACCAAGTAAAAATCCTAGGACTAAAAAATATACTAAGCAAAATAAAGAACTCAGATGAAATTAACAGACAATTAGATAGAGTTGAAAAGAGGTTTAGTAAATTGAAGATTATTAGAGGAATCTTCCAGAATGAAATATGGAGAGATGAAAAGATGAAAACACTGAAGAGAGGGTAAGAGACATAGAGAGTTCAGTGAGAAGGTAGGACAATCATACTGAGTCTTGGAAAGAGGGCAGGGAAGTATTGCATTTATCATACTTTTCTAATGGAACTGAGGTGACATTTGAAGACATAATGGCTGCGAATTTTTCAAAACTGATGGAAGACATCAAACCACCCTTTAAAGAAGCCCAATACATCCCAAACAGAATATGTAAAAAGAAATCCATATGCAGACATATCATAGTAAGAAAGACCAAGGTTATACCTTGGATTACCTTGAAATAAGCAAGATAGGCCAACAGCTAACTTCCCAGCTGTAACAGTGGGAGCCCCAATACAGAGCAATATCTCCAAAACGCAGAAAGACGAAAACTACCAGCATACCCAGGGAGAAGGAAGACATTTTCAGACAACATAAAACTGAGAGAATTTGTCCTCAGCAGATTAGCAGTAGAGGAAATACAAAGGAGTAAACCTCAGGCAGAAGGAATATGATGGCAGATGAAAGGTTGGAGATGAAGGAAGAATTTAAGATGAACAAAAATGTTAATATGTGGATATATGGTAATGAATATTGATATATAAAGCAATCATCATCATTATATCTTTTGGAATTTAAAAATATCAACAAGATTAAACACAAGGCAGCAGTAGTATACAAGTAGGTGTAAGATAAGGGATAGAGAACAGAATTAAAATGTTTCAAGGTCTTTGCATTGTCTAGGATAAAGGTCAGGGTATTAGTTAACACCAAACTTTGGTAAGCCATAAATACATACTATAATTTCAAGGGTAATTATTGAAAGAATAAAAAAACAGTGTATAGCTTACAGACTAGTGGAGGGGAAAAAAGTGAATGAATATAATTGATTCAAATATGGCAAGAAAAAAGAGAAAAAAGAATGTAGAGCAGGTGGGACAAATAGCATATAATAAATACTAATATGTCAGTAATTATGTTAAGTATACATAAATATGCTAATTAAAGTTAGCAAACTGTATTAAAAAGAAACTGTATGCTCTGTACAAGAGAAACAAGTAAAATGTAAAGGTTCAGAAAGACTAAAATCATAGAAAAAGATATACCCTAAAAGCGAAAACCAAAACCAAACGTGGAACTAACTATATTAATATCAGATAAAATGGACTGAAAAAGAAATAAAAGCGTTATTAGAAATAAACACATGTCCAGATAATGACAAAAGGACAATTCATCAGGTATATAAAACATTTCTAAATTTATTTACTCCAAATAACATAATCTTAATATATATAAGGTAAAAATTGTCAAAACTTCTGGGATAAGTAGACAAATTCACAACCATAGTGGATAATTTTACTACACATGTATGAGTAAATTGATAGAGCAATCAGACAACAATCAGTAAGAATTTAAAAGAGTTGAATAACACATTGAACAAACCTTAGTCAGAGGTCACTTATAGAACAATTTTTTAGAAAGTCAGAATAGAGTTATTTTTAAGCACATACAAAATATTTACAAAAACTCACCCTCTAATGGATGGAAGAGGAAAGCTAACACTGTCAAGGAATTGTATTTATACAAAAGCTGCCATGATACAATTTTGTTACAAATAAAATCAAGAAAGAATTTCCCTATATATTTGGAAACTAAAAAAATACACTTCTAAACAACCCACAAGACAACTGTGAATTGGAGTTTAGAAAATAGATTGAATGATAAGAAAAACATAACATATGATTATTTGTGAGATGTAGCTAAAGTAGTATATAGAGAAAGATTTATATTCCTACATTCAAGAATGTAGAAAAAAATAGGTAACTCCCCTCCCCCTATAGAAGAAAATAAATTATAATGGTAATAGAAAATATATCAGTAGGAATCAGCAACAAAGCTAAAAGTTGATTCTTTGAAGACTAATAAAATTGATATAACTTTGGCAAGACTGGTGAAGAAAATAAAGAACACACAAATAATCAGCAACAAGAATAAAAAAGAAGACATCACTACAGATCCTACAGATATTATAAAGACAATAAGAGAATATTATGAATAACTATGCAAATGAATTTTAAAATTTAGATGAAATAGATAAATTTCTAGAAAAAAATATATAGATATAGGTAGTCAGTACAGGTGGCCCAGAATAATCAAGGATTTGGGCTCCTTCTACCATACTCATTTAAATATTTGGCATGAGGGTTCTACCTCACGGTCTAGCATATCTCTTCAACCTCTTGCCACTGCATTCATATTCTGGCCATAAAAAAGGAGAAGGAAATAAAGAATAGTGTTTTCCTCTAATTTAAGAATATTTCCTGAAAATTTTATATGAGGCTTCTGCTTACATCCCATTGGCCATAACTTAGTGATATGGCCTTTCTTAGCTGCAAGGGAGGTTAGTAAGTATAATCTTCCTCTCTGTTGGTCACTTTCTCAAATAAAACTATTAGTAAGAAAGAAAATGCATCTTTGCCACTGATGCATACATTTCTTATAGATCCAATGGCTATCGTGAAAGGTGGCTGGTTTTGAGATAGATTGCCAGCATTTCGCCCAAGAGAGTCCCTTGCTGAGTGATGGGATTCCAGCAGCAAGTGGCTATACAGTGGTCCATGTGTAATGATGTCTAAGGTGTTAAAAAGAGACAATTAGCCTCAAGCAGAATTCCCACACCAGGAAGTTATTTCTTCATTTATTCATTCATTCAACAAATAATTACTGTGCCTCTAAGAATGTTCCAGAAACTCTTCTAGGTGTCACAGTAGAAAAAATAGAAAAATCTTGGTTCTCAATAAATTTATTAGAGTTAAGAAAAATAAAGCAAAAAAGTGGTTATGGAGTGCTGAGGTTGGAAATGGTTTGCGGTTTTTAATGGGGTGGCAAGGGAAGACCTTACTGAGCAAAGGTGGTGGGAGAGGGCACTCCAGGGAGAGTGAGTAGCAAGGATATTCCTAATACCGTATCTCAGCTCTTTTCAATTCTCCTCAAATACAAAGAGAGAAAAGAATTAGGAGGGGGAGGGAGTGGCAAAGTGGAGGGAACAGACTTTGAAAAAGAAATCCAGAGGCAGAAATAAGATTTTGGACTTTGTCTTAGTAAAATTCTAGACTCAGTTTTGGCTCAGTGGAAGAATCAAGTCAGTAATGGTGAATTTTTATTTTACACTTACTTATCCGTTTTTGATTTTATAGTAATTTATAAATTAGAGAAAATTTCAAAACCACACACACAGCTTTAATCTCATCACAGAATTACTTTTATTAAAATTTTTTCTTTCCACTCTTTATATGCACACCTCTTTTTCTCAATTCATAAAAGCCTTTATTGAGCCCAGCTATGAAAGCAACATCTCCCTAAATCCCTCTGAGACAGAACCTGAAGGCAACAAGGTGATGATTTCCACAGAAGAACTGTGATGAGTGGCTCTGGAGGGCATTCTCCTGCATGAGGTGGTTGGTAGCTCATGAGGGTATGAGGGGAAGTAGAGATTCAGAGCAGTATAGTCAGAAGTTGGGGTTCTCAAAGCAGGAAGGACTGGGATAAAAGCAGCATGAATGAACCTGGTTTTCATCCTCCATACCCTGTTTGATAGCCACTGAGAACCTTGATAAGAGGGCATAACCAGCAGAATAAAAGGGAAAAACGTACAAAAGAAATCTTTACCGATAAGAAATCAATTTTTATCCAACCACTCTGAGAGAACCCTTAGCAAAATTAGAACTCTTCAGCAGAAGCTTATTCCAAAAGACTAACCAAAATTTCGTACCAATTTATGTTTTCCTTTGCAGGTATGGGTAGGTTATAGAATTCAGAATCATTTTGGAAAGTGATGAAGTCCCATGACAGGAGCCTTGGGTGGATGAGAACTTCCTTCTCTTCAGAAGAAGGTGCTTTGCTGCTTTCTCCAGAAATCCTGGAATCTTTTGAAATCAAGTAGATGAGTTTCCTATGGCTCTTCAGAAGGAGTAGGATTACTTTAACTGCTGATCCTCCATTGCCAGTTTTTACCCAGCTTCCTATGGCCCTGGTATATTTTTCTGTTGTAAAGCTTTCTGCCAGAAAGGTGTTGAATTTCATTCTTAACTTTCTTGTAGACTCCTCAATGACAGAAGCAGTGGATGAAGTGTTTCTCATTTTCTTATCCATAATATATGACAGATCATTAGGGCCCTTTGATAGGAAATCCTGTTATCAGAATGCTGGGTGTATTGTCTGTGTCTTCTATGTGTAAGAGATCGAAGGAGCTCCCTGTTAGGTAAGTGAGGGACCACCACACAGGACTGGCCTGGAGAAACAGTAAAGCTGTCTCAAAGAAAATGGAAGCCACCTCCTAACTCAGGCCATGAAATACAAGAGGGCTGTATAAGTTTTCTAGGGCTTCCATAACAAAGTACCACAGCTTGGGTGACTTACAACAGAAATACATTTCTCACAGTTCTGGAAGCTAAAAGTCTGATATCAAGGGGTCAGTGAGTTGTTTTCTTCTGAGGTCTATCTCCTTGGCTTGCAGATGGCCACCTTCTTGTGTCCTCACATGATTGTCCCTCTATGCATATCTGTGTCCTAATCTCCTCTTCTCACAAGGACACCAGTCTTATTGGTTTAAGGCTCATCCTAATGACCTCATTTTAACTTACTTACCTCGTTAACGACCCTATCTCCAAATATAGTCACATTCTGAAGTACTGGGGGCTAGAATTTTGGGGGAGATACAACTCAGGCCATACAGGGACCAAGATCTACGGTGCTGTAGTGGTGGAATTTCTGGTACTGTCCTGATTTGTCTTGTGTGCTTCCCTTGTTAACTTGTGTTAGCCTGGGTACCTCCAAGATGCAGATGCTAGGGTGGGATTAAATAAGCCAGAGTTTTATTAGAGGACAAGCCTATGAGAAAAAATGAGGAAGAAGCCAGAAAGTCTAGGAGAACTGTCAGCTCAGAATGCAAGTCTGACCCCAAGGGAAGGAGAGAGGGAGGGGAAGTTGGATGGAAAGGTCTTAGACTGCCATGAGTCTAAGGAATATTCAAGAAGGTCTTTGAGAGTGCTTGAGCCTAAGTCAGGCTTCAGAGGAGTTCTGTGCCTCCCAGGAGTGGGTCTGTCTCAGCATCCCTGCCACACTCAGTCATGGCTGAGTGGGAGTGTGGAATGTGGAGAGTGGGGCCTCTCTGCACAGGTGCTGGGGTGGTTGTCAATCTTGCTCCCTGTAGCTGGAGGTTTTCAAGGTGCATACTCATGGCCACCACATACTCTTCAAGGATTGTCTTACTAGAACACAGAGAGGTGTGAATTTTACCCCAGTGGGTGCTAACTGTGCATTTAACAAAAACAAGTTAAATTCATGTGGGAAAAACATTCACACTGTGCAGACCTGACCTCAAAGGACGGAGACAAAAGTAGTTGAAAAATAAAAGGGTTCCAAGCAAGGTAGTTGAAACTTTTATTTTGACTGTGAACAGTGCCCTTAGCACAGTTACGTACTGTATTCTCCATCCTTCATTCATCCACCCGCCCCAAGATACTGCTGCAGTTCCAAATATTTTATCTTCATTCACAGGTTATCATTCTTTATACTGCCCCCAAAGTTTAGCTTATTTATTTTCCCTTGGGGAGAGGGGTGGGATGGAAAAAAGAGCAAACCAAATATATGGGCTGCTACCCGCAAAATTTTTCTGGATCTCTGAGTCAGTGATGACCTGGGATGGCGTTTGATGTACTGAAGAGACCACTGGACTCTGAGTCGAGAAACCTGAGTCCTGGTCATTGTTTTGCCCCTCAGTTGCTGAGATAGGCAGCAACTTCTCTGCGCTTAATTTCCTCAGTTGCAGAATGAGAGACTAGGCAACATAATCTCCAATTTTCTTCAAAAGATTGACGTTCTATAATGTTCTGTATTTTAATGGCAGGTAAGTATGGGAGAAGCAATGGGCTGGAAATCAAACATCCTCAAGTTTTGCTAAAAGTCTCTTTCTCTTCTTTTTTTACTTCCAATTGCATTTTTAAAGTCTTGAATTGTAATTATTTATTTACATGTCTGCCTCCAGCACTTGACTGAATTTCTGGAGGTCAGGGTTCATCTCTCTCTCATCTGTGTCCCCCACCTCCCAGCACCTTACACAATGCCCAACACACAACTAGCAGGCTGTGAATGTTGGTTGAATTGGTTAAAGAAACAGGGACTTAGTGGCTAGATATGGTTTGTAGTGGGAGAGGCAATGTGACGGTGTGGAGAAAGCATGGGCTAGACATGCCTGGGTTCGAATCTTACTTGTGCCATTTGCTGGTTATGGGACCTCAGACAACTTATTTACTCCTTGAGCCTCCGTTTCCTAATGTTAGAATGGATATAGAAATTCCTACCTGGCAAGGCTGTTGTGGAAATGAGTGAGTTAACTTGTGTTGTGTTCCCCTCAGAACATCTGGCACATGGTGGGCGCTCCTTTCAAGGCTGTGCCCTGTGGCCACCATGAAACAGCTTAGGAGAAGTAAAGGCTGGGGATTTTAGCAATTTGATTCTTGATTCACAACACAATGTCTCCGGATACCTTGGTCTGCATTTTGTAGAAAATATCTTCATTTAACTCCATTTTACCACTGACCTCAAATCTAAGTAGTCTTCTAAGTGGCAGTAGTGTCATCCATATCCTGCCGTGACAAATAGGCAACTTTCTCAAGAGCTTTCAGTGTCTGTGTGGAAAGGTGCAATGCAGGGTTTTACTGCAGTGTTTCTGCAAGCTTGCTGAGGAAGCCTCCCAGATACCCTGGAGCTGCCTTTATGAGGTTGCTGTTTAGCATCTTAATATACTTGGCAGAGAAAGGGCATCAGGGATGTCATTGTCTTTTTTTACTTTGAACCTGATTCTGTTAATAAAATCCTGAAGAGGAAGTAAAACACCTTTTCCTCCTTGGGCCTCCTGAGTACCTTTTAGAGAAGCACCAAGTCAGTGGAGTAGTGGAACCTGCTCCCCTCCGTGTTCTAGCTGGTCTAGATGGCCTGGGACAAGGTGTGGACTGTCTACAGGTAACTGCCACTGTCAGTAGTTTGCTTCTGTCTGCGGGGGAAGAGAAACAAGAAGCAGGCCACTCTGAAGGAAAATGCATTCAGATTTACGACCCTAGGACTTTCTGATTTGAGAAAGTCCATGAACATACTATTTGATGTTGAGGTTTAAATGGGTCAACAAAAAAATCTCTCTCTAATATTCAGGAATGTCACCCTGGATGAATTTGTTTTTATTTTTTTATTTTTATTTTTTTTTGTAACTAAAAGTTTCCTCAGGAAGGCATAAAATTGTAATATAGAAATAAAAATTATTACCAGTTTTCTTGTTTTCTTAATGCCATAATTAAGTATTACCCTCAATAATTATATTACCCTTTACTGGATACTTACTATATGTTAAATACCATGCCAAGTGCTTAACATATATAATCTCTTTTTATTTTTAAAACAATCCTGTAGGGAAAGAATTACTTAACTGTATTTTACTGCTGAGGAAACTGAGGCTCAACAAGGAAATGATATGCCTTCAATTTCACTATAGTATCTTTCCTTTAATACTCTGCTTACCTTACACTGACAGCTGCTTTCTGAACGCTTGTGTCTATATTTTTAGGCTTTTCATTCTCTTCTCTCATGGTTGCATCTGCATAGTTGATCTGGGCGATGAGCTCAGTGTGTGAGTTTTGATGTATGGGCTACAGTTCATCAGTATTGGGTGTTCAGGGAGGTTTTTTTTTGGCTTGTACTCTAGGTTGATGAGAATGTCAGGACGCTGGCTCTCAGAAAGGAGCTGTGGTCCTCTGTTTGTAAAACTGGTGGTAAAAATATGTGGCTTTATAATTACGGAGGTGATACAGGATCAAGCTATACATTTTTTAAAGATAGTGTTTAGATAAATTTATCTACCAAGTTTTACTGTGAACATCAGGACTGAGGTTCGTGTGGACGGCACCTCTTCTTTTATCCCTAGGTCCTGCTTCTCCTGGGTACTTTTTCTTCAGTCCCAGCAGATATCTTCCTTAATTCCACCAGACGATGTGTGGTGCTGTTCATTCTGCCATCCTGCTACCCCTTTCTCCCAAGTGTGGATGCAGTGGGTGAGGGAGAGAGAAGAGGCAGCCTGTGGTCGGTGGGCCTGGTTTGTCTCCTTGACTCTACCACGAGCCAGCAGTGAGGCTTTGGGGAAATCAGTTAATCGCTCAAGTTTTCTTACTTGTAAAAGGATGGCGTTGGACCCACAGATCTCCTGAGAGGCCATTCTCACAGAAAATTAGAATGTTTAGAATGGAGAAAACCATCAAGCTCTAGTAGGAAATAACCTACTGGTGCCAGTGACAGACTGTTGGATTAATTGGGCATAGCTGTGAAGCACTGCAGTCCTTTCTGTGTTTATATCATCTGAGTATCGTTGCCTTCCTCTCAGATGTTGAAAGTATATCTTCATTTTTCAGATGACAGAGCAGAGGCAGAGTTGACCATTAGCTGGCCACGGACTGTTACGTACGGCTGGTTGCTTAATTTGCTGGGCAGATACATTGCCATGAGTGACAGCTGATGTTATGGTGCCTGGGAATAGTCACCAGCAAAATGCGGAGGGCTGCCCTACTTTGCTTTAGTAACAACATAGGTAGTTGGTTCCTGCAGGGGCTCGTGTCTGGATCCTAATGATTTTTGTGGAGTTGATGTCAAAGTTGGACTGCAGGTTAATTTTAGCATGTTTTCTTCCTTGACATTTCTCATTTAAAAGGTTTTAAAACTCTAAAATGAACAAAAAATGAAAATGTCTGCTTTACTCAAGGGGGAAATTACCTCTTTACAAAAATGCTTTCTAAGGAATATTGACTTCTTGATTTGACTGAGAAATTTGTCTAGCATGACTTCCCTCAATGACCCTACTTCCCTTCCTTCCTTTCTTCCTTCTTTCCTTCCTTCCTTCCTTCCTTCCTTCCTTCCTTCCTTCCTTCCTTCCTTCCTCCCTCCCTCCTTCCCTCCCTCCCTCCCTCCCTCCCTTCCCTTCCCTTCCCTTCCCTTCCCTTCCCTTCCTTCTTTCATTTCATGATAAGACGACTTTCCTCCTAAGTACCAACACTTCTACCTATACTCTGAAATTATTTTTCTGATTTTAAAAGTGAGACATATCCTTTGTGGAAAATTTGGAAAATGTGAAGAGGTGAAAGAAGAAAATAGAATCACTCACAATAGACAGCTGCTATTAACATTTTGAGGTCTTTCTTTATAATTTTTCTTTTAGGCGTTCTTTCAAAAAATAACAAAGTTGAGATTCTACTGTACGTTAGTTTGAATGCTACTTTTTAAAAAAAAATTTTAAAAAAATATTTGAATGCTACTTTTAAAAAAATTGAACATTTTCCATGCTATTCAATATTTTTGAGAACCTCATTTTATTTTTTATTTATTTTTTTTTCTAACATCTTTATTGGGGTATAATTGCTTTACAATGGTGTGTTAGTTTCTGCTTTATAACAAAGTGAATCAGTCATACATAAACATATGTTCCCATATGTCTTCCCTGTTGCGTCTCCCTCCCTCCCACCCTCCCCATCCCACCCCTCCAGGCTATCACAAAGCACCGAGCCAATATCCCTGTGCCATGCGGCTGCTTCCCACTAGCTATCTACCTTACTGCGTTTGTTAGTGTGTATATGCCCATGACTCTCTCTCGCCCTGTCACAGCTCACCCTTCCCCCTCCCCATAACCTCAAGTCCGTTCTCTAAGAGGTCTGCGTCTTTATTCCTGCTTTACCCCTAGGTTTTTCATGACATTTTTTTTCCTTAAATTCCATATATATGTGTTAGCATATGGTATTTGTCTCTCTCTTTCTGACTTACTTCACTCTGTATGACAGACTCTAGGTCTATCCACCTCATTACAAATAGCTCAATTTCGTTTCTTTTTATGACTGAGTAATATTCCATTGTATATATGTGCCACATCTTCTTTATCCATTCATCCGATGACGGGCACTTAGGTTGTTTCCATCTCCTGGCTATTGTAAATAGAGCTGCAATGAACATTTTGGTACATGTCTCTTTTTGAATTATGGTTTTCTCAGGGTATATGCCCAGTAGTGGGATTGCTGGGTCATATGGTAGTTCTATTTGTAGCTTTTTAAGGAACCTCCATACTGTTCGCCACAGTGGCGAGAACCTCATTTTAATGACTGCATTACATTTTATTATGTGGTTGTACTATAATATATGGTCATTCGCCTATTGTCCGGCATTTAGGCTTGTCACCTGTACTCCTGACCTGTCCTTTCTTAGCTTCCCTGAAATTTTACCCCTTACTCATGCTCCTCTCTCCCATGATTACTGCTTCTATGTCCATTAGCTCCTTTCCCTGTGCCTTCACACATCTGCAGGTATGCACGCACGTCTTTACTCTTGTCTCTAATGGACAGTATCTAGTGTCCTTTCTGAACTTTGGTATTTTCAGATTTTTGGATTTTCTCCCTTTCAGTCTCTTTCCCTTTTATATATCACAGATAATGTAAAGCAAAGCTCTGAGCATGTCATTTCCCCTGATGCTCAGGCCCCAGCCTCATTTGCTCTCCACGTGTCCATGATCTAATCTAATTGTATTGTAAACAAAGCCATTCTGTTCATGATTTCCCTTCTGGCTTTCCATCCTTGACAAGTATGATAATCATTCATCTAAGCCACTGATGAGAATGTTAAACCTCAGCCCTGTGGCCCAACGCTAGAGACTTACTCAAGAGATGACACCAGTCCATTCATCGATATCCTTTAAGCAAAGATTATTTTGCCAGCTGTTTATGTGGGAAATTGCCTTACATTGTAGCCCATATGACTCCATTCTGCCTCCTGGATATTATGAAAATTGATAGTTTGGCGTAGATCAGACATGCTGCATCTCCACATTTTCCTGATCAGAGTGTCCTCTCAAAGAAAAAAAAAGATGTGAAATTGTCAGGTCCTGAACTTTGTGAACCGTTGCTGGTTCTTGGGGATCACTGCTGCCTTTTCCAACAGCTCTTAAGTCTTCTTCAAGAGTCATTCCAAACCTGTGGACTTTTCTTTCTGTCTTTTTGAAAAATTAAAACTATGTGTATTGATTGTTTGCTGATATCCATAAGGAGACAAGTGAAAGGGCCAGGCCATGTGCCTGGGGTAGACTTGAACTGGATATATGGTCTTTGTAGGCTTTTGCTCTGTGGAAGACCTAGTTATCCGGCTTTCTCTCTCTTCCATGGTCCCTACCCAAGGTCCTCTGCCCCTTTAGATGCTGTAGTCACTCACTGACATGGTAAATGTGATAGGGGGAATAATTGCCCCCTAAAATGTGCATGTTCTGTCCCTGGAACTTTTGAATATGTTACTTTATAGGATAAAAGGACTTTACACATATGATTATGTTAAAAGTTGAGATGGGGAGATTATATTGAATTATTGAGGTGGGCATAATGGAATTACATTGGTCTTTAATAGAGTCAGAGAAAGGTTTGAAGATACTCTGCTGATGGCTTTGAAGCTAGAGGAAGGAATCATGGGTCAGCGACGCAGGCAACATCAAGAAACTGGAAAATATAGGGTACACATTCTCCCCTAGAGCCTCTAGAAGGAACACAACCCTGACGGTACCTTGATTTTATTCCAGGGAAATTCATTTCCGACTTCTGATATTCATAACTGTAAGATAATAAATTTATCTTGTTTTAAGCCACCAAGTCTGTGATAATTTGTTATAGCAGCAACAGGAAACTAATACAGTAAATGATCAATAGATATTTTAAATTCTTGTGGTTTGAAAAGGGCCTTAGTGACTGTCTACTCTAGATCCCTGACTTTGAATCCCCTTTTTGTTACCACTGTCAAAGGAGAAGTCTGTGGTGTATGTTTTTGGAAGAGAAGCGCAGACAGAAGGAATGAGAAAACATTGTTTATTTAGAATAACTGTTTGGAGATATGATTCATGTAATATATACTTCACTCATTTAAAGAATACAATTCAATAGCTTTTAGTATATTCACAGAGTTGTGCATCCATCACCACAATTGATTTTAGAGTATTTCATCACCCCATAAAGAAAGCCTGGACTCACTGGCCATCATTTTTCATTCCTCTCTGCCCCCACCTCCTGGCAATCACTAATTTACTTTCCATCTCTATGGATTTGCCCATTCTGGCTATTTCATATGAGTGAAATCATACAATATATGACCTATTATGTCTGTCTTCTTTCATGTAGCATAATGTTTTCAAGATTCATCTATGTTGTAGTATGTATTAGTACTTCATTCCTTTTTATTGCAGAATAATATTCCATTGTATGGCTGTACCACATTTTGTTTATTCATTCAGTTGGTGGATATTTGGATTGTTTACCCTTTTGGATATTATAAAAACACTGCTATGGACTTTGTGTACAGGTTTCTGTGAACATACGTTTTCATTTCTCTTGGGTAAACACTTAGGAGTGGAACTGCTAAGTCAAATGGTAACTCTATGTTTAACTATTTGAGGAACTGCCAGACTGTTTTCCAAAGCAGCTATACCATTTTACGTTCCTAGCAGCAATGTATTAGAAAGCATCATTCATAGAAATTCTTGCTGACCTCTGAAAGTATAAAGAACACAGAATGTAAAGTGTGGGTGAGAAAGAGTGGCTTGGATATTTCCAGAAGTAAAACAGCATCAGAAGAAACTTGGATGCCCAGAGAGTTTGCTTGGGAACTCTGGAGTGACATCTGAGTTTGTTTGCTGAGAAACAGTTCATACTGGCAAAATTCCATTGGCAACTGGCTGCAATAAATTCTCTTGATGGCTTTAGCCTGTTTGGTTTCCATAAATTCCATCTGATTAACTTTTGAGAAATTCTGATGAATGATGACTCAGAAAAGCTTCTTGGACCACAGCACAATGTGCCCTGTATAAATAAACTTAGGCCATTAAATAAAATTAATTCAAGGTGCAAGCATTTTGAAGTTTTTGTTAGTTTGCTAGGGTTGCCATAAAAATGTATCACAGACTGGGTGGCTTAAACAACAGAAATTTATTTTCTCACAGCTCTGGTGGGTATAAGTCTGAGACCAAGGTGTCAGCAGGGTTGGTTTCTTTCTGAGGCCCGTGTCCTTGCTTTGTAGATGCCTGTCTTCTCCTTGCATCCTTTTTTTTTCCTTTCCTTTTATTTTTTCTCCTTGAAGCTTCACACAGTATTCCCTCTGTGTGTACCTGTGCCCTTATCTTCTCTTTTTATATGTGCGCAGGCCATTAGAACCCACCAAAATGATCTCATTTAACCTTAATTACTTTTTCAAAGACCTTATCTCCAAATAGAGTAACATTTTGAGTTACTGGGGCTTAGGGCTTCAACATATGAATTTTAACGTGGACATAATTCAGCCCACAACAAATTTCAATATCATAAAATTATACTTACTACACCAAAGGGATCTGGGCTAGGGGGGAAAAAGGTTTTTAAAATGTGCATAATTACTGTTGTGTGTCTTTGGGTGAAAGCATGAGCCTAAGATCCTTGTCTTATTAAGCATGGCAAGGTGTTTATTCTTGGTGCAAGATGTCCTTGAAGGGTACCATGAGACCTGGAGTAGGATCTTGTTAAGTAAATGCATTCTGAATTATCCTTCTTACTTTCCATCCATGATAGTCATGCATCAGTAAAGTATCAGTATCTTTTTTCTTTATTAAATGACCTGGAATATACTTTTTTAAAATTAATTTTTATTGGAGTATGGTTGCTTTACAATGTTGCGTTAGCCTCTACTGCATAACAAAATGTATCAGCCATACACATACAGATATCCCCTTCTTTACGGACTTCCCTCTCATTTAGATTACTGCAGTGCACTAGGTGAGTTCCCTGTGCTATAGAGCATGTTCCCATCAGTTGTCCATTTTATACATAGTTTTCTTTTATTATATACTTTTAATTTTGTTACATAATTGTTACTCTTTCTGAGATGGAAAGAAAGGGATTGTAAAATGTTCTAAGCCAGATTTACAGATATTTCTCCCTAAAATATTATGGGAAATATATATATATATATATATATATATATGAAATATGAGTATCTTATTGCAGTGTCTCCTTCTATAAAAACCTGTTCTCAGTACCTGAAAATTATTCACACCATACTGTAAATATCCAATAACCACGACAAAAGTTTTTCTCTGCTTTATGTTTTATTTTGCCAGAGACTAAAGTTTTAAGCCGACAGACTCATACTTTAAGAGAATTTTAGGGATCCGTTGGAGGATGCAAAAAGTATTTTCCAAAGTCCTTTATCAGCACTGTGGATATCACCCTACTCAGACAATTGCTAACTCACCCTTTCATAATGTCAGTCCTGATAAGAACTCTAGGTGAAAGATATGCTTAATTAAAACATAAAGTCTCCTTCCAGAGACAGATATCTTGCAAAAAATATTCTCTAGCCCTACGTCGACCTACCTGTGTTGCTAAAAATGGTGATATAATCCTTGATGTGAGTCAACATGGGCTGGCTCCTATTTTCGGTTTTCCTAGATTTTTATCTGCCTGCCGTATTTTCAGAAGAACTGACTAACATCTCATGAGTATTAATCCTACTGGGACTGAGCAATGTTTGAGTTGGCTGGTGAGTGAGGTGAGGCTGGGCAGCTGGGTTTCATGTTGGTTTCCTGCCCACAGAACTGTTATCAATCACAGTTTGCAAATTCCAATTTGAAAGATGCTCACGAGGTCATTCATTTGTCTGCAGAGCAACACACACTGTGAGTTAATACAAGTGATGATAGCAAAGGATGGAAACCTGAATATATTTGGTCCTCATGGTTTCAATGTCTGGAGTAGTGACTGGATTTCTTTGTGCCTCTTCCCTTTCTAGTTGCGGAAAAGATGTTTGACTCAATGGGAAGGTCCTTCAAAATCCACATTGAAGGATTTGTCAGGGCTTCTTAATTATATACAAAAGGCTTCTTCAACATTGTAGTGAGAAAACAATGAGGATCTTCGTATCATATTCGAGGAACAGTCAGAAGCATAGCAATTCAGGGGAGAAAATGGACAAAATACCTTTGGAACCTTCTCATATGACTAAAACTAAATTTAGCTCCAGAAAGTACAGTCAGGCAAAAGGCAGGTTTTGTGTAGAAATAATTTTATTCTCTAGCTCTCGAGATGACTTTAATAGACACCGGTTGAGATTCATTTAATTAAAGGCTAAACATCCATCTTCTATTTTAAACATGAAAGAGAGCAATATTGTTTAAATGGGCTAGAGAAGGTGTCTGTCACCTTCTGATAAGACATTCTCTGGGGGTCCCATTTATATTTAGCTAAAGATTTAAAAAGTGTAGTTTATAGACTGGCTACTGGGAGTTTGCAGTTTAAAGTAGATCAGTGTTTCTCATGGAGAGGCTGTTTCGTCCCCTAGGGACATTTGGCAATGTCTGAAGCCTTTCTGCATGTCACAGCAGGAGGTTGTTCCTGGCATCTAGTAGATAGTGATGCTGCTAAACGTCCTACAATGCACAGGTCAGCCTCCCACAATATCCAGCCTCAAATGCCAGTAGTGCTGAGGTTGAGAAACCTTGAGTTAGGTGTATGATGGCTCAGGCTCCACTTCTGTCGTTTGGTAGGTGGGATTGACGGTTATTTAGCCTCTATGTGTTGCGTTTCCTGATGACTTCCTTTTTTTTTTTTTTTTTTGCGGTACGCGGGCGTGCAGGCTCAATGGCCATGGCTCACGGGCCCAGCCGCTCCACGGCATGTGGGATCTTCCCGGACTGGGGCACGAACCCGTGTCCCCTGCATTGGCAGGCGCACTCTCAACCACTGCGCCACCAGGGAAGCCCCCTGATGGCTTCCTTTTTAAAAAGAATGATCACTTCTTCCTTTGTACCCTATTATGTCTTGCATATATGTCTGTCGTAGTACCGTGGACACTTTATTGTACCCTTTGCCTGACCTTGGGCAATGTACGTAACCTCTCCGGACCTCAGTCTTCTCATCTATAAAATGGGAATGCTAACACTACCAACCTCAGATGGTCGTTGTGAAGATGAAGTGAGTTAAGACATATGAAGTGCTTGTCACCGTGTTTGTCTCACTGGGTGCTCAATAAATGATAGTAGTAGTTGTTGTCTTTTTATGACTTATTTAGCTGTTTACCCCTCCTAGGTGATAAATAAGTCTTTTGAGAGCAGGAATTGTGTCTAGCATATCATAGATGTTTAATGGTTTCCGGAGGAATGACTAAATGAATCCCTTTAAGCTTCATAATTTTCATCTGTAAAATGGAGTTTCACTTGTTATTGTCACATTTAATAAGATAATGTAAGAGAAAGCGTCAATAAAGAGCCTAGAGGGTGGGATAGGGAGGGAGGGAGGGAGACGTAAGAGGGAGGGGATATGGGGATATATGTATACGTATAGCTGATTCATTTTGTTATACAGCAGAAACTAGCACACCATTGTAAAGCAATTATACTCCAATAAAGAAAAAAAATATTATATAATATTTCCTTGCCTCGGCACCACAAAAAAACCTTTATTATAAAAAAATTTTGAATCTACAGAAAAATAGAAACAGAATAGTAAAATAAATGCCTGTATAGCTATTTAACAACTGTTAACATTTAGTCATATTTACTTAATCTCTTTTCAGGTTTTGTTTTTGGCTGAAGAATTTGAAGTAAATTACAAACACAATTTTATTTCATCCCTAAATACTTAGTATGTATCTTAAAGAACATGTTCTCCTATAACTACAATGCTATTTTAATCTAACAAAATTAATAACTATTTCCCAATATCAGTAAATACTTAGTCTGTATTCATATCTCCCAGTGGTTTCTAAATGTATCTCACAGCTGGTTTATTCAAACAAGATCCAAATAGAAGCTTCTCATTAGAGAACTCTATTTTTTCATTGCTGTTTACTTCAGGGACTGGCCTGGTTCTGCTGTTTGCCAGTCAGCAGGTTTGACATTCTTTCAGTAAGTCAGGATAGGAACGTATTTTAAGCTAACTCAATATGAAAACTTAAACAGATAAATTATTCACAACAGCTAATGACTCACGTTTTTCTCTGGGATCCGCTGAAGACTGTTCAGTTGTAGTCTCCCTCTTGCTGCATTCACAGATGGTACGATGATTAGTGATAATGGGTCTTAGGTAATGCAAAGAAGATGCAAACTAGAGCATCAGAAGACCTGCCAAGTGAAATGTACAGAAGAGAAAAAATAGCTCTGGGAAACGCAATGTAAACCAATGAGAAAACTGGATTCAATGCACAGAGTGAAATTTGTACACAACCTCTTCAGGATATGCAGTCATTCCAACAATATTCACAACGTCTATTGCATAAGCCAGGGTAAGCAAGTATACTGCACTGAGCCATAATACCACAGCAGCCATTCAAGACAGTCTCCTGTTTTTCATGGGGCCGGGTCAAGAGGTCTTGCTCCTAGACCAAAAGTGAAGCAAGTCAGTTAAGGATGGCCTGGGGTGTCCCCTGAAAACAGTAGTGATCTATCAGAGGTCCTTGAGCAGAGGGCTAAAGTGATGGTGAGGAAGCATTTGAGAAAAGATGAATTTTGCAAAGACTAGCGAAATGGGCTTGGATAGAAGCAGATTTGCACTGGGGACTAAGCTGAGTTATCAGCTAAGATGTTACTAGGTTGATTCAGGATGAAGTATATTTGGGAGACATGTTATAGGGAAACTACTGGAAATATTAATTTTACTCTTCATAATTCTTTTTACTTTCCATTTGATTTGTGCTGTTTATGTCTATGTCTTACTGATGTCCTCACTGGATTGTACACTGTTTGAGGGCAGAGCCCATGTCTTTAACATCTTTGTATAGTGCTTTGCACATGGTAAGTGCGTAATACATAAAATGTTTACTTGTATTTAAGATACATCCAGTGCTTTTTAAAAAAGTACGTGCTTATAAATGTAAATCTCATTTACAACGTTTAATGTTCCTTTTGCGGTATGATCTGAGAGGAAACTTTATGGAGTATGGAAAGATTCAGATACATGCAAGGATAAAATAGAAAAGCTAGGTACATGAAGGGAAGATTAGAAATAGGGACTTAGAGAAATATTGAAAGGCCTGTGAATCCTCATTATCTAGAGAGTAGAACGGTGATTACCAGAGGCTGGGGGTGTGGGGGAAATGGGGAAATTTTGGTCAAAGGGTACAAACTTCCAGTTATAAGATGAATAAGTTCTGGGGATTCAATGTACAGCAAGATGACTATAGTTAACAATAGCAACTTGAAAGTTGCTGAGAGAATAGATCTTAAATGTTCTCACCACACACACAAAAGGTATTCTATGAGGGGATAGAGTTTTAAACTAACCCTATTGTGGCAATCGTTTCAACAATGTATGTGTGTATCAAATCATCACATTGTACACCGTAAACTTACATAGTGTTATAGATCATTTATATCTCAGTAAGGTTGGGAAAAAGAAAAGAAATAGAATTCTGGTTTGATTTGGGCAGAGCATAAAGGTAAGAGAGATCTAAAGTGGGAGTAGAATGGTAAGCTAGAACTATGGAGCCCATTGGAAGAGACTTTGGATGAGGATAGAATGGAATTAGTAATTAACTTGCATAAGTTAATTTACCACCTAAAGTCATGACTCAGTGAAAGGGCACAGATCTGGGTTCAGGCTCATACCCACTCCTCTAGCTGCATGACCTTGGGAAGATCACCAAACCTTTCAGACCTCTTTTCTTTTCTGTATGGTGCTAATAATTCCATCTGTTTTCTTCATGGACATGGATTGTAGTCTGTGAAGGCAGAGTTACACATAATAACCACACCATAAAGAGTATCTATTATTATTACAATACTACATATACTTCCTGTGGTGGACAGTGCTTCCACCTCTATTGACGAGTGCATCCCAGAGACAATTGTGCTCAGAAATGTGATTACCTAAAGTGAAATAAATGTAGGAGACAGGAATTGGGTTTTCCGTAGTGTTTCAAGCAAAGCCATTCTCCCCTGGCCTCTGTCCATCTCCTAACCCTCTTGGTTTATATAGACATCTTCTGCTGCCCAGGGTCATGAGGTCATCCATGACTGAAGCCTCTTCCTAACTCCTGGTTGCCAAAAGCTTGCAAGGCTCTCTTTCCTGCAGGCCCTGCTTTCCAAGGTCTGTTCTGGGTCTAGCCCACTGGCCAGAGGTTTTTACAGGGAAGAGCACTCTCCACTCAGCTCCCAAGCAAGAACGACTTCCCCTAACCTCCTTGGTGACCAAATTATCTTTATCTAAAGCAAACTGTTCTTAAAGAATTTAGAAAGCAAGACATCTTTGTTTTCCCAGGAGAGAGGGTTTCACGACTGTATTTGGCAGGTTCTTGTCATGGCTTGGGTGTTGTCAAGGGATAAGTAAAAGCTAGTTCGATGTCTTTGCAAATCATGGTTGTCTATTCTCTGGGACCACAGTCCTGCTCTCAGATTTTAGCTTGCATGAGGATCAGCTGGGGTATTTAAAACCTGGGTTCCTGGACCCCATCATTAATAGGTCTGGGATAGCCTGTGCTTTTAATGAGCATTCCAGGTGGTGATAATGCAGGAGACAAAGGCATCATACTTGGAGAAATATGGAAGCAAGCCCATTTGCCCAAGTGTTGGTTCATGGAATTGGCTCTCTGGGAACTGGTTTTTAGCAAGTTGACCAGGAGCTAGGAGACACTGCCCTAAAGCAAATAGGATCTTTTCAGCATGGTTTCAGGACCGTAAATCTCCTCAGTCATTTCTTGGCTGTGGGGCCATGGTCTTTACTAGTAAACCCTCTGTGGTCACCTCATAGCTTGTTTGGCATTTCACAAGAAGCTTTCAGATATATACATACACATATATACGTATCTTTTCTTATTCTTCACTCTGTTTACCTTCTTAATTATGGAATGATTTTGATAAAACCTTCTCCAGATGATCAAGATGGTCTGAGGGTGACCTTGTGCTGGAGAATCACTCCAAGCATATTCATATTAACTTTGAAAACTTCCTTTGTTTATTCATTCTTTAAACAAATATTTGTATGACAAGTGGTTGTGTGACAGGAGCTATGTAGTTGCTAATCAGACAGTAGTGCACAAAGGCAGACTACTTTCCAGGAGCTTACAACATTAGTAGAGGCATTTATTCATCAAATCACCACATCAACACATGTAAAATTGCAACAGTGACAAAGTCTCTGCAAGTCCAGTAGTAATAAGGGAATTTGACCTCAACAGAAACGTCAGCACAACTTCCCTGAGGGAGTGATCGTTGACCTGAGATCCAGGTAACCAGAAGAAGGAGGAAGATTTTTCTAGACAGTGGAACAGCACATGAAAGTCCTGAAGCAGATTGGAGAGTTGAGGGGTATGAGAGATATTTAGCAGGTGAATTGATAAGATTTGGTGATAGGGTGGCCATGGGAAATAGCAGGGGGATGATGTCAAGGATGATTTCTAGATTGATGGTTGAAGGATGGTATCATTCAGGAAGTCAGGAAACACTGGAAATAGAGTTGTCTTTTTTGTTTCTGTCTTTGTCTGGGAGATTGGGACATGGGAAAGACAATGAGTAGGTTTTGATCCTGGTTAATTGGAAGTGCCTTGAGATATCTAACAGGGGCTGGTGGGTATGTGGCTGAGGAGGGATCTGGACTCACCGTAGGAAACTGTGAGTCATGTGAGAATCAGTGGTAATAGAAGCAGTGGGTAAGGGTAAGATTTTCCAGAGACAGAGTAGAGAGAGAATTATGGAAGTCTTAGGACTGAGCAATAACATTAAAAAAATTATTGCTTATTTTTTAATTGAAGTATAGTTGATGTACAATATTATATGTTACAAGCATACAATGTAGTAACTCACAATTTTTAAAGGTTATACTCCATTTATAGTTATTATAAAATATTGACTATATTACCTGTGTTGTACAATATATCCTTATAGCTTATTTAATACCTAATAGTTTGTACCTCTTACTCTCCTACCCCTGTGTTGCCCTTCCCCCTTCCCTCTCTCCACTGGTAACCACTAGTTTGTTCTCTATATCTGTGAGTCTGCTTCTTTTTTGTTACATTCACAAGTTTGTTGTGTAAAGTGATACCACATATAAGTGATATCATACAGTATTTGTCTTTCTCTGACTTGTTTCACTTAGCATAATACCCTTCAAGTACATCCATGTTGCTGCAAATGGCAAAATTTCATTCTTTTTTACGGCTGAGTAGTATTCCATTGTATATATGTACCACGTCTTCTTTATCCATTCATCTCTTGATGGACATTTAGGTTGCTTCCATATCTTGGCAGTGTAATAATGCTGCTATGAACATTGGGGTGCATGTGTCTTTTCGAATTAGTGTTTTTGTTTTTTTTGGATCCATACCCAGGAGTGGAGTTGCTGGGTCATACAGTAGTTCTATTTTTAGTTTTTTGAGAAACCTCCATACTGTTTTTCACAGTGGCTGCCCCATTTTACAGGAAATCCTAACATTTAAAGGGCAGGAAGAGGAGGAGGAGCCAGCAAACAGAAGGTTGAGCAAAGTTCATTTTCCTCATGTGAAAAGTTTAGATGTTAAAAGTCAACTGGAAGGGCTTCCCTGGTGGCACAGTGGTTGAGAGTCCGCCTGCCGATGCAGGGGACACGGGTTCGTGCCCCGGTCTGGGAGGACCCCGCATGCTGCAGAGCGGCTGGGCCCGTGAGCCACGGCCACTGAGCCTGCGCGTCCGGAGCCTGTGCTCCGCAACGGGAGAGGCCACAGCAGTGAGAGGCCTGAGTACCGCAAAAAAAAAAAAAAAAAAAAAAAAAAAAAGTCAACTGGAAGAAACCAGTTGTTTGAAGGATGTTGAATGTATAAGAGAGAGAAGGTTCAATAATGAAAAAAGCCTAGGAAGGCAGGAAGGGATGGGATCCAGAGTCTTATGTCTCAAAGAGATTATGGTGACATTGTCACCAAATATTTTGCTGAATTTATGGCAGGAAACAGATATTATCAGGGGTTTCACGGGGCCGGTGTGCTTTGGTTTAGCTTCCAACTTGACATTTCTTGCCTGGGAGGAGATGTTTCAGTGAATGTGCAAGAGCTGTGCATTTTTGCAGACTCTTTCAGGATCCATGAGTTTCTATGTGAGAAAATTCATCTACGACGTTCCCATCATCCAAACCGATCTTCCAGTGTCCACAATGCTCTGTGCCCTGACTTGGCCTCAAAAGGAAAGACTTGAAGAAGGCAATACTTGTTTTTTTTTTTCCTTTTCTATTTTCCTCAACAGAATTACTCAGCCATATGGAAATCCTATTTTAAATTCCATGAATCAGCTCTCCCTAGTGAAAGATTTTAGCATTTGGGGGCAGCTTTTGTGGAAACGTTTTGCAGGATGTGAAGTGACAGCTGCCTCTTTTCAGACACCCTGATTCCAGCTGCATCAGTGATTTGGGTTCCAGAAAGTTATCAGACTAAAAGGACTCATGCCATAGACAGAAAGCAACCAATAAATTTAATGTCACTGAAGCTGTCCTTAGATCCTATAATATTGTTGGAGAAAGTGTATAATTCTGGAATTGTTGGAAAAGACCGCTAACGCTGATCCCGGAAGGAGACAAGATTTGACAATCAAATGGGAAGGAAGGTCAGGACTTGGGATGGAAATGGGAAGATCTAGAAAGAGGCACTGGAGTGAGAGCTGGGTCATGTAAGATTATTATTTTTTTAGAAGGTATAATCATAGAGGCATCTCAGGATTGGATTTGGGGCTGAAAGGCCTGGAGAAAAGATGCCAAACAGACTGACTGACCGGTTGCAGCGAGGGAGGTTTCGTCTGAGGACTGTCTGTGAGCCTGAGGCCTGGAAAACAAGTGCAATGTTTTGTTTATTTATTTCTGATTTTTTAAATGCTCAGAAATGTTAAACAAGAGAGCTCTGATTTAAACTAGGGAAATGGAACGAGTTTCAGAAACCCCATCGATGTGTGAACCAGTACCAAAAGGGCGCTGAGAAATGTGCAATTATGTGCCTTCTGCTTAATCTGCATGTACATCGTGTCCCAAGAGTCTCTCACTCAGTAGGAGGTTTATTTGTGGTGGGTTGAGTAGGTAGTTGGGGAGGAGGTTCTGAGTCTAAAAGCAAAGCTTTTGAAAGAGAAATGTTCACTGCCCTAGATCACAGCATTGGAAAGTTATCCAAGGGCTGGCAAACCAGTAGGGACGTTTCATCTTGTTTTGCTTGATCTGGGCATATTTTGTCACCATCTTTATTAATTCATTTATTGTCTTATATATAGCATCTATGTCTTATTGATACCACTCATATACCATCATATATCTATATATCTCTAGATATCTATATATATTTAAAATTTACCATTATATATCCCTAATGCCTATAAAACTGCCTGGCACAAAGTAAACTCAATCACTCCTTCTCTGCAATCATCTATGTCTAATTTTTCTTAGAAACATTCCTTCAGCAAATGTTTATTCTGGTGCTCTCAGGCCTGCCCTAGGCATCTCTCCCCAGGATATTAACCCTTCGGGGTACCCTACCCAGAGGAGCTCATTTCCAACCATATCTTACCCAGCAAACAGAGGATTATGTTCCCAGGCAGCCCTGCAATTGCAAATAAAAAAGCTCTAGCCTGGAATTATTTTTGGAAAGCAAGAGTGACAAAATACATTGCCGTACTACATCAGGAAAATGCAAAGTAGAGAGGGAAGGACACATATGGAAAAGGCAAAGAACATAAAAATGAATTACAAGGAACCAAATCAGCATGCAAATGGTGAGAGAGAGCCCCTCTGGCATCCTTCATCCCGACAGATCCCCAAGCACAGCCTGCACCTTCCCGAGGAGTCATTTCAGCCTCCTGGGGAGGAGCTGGCAGCTGCAATCTGCCAAAGACAAATGTTTGTCTACAAGCAGGAGAGAGGGCATTGCCGCAAAGTGTCCCTCACCAGGGGGCTTTGACTCTTGCCTGGAACAGGCTCTTCTGTACATCTCCCATGGGTCTCTGGGCATCCCCCAGGGGCTCAGTGGACAGAAGTGCACTGAACTCTCTGGTTTTTTCATTGATCTACAGAAGATGCTCAGAAAATGTTAGTCCTCTTCCTCTGGGGCCGTGCTTCAGGCCTGGCACCTGCAGAATTTGTCTGTGTGATTTTGAAATGGCTGTCCCACGTAAGGTGGCAAGAGCAACATGCCCAAGGGTTTTTGTTAGGTGAATGTCAGTGGGACCAGGTGAGGCCTGCCCAGGGGGACCCTTCACAGCTTTTGTCAGAGTCTTGTGAGCCATCCTCACATGGCAAACCCTGTCCAGACGATACTAGGTTTTTATAGAATACCCACCTTATGTCCAGCACTGTGGACAGGGACTGTGAATTAAGTCTACAAAGGTGCTTAGAACATGGCCTCTGCCCTGAAGTGTTTGTAATCTGGATAGGAAGAAGGTAATGCTGACAACTGATAGATTATAAGTGCTGAGCTCAGAAACAGACACGGTCTGTATTGCAGAGCATAAGAAGAGCTCTGCCATCCTGGCATGGAAATGCTGTACCTCCATCAGTGCAACAAAAGATGACAGTTTCTCTATGGCAGCAACATCTCAGGCTGAATTAAAGAGATTTAGAAAAACCGATAAGGACAAATAAAAGCCCTTAATTTTTCTAGCATTGTTTTGTGCCAAGCACTGTACCAGGCACTGTTCCTCATTAACCTTTATTACAACCTGACAAGGATGAGTATTATATTAAAAGCCACAGTTTACAGGTGAAGAGACTGATGCTCTGAGAGATAACCCAAGGTCACACAGGCAGGGTCAGGATGCACACCTAGCTCTTTTGGACAATAAAAGCCAATGTTCCTTTCTGGCTGTGCTACACTGCCTCGCACAGAATGCTCTAAGTATGGAACATTTTCCTTAATAACCTTCTGACATAACCTTGGAATAGGGACCCAGAGCCTTGGTAGAAAGAGTAAGTGGCAAACTACAGCATCACAGAGTAGAGGGGAGAGTTAACAAGCACCTCTGCCAGTTTGCTGCTCTCTGTTGTCAAGTGAGGCAGCTCTTCCCATGTCTAAAACAACCGACAAACAAACACTGCCCCACCCTCCCTAGCCCAGGGTCACTACTATGTATTTGAGGGGGTGGAGGCTGCTTGGAGGGTGTTGTGACCTCTTAGCCAGTGAGGTCCCCAGAATGATGTGCTTCCTTCAAGGAAGGACTATTGCAGCCAGATGAGACAGGGGGTGAGCTGAAAAGGGAAGGGACTCAGAATTATAGGTCCTGGGTCCAAGTTCCATTTCTTCCCTTTCCTGCCTGGTCACTGAACCATCTAGGCTAGAACACTGGGTAATTGTACCATCTACTTCCCAGGGTTCTGAAAGATTGAAATAAAGTTCCAGAGCGTGAGAGCTTTGGAAAATGCTGCACACATGTCAGATACTGTTTGATGTGAAGCACTGTTGTAGGTGATGGGTAGCTTATTTTTTAATGTGTAGTTTTAAAAATTCCCACTGAAAATAGACCCCAAATGACACTGTTGGCAGAGTTTGAGAGAAAGAGCTGACTGTTGTCTGTAGAAGCCATGAAACTACACTCAGAAAGCCATTGGCTTCAAGGAGAGCCTCAGACTAAGTGGAGTAGCTGAGAGAATGGCCTCATTGGATCCCGCAGGTGGAGGGAGGCCTCTGGTCAGAGACAGCAGTTGCTCAGAGCAGTGTGGGTGGCTCAGAGAGGGCTCAGGCAGCACTTGACCGCTGGTGCTGAAATCACCATCTCCAGCATGGGGCAGCTGATGACGTCCTCCCTTCACTTGATGGGCATCAGCCGGGCTATGTGGAAGCCCAAAGATTGAGCCAACTGGGGTAGCAGAGAAGAGCAGTAAGAAAAGAAAGAAAGAAAAAACCCCAGCAAAATGCTATCCTATTATGGATTAGCAGACTCTTTCCCTGGACCCTTGGTTCTCCCTTTCACCATTCTAGAGCAAAATAATGGAATGATTGTGTAGCTGGGACAGACTCCTGCTCTGTCAATCTGGAAATGGGGTCTGCTTTCCAACCCAGCCCTGGGTAGATGGAGGGTGGGAAGGGAGCTCATGGACCATGCTGTTGGGTTGCTACTGTCCTTCCTTCATGGCGGACTTTCCACCTTGGAGCTCGGTTCCCTGCCTTGGTTAGCCCTGGGGATCTGTAGTTGCATTAGTCTACCTGCTAATGTCAAGAGCATATTTTGTAAAGATTAGACTCTCTTGCCTTGATCTCTTTGGGAGGGAGGATTGGTGGCCCCATGATGAAAAGATATTTCAGGTTCAGAACTTACAATCTAGTGATCAGAGGAGCTCCAGAGAATGCCAAGAGGGCTTGGATGGGTTTCGAGCATCCCTTCCAGCACTTAGCCAACCTGAAAACACTGCTCAGAGTCTGGCCTAATCCAAGAAAGTCAGACTCTTTAATACAAGGGAATATAATCAGAACTCATACCACTACTCTTTCATCAGGGACCTGTGGTAGCCACTGTCAATCAATTGTAACACTCTTTGAACTAGAGCCTAGTCTTCCCGGCATTAGAAGTCTTTTCAACAGAGAGCTGTATGAACATTTACCGATTGTCAGGAGCTGTCACTTGAAATTCATTCATTCATTCATTCACGTGACAAATATTATTGAGCTTTTACTTTATGCCAAGCAATGTAATAGGCACCAGGATACAATGCTGGGAAAAATCGGAAAATATTCTTGCTCTTCAGAGTTTAAAGTTCAGTGGGAGAGCTAGATGTTACACAATAATCATCCCGACAAATGCAAAATTGCAGGGGTGAAATATCTAGTGCTCATAAGCAAAAGATGGCACCTGGCCAGAGAAGTCAGGGAAGAAGTGATGGCTGAGCTGAGACCTGAAGGATGGCTAGAGGTTAACCAGGCTGAGGGCAGGGCGTGGAAGAACGCTTCAGGCAGAGGGAAGAGCTTGTGTGCAGCCTGCAGTGTGAGGGAGCCCAGTGAGTGTGAGGGTGAGGCTGGAGAGGCAGGTGGGGCCCGGGTCCTGTTGGGTTTCCTCAGTCAAGTTAATGGGGTTTTGTTTTTATTCTGAGAGCAATGAGAGGCAACCAGGGAGTTTTCTGCTGATACAATGTGTGCTTTGAAAAGATCACTCTGGATAGAATGAGTGTGGAAAATAGATTGGAGGAACTCATTGGGAACGGGGTAGACCAATGTCCTGGGTCATGATGTTACTGGCATTTTGTATTGAGGGTTGTAGTAAAAAAAAAAAAAAAAAAATTCTGGAAATCACTGCTCTGGAGGCTTCTAAGGAAACAGGTCTATTCTGGGGTTCTGAGGCAATGAGAAAAGACTCAGTACTGAAAGGAGAGGGGCTTTAAGAAGATGCTTAAATAATTCACTCCAATCTTGGGGCCTTGGCCAGGATGGCAGAGGGTTTTCTAGGATGGTTCCACATCTCTGGACCCAGAGGCAAAGAAGCATCTCGAGCGCCTAAGTCAGCGGTAGGGCCAGGTTATAAATCCACTCCTCCCAAACCCCATGCATACTTGCTGAAAAGGAAGGAGAAAAAAGAAAGCAAATTTGCTTTTGAGGGCTCATGACTACCTCCAGGGGTGCATCCTTACAGAACATGTACATCTGTTAAGGCTTCATGGGTTGGCAATGACGACTTCAGGTCTAAGGACTCCTTTTGTCTCCACAAAGTCCATCTCCCAAGTCTTCTCAAACCAGTGAAGAGCTTTCCCATTTCTAAAGATTTCTAGGCTTGAAAGCTCCCTAATCCTTCCTTTCCTACCTTTTCTATGTTGGGTAAAGACTTTAACAGAAGCTTCCGTACTGCATCCTTGTACCTGTGGATCAAGCTCAGAATCAAGGGCTTCTGAGAACATCAGAGCTCAGACATTTGGGTTGTTGAGTATGTTGTAGGCACCCTGCATTTAGCAATCTGACATATGAGCCATGGAGAGCTGGTTCTCTTCGTTGCCACAGAAACCAAATTGAGCTGGATTTAGCATTAAATTACAGGGTACACACAGAGATGGAGTTAAACATTTGTCTACCACTGCCTGTTTCTTTTCTTTTCAAATTGAACCTTCCCAGCAAGTGGTAGCAACACCTGCGAAGTTAAATGGGGCCAGCAGAACATGTTGTGACAAAGGAGTGAGGGTTCTGGAATCTTTGTAAGTGGCAAGGACGCAGATTTCCACCAAAGGCAGGGTTACTGCCCAAGCATCTCCCTCCAAGGCTTTAGGTCCTGCCAATTCAGAAGGAATATCTCAGGGAGGATGGGAAAGAGAATTGGATAGAGTCTAGAGCTGTGGCTTCTGATACAGTTACCGCATGTGGATTCTGAGCACTTGAGATGAGGCTAGTTCAGATTGAGATGTGTTATAAATGTGAAACACATGTCAGATTTCAAAGGCTTAGTATGATAAAAAGAATGTAAAATGTCTCATAAATTTTTAGTACTTACTACATGTTGAAATGATAATATTTTGGATCTCTTGGTTTAAATGCAATATATTACTAAATTATTTCCACCCGTATCTTTTTATCATTTTTAATGTTGCTACTAGAAAATTTAAAGTCACATATGTGGCTCACATTACATTCCTATTGGACAGTGCTGCTTTAGGGACTGTCGTTCTAATGCTCAGTTGATTTGCCATCAACCCCCTTGTTTAATCTTGAGATACTTCAGATTTTTTATCTGCAAACGGAGGTACTAACACCCTCTCTAGCTTCTTCACAGGTTTACTATGAAGATTTAATTTGATGCTAGAGTGGATTCTGTAGTGCACTGTTCAGATTTCCTCTTTAGGTACTTCTTTCACCAGCTGCCAGAATACTGGCCGCTGCTGACTCTTAGACGAGGCCCTCTTCAGGAATTGCTTGCAGCTGTTCTTTCAGATGGGTCTATAAAATGCAAGTGGTTCATCCAGTATCAGGCACAGGCAGGGCCAGAGATCACAAGGAAGCTGCATGTGCAGATGGCTCAGACCTCCATATTACCACTACGATTGCCTCTCCTTCAGCTGACACCCATGCCTGTGGCTGCAACGGAGCCTCCATTATCTACAGCTCATGGAGGAGAAAAACGTCATGTATGGGTCACAGATGGGTTGGCTTTATTTGCGGGTGAAGGCTGAAAGTGGACTGCTGTGAACCACAGTCCCACTTGCTAGTGGTCCCTAAAGAGAGATGAGAGAAAGTCCTCTCAATAGGCAGAACCTATTGGAGAGGTAGTCCTGGTCATCCATTCTGTGTAGAAAGAGAAGTAAACAAAAGTAATAATAGACACAGACTCATTAGAATAGGGAATGGTTTGGCTCTTGGTCAGGAGCCTGGCAAGAAAAAGGCTGAAAGATTGAGGGCATGGGGGGCTGGGGAAGAGGCGTGTGAGTGGACATCTGGGAGTGGGCATAAAGAGTTAGGATCTGTGCATAGCATGTTAATACCACTGGAGAGCAGCCATGGTGGGAGAGGCACTAAATAACTAAGGAGATGAAATGACTCAGCCAGTTGACATCAGCCAGCCTCTGTCTTCAGGCACCTCAGTATTTGAACAATGGACGGTGGTTCCATGGTGGCAGGGATCAAGGAAATCCACATGGTATACAATCTAAATAAACAACCACTATAGGACACTGTGACCCCAAAAGATAGAATATAGGGATCCAGGAACCAAAGGGTAAAGTATGAGTGGTCCTGCTTCCTCTCCCTCCCAGTGACTCCCTTGTAGAATTTGTGCTCCCCAGCCCCACAGTTGTAGACTCTGTGGGTCTAAGGGTGCTGGTTCCCAGAGGGGGGATGCTTTCATCAGGATGTACGATAAGAGCCCATTATGCTTTAAGCTGTCATTGCCATCTGGTCTCTTCTGGTTCCTTGTACCAAGAGGTCAGCAGGCAAGGAAAGAAGTCACCACTCTGGCAGGAGCCACTGACCCTGGTAATCAGGAGGAAGTAAGCTCTTGGTACTTCCCTGTCCACTATGAGGTAAATGGACAAGTGTAACAGTCATGGCAGAGAGAGGTGTGGTGACCAGGGGCTTGGTCTCTTCAGGGATGAGGGCCTGTGTCACCCTAGCAGGTAAATTACCTAGAACAGCAAAGGTGTTGGCCAAGGGTGAGAGGAATCCAGAACGGATAATAGAGGAGGAAGGTGTGAGAATCCGTTGCAGCTTCAAGATCAGATGTGGTAATGGTGGTTTGTCCCACTAATCTTCCTCTGGTGGTTTCTCCTGGTGAATAGAGCAGCGAGAATAGCACAGAAGTTGCTCCCAGAAGGGGCACACTTCTATGGGAAGTGTGAAGTATGAAGTACGAAGCAAGTGATCTGGGTGGTCCAAAAGATGCACCGTATGGGATGCTGTGGTGTGCTGCCCAGAATTCCTATATGGGACCGAAGTGTTGGCTACTAATGACTCACATCAGAGTTCCTCTCTAAGATTCATCCTCATCTGAAGGTAGCCAAAGGTCACACCTCCTCCCTGAGGGAAGCCTACAACCAGCGGCTGGTTGGTGTGGAATAGGGACTGCTTCTTTGTCTTGATTCAGAATAACTTTGTAGGGAAGCTTCCTATAGGATTCAACTTCTCCCTCTGCCTAATTTTGCTTCTCTTACTCCCTTAAAGGGAGAGCACCCCCAGTAAATTTCCTGCATGCAAATACCTGTCTCAGAGTATGTTTCCAAGACCACCCAACATAGGAGTGATGCCCCCGGTCTCGGTATGGTACAAACCACACTTTATACGGCCCCGGGAGCTCTGGGTTCTAGTCAGAGCTCTTCATGGGTTGGGTTAGTAACTTAACCTGCCTGGCTGACCCAGGTTCTATATGTGTAAAATGGTGACAGCAAGGAAGTAGTTTGGACGAGGTGGTCAAAAGTCCCTTTAAACTGTGACTTTCCATATGTGTGAAATGGTTAAGGAGAAGTAAGGGTTACATGAACATCTGGGAGGACCTTTGGAATACTTGAGATGTCTTTTGCTTTACAGATGAGAAAGCTCAGAATCAGAGAGGTTAAGTGATCTTCCCATCCCATGGCTGCCTTGCTAGAAAGTAGCAGAATGGGAATTTGGACCCAGGCTTCAATGTGACACCATGTCTGGAGTTTATCCCCTTCATCGTCTCTGGATCTCTGATGTCAGTGACTATGGCAGAGATGCAGGAGTGGGTAGGAAAGAGGATGTTCAAGGTTGCTTAGGGGCTCCTGACAGCCAGCTGCCCCTACTGCACAGCTTTGCATTCTACTTGCCACTAAGAACCTTAACCTCCATTGCCAGGAGGTTACAGCCTTTGTCCTAGGGCAGTGCTTCTTAAACTCCAACGTGCAGACGAGTCGCATGGGCTCTTATGAAAGTTTAAATTCTAATTCAGCAGGTCTGAGGAAGGGCCTGAGGTTCTGCATTTCAAACATGCTTCTAGTTGTTGATACTGCTGGCCCATAGTCCACACTTTGAGTAGGAAGGTAGTCCCTTTGAGAGCAGTTCTCCAATTCTAGAGTGCGTCAGAAACACCTGGGAACTTATTAAAACTACTCACCCTCATAGATTCAGATTTAGTAGGTATAGGGGTTAATAGGTGGGCAGCTTTAATTTTAACAAATGCTCTTGGTAATTGAGGTAACCACCAATGTTTGAGAATCTGTAGCTGTGACCTTCACAGTTACAATCAACATTTGTGTTCATGATTAAGCTGAACAGGCAGCATATGACTGCTGCATGAAGAAGAAAGAGGCACAACCTGGGCATAGCCTGGGCATCTCTGAGGACACAGCTACTGGAGATGCACTGAGTGTTCAACGTGGACTGGGCACAAATAAACACAGAAAGAACCCCTGGGACTTTAAAAATTGTCCTTAGAAGGTTATATAGTTTTTATTAAAAACAATCAAGAAATTGAGATAAAATATCTCAATTTATTTATAAAATGTGGTTATTTATAAAATGTATTTTTATCATTAAAAAATAAATAAAATGTATTTTCGTAGTAGTTCTAAATGTTATAATAATTAAAGAGCTTTATCTCTATCTCAAGGTGATGGAGGTTGACGGGATACTTGCGGGCCGCACATGAGGCCATTTTGTTATAACTCTGGCAAAACTGAGATTAAGATTGTAGACCTGGGCTGTGGGAGCAGAGGGTCCTGCTTCAGAATGCATTGTTTTGTTCTCGAGCTTCCTTCCAGAGTTTGTCCAAGATGCCAGTCAAGATGGCATCAACATTCTTCTAAATGTCTTCCTTAGACTATTTAGGGTGTGAACACCCAAATGCATTCTTCAGTGATGTTGTTTGGGCAAAACGGACCTACCTCCCCTCAACTGTCTCCAGATGGCTTACCTGCCAGCCAGCCTGCTTCTCCCAAAGACACCCTCTATCTCCCCCACTGCTCACTACCTGCTGTTTGGCTAATGGACGTCCTCTCTGCCTGACAAAGGAGAAGGTTCTACTGCCTCAGTACAGGGTGGGCTGGGCATGGAGAGTGAGTAATGACACGTCCCCGAGAAATCCACCTCCCTGCCAAATGTGCACGCCAACTTACACCTACGGAGAGTCTGGTTGCCTTTGTTTGAGCATCAGAAGAAAATCAGATTAACCCTGAAGGGGGGCGCTGTTGGCAAGACAAGCAGGACGGGCTGGCTGTGGTCCTCCCACAGTGCCTTTCAGCACCGGGGGCTGGAGACCCCTCACACAGCTGACCTAGGACCTGCCTCGGAAAGCCTCCACCCCTCGGCTGGCTTCACAACCCCCGATAATAGTGCAGGTCAGAATATTGTGGGAGGGGAAGAGTCCTTCAGGATACGCAGCCTGCAAAAAGAATGGGAGGCAAGAGGATAGATTAGTGGAGTGGGAACTTGGCCAAGACAGCAGTGCTGGCACCATTCTCTAGTGAGGGACGTGTCCCAGGTGCCCATGGACGAAGCTCCATGGACGGGCCCAAAGGCCTGGGTTTTGCTTATACCCACCTTTAAACGTTTTTATTTTATTTTTTCAGTTGTATTTTTTTCCAGCTTTATTGACATATAATTGATATATGATATTGTGTAAATTTAAGGTAGATACATTTTCAGGTCTTACATTTAAGTCTTTAATCCATTTCGAGTTAATTTTTGTGAGTGGTGTATTATGGGGGTCCAATTTCATTCTTTTGCATGCGGATATTCAGTTTTCCCAACACCATGTAATGACGTGACTACCCTTTCCCCACTGAGTATTCTTTTTTTTTTTTTTTTCGGTACTCGGGCCTCTCACCGCTGTGGCCTCTCCCGTTGCGGAGCCCAGGCTCCGGACGTGCAGGCTCAGCGGCCATGGCTCACGGGCCCAGCCGCTCCGCGGCATGTGGGATCTTCCCGGACCGGGGCACGAACCCGTCCCACTGAGTATTCTTGACTTATGACCACCTTTTAAAGACATCTTCCCTCTTGGTATTCTCGGGTACTTCCCCCAAATGATTACCTCTTATACTTCAGTTTGGGCCCTTGTCACCTTCCTTGAAGATTTTTGTCCTTTATGTAACTTTTGCCATCAATAGGAGGTCTTATGAAATAAACTGCCTAATTAATTAAACAACTATTGACTGTGGACCTAATTTTTGCCACGTATCACACTGAGAACTAAGTGGGGAGCAAGATCAACCTGATGACCAAATAGAGTTTGTTGAATGAATGAATGAATGTAGTGATAATTGCTGACCTCTTTTGAGTGCTTACTGGGTGTGAGGTCTAAGTACCTTATAATCTCAGTTAATTCTTACAGTCTTCCTAGCAGGAAACACTTCTATTATGCCCAGTTTACAGATAAGTGAGATAGCAGTGGTTGTGTGAGGCTGTAGAGCTTCCTTTGGTGGAAAATCGTGGTACTTGGCATTTTTCCATTTCTAGGCCGTGAAGCTGCAGTTTTGCTTCCAAGGTCCTTTACTGGGGGTGAGATAAGAACAAAGGTAAGTGGGGTTCACAACAGGATCTTTTTTCCTTTATTTCAAGAGATGAACGTTCAGAAAAATTGGGGGGAAACTTTGTCCAATGCAAAATCATTGTTTCCTATCTAATTGGTTTGAGTGATAGAAATAAAACCCTTAAAATAATAAGGACTGATGTGATTTTGGGGAGGCAGTGACTAGGAAAGAAGAGACTAAGAAAAGACCTGGAGAGCATGTGTTCTTTTCAGACAGTCTTGGGGGGATGGGACCCCCAGGAGACCAGTAGGTGGTAACAGTAAAAATGTTAAAAATTGAGATATAACTGATATATAACATTGTATACGTTTTAAGTGTATAATGTGTTGACTCGATGTATTTATATATTGCAATATGATTTCTGCTGAAACATCTAAGAGGCCAGGAGAGTGGATTTGATTTTAGAGGCCCTTGAGAAATCAATGTGGGGAGCTAGCTCCCAGAGGGTTAACTGGCAGAAGCCCTCCTGGATGCAAAGACTTGGATATTGAATCTCCTTTCATAGGACTTGGGCTCTTATAGGGGAGACAGCATTCAAACACAAAGAGCTGCACTACAAAGTATAATGCAGAGGGGAGAGAGGCCTATAGCAAGCAGTAGTGAAGAAAATTCTGCTGCAAAATTTCTATTTCAGTCAAAGAGAAAGAAACCTGAACTGCATCAGTTCAATCTAGCCTTTACTCGGGGTGAGAGAAGTCTGTGTTGGAATAAAATGGAGCCACTGTGAGACCTTGGGCAGCCTCTTTACCGTTAGGATCCTCAGCTGAACTAGAAGTCTCTAAAGCTTCTTTCCATTCCGCATGGGAGAGGAGAAACAAACAGTAAGGAAGGAGAAAGACCTGCGCTACAAGGACTCTGCCAAGGTTTTCTGGGAGAGGTCACTGGCTCACAGTCTGACATGGGGAATCGGTACCAATTTTACAGGTGGCCTGTTTTCCCTTCACTGTAGAGGATCTGACCCCTTCAGGCACAGAGCTGCTTGGAAATAACAGCACTGTGGTTTTCAAGAAACAGCATTATTGCAGGCAGAGAGAGTTCAGAGCCAGCAGGTGGTGCTCTTTCTCCCGAAACAAATTGAAGTCTGCAGCTTGGCTTGTAGACAGCGCAGGGAGGGGGATGCCGAATAAGATCTCTGCAGTCTGCAGGCATCCAAGGGGCCAGGGCAAAATGGCTTGTCAGGACTGACCCCGGCCCCTGGGCTTAACTGTCCCCTCACTTGGATGTGCCCTGGAGCACTGACCAAAGGGAATGTGCACAGTCCCCTCTCCTGACCTTAGCACTAGCTAACTGCATTTGCAGGGGAATCTTCAGTGTCACAGATGACTGCACATTTAGATCATGAGAGGGAAGAGTCGCACCATTTCTGGGTATGATAAGCTACTTATCACTTATCATGTGGGCAGGTGTGGGGTCTGGGTCATCCTGCCATGTTGGGTGAGACAGTGTCCCATGCGGAACATTTAAAAGCTCAGTGAAACCCTCCCCACAAAATGAAACACTTAGGTATAATCTAAGGGAGGCAGGATTATGGGAATATCCCTTACCTGGAGGACCTGGGCTCTACCTGGGAAATGTTACAATTTTTCAGAGAAGAAAAGTCTGAAATTGGGTCTCCTTTCAAGACATGTTAAGCAGAAGCAAGCAAACAAAACAGACACAAAAATAATCTCATAATAGTGTGAAAAGATGACTGGATGGGAATTCAGGAAGCTGGTGAGGACACTAACTAGCTGTGTGACTTTAGGCAAATTCTTTTCTCTGGTCCTCAGTCTCACTTTGATCATCAGTAGTAGTTAATTGCTAAGGTCTCTTCTAGCCCCACATTTAATAGCATATATTTCCGTGTGTGTGTGTGTGTGTGTGTGTGTGTGTGTGTGTGTGTGAGAGAGAGAGAGAGAGAGAGAGAGAGAGAGAGATGGAGACAGAGACAGAGACAAAGAGAGAGGCAGGCTCTCAAATTAGGCAGGATAGGAGCATGCATTATTGTTGGGGACTGAGAAAACCCCTTCTTGTTGATTTCTATTTTAATCTCTAAAGTCCATAGTGACCACACCCCGTGGAAAAAGCCATGCCACCTTCACCCATCTGGGAACTGAGGTCCTTCCTTCGTAAGCATCGTAACCAACATACACGTGCTTATACTCTTCATTTAGTTCTAGAACAGCCATGGGCTTCCCATCGAAACCCACATCTTCTGGCTTCTGGGGGGCAACTTTAACATACCAAGTTCCTGTAGGGAGAGAGAGTGAGCTCTTCTTTGCTCCTGAGGCGTTGGAAACATTTGGTAGAGGTGAAGAGGGGGGAGACACGGCGGAGGACAGGTTGGGTAGGAGTGGGGAGTGCAACGTTACACCCCTGCTTAATAGGCTTGGCAGTTCATTAACCGTCATCGGCCATCAAATATTGATTGATTACCTCCTGTGCATAGGCTAGGCTTTGGGGATGCAACTGGAGCCCCGCACAGTCTTTGCTCTCAAGGAGCTCACTGACTTGCTAAGAGGAAATAGAGTCTATGTTTCCCCTTCAGCTCAAACACAAAAATACAGGCCCTAAGGGGCTCACAGAGGTGCCCCTCAAAGGGCTCCCCCTCCCCCTGTTTACGGTGTGTCAGGACACAGCCAGTAGTGAAAAGTATATTTTTCAGACTGAGGGACGCAAGCTTTGCATTTGCTTTGCCTCCGGTACCCAGATGGTCACCAGGCTCCACTGTTGAAGATTTTGTTTGGCAGAAACATGCTCTGATTTCTCAACTCTAAGCTTTGGTGACCAGGTGGCTGAAATGAAGCAACTCTTCTGCACACTCAGCCATGTCAGGCTATGCATGCTCCAAGCCGCCAGGGGGCAGGTATCCCAGACAGAGGCAGGTCCTCAGGGGGCGTGCTGCAGAGTGTGTGTGTGTGTGTGTGTGTGGGGGGGCGGCATGGCCCCAGGGGCTGCACGACACTCTGAGCACAGCTGACCAAGGCCAAGCCTGAGTGGCTGGCTGCAGGGTGAGCTGCTGACTCATTGCTGCAGCCATGTTGCCTGGAGCAGCTCTGGGGGATTCTTTCTTATTTTAAAGGAAAATGTGATGTAACTTTAAAGACAGCAGAAGAGGGCAACAGCTGATGGTCCAAAACCTGATTCTAAACAGCAGCTGTAACAAAGCTACTTCCATCAGAATTCTTGGGCAGAAATGTTTTTATCAGCCCTGGGAGGATGTGGCCACTTTAAGGCAGCTATTCAATCAGTCAATAGGTGTGTATCAAACATCTCTCGTGGGCTCAGCACCTGTTGTGTGCTTAGATAATAAGGAGGAAAACGGGTAAAAGATGGCCCTTGCCCACTTGGGGATTTTTTTTTTTTTTTGCGGTATGCGGGCCTCTCACTGTCGTGGCCTCTCCCATTGCGGAGCACAGGCTCCGGACGCACAGGCTCAGCGGCCATGGCTCACGGGCCCAGCCGCTCTGCAGCATGTGGGATTCTCCCGGACCGGGACACGAACCCGTGTCCCCTGCATTGGCAGGTGGACTCTCAACCACTGCGCCACCAGGGAAGCCCCCACTTGGAGATTCTTATATGACTGACACTTAGAGAGCCTTCCTCTGTGCCAGGCACAGCATTCTAGACGCACTAATGGGTGCAATCTCATGGCAACCCTGTAAAATAGCTGTATTATTTTACCTATTCTACTGTAAGTTGGGGAGCCAGGATTTGAACTTCCATCAGTTCAGGGTCAGAGTTCCTGACCACCATGCCCTCCGTTATCTGGGAGGCAGAGACTGCAGAAGCACGGGACTACTGGAGAATATTACAGGACGATCCATGGTTGAGTGATAAATTGTGTTTATAATACAAGCTTTTATGACGAGTCCAGAGTAAATTCCTATCAAGCTACAGTCCTGGGCCAGCTGAAGTGTGCAGATATGCTTATGTTTAAGCAAATATTGAGGCTGTGGAGGAACTTTTTTGAGAAGGCTGAGTGTCAAGATGAGAAATCGTCAGGTCAGGAAGTGGGAGCTGTCAGTTATGTAAGAGGAGTAGCATCAGGTGACGTGTGGGTTTCAGGCTATGATGTTCCAGAATGGCCTTGGTTGCTAGGGAAAACACAGAAAGATAACTAAGCATATTTTTGCCCTTTGGGAATTTAGTCCATGTGGATTGACATGACCGATTAATCAATTTAGGAGCTATTAGCAAAATAGGAGGGGAGAGGAATAATAAGAGGGAACCAGGGCCCACAACGGTCCCATTCAGTCCTCAGTGGGTCTACCTTTGCCGTAAGGAGGAGCCTGTGGGCCATTTTGTCAGGTGATACTGACAAAGACTCAAAAGCTCTTTTATTTTCACTTAGAGGTGCTGGCCATGCATTTGTGGTGGGGCTGATCAGAATGACTTGAGTCCTTCTGGTTTCCAAGTTGGTAGATCCTCTTGGACAGCTGTCAGAGCAACTTCTCATATGAAACTCATAAAACACCTTTGTCTCTCAGCTGGTAGATAGATGCTTCCAAAGCAAAACTGTGCCAGCTCTCTGACCCAATTCCCAATGTTCCATATACGTTTCAGGCGCTCATTTGGACCCTATGGATTCCAGTATCTCTTGTGTCCCTTCCTTAGTATTTAGCTACGTAGAGATTGATCCAGTCTACCATTGCTACTCCTGTTTTGCTCGTAGTTATTAACTGTTTGTGATCCATGTCGTAACATTTCTATGGCTGGCTGAGATATAATAGGGGTTTTAGGAGCTTGAAAATTGTGAGGAAGACAAGAGGCGAATAAGATCCGGTGAAGATGTCTGTCTTGGACACAGTTCCTTCGGTGGAGTGCTAGAAAAGTAACCAATGAGTCCAGGAAGACTTCTGGGGTGGAGTCAGATAGTGTTCCTGTGACCATAGAGAAAGCAGTGTGAACTACAAACAAGTAGAAAGAAACATATTTCCTTATACTTGAAAGAAATGGTTTTGACCCTGTCTCATGGGAATAGATAATTAAAGGGGAGGGGCAGGATGTGTACAGGTAAGGAGGAAGGGATCAGAATTAATCTGAACTGAGGCGAGTATAAACAGAAATGGCCAATGACTATGTAAACCATCCTAAGATAAAGGGAATGCTGGGGGGGTTTCATTATAACTCTCAAGTAATATTTTTTGTATTCGAAGTTCTCAATTCAGAGAAATAACGTTGTTTTTAACTTCTAAATACCTGGTTGTTCCTGTCTAGTGCTGAAAGAGACCACATGAAGCAGGACACTGCAGGAGAATAAAGCGGAAGCCAAGGGCCCAGTGCCCTGCTATCCCAAACTGAAACCACTGTCTCTCGGCATCACACTCTCTCCGTGTGGGTAGGTTAGGTGGGCAGCTTTCTCTTTGGGGCTCTCCTTGGCCTATTTCCTGGTGCAACTGGTGACAGATGAGATCCACATTCCTTGATAGCTACCACATTGCTTGGTTCTGGGAATGGGCTAGAAATAGAGATACTTACAAAATTGTTAATCTCTCCAAAGCTGGATTGTGTCTCCTTTATCACTTCATCCTTAGCATGTAAAACAGTGCCTGACACATCATAATAAGTCCGTAAATGTTTATTGAGCTCTTTTAAACAATCTGTGCTTTGGGGTTGGCCATGTGGAAGATACAAGATTTAAGAAAATGGTGCCCTATCTCCTTTGCCTCTGAATTATTTCTCAGATGATAAAATGTTGGCAGAATCTTGATGATCCTCAAGAAGCCCGAGGAGTAGGGCTGCAAACTACAGAAGATGATGTTATCCCAGAAATAGAAGGAAAAAGCCCTTCAAGAGAACTTGTTGAGGTTTTGGTTTCTGCAAGGACTGAGCGGTATAGAGAGATGAGTTGTCCAGATGCTTGCAGGAAATGTTTTCGCAGAGGATGAGGTGTATGTCAGGTGGATGAGGACAGTGTGTGCAGAACAGGTGTGGCCCATCTGGGGAGCTCTGGGGGTGGGGGTGGAGAGGTAGGTGTGGTGTAGCTGGAGCACAGGGGAAAGGTTGAAAGAAGAGGCTGCAAGGGTTCTAACAGTGGGGTGGTAACGACTGCATTTTTATTTTAGAAAGATAACCTGGCAGTAGTGTAGCAGGAGAGGGAGAAGGAAGGAGGGAGGCAGCAACACCAGCCAGGAATCCACGGCAATAACCTAAGTGAGCTGTGGTAAGCACCCAAGAAAGGGCGGTGTCAGTAAGCGTGAAGATGAGTCAGACTGGGCAGTAATGAGGAGTTACACGTGACTGAGCTTATAAATTCAACAGGGAGGAGGAGGAGTCTAGGAAGGTGAACATCCAGGGGTTTGAAGGTCCTGCTGCAACTGATGAAGTTTTTGAAGTGTTTTTGTCTTAAAACTCATGCAAATGTGCATAAAGATATACTGGTATTTGCATTGTTATGAAAATAATATTTAAAACCACTTAAAAGACATAACCTTCCTTTCCAAAGCTTCAGAGGAAACTGACACTTTGGAAAAATTCACCATGGTTATGTGTGGTTTCTGATGCTCCCAGCATTTCCTTTGAGAAGGGTGAGCATCCTCTGTGATCTGGCTGCATCCCTCCTTCCACCCTTCCCTTGGCCAACTGGTCTGCTCACCTTTAGTCTCTCCCAACCTTATCATGAATATTCTGATTCTCTGGTTTTGCAAATGATTAAGGTTTCCTCCCCATCTCAGGCCCATCTTCAAGGCTCAGTTCAGATGCTCCCTCCTCCATATGGGTTCCACAACCCTGTCTCACCTCCCTGCATTTTCCTCCTCTAAGATTTTGTAGACTTGTTTGCTACACTGCTTTTTCTTTGGTAATTTAACCATAGATGAAACCATAAATTAAAAAAATGTTTTTTTCGTAAATAAAAATTGCTAAAAAAAATTATGGTGGTTATTACTATTATGGTATTCAAAGTTGTATGCTTTGTTTCTCCAAGCTGATTGCAAGCCCTATGAGGTTAGGGACCATGTCATTGATATTTTATCTTTTTTTTTTTTTACATCTTTATTGGAGTATAATTGCTTTACAATGGTGTGTTAGTTTCTGCTTTACAACGAAGTGAATCAGCTATACGTATACATATATCCCCATATTTCTTCCCTCTTGTGACTCCCTCCCTCCCACCCTCCCTATCCCACCCCTCCAGGCGGTCACAAAGCACCGAGCTGATCTCCCTGTGCTATGCGGCTGCTTCCCACTAGCTATCTATTTTACGTTTGGTAGTGTATATATGTCCATGCCACTCTCTCACTTTGTCCCAGCTTACCCTTCCCCCTCCCCGTGTCCTCAAGTCCATTCTCTAGTAGGTCTGCTTCCATGTATATGTGTTAGCATCAGTCAGCTCAATAACTACTTTTTGAATAGATGCGGTCATTCTGTATATATAAACCAAACATATATTAAAGTAGACATTAAATTTATTGTCTCTTTGCATTAAATGAAAGCTTTTACTTCTTCAGCAAAACACATTTAAATATCAGAAAGCCAATAGCTTTCCCCGTCCCCTTTATGCCCTTTCTACTTTCCTTTCGTTTAATGGGACAAGTAAAAGGCATGACTAGGGTCATCTCAGGTGAATGTGATTTTGATGTTTTCAAAATGCAAGCACTTTTTCAGTCCAGCCTGCCTGAACCAGTTCATAGCTGTTTAGTCAGACACTTCTCTGCTTGCAAAATCAAAAGGTGGAAAAGCTAAGAGGTGTGATGGGGAAATTACTTTCTAAAGACACAAATACAGACACGTGTCTTTTCCTGAAGCCCTCATCCCTCCCCTGCTCCCTCACTCACTAGGTCAGGGGTCCCCACCGGGTCACACTTTATTGCTAGTGCTTGTTTGTGCCTGAGAATGAAGCTCCCCCAGGGGATGTCTGGGGGACATTCTACACAGAACATTATCATATTCTTAATTAGGTAAAATCTCATCAAAGAGTGTATTGGGTCCATTTCTTGAGAGAACGTAGGAAAAGAGAACTGAAAAATGTTCCTAAGGAGGGATCATGATGCTTTTTCATCCACTAAACCTCTGAGTCTGGTAAACATGGAATGAAAAAATGGAGAGGGAAAAAAGTGCAGAGAGTTTCTGGTGAGGCTGTTGATACAAGTAGAAAGACTGAATGAGGGAAGTCACATAAAAAATCCAGAAAGTAAACATGGAATAAATGGTTGGGGTTGGGCTTTGGAGGAATGAAAACCTGGTCTATCAGTTAAGTAGCGTTAGAGTCAGAGAATAAGTGGAGCCTTTCAGAGTTTACTTCATCTTTTACTTCATCTTGGAACCATTCAAGTTCTACCAGGACACTGGTTATCTACTGGATCTCTAAATCCTGTGAATTTAACTCTGAATTAGTTTCCTATTGCTCCTGTAACAATTTAACACACACTTAGAAGCTTAAAACAATGCAAATGCATTATCTTACAGTTCTGTAGGTTAGGAGTCTGACAGATACCTCACTGGGCTAAAACCAAGGTCTTAATTTCTTTCTGGAGGCTCTAGAAGAGAATTTGTTTCCTTGCCTTTTCCAGCTTCTAAAGGCCACCCGTGGCTCATTGCCCCCGACTTCCATCTTCAAAGTGAACAATGTTCAGCTCTCTGAAGCTGCTTCCACCACCACATTTCTTCCTCTGATCTTCTTATTCTGCCTCCTTCTTCCACTTTCAAAGACTCTTGTGGTTACTGTGGCCCCCGCCCCCCCCCCCCCCCCCCCGCCAGATAGTCCAGGATGATCTCCTTATTCTAAGGTGAATTAAAAGATTCCACCAGCAACCTTTATATCCCTTTGCCATGTAACTTAACACAGTCACAGGTTCTGGGGATTAGGATATGGGCATCATGGGGGGTGGGTGGGTATTATTCTGCCTACCACAATCCCTGTTGCCATTACCCAAATCCAAGTCACCATTACCCTTACCTGGATTACTGCAAAAGAATGGATTTTGGAGTCAAACTGCCTGTATTCAAATTCTGACTCTGTCATTTACTGGCCGTGTGATGGATGTTAGGAAGACTCTCTCAGCCTCAGTCTCTTATCTGTAAACCGGGGACACTAATAGTACCTACCCCATAAGATTGTTGTGAGGATTAAACACACACTTGACATGTAGCAAACACTCAGTGTTAGCTGTTATTATCATTAGCTGGTCTCATTGCCCCTACTCTCAACCTTATTTACTTATATCCTCAGTACTGAAGTCATCTTTCTTAAACACAAGCTGAGGGTGTTCTTCTTTACCATGCCATGCCTGTCATTCACGTTACGTCTTTGCTGTCTAGCCTCTCTCCACAGTTGAGTCGTAGTAGATGATTTGAAGTCCCATGAATACAACAGTTATTTCATGCCTCTGTGCCTTTGCACACAGTGCTCCTTTTGCCTGGACTTCTGTCTTTCACTTGACTATGTGTCCAACTTCACCCATGCTTCAGAGCCAATTCTCTGACATTTTGGGCAGAGCTGATCACCCATTCAACTCTTCTGTCCCAGGTGCATGTCCCTGAGTGCACCACCCAGCCTGGCTGCTTTTCAGAGGCAGGGACCACACTTTACCTCTGCCTGGAACCTGGCACATACCAGATACTCAAGAGAAGAGTGTTGAAAGCCTGTGGGATGGGAATTTATTATTTTTAAAAATTTATTAATGTGTTTTCCCTCATGCATTTCTTTACATGTTTCCCCTCCCATGCTGTCTGAGCCATCTATTTACTTCAGGGAGTATTAGGGTTTTCATAACAGGAATGCAAGAAAAAAATATTAAATATTCAGCTTTTGACACCCAGAGTAAAAATTGTTTTGAAGAATCTTTTAATTTTTTTCTTTTCAGGTTTTAAAAAATTTTTTTTCAATAAGTTTTGAAAACCAGGCTTCACAAATGAGAAAGGTTGTAAAAACTTAGCTCTTTTAGCACATTAAAAGCCAGTTTGGTTGGATCAGGTCTTAGAGATTCTTCCATAAAGGTAGAGAGGACACTGTTCTCTGCAGTTAACCTGAGCATGAAGTGTTGTGACCCTGAGAAGAAGAAGGATGAGTTGTAAAGGAGACAAAATGGAAATCTCCATTTGAATCCTGATGAATTTTTGGAAGAAAGGAAGGTACGGATGTGTTGAAAATCTTGTGTCTTGATTGCAAAGGTAGAAGCAAGAGGCATTTTCATTTTCCCAGTTTCCTTTTGGGACTTGGAAGAAATCACCCTCAAGGATGTTCCCTACATCATATGGAACAGTTATATTAAAGTAAATGATGAGGTATGGTAAGGCAGTGGAAAACCTTGATTCTAGCTTCCCAACATCTTCCTCTGCTCCCAGGTGGAGCAAGAAGAATCCAGAAATTGCATCGCTCCCTGCCCTGTTGACTAATGTGGAAAGCAGTTGAGAGTGCTGTGGGCTAGTGACCCTGTCGTGAAAGCTATATTGTAGACCCCTGGAGTAAGGGTAAAATGGCTATCAGACCCCAGAGGGTCATTCAGTGCTAGTGTGAGCTGATCTTGGGCCAATCAGCAAGGAGGTTTCACTAGGCTCAAACCAAATCAAGAGAAGGCAGACTATGAATCTGACCCGCTGCTGACTTTGGTCTTGGGCATTGGCAGGAAGAGCACTGACCAGCTGGGCAAGAACCACCATTGCTGCAGGAGACCCAGAAGGATGTGAAGAGAGGCACCAGGAGAGATCTGAGGCCTCTCCACCCACCATTATAATCTCTGCCATATATACAGACACTATATCTGTATATGTGAAAAAAATTGGAAGGGGGAGAGCTCAGAATTACAGCATATATGAACAGAAAACTTTTACAAAGGAAAGGAGACTTGTTTAAAACAAAATGATTGATAAATCAGTAACTAGGAAGTAAAAATTTCTTCTTTTTTTGTTGACTCTTGCTGGACTAGGGGTGAGGTCAGTGTAGGATCAGCTGCGCGTGAGGTTTGATACAGAGCCACTGAATTCCTTATTGTATAAATCCAGGGTATCTCATAACCTTTGTCTTTTAGTCCCTGAAGATAAGAAGGGCTTGACTCTGTGAGCACACCTGTCTCAAAGTGTCATGCTTAGCAAATTTTCTTCTGAATCTCATTCCTAATGGAACTAACAGCTTATCTGGGCCACATATATCCCTCCTTGTTGCTTTTGCTACTGGCATTTTATTTTTTCCTTTGCTGCATAGAGGAAAAGTTCATGTCAAAATTAACTTGGGACTCCAAAAATTTTAAAGGCATCCTTAAGACTGTTCCCAATTTGCAGATGGGTTATAATTCAAAATATCATTTGCAAGTTGGTTGTTCTCAGAACGGACTATTTTCACCTAGATATAGTGTACTTATTGGTGGTTAGATTCCCAGACACATATATAACTCAAAATGCAACTGAAATACAGAATATTTGAAATAAATAGTTACAGTCGTAGTGGTACCATGCCAAGGATTAAAGAAAACACAAAAAAGAAAGAAATGAAATCAAACCATGTTTGTTTTGAAGGCTAGTGTTTTAGGGAAAACACATTTAATTAAAAAGTGATAAGAGGTACAGGAAGATTCTGAAGAGGGTCTCTCAGCAATTTTCAGGGCTTTACTGGCTCTTTGAAAATATGAGTTACATTTGAAAGTCTCCAAATTTCCCTTCTCTTGTTACTGCTGCCACAGGCATGACTCATGCATGTTGGCTATGATCATAGATTTTTCATTCTTTGGGGGTAGGTAGGGAATGGAGATGGGGGAGAATTTCTCTTACGTGCCAGGCCCTGACCCAGGTACTTGAGATACATCAGGGGACAAAACAAAGTTTCTGCCTTTGAGAAATTTTCTTTCTTATGGGGGTATTCAGACAACAAACAAATGAAGGGCAGATATATAATATAATGTAGAATAATATAATAAAAATTATATATATAATAAAATATCTAGTAGTAATAAGTGCTTTGAAGGAAAAAATTGGGGTAAGAAATTAGATTTTAGAAACAGTGGTCAAGGGAAATCTCTTTAAGGGAGCTGATAACTGACAAAATTCCTCAAAGAATTAAGGGGGCGATCAATGTAGATACGTGGGGGGAAGGATATTCTAGACAGAGGGAATGTCAAGTGCAAAGGCCCTTAAGTAGGGATGTCCTTGGGCATGTTCAAGGAACAGCAGAAGTCAAGTGTGAGTGGAGTGGGCTTAGCAAGGGAAACAGTGTAGAACACGAGGTCAGGGAGGTAGAAGGATCATGGAAAGGACTTTGGGTCTTATTCTAAGTATGATTTTTCTGTGTGTGAAATTCTAGGTTTTTCTAAGAGAACTGAGAGAGAATTGGGCACAAGAGAAGGAGAGCCAGAGTGGTATGCATTTGTTATTTTGTGGTAGAAATCACTTACTCTTAAAGGTAAAAAGAAAAAAGATAACAGGAGGAAAGCGTTTTTGTCATATCCCTGAGCAAGTAGATAATAAAGGGGTAGTAGGATAATTAGTGAAGATAATGGGGTTAGATAATTTCCAGCACTGGCCACCAGATGCTGTGTGTAGCCAAGCACATCTTCGTTGCAGTCAGAGCAAACCTAGGGTAACAGAGCAAGCACAGATTTACTTAGGCTGAGAAAGTCTATGCTTCTGTGCAAAATTTTGTTACTTGCTGAAATCGTGAAAAGTAATGACCCTGAGACAGAAGATAGTTACAACTGGGAGTTATTTACATATTTCTTTGTTGTTTCAAGGACACTGCTGGTTCCTCCATGGCTCCCATATCTTATTTTCAATGAAGAGAAAACTAAGACCCCCATGTGGTCTGGATAAGACTACTCCATTCCCCAATAACCATATTATTAATGGGAGAAGTGAAAAGGGGGCCCAGGACTGTGTGCTCCTGGCATGACTCCACTCCTTCCCCAACACACACAGCCTCACCACAACTACCCAACTACCAGGCCTGACTTTATTTGGCCCTTGATCCCATTTGATGTGAGTTGCTACAAGAATTCAAGACTTCCAGGTCCTCCCTCAGCTTTAGACTCTAATCCCCTTAAGAGTCTCTGCAGGGTGTGGCAACCACACTCCAGGCAGCTCCCTCCCCGTCCACCTAAACTGCTTTATTGGTCTCCAGTAGCACTTACGACATCCACCACGTGTATAATGCATATATGCTAATGCAGGCTCCACACAGGCAAGGGTGTTTGTCCGTTTCGTTCACTTCTGTATTCTCTGGGCGTAGGACAATGACCAAACTGTGTTTAATCACTATTTGTTCCATGGTTAAACACTGTTCACTAGAAAGAACAAGACCTGATTTGAGAAGGCACAGGCGTGAGGAATGGGATACAGGATATTCAAGAGCTCCAGCAGGCAAGGAGACCAACTGTTTCCTTCTCTCCTGCCAACTCTTGCCTTGGATCCCAAAGACCCCGTGGAGCTCTTATCAAAAGAATGATTTAAATGACAAGTTCCACATGGGCCTTAGTGTTCTGCAGTACTTGGCATTTGCCTACAGGCTTTTCACCAATTGAGGTTTGCTACCATGATGGGGTTACCAAGGGCGATTGTACAACCTAATTTTGGGAGTGCCTTAGTTGCTCTTCTCTCCACTCAGATAAAGAGGGCTTTAGAGTACGGGGGTTTTGTATCATCTCTTTCACACCCTAATAATTAGTAGGAGTTCCCCCCCCTCCCCGATCACAGGAAAAGTGGTTCAGTTTATACAGCTTGTGTAAAGTCCATATGGCTGCTGCCCTCCCACCCTTTGGCTGGGAAAATGTGGTGGCAGCTACCTCCAAGGCTGCAGGGAAATTACCAGCTATGGGAATAGAGAGCCTGCCCATGAGACTTTTAAGATATTTCTTCCCTCTTAAGTTTAGCTGATTTTTGGACTGTGAGCACCTTGGGGGCAGGGCTGGGTCTTGTCCATCTTTGTACCCGCAAACCAAGTTTAATTCCAATCCTCCCTCCCCCCCCCGCCCTTCCCAGGAGGTATGGTTGGTCTGCACTGAGTGGTGAACTTGGCTGATATTGGCCTGGTGGTAACTTTTAGTTTTAATGGGGAGTGTCCAATTTTGGCAGCAGGCTGTGCCTTACATAGCCCCCTGCCTGTGAGCAACTTCCTCTTGCCCCTTGATTTGCTCCGTTCTCTTTGTGTCTCATGTAATGCACTGCGCTTGAGGAATGTTAAGTCAGAGCAGTTGGGCATATCTCTATAGAATATTTTTTATTTCATGTTTATTGAGAACTGGTAGGAAGAGTACTGCTTAAAAGGGCATGTCTACTTTATTTCAGCATCTACAGCTTACAGAAGGAGGCTAGATCACAGTTAAATGGAGACTCCCTCTTTTCCTTTTCTCATCTAAACAGGCTTTTTCATGAACAGGCTTTTTCATGTTACTTTCTCTTTTTTATGAACAGACAGACCTGCAAGTGACATGGATGAGTAGTGGTGACAGAATCGACTCCTTATGTGCTGAGGGTAACAATGCCTGTAACAACAACCTTGTGATGATTTAAACACTGCTCCCCAGTTTGGGACCTCATCCTTTCTCCCTCATGCAACCCGACTATTTGTGTGTGTGTGTGTGTGTGTGTGTGTGTGTGTGTGTGTGTTACGCGGGCCTCTCACTGTTGTGGCCTCTCACTGTTGTGGCCTCTCCCGTTGCGGAGCACAGGCTCCGGACGCGCAGGCTCAGCGGCCATGGCTTATGGGCCCAGCCGCTCTGCGGCATGTGGGATCTTCCTGGACTGGGGCACGAACCCGTGTCCCCTGCATCGGCAGGTGGACTCTCAACCACTGCGCCGCCAGGGAAGCCCCAATCTGACTACTTTGCTACTCATTACCATTTCTGTAAAGGGATAATCCCAGGGAGGGAGGTGGAAAGCAAATAAGTCCATTTTGCTGCAACTTCGTTGTTCCAAGAAGCATGTAATAAAAGGGAGGGGGAAGTTGAAATAATGGCTGGGCTAACAATTTGAGATTATTTATGACACAGCACTTCCCATTAAATTAGGCTAAATAATTCATTTTCTATTAGCCTGGAGAACCTTGTACGTGTATCTATGAGAAAAAGATTCTACTGAAGTGGGACAGAGACGTTACCCTTACTGCAAAGATGATCATGGTCTCACACATGTGTCTCCTATCTTTTAATATCATAGCCTCCAAAGTGGGGTAAGCATCCGTTCTGCATGATAATCAATAGTGATACAGGGGTGAAATATTAGAACTTATATTTCTACTTATTTGTATCTAAAATAAGAAAGAAATGGAGCTCTAATAATATTTACTATATAGATTGACAGTGATTTATGTATACAATTTATAAATGAATATAGATGTATTTTGGAGGCATATATTTGAAATTTTTTACTCATACTGATGGATGATCAAAAAATTTTGGAGACGATGTAAATGATGACTAGGAGCAAATGCCTTTAGCATATTGGGAGTCTCTCTGAATTGTATAGTATTCAGAACAAGAAAGATATATTCGGGCTTCCCTGGTGGCGCAGTGGTTGAGAGTCCGCCTGCCGATGCAGGGGACACGGGTTCGTGCCCCGGTCCGGGAAGATCCCACATGCCGCGGGGCGGCTGGGCCCGTGAGCCATGGCCGCTGAGCCTGCGCGTCCGGAGCCTGTGCTCCGCAACAGGAGAGGCCACAACAATGAGAGGCCCGCGTACTGCAAAAAAAAAAAAAAAAAAAAAAAAAGAAAGAAAGATCTATTCATTTAGGTAATTATTCCACCACCAACATTTAAAATCACAGCTCAGGGCTTCTAGTCTCAGAAATATTACTGCTTATTACCTTGAAGCTCATGTCAAGACAAGGTGTCAAGACAGAAATTTTAACATGTCATGAAAGGGGTAAATAAAACTGCATTAAGTTGTGATTTGAATATGGGGAGTGACAGAAGAGTTCCTGAGAAGCTCTGGGGAAAGTGTAGCAAAATGGTCTATGAGGGAGAGGTCTCAGTCTGATGTGCAGGTGCTAGGAAGGTCCTGTGCGGGAGGTCCTTGAGTTGTGAGGCATCACGTGTGGCGCCAGCAGTGATGCCAGAGATGGCCAGACAGAGTCGGGAGTCATCACACACGAGCTGCGAGGACCCCCTTTCCCCTGCCCTTTCTCTTGTTAGCCTTTTCTCCTTCTCTCACTCCAGCTTTCGGAAGGAACGTCCTTGTCTCCACTTCTTGGGGGTATCTCTGGAGAGGAGATGTGTGCCTGAGGAATTAGGACAAACACAGCATGGGCATTCTTAGCAGACAGAGAGCTGAATGGGAATACTAAGAAACAAGGTTGGTATGAAGGCTAGCTTTTCCCTTTTGCTTCATTCCATGACCATTCTTTCTGGTCAGACTCTGCAAGTCAGTGAAATGCACAGCTTATCCCTTGGTTGGAAAAGTGTTGCAGTTTTATCTGTTGGGCAACACTTGGAGAAAATTGTCTCTTTGTTTCAAACTTGATTTCTCCTAAGTAAGGGAGATGAGTCCTTGTGAATCTTGAGGCTGGAGGGCTCCTTCCCTTGGCCTGGTCTCGACTCCCTCCCATGGGGCGTAACCAGTGTTGGGTTGGCTGACTCAGAGGTTCATACGCTCTCTGGCTCTAGGTCACACTCCCTTCTACCTTTTGGAGCACCCTCAAGTGTAGAGAGGAATTGCAGTGGGAAACTACTGAGTAGGCTTCTGACACAGCAGCTAAGGGAATGTTCAAGCCAAGGAGGGCAGCTCAAGACAAGGAGAGCCTTGGGCCAGTGTGTAGGGGGGACCCAGTGGGCTCAGGGCCGGTACCAAGGCCAAGGTCAGTTATTGCACCTGGTCGTGGCCTCCTCAAAAGTGTCTTCCTTTGAAATGACATTATGAGAGTAAGCCAGCCAGTGTTAGGATCCAGGGAATTATGCCCACTTTTCTGTGTTCTGGTAATTTGCTTCATCTTTATTTTTGACATTTTTCTCTTTAATTACTGAAAAGACTTTTAAGCAATTCTTTTTTCAAATTCCATCTCTTGCCCATCAACATGAGGCCTGTTTGCTTTATACAGATAGTTTGTAGGACATGTGGCATTTATTGGTAACTTCCTTGTCCCTTCAAGGTCACAGGGATATCATTGCCTGAAAAGGTTTGGGAAACACAGCTCTGGTTTAATGCCTGCTCATTTCTTTTTTTTCCCCCTCCTATCTGTTTGGGAGTGTTCAATGCCTTGTCAGTGTAGAATGCAAATATACTAAGATTTATCTAAGTTGCCTTTGTTTAGCAACTGGCTGTTTCATTGCGACTTTAAATTTAGCCTCTTACTAATGACTATGTGCGTTTATGAGGAGAGGCTGGCTTTGCAGATAATAAAGCAGGTGTGTTTCTATGCTTAACTCCCTCATCTCATCACCCTCTACAACCTAACTTCCTTCTCATTAGCTATAGGAATCTTTGAAGACCTCCTATATCCAGGGCACTATTGAACGCTACAGAGGATTCAAAGAGGTAGAAGACACAATCTCTGCCTTCAACATGCTCGCAGTTGGGGAAATAAGCCATTAAAAAACCCCATTTATTTATTTATTGGCTGCACCAGGTCTTAGTTGCGGTACGCAGGATCTTTTGTTGCGGCGTGCAGGCTCTTCATTGCGGAGTGCGGGCTTCTCTCGTTGTAGCTCGCGGGCTCTCTAGTTGTGGCATGCGGGTTTTTCTCTCTCTAGTTGTGGCACGCAGGCTTCAGAGTGTGTGGGCTCAGTAGTTGCAGCACACGGGCTCTCTAGTTGTGGCGTGCAGGCTCACTAGTTGTGGAGCATGGGCTTAGTTGCCCCTCAGCATGTGGGATCTTAGTTCCCTGACCAGGGATTGAACCGGCATCCCCTGTATTGCAAGATGTATTCTTAACCACTGGCCCGCCAGGGAAGTCCCAAAATAAGCCATTTTGGAGCATAAGAAAGACTGTGGGCTTTGAAGTTTGACAAACTTTAGCCTCAGTTCCATAATCTGTAAAGTGGAGATAATAATCTTTACCTTGCAGAGTGGTTTTGAGATATGGAAATATTTCATGTAAAGGTTTAATCTCTAGAAGACATTATTATCATTTATTTTAAAAGGTGATATTACTAGGGTGTTTGTGGAATGCAGATCCACAGCACAAAGGAAAATCAGAGACAGAGAAGGGCTGAAAGACTCCATAGATGAAGAGGATTTTTGTTGTTGCTGTTTTTGATGCTAAGAGGAAGGATACCATGTATGTCTTCATTTATTTCTCTGTCTCACACAAGGCTGACCTGCCTCCTTTCTGAAATCTTGGCTGCTGCTTCTAATGGAGAGCCTGGAGCCTGCTGCCTCTGAGAAATGGATTGTGGCCAAGATTCTACATGTGACCCCCCCCAGGGCTCATGAAAGCTAGTCCACTAGCTCTGTGCAAGAGTGGGAGGGGAGCCAATTGCGTCTTCACTGGTATCAGTAGGGAAGAGGAGAGAGTCAGAAGAGGAGGCAAAAGGTGGCAGGGGACTCAGGCCACTGAGGCAGCTGGACAAGGGCAGGGAGTGAGCAAGAGGGAAAGAGGGGAGAGGGAGTGTGGTCCTGAGAGACAGCTGGCCTTGGCCCAAGCAACTCCACCTTCGCAGTGTTTTGGAGTCAAGCATCTTACCTCTACCTTCCTTTCTCATCTCCAGTCCAGGAGGATGGGAGAAAACCCTAGTTAAGAAAGTCCTGAGGATCAATTGCCCTGAGCACGAGGCAGCTCGGCACTCCTCACAGCTCACCATTCTTTTTCTCTGTTTTCATCCCTACATCCTTTTTTTAACCTCCTTCTACTCAATTTTCTTCCTCTTCTCTCCCAAGGGTCAAGGAGAAGAGAGGGGAGAGAAAAGAGGAAAATGGAGGGAAGGTGGCTTATGTGTGGTTATTTCTAGTTCCCCTCTGGGATCGGGGCTGCTGGGAACACTGCCCTCTTCCAGTGAATTTCCTCAGGGTCACAGAGACTAAACATCACATTTTACTGAGGCTGTCTTTATAAAAAGCCTTTTTGGTGCATTCTTGTTGAGGTCTATAGTGTTTGTTTCTCTGGTGCACAAATCTGATGGGAGAAGGCAGATCAAAAGAAGTTGGAGGGGATAGAAAAGCAAAGAACAAGAGATGCAAGGTTCTTGGTGGTGAGACAATAAAACCCTGGTTGCCTTAGTTATTGATTCCACCCCTTCTCCTCCCTCCTCTGCCATCCAGCCCAGGAAAGCTCTATGCATAGCCATGGACCTCTTAATTCTGCCTCTGCTTTCCTTCCAGAAGCCTTCTGTCAACCCTACAACTTGGAGGTAATTCCTTCCCCTGTGTTACTTTATTCCACATTGGCTTTCTTCCACTGTTGCAATTATCACACTGTATTATAATTATACTTTTGTTGCCTTTGCATCTCAGTGTACTGTGGTCTCCCTGGGGAGAGGGGCTGTGTTTTTTCTTGTTGTATCCTTTGGCATGTAGTGGATACTCTGTTGATGTATGTTGAGTGTTGAATGAATGAATTAATCCTGCCTTGTAGAGCCTGCCACCCGTTTATCCTCTTCCCCGTCTCCTGAAGCTCACCTGGCTCCGTTCCATTTCCCCAGGATACTCTCCTCTGGTGTCCAATGTGAGAATTGGTGTAGAGTTCAGCCAGCACCTGCAGAGCCTTCACCAGACACCATTCTCAGAACAAACATATGATTAAGCCATGATGAGACAGTGCCTTATCTTTGCGACCCCAAAGATGTCTGACCTCAAGAATAGAAATGAAGGATTTCTGAGGGGAAGGATGGACCTGAAAGCATCTAGTAGGAAATCTAATTCTCTAGCCACTGACAGTGGCTGCAAAGTCTCAGATCATAGAACAGGGCAGGGCAGAAATGTTCACAGCACCCACCGTCAGGTCGCAGGTGGGTTGCCAACATTCGGACTCTACAAAATCCCTTGTAAACAAGCTGAAATAAGATGATCTTCATTTTCAGTTGAGCCCAAGGTAGTAATTTCTTGGAAAGTGAAAAAGGAGGCACAACCTAACGGGATAGAGAAGGAAGAATAAGTCAATGTGAATCGGAGGGAGGAAAGTTGCTTTTTGCTGTGGTTTCTGAATAGGTGATGGTCAGAGCTGGCAGCCAGCCTAGGACGTGTCAGCAGTGCTGGAAAGGAGATGTTTTTGTTGTAAATCTTGTGTTGATTCTCTCTCCTTCTTTCCCTTTCCCCTCCCGGCAGCGTCATGTTCTCCATCGAGGAAGCCTCTTACACAGGCTCACATTTTCTGGCAAGTAAACCTGAGCTGCCTCCCCAGAGCACTGTACTTCTATTAGGGCCGGCATCACATTCTGACTTAGAGGAGTTGTGGGTGTAGCTGTCTTCTTCTCTCAAAGCAAGCATGTCGCAATTTCTCACTCATCTACCTTGTTATATCAGTGCTTGCAGACAACTTTCCTCACTGTTAAGGACTCTCTAAATATTTTTACTTCCTTGAATTAAATTTGCCTTTTGGCTAAAGTGCCACGTGGACAGGGACAGTCACCAAGTTCAAGAGTAGTTTTGGCTTCCCAGTCGGAAAAAGTTGTCTTATACCAGGTATCCTACATGGGCCTTCCTACCACTCATTCCCAAGACAACTTCTCAGGTGCATCTTTGCCTCTCCAATTGCCCATATTTTTCTGCCATTGCCAAAGCCCCATGGTCTCAGCTGGTTTTTCTCTCTTTTGGGCCATTCCCTCTCACTTCATCCTGTGGTATTCTTTGTACCTAAAAGTCCCCTAAGACTGGGCCCAGAGCAAGTAATGGTCCCCACAGAGTCCCTTTCTTTAATACACTTCATAGAGAAGTGACAACCCCTCTTACTGCTTTTCTTTGGGGAGACAGACTGGGACAAAAACGAGTCAAGGAATCATAAAAAGCTGGCCTTAATTCCTTGTAAGTCAAAGACTGGAAACCCTAGTGGAATTACACTCTGTTCTTATTCATAAGGGTGAGACACTCTCAACTCCCCTGTCCTAACCCCCCTTATAAGTGTAGGCTGGAGGACAAAACTGAGGTGGAGCAGTGAATAAGAGTTGACATTTTTTGAGAACTTACTGAATACCAAGCATTAAACCAAGTTCTTTACCTATTATTTTGTTTATTCTTTTCACTAACCCTATGAGGTATTATTGTAGTCTCATTTTAACAATGCAGAAACTGAGCCTCACAGAGGTTAAGTTGCATGTTCAAGACACTCCAGCTATAAAGTGTTGGGATAGGGTTTATATCTTGCTCCCAAACAATAGTATTAACTAATAGTCACCTCTTAATAGATGTCTTCTAAACTCCAGTGAGGAGTTTGCATCTTTGAGGATATCAGACTGAGTAAACATCCATTTTACTTCTTCTGAAAGGAATAAACTATTACAGTCTATTTCTTTATTGCTGGTCTAACAGGAAACATTCTGGTTCACTACTTATAAACCAGTTCTTAGAACTAGGACCTTAAACCTTGACTTGGTACAGGAAATTATGGGTTTTGCATGCTCAGGAAGCAGTGACTAGAATAAAATATTTGGCAAGTTTCATACTCTGATTGAGAACTGGGGAGGTGGGGAAAATAGCTGAACATCTTTCCATTCTGCTAAATATTTCTCTGCCATGTGATTTTTAATGGCTGCATCGTATTCTATTGCATGATGTACCACAATTTAGTTACATGAAATCTGGGCAGTGGGGGAGTTATTTAAAGCAGGAGTAATTTTAAAAAAGAGAATTTGAGGATTAGGTATACAACAACCAGATCTTTTTTTTTTTTAACATCTTTATTGGAGTATAATTGCTTTACAATGGTGTGTTGGTTTCTGCTTTATAACAAAGTGAATCAGCTATACATATACATATATCCCCATGTCTCTTCCCTCTTGCCTCTCCCTCCCTCCCACCCTCCCTATCCCACCCCTCTAGGTGGTCACAAAGCACCGAGCTGATCTCCCTGTAATAGCCAGATTTTTAAGCTTTATAGGTTTGCTTGGGACTAGCGCTGTCCAGAGAAGGTAACCTACATGCTGTGTGATTTTCCAGGTAGTAAGGGGAGGGGCAATCCTTTGTAGTCTAGCTTCATCCCAGCCACCTCTATAAAGATCATCCAGTTCAATCCTGGAGTCTTAGAGAAGGTCAAAGATTCAAGTTCCAGTTCTTCTAAACCATCTACAGAAAACAAAATCCAGTCTTCTTAATCCAATGGATCAGACTAATTTGTAGTTCAGATCCACAGAAACCTTTATTAAGTGAAAGAAGATAGAAACTTAAATATCTTAATTGGGTGCCAGTCATGGGAAGAATATCCATAATGTGGTTCTCTGTCTTGGCTACATCTGAAAGAATAGCATGTTCTGAAAAGAAACACAGGGGGAATTAATCTGATCTTACCGACTGGCTAAGGATCAAAATGTTAAGAGAAGCATAAGAGATCATCTTTCCAAAGCAGGAGGGGTCTACAAATATCAGATAGCCTGAATTAAGTCATCAATCAGAGTCATGTCCTAGAATTGTACCCGTGTACCTGGACAAACCATTTCCTGTTTTGTTTCAGGTCCAAGATAATAGATTCTTACAGTGGAGAGAGACATTTGGAGACATTTAATCTGGGCTCCTCTTTCACACTGGACAATAAGGGTGGAATCTTTCAAGCAAAGGAGGGTGGGATACTAAGATGGGAAAGGGGATAATGTACCCTCTAGCTTAGTTAGGTCAGGGATCAAGTCTTCACACCATCAACTCCTTAGCACCTAGCATAGCACCTGCCATAGAGTAGTAGATAATTAATGCATATTTTGAGTATTAATAAAAGAATTAGAGGTTGAAGTAGAATTGTGGGTTGTCCACTGCCATACTTGGTACTTCAACGGAATGTGTAGAATGTGTGGCAAAGGGTATGGAGTCACCCTTTTCTCTGGGATTGGATCTAGGCCCTCCTCAGCTTCTTAGCTTTATGTGTCAGGAATTTCCCAGGAAATCATTATACTTCAGTCTTCTCAGGAATAGAAGTGACTAAGAAGGGATGGTGTGTAACTAGAAATTTAAGAGAAAGGCTGGGTGGGTGGGAGGGAAGAGTGCTGACTTGACTCTGTAGTGGCAGGGACCCCTACCCCTCAGTAATACTCTGAGCTGTGGGGAGAAGCTGGGGGGGGCTATATTGGTGGTTATAGAATAAGAGATGACCTGGTTGACTTTGATTATTGACCAACCTATTATGATGGAATGGCTGGGGACCACAAATTTAGATGGAAATAATTCCATTTGCAATAAGTGAACCTAATCCTTACATATTTGTCTTCTTTCTGGGAAGATGGAAAGCTCTTCGTCAGAACAAAGATATCCTGGTGGAGATACATGCTGAATAGAAATCAGATTCATGACTTTTGGTTCCTGCTTTTTGTCGGACTAGCCTTCGAAAAGTCAAAAGAGCTAGAGAAAAGAGGGTCTCTATTTCCCTTCCATAAAGCCAGGTTGGCCCGTATTTATATTCCTCCTCTTATACAATTAGTGTGGAGTCCAGGGTCAGGAGATCTCTTCTGTAATAAGCTGTCACCAGAAGGCTTTATTATGTTGAGGAAAAAGAGAAAAACCCCTGCAAATGATAGCACTTGAAATAAGAGCACACTTTCTGGGTAACTGAATGGTAGGAGACTCAGCATTTTAAGAAATTATTTCTGATCTAGTCTATCATTTAGCTATGGCGCTTCCTCCTCAAGCTATTAATAACTCAAATAATACATGTTAATTCACAAGGGGACTCAGGGGTTTACAGAATGCCCAGACACACAAGCATCAGAAGTGCCTCCAGACCCAGCAAGAAGCCATTTCTCAGATGTTACTCTTGGCTGGGAAGGGTGAGGAGGAAGTGGTGGCCTTGCCACAGTGTGATCTGCAGTGAAAAGTGGAGTGAGCATGAGTCACTCCAGACCCTATCTGCACCTCATCTGGCACCTTGCTTGTGAAGATGCATGCTGTATAATGGTTCAGAGCACAGCTTTGGAGCCAGATAGCCTGGACAAGTTACCCGACTGTTCTGTCTCTCAGTTCCCTCATCTGTTAAATAAATCAGGGGCGGGAGGGATAATAGCACTTATCTCATTGGGTTGTTGTGACAGTTAGATAAACTAATACTTGTTAAACACTTACCACAATGCCTGGCACATTTTATAAGTAATCAGTAAGTGTTTATTATTATTATAAAATATAGGCTTATACCTTCAGTTCAGGCTTCTGAGTTTCCAATCTGAGAAAGTTGGTAAGACAACTATTTCCCAGAGTGACAGGCAATTTGATTTGTGATAATAGAAACCAAGGATAACAGTAGGTGAACACCTACTGTTCACATGTTATCAAATGTTAAGAGAAGCATAAGAGATCATCTTTCCAAAGCAGGAGGGGTCTACAAATATCAGATAGCCTGACATGACACCTTATTCTAGCCAGACAATCCAATATCCTTCCCTGGCATACTTTTCTTCTGAGAAGGAAATCCAAGTAAATAGAGCTTCATTTTCTTCTCCTGACCCTACATACTTCCTATGGTAGGTATCAACTTCATTTAATGAAAAGTTTTGTTGCAAGAGGGAAAACAGGCAGAGTAAACAACCCTAATAATCCATTATTTTTGTTAAAGAGTTTTTTGATGTGGACCATTTTTAAAGTCTTTATTGAATTTGTTACAATATCGCTTCTGTTTTATTTTTGGTTTTTTGGCCGCGAGGCATGTGGGATCCCCCACCAGGGATCGAACCCGCACCCCCTGCCCTGGAAGGTGATGTCTTAACCACTGGACCATCAGGGAAGTCCTAGTACACGTACTTTTGATTCACACATCTTAATAGTAACGGACAACGTAGAGTCATATTGAATTCTTATTATTTACCACTTATACTGTGAATAAAATGTTGTTTCTAACACTGGTGCTCCATTATTTCCCATTTCTCCCCACTGCAAGAATTGTTATCTATATTTAAGCACATTTTGATAAACTTTTATTGAATAATTTTCCATGTGCCAGGCACTGTGCTAGACTTGAATAGGACAATGTCTTTTCCTTCAAAAAGGAGGGGAGGGAAACATATATCTCCAAAACCAGTACTAGGTTATAATATTGTATATATGAAGATTTGGGGGGGCCACAACTTTGGAATAATTGGTAATTTCCTGTAGCAGTGCATGTTAATAAAATCCTCATTTGTTTTAGCCAGAGAAAGATCCCAAGATCATTCATGCTGAAATGACCCAAGAACCAAGCCTCATTTCAAGGCTTCAGTCAGCTTTCTCACAGACTAAATCAATAAGAAATGTGGAGCAGCTCTATTTACAATAGCCAGGACATGGAAGCAACCTAAATGTCCATCAACAGAGGAATGGATAAAGAAGATATGGTACATATATACAATGGAATATTAGCCATAAAAAGGAATGAAATTGGGTCATTTGTAGAGATGCGGATGGCCCTAGAGAATGTCATACAGAGTGAAGTATGTCAGAAAGAGAAAAGCAAATATCGTATAATAACGCATATATGTAGAACCTAGAAAAATGATACAGATGATTTTATTTGTAAAGCAGAAACAGAGACACGGACGTAGAGAACAAATGTATGGATACCAGGGGGGAAAGGGTGGGGTGGTAGGAATTGGGAGACTGGGATTGACATATATACATTATTGATACTATGTATAAAATAGACAACTGATGGGAACATACTGTATAGCACAGGGAACTCTACCTAATGCACTGTGGTGACCTAAATGGGAGGGAAGCCCAAAACAGAGGTGATATCTGTATGTGTATGGCTGATTCCTTTTGTTGTGCAGTGGAGGCTAGCACAACACTGTAAAGCAACCATACGCCAATAAAAATTTAAAAAAGAAAAGAAAAAGAAATGTGGGACAACCTGAGAGCCTTCGAACAATAAGGACATTATATGAATGAGAATAAACCTTAAGCTTTGCATGGCTGACTCAAGGTTTTCCAACTGATTTGCCAACAGAATTGAGTTTAGATTCCGTATTGTGCACTGCTTCATAGTAAATGATGCAACCCATTTCATCATTTAGTAATCGCCTATGAACTAGTTTCCTTCCTAACATAGGAAGGATGCCTTCTTGGTCCAGTTTAGGGTTTCTCTCTAACAGTATTGTTCTCCATTTTTATCTGGTCTCCTGGCGTTCTAGGCTCCTGACCACTAAGACAGAGCAAAACTGGAACTAGTTGGATAATGCTACCAGTGGGTCAGAGCCCAGTGAGTTAGTACAGTGCTGGAGGCTTTCCCTAATGATCTTTTTCGCCAGCTTCAATTGATGCTGCAGTATCAAGAGAGAACTGGCAGGTCCAACTCTCAAGTCCCAGATTTTCTCCAGAACTTGACTGTATGCCTACTGGAGAGTTCCTTCTAGATAACCCACAAGCCCTCAAACTCAGTTCATTATATTTATTCCCCAAATCTGTTTCTCATCCTGTGTGATCCAGGAATGACAAATAGTCATCTAGTTGCCAGGGCTAGAAATCTGAGAACCATCCTTGTCTCACTCACCACCACTGTCCAATAAGTCACTAAGTCATTTGCATCTCTGAGTATCTCTTGAATCTGTCCTGGCCTCTTCATACCAAGTGACTTTCAATATCACAGGAGTAGGGGAGCATTGGCAGAAATTATGCTGGGAGTTAGTGGTGGCGGGGAGGGGAGGATAATTTCTTTTCCTGGAGCTGCCACTCCTAGCCTCACCTCACATCTAAATTAATGTAATAGTCTCAATGTTGTCTTCCTCCAATCCATCTCCAAATTGCAGCCCAAGTAATGTTTCGAAAATGCATCTCTTACGTAAGAATCGTTAGGAATCTTTTGAAAAAAGTGTAATGCAGGGCAGGGAGCACTTTGTCATAGCAGATAATAAAACAGTTTTAGCACTAGTACATGAATTTGAAGATAAATCAATGGAACAACTAAGAAAGTCTGGAAATAAATTCAAGAATATATGGGCATGATTAATATAGATAAAGATGGTACCTCAAATCAGTGGGGGAAAATGAGGATAGTTAATAGTTGTTCTTGCTTCCTAGCTTCCACTGCCAGATTTTTCTTTGTCTGTTTGCCATGGTCACACCTGAAGTGGTGTATGAGCATTATGTGTTCCTTGAGGCCTACATGGTTTTCCTAGTCTGTTTCTTGGGGTCAGGGTACAACTTCTGCTCACAGCACATTAGTAAGAATGTCACCATATCTAGCTGCAAAGGAAGCTGGAAATGTAGCTGCTAACTGAGTGGCCATGTGCCCAGAAAGAAGGAAAGAATGGATCTAGGGGGACAATAGCATTCCGCCTCCTTCAATCGTTCCATAAATATCATTTCAACACCTACTACTTGCCAAGCATATTCTAGGCATTAGGGATACAGCGAAGAAAGCAAGCAAAAGATCCATGCCCTCATGTCTACCTTCAGTGGCAGAGCAGGAGTGGGATGGGGTGAGGGCACACCAAAAATAGTATAAAATATATCTATCTATCTTATCTCAGATGATAGTAAGGTAAATAGCCAAAAATAAAGCAGAGAAGCCATATGGGGAGTTCAGGGAAACAGGGGTGGCTTGTTGCAATTTTAAGTATGCTAGTAAGGAAAGCCTCCTCTGAGCAGGTGACGTTGGAGCAAAGCCCTGAAGGTGAGGGAGTGATCTGTGCAGATCTACGTGGGAGAAGAGCCATCAGGGAGTGGTATGAGGATGTGCAAACACCCCAGGCAGGGTGATGCTTAGAGCATTTGAAGAAGAAAAAGGAGATCTGTGCTGCTGGAGCAGGACAAGCTAGGGGGAGAATAGTAGGAAATGAGGTCAGAGGGATATCAGTGGGGAGGCTTGAGGAGGGGGTAGCAGTTTATGTGGAGCCTTGAAGGCCATTGTCACAACTTTGGGTTTTACTCTAAGTGGGGAAGAGGCCACTGGAGAGTCTTGAGCCAAGCACTGTTGTGCTCTGACTTATATTGAAAAGCTACTATTATGCAACTAGCTTATGAGAGGCCAAGGATAGAAGTTAGCAGGTGATTGCAATAATATAGGAGCGAGATGATGGTGGCCAAGACCATAGTAGTGGTGAGGGTGGTGGGAAGGGATCACGGTCTGTGCATTCAACCAACTATATATATATATATATAAAAGCATCTTTACTGGAGTATAATTGATTCACAATGGTGTGTTAGTTTCCGCTTTATAACAAAGTGAATCAGCTATACATATACATATATCCCCATATCCCCTCCCTCTTGGGTCTCCCTCCCACCCTCCCTATCCCACCCCTCTAGGTGGTCACAGAGCACCGAGCTGATCTCCTTGTGCTACGTGGCTGCTTCCCACTAGCTATCTATTTTACATTTGGTAGTGTATATATGTCCATGCCACTCCCTTACTTCGTCCCAGCTTACCCTTCCCCCTCCCCATGTCCTCAAGTCCATTCTCTACATCTGCATCTTTATTCCTATCCTGCCCCTAGGTTCTTCAGAACCTTTTTTTTGATCCCATACATATGTGTTAGCATACGGTATTTGTTTTTCTCTTTCTGACTTACTTCACTCTGTATGACAGACTCTAGGTCCATCCACCTCACTACAAATAGCTCAATTTCATTTCTTTTTATGGCTGAGTAATATTCCATTGTATATATGTGCCACATCTTCTTTATCCATTCATCTGTTGATGGACACTTAGGTTGCTTCCATGTCCTGGCTATTGTAAATAGAGCTGCATGAACATTGTAGTACATGACCCTTTCTGAATTATGGTTTTCTCAGGGTATATGCCCAGTAGTGGGATTGCTGGGTCGTATGGTAGTTCTATTTTTAGTTTTTTAAGGAACCTCCATACTGTTCTCCATGGTGGCTGTATCAATTTACATTCCCACCAACAGTGCAAGAGGGTTCCCTTTTCTCCACACCCTCTGCAGCATTTATTGTTTGTAGATATTTTGATGATGGCCATTCTGACCGGTGTGAGATGACATCTCATTGTAGTTTTGATTTGCATTTCTCTAATGATTAGTGATGTTGAGCATTCTTTCATGTGTTTGTTGGCAATCTGTATATCTTCTTTGGAGAAATGTCTATTTAGGTCTTCTGCCAATTTTTGGATTGGGTTGTTTGTTTTTTGATATTGAGTGCATGAGCTGCTTGTAAATTTTGGAGATTAATCCTTTGTCAGTTGCTTCATCCGCAAATATTTTGTCCCATTTTGAGTGCTGTCTTTTTGTCTTATGTTTTCCTTTCAACTATATTTTCAAGTCAATTCATATACAAGGTCCCTCCCACCCCCCACCTATGTGCAGGTATTCTAAATGAATGAATGAAGGAGTGAATAAACAAGCAACACATTAAAAATTTTATATCTGAAAGTGTTGCTCCTCTCTTTAGAATTCTCCATCGTCTACTGGCCTTGGCATATAAGACCTCCAAGATCTAGTCTCACCTATGTTGCCAGCTTTATTTTTTTCACTCACCTCCTCCTCATTTGGATGCCAAACCGCTCCCTTTCCCTCTACTAACCTCTTCCTTTCTCCACCAGAAACCTCTCTGTGTCATTCGATTCTATCACTTTCACAGGCAGGGACCATCTTCTCATCATTATTTGCCCAGCATAAGCCTCGGTTCCTGGTGCATAGAAGGTACTGAGTGAAATTTGTTAGACTAAACTAATTTTCTAGCTCTCAGCATGCCCACTTATTTCCTTGCTCCCTTATCTCCTTCCTGTACTCTATTTTTATTCTCTTTGTTATTTTTTCCTTTTCTCAAAAATGAATGCAGGGTGGCGCAGTGGTTAAGAATCCACCTGCCAATGCAGGGGACATGGGTTTGAGCGCTGGTCAGGGAAGATCCCACATGCCGCAGAGCAACTAAGCCCATGCGCCACAACTACTGAGACTGTGCTCTAGAGGTAGCGATCCACAAATAGTGAGCCCACGTGCCACAACTACTGAAGCCGACGCACCTAGAGCCTGTACGCCACAACAAGAGAAGCCACCGCAATGAGAAGCCCACGCACTGCAACGAAGAGTAGCCCCCGCTCACCGCAACTGAAGAAAGCCCGCGTTCAGCAATGAAGACCCAGTGCAGCCAAAAATAAATAAATAAATAAATTTATTTTAAAAAATGAATGCAAATACAAATGAGCTCAGTCAGGCCAGACACAAAAATTATCAACTGTTGGGAAGGTAAAATATACCCACTTATATTTCTCCCCTTTAAAAAAATTTACATCCGGGAGACCTGGGTTCAAACTCTTACTTGCTAGGTTTGTGACTTTGGACAAATTACTTAACTTTTAGGTTTCCATCCTTTTATCTGCAAAACAGGGACAATGATGCTTATCTTTTAGGTTTGTTTGCAGATTGAATAAGTTATATGTATATATATGTATATATGAAGCAGGGTGTCTTCATTTGAGTGTCAGAAAAAGCTTTATAGAAATAGGAGGTATTATTAATTTCCTTCCTTTATAGATGAGGCTCGAATTCATATGTCCATAAGTGAGAGAACCAGATTAGACTTCAGACTTTTGCTTCTTAATCTGATGCTTTTCCTATTTTACCATCTCCCCCGCTTTGACTCCAGGCTTATCAAAAATCGGTGTCTAGTTGAGAAATTCTCAGTATGGATGATACCCTGGACTTCTGGGGTAGGCTGTTAGGAATTTACCTAAGTAGAATTCTCAAATGACTGCAAATTAATAAACATAATTAATGAGCTCCTTGCTATTTGCCCAGCACTACTATAGTTGCTTTAAGGACCACAGGTCAATGTGAAATCACGTTCCATGCCCTCAATGAGAAGATTGCACTGACAATTCCGACATCTATAAAGTGACAGTGAATGTGACAAGCCTGAATACACAAGGTGATGAGAGTCATGTAAATGCTCTAAGACCTGCTGTTCCAAGGAGCTGAATGAATGGGGGAAAGTGAGGCTGGGCTTCCTGAAGAGGGGGACACAAAAACCGCATCCAGGGGAATGTATAGGATCTGGCTAGGCAGGGACAAAGGAGGGGCTAGGCAGGACAAAGAGATGAAAGGAGAAGTGGCGAAGCAGCAGCTCTGCCAAACTTCTGTTTTTCAAGCCCTTGATGTAACGGCAGTTATCACGGTTTAAAAATAACTGGAAGACACGGGTGTCAGCAGCAATGGATTCTGTTAGACAGCCAGGTTAAAAGGTTAGAGCCTGCAGGCCTGCCCAAGGTTTGCCCCAAAAGACTGCCTTGTCTGGACCCCACCTCAACAGGGTTCTGCATATCCTCTGTCCGCTTTTCTGCCTGGGGGGCTGAGAATAGAGAGAGGAAGGGCTGAGAATAGAGAGAGGAAGGGCATATGCTCTGAGAGGGAGGTCAGAAAAGCCAGGGGACAGAGAAAGAGAGACGCTGGCCCAGCTGCAGAAAGAAGCAATCACTCATAGATGGCAGTTTGTCAGGCTGGGAGCTGAGCTGGGTCAGCCACGTCCTACTGAGAGGGAGAGGGAGGAAGTGGAAGGGGGGGCTTGTGTAAAGAGTGGCTAAGGCCAGCCTCTGCAGGCAGCCCTCTCCTGGTGCTGTCACCGGGGACCTGGGATGGCTAAGCTGTTTTAGGGAAGCAGTGAGCGGGGCTTCAGTGACAGTCTGAACGTGCATTAGGGCATTCCAACAAAGACCAAGGAGAACGAGATCATCCCTGACTGAGGAGGAGGGATGCACTTCTCACACTCCAACGCCAATATGAAATTCAAACAGATTTTTTTTTAAAAAAAAACCAAACACTTAAAATAGTCATGAACTGCTGCAGGACCCTCTTATATGTTATTGGTAGGATTTTATGTTGGTATGATAGTTTCAGCAGGCATGTTGGAATAATGGATATAGTCTTTGACCTAACTATTCCAGTTTTAGGGATTTATTCTAAGGAAGTAATCATGGATGTGGACAAAGATTTATTGAAGCATTATTCACAAGATTTACTGAAGCATTATTTTTGAAATAGTGAAAAATTGCAGGCAAACTAAGTGCTTAAGAATAGGGACTTGATTAAAAAAGTTACAGGAAGTTCCTATGAGGAAGTACACTGCAAACATAAAAAATGATGCTATAGAGCAGGAATCTACAAGTTGCTGCCCATGGGCCAAATCTGGTGAGCTGTTTGATTTTTTATGGCCCTTGAGCTAGGAACGGTCTTACATTTTAACTGGTTGTATAAGCACTCATATAATAGCGTCAGTTTTGCCTCTTGGTCTGCAAAGCTTAAAATAGTATGTAAGCCCTTAAGAAAAAGTTTGCTGACCACTGCCATAGAAGAATATTTAATGAGATGCAAAATTTTCACTTTATACATAGTTATGTGAGCATATAGTGTTAGTCTAAGTTATCTATTGCTGTATAACAAGCTATTCCAGAATATAGCAGCTTAAGGCCACAGCCATTTTATCTGTGGGTCAGGAATTTGGACAGAACAGAGCAAGGATGTCTGGGGCCTCCAAGGGATTGTCTCAATGATTGGGGGCTGGCTTGGGATGATTCTTCAGGGAACATATGTCTTAGTTCTCTGTTCATGTCTGTGATTGGACTCACTGATTCTTCTCCATGTAGCCTCTCACTGCATGGTGGGCTGAGGGTAGTTGGGTTTCTTACATAGCAACTAGTTCCCCCAGAGCAAAAGCAAAAGCTGCCGGAGCTGCTAAGGCTGGGCATATTTTCACTCTGCTGCATTCCATTGATCAAAGATTGTCACAAGAGCAGCCTAGATTTAAGGAGTTGGGAGAATGTGCTCTACCTTTTGATGGGAGGAGCAGCATACGTACACAGGGTGGGAGCAATTGTAGCAGCTGTCTTTAGTGACTATCACAGTGTGTGAAAAACAGTAAATATGCATAGATACATACCTACATTCATTGGCTTCTAGTGGTGACCTTGAGAACAACTTTCAGGGCATACTAACATGTAAAAAGAACAGCCTTACAATTTTAGACATCTGTAGTAGAGGTCTGACATATTCATGCTTACCCATCATCTTTTTAACAACACTTTTAAATTTGGGTAAATGATCTAATGTATAAGGTGTAAATCAAATTTCCCACCTTGCAGTTAGGATGCAAGCATGTGAGTGTAACGCAAAACAAAACAAAATAAAACAAACACATTTCCTAATCTTGAGCAGCTCTGGAGTCAGACTATCTGAGTTCAAATCTCAACTCTGACACTTACAGTCTGTGACTTTAGACTGTTTATATAATCTTTATATGCCTCAGTTCCCTCATCTATAAAAAGGAATAATTATAGAGCCAATCTTCGAGGGTTGCCATGAGGCTTAAGTGAGTTAATTCTTATAAAGAGCTTAGAACAGTGCCCAGCACATAGTGAGTGATTAATAAGAGTTAGGGTAGGGCCTGGGCTCTGCCAATCAGACATGAACATAAAACTTCAGTTCAGATGTGAACAACCTGAGACAGCAGCCAGCTCTGTGTGAAGCTCAGAGTTGTTGGCACAGGCAGGGGGAAAAGTGTCTAGTTTTTCCCCTGGTCACAAGATCAAAGTGGCATTGATGTTAGTAGCAGTCATCAAGTTCCAGGGATTTATACTTAGCAGGTAGTTTCTCCATTGGATCAGTTCTGTGTGGTTTTGGGCATTATTCCTGGAAGCTTCAACTCTAATCTGTTTCTCCAGCTAGTTCAATGATTCTGTGAGCTAAAATTTCTTTTAATAAATTCTTTTGTTCCCCTTAAATTATGCCAAGCGGATTCTGTTGTTTGCAGTCAAGAACTGTGCCTGATTTAATTTTGACATGGTTTCAGGGATGTCAGGGAAGATCTCCTGGGCTATTTTTCACATCTGATATTCTGGGGTCGGGGGATATTCCTTAAAAGGATTTTCTTATACATTGCATGTCAATGCATGCCAATCCTGGAAGAGAGCTATCACACATAAAGTTTTTGGTTATTGTTATTGTGTAACGTGCCCTGTATGGAACTAGGTGGGAGCTAACCTGAATTCCTGCCTGAGCATCATGAGCCTGGAATCAGATCTGGTTCGATTTACTCCTCCCTAGTTCTCCAGGACTTGGCAAAATGACATGGCTTTGTCTTATCGCATTTCCAGAGTAACCTGATAATGACCAGAATTTCTTTTTATCTTAGAATGTTTTGCATTCTTTCCCTTGGGTGACACATCCAATTTATATAATTTTTTGTATTTGTCTGCTCCATTTAGACTAAACAAGTGAGTAGAGCCAAGACATACCTTTGATGGTATGATTTGGAGCATACCCACACCCATCTGGAAAGCTTTCAGTAGTCATTGGCAGGTCTTGTCAAAAGATGCCAAGAACCCAGAAGAAGGAAACACAACCATTTGCAGGCTAGAGGTAAAGCTTGAGTGGCAAACTGAGTCTACCATTGATTACATGTGTAATAGTTGTGGTGAGGGGAGGCTGAAAGTGGGAGAAGATGGTAAAACATTTAAATGGGAGGGGAACTTTTGTCTTGGAGAGATGGGGAAATTGAATAAATCGAATGTAACACCTTTGAGCTAAGCAGGAATGCATTACCAATGCTCGTGATGCTGCAAGAATCATGACATCAGTATAATTTCTTAAGATTCCATGAGGCAAAATACTGCCATCTCTATAGTATTCCAGGAATACTCAGAGGGGCTCATGGTGTCAGTAATGATGACTGATAACTTATCTCAGAAAGATGAGTCTATCAGGCCCTCTTAAGATGTTCGCTGACTGCAAGATGGTATTCGCCCTGTGGATGGGGCACTTACGCAGCCAACGTATCAGAGGGAGTATTGACTGGGGTGTGAGTTAGGGACAATGAGGGGTGGGTTGAGGAAGGGCAAACACAGCACTACAGGGAATGAGAAGAGCCACTAAAAATAATATAAGAGATTGTTGGAGATAAATCTCACATATTCATACATTTTATTAAGATCACCCCTGCTCAAATATTTCACAGAGGTCTGTGTGGTTTTTCTGTCTTCTTCCAGTTGAGAGTATCTCTGTGGAACTTTGCTTCAAAGTGAGAAGAATAGAGACCAAGAAATCAGAAGTTCAGAACCTGAGTTCTCAGATTAATTTTTTATTATCTATGTGTCCTCGAGCCTGTTGGTTCATTTTGTTATGTGAAAAAAGTCACATCTGCAAAATAAGAAAATAATACTCATCTTACACCTGGGACTATTCTGATTACGAACTGGATATGAAATGATATTGGAGAGTTATTATTAATTTTGTTATGTGTGAGAGGTTAAATCCCATGTTGCTTATCTAAAATACTTTAGTAAGAAAAAAGATGTAGATATATACCCACATGTTCATATTGTGGAATCCAGGAGATGGATATTCAGGTTATTAACACTATTCTATCTACTTCTCTGTATGTTTTTAATTTTCATAATTAAAAGTTAGAAAAAATATCCTTTATGCTTATTTCATAGGATTGTTGTGAGGATCAAATGAGAAAATGGATGGAAAGTGTTTTATAAATGGTGAAGGGCTAAACAAGTGTGCGTTGTAGTTCTTTTCATTGTTCTCAGGAATAATAAAAACTTAATCCAGCTTTGCCTATGTTTAGGTGAGTGCTCTTGGTTTCTCTTTCCTACTTTCCTCACCTGGGTAATAAGACCAAAGACTTCACCTATTCCAGGGACTCAAGGGAACATTTTCTTTCCTTCTTTCCTTTTTTTTTCTTTAAACACCTTTATTGGAGTATAATTTCTTTACGATGATGTGTTAGTTTCTGCTGTAAAACAAAGTGCATAAGCTATATATATACATATATCTCCATATCCCCTCCCTCTTGAGTCTCCCTCCCACCCTCCCTATCCCACCCCTCTAGGTGGTCACAAATCACCGAGCTGATCTCCCTGTGCTACGTGGCTGCTCCCCCTAGCTATCTATTTTACATTTGGTAGTGTATATATGTGCATGCCACTCTCTCACTTCATCCCAGCTTACCCTTCCCCCTCCCCGTGTCCCCAAGTCCATTCTCTACGTCTGCATCTTTATTCCTGTCCTGCCCCTAGGTTCTTCAGAACCTTTTATTTATTTATTTTTAGATTCCATATATATGTGTTAGCATACAGTATTTGTTTTTCTCTTTCTGACCTACTTCACTCTATGACAGTCTCTAGGTCCATCCACCTCACTAAAAATAACTCAATTTCTTTCGTTTTATGGCTGAGTAATATTCCATTGTATATATGTGCACATCTTTATCCATTCCTCTGTTGATGGACACTTAGGTTGCTTCCATGTCCTGGCTATTGTAAATAGAGATGCAGTGGACATTGTAGTACATGACTCTTTTGGAATTTTGTTTTCTCAGGGTATATGCCCAGTAGTGGGATTGCTGGGTCGTATGGTAGTTCTATTTTTAGTTTTTTAAGGAACCTCCATACTGTTCTCCATAGTAGCTGTATGAATTTACATTCCCACCAACAGTTCAAGAGGGTTCCCTTTTCTCCACACCCTCTCCAGCATTTATTGTTTGTAGATATTTTGATGATGGGCATTCTGACCGGTGTGAGGTGATACATCATTGTAGTTTTGATTTACATTTCTCTTATGATTAGTGACATCGAGCATCCTTTCATGTGTTTGTTGGCAATCGGTATATCTTATATGGAGAAATATCTGTTTAGATTTTCTGCCCATTTTTGTATTGGGTTGTTTGTTTTTATGATATTGAGCTTCATGAGCTGCTTATATATTTTGGAGATTAATCCTTTGTCTTTTGTTTTATTTGCAAATATTTTCTCCCATTCTGAGGGTTGTCTTTTTGTCTTGTTTATGGTTTCCTAGCTGTGCAAAAGCTTTTAAGTTTCATTAGGTCCCATTTGTTTATTTTTGTTTTAATTTTTATTAAAAATAGGAGGTGGGTCACAAAAGATGTTGCTGTGATTTATGTCAAAGAGTGTTCGGCCTACGTTTTCCTCTAAGAGTTTTAAAGTGTCTGGCCTTACATTTAGGTCTTTAATCCATTTTGAATTTATTTTTGTGTGTGGTGTTAGGGAGTGTTCTAATTTCATTCTTTTACATGTAGCTGTCCAGTTTTCCCAGCACCACTTATTGAGGGGGCTGTCTTTTCTCCATTGTATATTCTTACCTCCTTTATCAAAGATAAGGTGAACATATGTCTGTGGGTATATCTCTGGGCTTTCTATCCTGTTCCACTGATCTATATTTCTGTTTTTGTGCCAGTACCATACTGTCTTGATTACTGTAGCTTTGTAGTATAGTGTGAAGTCAGGGAGCCTGATTCCTCCAGCTCCGTTTTTCTTTCTCAAGATTGCTTTGCCTATTCGGGGTCTTTTCTGTTTTCATACAAATTATGAAATTTTTTGTTCTAGTTCTGTGAAAAATGCCATTGGTAGTTTGACAGGGATTGCATTGAATGTGTAGATCCCTTTGGGTAGTATAATCATTTTCACAATGTTGATTCTTCTAGTCCAAGAACATGGTATATCTTTCCATCCGTTTGTGTTTTCTTTGATTTTTTTCATCAGTGTCTTATAGTTTTCTGCATACAGGTCTTTTGTCTCCTTAGGTAGGTTTATTCCTAGGTATTTTATTCTTTTTGTTGCAGTGGTAAATGGGAGTGTTTCCTTAATTTCTCTTTCAGATATTTCATCAGTAGTGTATAGGAATGCAAGAGATTTCTGTGCATTACTTTTGTATCCTGTTACTTTACCAAATTCATTGTTTAGCTCTAGTAGTTTTCTGGTAGCATCTTTAGGATTCTCTATGTATAGTATCATGTCATCGGCAAACAGTGACAGTTTTCTTCTCCAATTTGGATTCCTTTTATTTCTTTTTCTTCTCTGATTGCTGTGGCTAAAACTTCCAAAACTATGTTGAATAATAGTGGTGAGAGTGGGCAACCTTGTTTTGTTTCTGATCTTAGTGGAAATAGTTTCAGTTTTTCACCATTGAGAATGATGTTGGTTGTGGGTTTGTCATATATGGCCTTTACTATGCTGAGGTAAGTTCCCTCTATGCCAACTTTTGTAGGGTTTTTATCATAAATGGGTGTTGAATTTTGTCAAAAGCTTTTTCTGCATCTATTGAGATGATCATATGGTTTTTATTCTTCAGTTTGTTAATATGGTGTATCACATTGATTGATTTGCATATATTGTAGAATCCTTGCAGTCCTGGGATAAACCTCACTTGATCATGTTGTATGATCCTTGTAATGTGCTGTTGGATTCTGTTTGCTAGTATTTTGTTGAGGATTTTTGCATCTATGTTCATCAGTGATATTGGCCTGTAGTTTTGTTTCTTTGTGACATATTTGTCTGGTTTTCGTATCAGGGTGATGGTGGCCTCATAGAATGAGTTTGGGAGTGTTCCTCCCTCTGCTATATTTTGGAAGAGTTTGAGAAGGATAGGTATTAGCTCTTCTCTAAATGTTTGATAGAATTCGCTTGTGAAGCCATCTGGTCCTGGGCTTTTGTTTGTTGGAAGATTTTTAATCACAGTTTCAATTTCAGTGCTTGTGTTTGGTCTGTTTATATTTTCTATTTCTTCCTGGTTTAGTCTTGGCACATTGTGCATTTCTAAGAATTTGTCCATTTCTTCCAGGTTGTCCATTTTATTGGCATATGGTTGCTTGTAGTAATCTCTCATAATCCTTTGTATTTCTGCAGTGTCAGTTGTTACTTCTCCTTTTTTATTTCTAATTCTATTGATTTGAGTCTTCTCTCTTTTTTTCTTGATGAGTCTTGGTAATGTTTTATCAATTTTGTTTATCATCTCAGAGAACCACCTTTTAGTTTTATTGATCTTTGCTGCCGATTCCTTCATTTCCTTTTCATTTATATCTGATCTGATCTTTATGATTTCTTTCCTTCTGCTATCTTTGGGGTGTTTTTTGGTTGTTGTTCTTGTTTCTTCAATTGTTTTAGGTAGAAGTTTATGTTGTTTATTTGAGATGTTTCTTGTTTCTTGAGGTAGGATTGTATTGCTATAATCTTCCATCTTAGAACTACTTTTGCTTCATCCCATAGGTTTTGGGTCATTGTATTTTCATTGTCATTTGTTTCTATGTATTTTTTGATTTCCTCTTTTCTTTCTTCAGTGAGCTCTTGGTTATTAAATAGTGTATTGTTTAGCCTCCATGTGTTTGTATTTTTTACAGATTTTTTTCCCTGTAATCGATATCTAGTCTCATAGTGTTGTGGTCAGAAAAGATACTTGATATGATTTCAATTTTCTTAAATTTACCACAGCTTGTTTTGTCACCCAAGATATGATCTATCCTGGAGAAAGTTCCATGAGCAATTGAGAAGAAAGTGTATTCTTTTGTTTTTGGATGGAATGTCCTATAAATATCAATTAAATCCATCTTGTTTAATGTATCATTTAAAGCTTATGTTTCCTTATTTTCTTTCATTTTGGATGATCTGTCCATTGGTGAAAGTGGGTTGTTAAAGTCCCCTACTATTATTGTGTTATTGTTGATTTCCCCTTTTATGGCTGTTAGCATTTGCCCTATGTATTGAGGTGCTCCTCTGTTGAGTGCATAAATATTTACAATTGTTATATCTTCTTCCTGGATTGATCCTTGATCATTATGTAGTGTCCTTCTTTGTCTCTTGTAATATTCTTTATTTTAAAGTTTATTTTGTTTGGTATGAGAATTGCTGCTTCAGCTTTCTTTTTTTTTTCCATTTGCATGGAATATCTTTTTCCATGCACTCACTTTCAGTCTGTATGTGTCCCTAGGTGTGAAGTCGGTCTCTTGTAGACAGCATATATACAGGACTTGTTTTTGTATCCATTCAGCCAGTTTATGTCTTTTGGTTGGAGCATTTAATCCATTTACATTTAAGGTAGTTATTGATATGTATGTTCATATTACCATTTTCTTAATTGTTTTGGGCTTGTTATTATAGGTCTTTTCCTTCTCTTGTGTTTCCTGCCTAGAGAAGTTCCTTTAGCCTTTGTTTTAAAGCTGGTTTTGTGGTCGTGAATTCTCTTAGCTCTTGCTTGTCTGTAAAGGTTTTAATTTCTTCGTCAAATCTGAATGAGATCCTTGCTGGGTAGAGTAATATTGGTTGTAGGTTTTTCTCTTTCATCACTTTAAAGATGTCCCGCCACTCCCTTCTGGCTTACAGAGTTTCTGCTGAAAGATCAGCTGTTAAGCTTATGGGGATTCCCTTGTATGTTATTTGTTGCTTTTCCCTTGCTGCTTTTAATATTTTTTCTTTGTATTTAAATTTTGATAGTTTGATTAATATGTGTCTTGGCATGTTTCTCCTTGGATTTGGACTTGATTGACTGTTTTGTTTCCCATATTAGGGAAGTTTTCAATGATAATCTCTTGAAATATTTTCTTAGTCTCTTTCTTTTTCTTTTCTTCTTCTGGGACCCCTATAATTCGAATGTTTGTGACTTTAATGTTGTCCCAGAGGTCTCTGAGAATGTCTTCCATTCTTTTCATTCTTTTTTCTTTTTTCTGCTTTGTGGTAGTTATTTCCAATATTTTATCTTCCAGGTCACTTATCCGTTCTTCTGCCTCAGTTATTCTGTTATTAATTCCTTCTAGAGAATTTTTAATTTCATTTATTTTGTTGTTCATCATTGTTTGTTTGCTCTTTAGTCCTGCCATGTCCTTGTTAAACGTTTCTTGTATTTTCTCCATTCTATTTCCAAGATTTTGGATCATCTTTATTATCATTACTCTCAATTCTTTTTCAAGTAGACTGTCTATTTCATCGTCATTTGTTTGGTCTGGTGGGTTTTTACCTTGCTCCTTCATCTGCTGTGTGTTTCTCTGTCTTCTCATTTTGCTTAACTTACTGTGTTTGGGGTCTCCTTTTCACAGGCGGC